>NC_092238.1:15808808-16433808 GCF_036320965.1 Panulirus ornatus | reverse complement strand
GGCTCAGGTACATCAATGATTGTGGAAACAACACAGAACTTATCAGCTTGGAATGGGAAATGGAGTTCATTTGCCTAAAACCATTGCATTATGATGTGAGGTTATGTAAAATTCACAGTGAAGGCATAGGAATGTGGGATCTTTATCCTCAAACTTGGAGGAAAAGTTAAGAATGAGGGAAGAGTGGTTGATAAAAGATATCAAAAAGGTCATTTTTTGTAGATGAGAAAGTTTAATACATTAGATCATTAAAACCAGTTAGAGTGATGTATATAATGACTCAACTACCAATGAGAGGGAGGGCTCAGGTGAGACCATATTAGCCCCTCCTAATATTCCAGGTGACTAAAGAAATAGCGTATCCCCCACTTTTGTAGCAATCCAACAGGTAGTAGGCTGTTGAGAGCAGCTGCCCAAGGTGATACTACCATCCTGACTGAGGAACATTAAAGTGGTGCCCAAAATCACCTTTCACCCTTCACGTTGGGATTGTTGGTCTTGCTTTCTGTCTCATCAAGACAGGACTACTGGGCTAGTTCTGCCCTCTCCTAATAGGCACCATGCACCTACTCAGAGCTCACTTATTTTCTTATTTCCATTTTTTAATGATATTATAATGATAGTCTGTCAAACCTAGGGCCCTTAGTCCCTAGCATCACGGGGTGCTAAGAATCTCTGGTTTCCTGCCTAACTCTACTGCCAGTGAGAGGAGGATACAAAAGTAGTATTGGCTCCTCACAGGACCTTTCTCTTTCTTGATAGACCTGCCTCTTTTTCATTTCACTATACCAGCATTCATGGTCTCTCTAGTAACCCCACTTCTGTTGAACACCATCTGTCCTGTACCATTCCTAATATCTTAGAGACCTGTTTGTCTCATGATGTTCACTAGCCCCTTTTTCAGATCCAGCCATTAAGCTTGGGCTCTCAAACAAATGCATATAGGCTATTTTCTCTACTATACTTTTCCTTCTTCCCTTCTTGGTCTATAAAAACTAGAATTGGTCATTTGAGTTAAAATGAATTTATTTTTTATCTATCATGCATGATCGCCGTTTCCTGCATCAGCGAGGTAGCACCAGGAAACAGAATGGTCCATCCACTCATTTACACATATATGTATGTAAACACCCATACCTGTGCATATACACATACATAACATATATACATACATACACATACATAACATATATACATACATACACATACATATGCACATACATATACATGTATACACTTGCACATATTCATACTTGCTTGCCTTCATCCATTCCTGGTACTGCCCTGCCCCACAGGAAACAGCATTTCTACCCCATGCTTCAGTGAGGTAGCACCTTGAAAACAGACAAAAAATATGCCAAAGTTGTTCAAACTCAGTCTCTAGCTGTTGTGTAATGCACCGAAACCACAGTTCCCTATCCACATCCAAGCCCCACAGACCTTTCCATGGTTTACCATAGATGTTTCACATGCCCTGGCTCAGTCCATTGACAGCACATCAACCCCGGTATACCACATTGTTCCAATTCACTCTATTCCTTGCATGCCTCTCACCCTCCTGTATGTTCAGGCTCCGATTGCTTAAAATCTATTTCACTCCATCCTTCCACCTCCAAATTGGTCTCCTGCTTCTCCTTGTTCCCTCCATCTCTGACACATATATCCTCTTTGTCATTCTTTCCTCACTCATTCTCTCACTGTGTTCATACTATTTCAACACACCCTCTTCTGCTCTCTCAGTTGTACACTTTTTATTTCCATACATCTTAGATAGAATATTCTAAAGGTAGAATATTCTAAACTGTATAAAGAGTGCTGAATAGCCTTATATGTTTTAGTGCTTGGCTTATAAGCCTAAATTTTATAATCCAATTCAATCCATATATTCTTCACTCGCATCTGGTTCAAAGGTGGTGTCTGTGCTTATTCTAACAACAAAACACTTTGAGTCCCCAGACTTTGATGTTATGTAGCTCAAGGTATGTTCCCAGATACCAAATTATTCCTTTGTTTCATGCACTGCTCTCCTAATTCTGCAAATTTTTTATCTTTTTTCGACTATCTGATCTCCTGCCATAAGACTGTGACACCCTATTACCCACAGGCAGAGATCCTTTGATTAGGGGATACCATTGGTCACCCATACAGGTGATGTGGGGATTGAAGTCATCACTTTCTCCATGCTCAATGATTCAAAGCAAAATATCTTCCACCCCACCCATATTCTAGACTGCTGTCACCACTCTCACCATTCTGGATCTGTTTTTCACCACTAATCCTTTGCTCTGTAACTACACAGTCTCACTTCTAATTGGTTCATCGGAGCACACTGTCATAAATGTATATATTTTAATATCTCCTTCAGTAGCCCTTCTACTTTCGAATATTGGCACTCGACAAAGCAGACTGGAATAACATGTGAAAGTTCTTTTCTGACTCTCCTTGGGAATATAACTGTGTCTTGTGTGGTAATGCTTTTGTCTCTGGCAGAAGCTTAGCATATGTAAATATTGAGGCAATTAAAGCATTGATCCCCTCTTCCTCCTAAATGACCTCTTCTTCTTCTAAGGGGTGACTGTTTTATTGATTGGTTGGTAGGGATATTCACTGTATATGGATCATGGTGAAGTGCCTGAGGATTGGCAGAATGCATGTATAGTGCCATTGTACAGAGGCAAAGGGGATAAAGGTGAGTGTTCAAATTACAGAGGCATAAGTTTGTTGAGTATTCCTAGGAAATTATATGAGAGGGTATTGATTGAGAGGGTAAAGGCATGACAGATCATCAGACTAGGGAAAATCAGTGTGGTTTCAGAAGTGGTAGAGGATGTGCAGATCAGGTGTTTGCTTTGAAGAATGTATGTGAGAAATACTTAGAAAAACAGATGAATTTGTATGTAGCATTTATGGATCTGGAGAGGGCATATGATAGGGTTGATAGAGATGCTTTGTGGAAAGTTTTAAGAGAATGTTGTGTGGGATGTAAGCTGCTAGAAGCAGTGAAAAGTTTTTTCCAAGGATATAAAGCATGTGTATGAGTAGAAAGAGAGGAAAGTGATTGGTTCCCAGTAAATGTTGGTTTGCGGCAGGGGTTTGAGATGTCTCAATAGTTGTTTAATTTGTTTATGGATGGAGTGTTTAGGGAGGTGAATGCAAGAGTTTTGGAGATAGGGGCAAGTATGCAGTCTGTTGTGGATGAGAGGAAGCGAGTCAGTTGTAGTTCGCTGATGATACAATGCTGGTGGCTGATTTGGGTGAGAAACTGCAGAGGTTGGTGACTGAGTTTGGTAAAGTGTGCGAAGGAAGGAAGTTGAGAGTAAATGTGAATAAGAGCAAGGTTATTAGGTTCAGTAGGGATGAGGGACAAGTCAGTTGGGAGGTAACTTTGAATAGAGAAGAACTGGAGAAAGTGAAGTGTTTTAGATATCTAGGAGTGGACTTAGCAGCAGATGGAACCATATAATCGGAAGTGAGTCACAGGGTGGGGGAGGGGGTGAAGGTTCTGGGAGTGTTGAAGAATGTGTGTAAGACAAGAACGTTATCTTGGAGAGCAAAAATGGGTACATTTGAAGGAATAGTGGCTCCAACAATGTTATATGGTTGCGAGGCATGGGCTATAGATAGGGTTGTGCAGAGGAGGGTGTATGTGTTGGAAATGAGATGTTTGAGGACAGTATGTGGTGTGAGGTGGTTTGATTAAGTAATGAAAGGGTAAGAGAGATGTGTGGTAATAAAAAGAGTGTGGTTGAGAGAGAAGAGTGTGTGTTGAAATGGTTTGTTCACATGGAGAGAATGAGTGAGGAAAGATTGACAAAAAGGTTATATGTGTCAGAGGTGGAGGGAAGAAGAAGTGGGAGACCAAATTGGAGGTGGAAGGATGGAGTGAAAAAGATTTTGAGTGATCTGGGCCTGAACATGCAGGAGGGTGAATGGCGTAGAAGGAATAGAGTGAATTGGAATGATGTGGTATACCGGGGTTGACGTTCTGCCAGTGGATTGAACCAGGGCATGTGAAGCGTCTGGGGTAAACCATGGAAAGGTCTGTGGGGCCTGGATGTGGAAAGGGAGATGTGGTTTCGGTGCATTACACATGACAGCTAGAGACTGTGTGAGAATGAATGTGGCCTTTTTTGTTACCACACATCTCGCTTACCCTTTCATTACTTACTCGATCAAGCCACCTCAAACCACATATTGTCCTAAAATATTTCATTTCCAACACGTCCACCCTCCTCCGCACAACCTTATCTATAGCCCAAGCCTCGCAACCATATATCATTTTTGGAACCACTATTCCTTCAAACATGCCCATTTTTGCTCTCTCAGATAATGTTCATGCCTTCCTTACATTCTTCAACACTCCAAGAACATAAACCCCCCTCACCCACCCTGTGACTCGCTTCTGCTTCCATGGTTCCATCCGCTGCTAAATCCACTCCCAAATATCTAAAACACTTCACTTCCTCCAGTTTTTCTCCATTCAGACTTACCTTCCAATTAGCTTATCCCTCAACCCTACTGAACCTAATAACCTTGTTCCTATTCACATTTACTCACAACTTCCTTCTTTCACACACTTTACCAAACTCAGTCACCAACTTCTGCAGTTTCTCGCCAAAATCAGCCTCCAGTGCTGTATCATCGGCAAACAACTGACTCGCTTCCCAAGCCCTCTCCTCCACCATGGACTACATACTTGCCCCCCTCGCCAAAAGTCTTGCATTCACCTCCCTAACCACCCTTCCATAAACAAATTAAACAACCATGGAGACCTCACGCACCTTTGCCACAAACCGACATTCACCGGGAACCAATCACTTTCATCTCTTCCTTCTCATACACATGCCTTACATCCTTGGTAAAAACTTTTTGCTGCTTCTAGCAACTTAGCTCCCACACCTTATACTCTTAATACCTCCCATAAAGCATCTCTATCAAACCTATCATATGCCTTCTCCAGATCCATAAATACTACATACAAATCCATCTGTTTTTCTAAGTATTTCTCACATACATTCTTCAAAGCAAACACCTGATCCACACATCCTCCTCCACTTCTGAAACCACACTGCTCTTCCCCAGTCTGTTGCTCTGTACATTCCTTTACCCTCTCAATCAATACCCTCTCATATAATTTCCCAGGAATACTCGACAAACTTATATCTTTGTAATTTGAACACTCGCTTTTATCCCCTTTGCCTTTGTACAATGGCACTATGCATGCATTCTGTCAATCCTCAAGGACTTCACCATGTATCATACATTCAGTAAATATCCTTACCAACCAATCAATAACATAGTCACCCTCTTTTTTTTTTTTTTCTTTCTTTTTTTCTTTATAAATTTCACTGCAGTACCATCCAAACTTGCTGCCTTGCCGGCTTTCATCTTCCGCAAGGCTTTCACCACCTCTTCTGTGTTTACCAAATCATTCTCCTTGACCCTCTTGCTTCACACACTTCGAACAAAACACCCTATATCTGCCAATCTATCATCAAACACATTCCACAAACCTTCAAACTACTCACTCCATCTCCTTCTCACTTCACCACTCCTTATTACCTCCCCATTAGCCTCCTTCACTGATGTTCCCATTTGTTTTCTTGTCTTATGCACTTTATTTACCTCCTTCCAAAACATCTTTTTATTCTCCCTAGAAATTAATGATACTCTCTCACCCCAACTCTCATTTGCTCTCTTTTTTTACCTCTTGCACCTTTCTCTTGACCTCCTGCCACTTTTTTTTTTTTTTTTATACATCTCCCATTCATTTGCACTACTTCCCTGCAGAAATCGTCCAAACGCCTCTCTCTTCTCTTTCACTAACAATCTTACTTCTTCATCGTACCACTCACTACCCTTTCTAATCTGCCCACCTCCAACCTTTCTCATGCCACAAGCATCTTTTGCCCAAGTCATCACTGCTTTCCTGAATACATCCCATTCCTCCCCCACTCCCCTTACATCATTTGTTCTCACCTTTTTCCATTCTTCACTCAGTATCTCCTGGTACTTCCTCACATAGCTTAAAAAAAATCGCCAGTGACAGCTCAAGCAACCGATTTGAGTGAGAAAGTGTAGAAGTCAGTGACTGAGCCCAGAAAAGTGCGTGAAAGGAGAAAGCGGAGAGTAAATGCGAACAATAGCAAGGCCTATCAGGCCCCATAGGTCTGAGGGACAGGTTAATTGGGATGCAAGCCTGAATGGAGAAAAATTGGAGGAAGTGAAGTATTCCAGATATTTGGTAGTGGGCCAAGGAGCAAACAGAACCAATGAAGCAGAAATGAGTCACAGGGTTGGGAAGGGGGCGAAGTTTCCGGAAACTCCCATCAAAGGGTCGGCCACAGCTAAAGTGTTTCCACTTATCCCTGTCTTATGTGCCTCCCTTGTATACACGGTTTCACACATTCTTTCACTATTTCTGTCCCTGCAGTACCTCTGCTCTATTTCTCCATGTCACAGGTGGTCTTCCTCTCACACTAATGCCTTTAATCATAGTATCATACACTGTCCTTGTAAACTATATCTTGCATTCTTTCCACATGCTTAAATTACCTCAAAGTAATACAATTCACCTACTCTACCAGTCCACTGATCGTTCTCTTTGCATTCCATGCTATGACAAATCTCATACAACCCATCATTTCTTTTTCTCATTCCATTTAGTCGTACCACATTCTGCTCTCAAATAACTCATTTCATAGTGGGTATTCTTGATCTTGGTGAGTAATGCATTACTTGCCCCTGTCTCTGGTGCATAGTTCAAGGTCGGGAGGACTATGCTGTCCCTTAATCCTTTTCTTTACTGACATACATACACCTCAATGCTTCATATTCTGTCAAGGGTCCCAATGATTCTTCACCCATGTTCTGTCTCGCTTATCTCTCCCTCCGTATGACCAGACATGACCAAGATAGCTCCTAAATACTTAGATTGTCTCACCTTTTTTAATCTTTCTCCCCCCATATCTGTAAAATAGTTTAGCACACTTTTATCTTTCACTCTGTAGTGCTTTACAGAATCTATGCTTTCACTCTTTTTTTCCTTTCAAACACTGTTACTCTTACATTTGCCTTTAATTGATTATGTTTGCTCACATGTACCTTTATTCGCTTATGCTTGCACTATGAAACATGCTTACATTCTTCTGCACCTCATCTTCTCTTTTGGTATAAACACGGTATTATCAGCAAATAGGCTTGTCACTAGCCACCATACCTCACCATGCACAAACACACCATCTCTGCACCCCTTTTACCTGGTTTTGCTTTGATTCCTCTTAACACTCCATTCATATATATGTTTAAAAGCCACAATGACATCACAGCCCTGCCTCACACCCATATATACACCTAAACATTTGCTTAGCTATCTATCCACTCTTACACATGCCTTTGTTATGCTATAGAAGGCTTTCACACCATCCAACAGTTGTTCCCTTATCTCAGATATCCTAATACCTCCCATAAAGCATTCCACTCAACTCTGTCATATGCTTTATCCAGATTCATAAAAGCTGCCAGATACTTTTTCACAGTCATTTGCAAAACAGAAATCTGATCCACACATCATGTACCTTTCCTAAAACTTCATGCTCCTCACTTATTCTAAATTCTTTCACTTCTATCACAATATATCAGTTGGCACTCTTGCATACACTTTTCATGGTATTCTTTACAGGGTTATTACCCTACAGTTGCTATGTACATCCTTAGCACCATTTTCTTTTAATAAAGGAACAGTGATAGCGTTCAACTAGGCACAAGCTTGTTTCCATGCCAAATTCATATCATATTCATCCAATCTATCACACTTCCACCTCCATAATTCAACAGTTCAGCTGTAATGCCATCCATTGCAGCCTCATTGTTGGCCTTTTTACCTCCCTATTTGCTATAGGCCCCTGCACTTTTACCTTCCATCCTTCATACCCATGCATGAAATAGCAGCTGCCCCACCTTCTACCACATTTATTGGTTCTTCAAAGTACTCTTTCCATCTTCCTTTCATCTCCTTTTGATTCAGCAGCCACCCTTATTTCTCGCATTGACATTCTTAATCCTCTTGGTAAAATTTTTTATTATTTCTAAACTTTTTACTCGATTTTCTTCCAAAATCCTCATCTACTCTTTCTTGGTCTTCCCCTATCATCTTCTTCATACTCCACATACACATCTCATATTCTTCCCTCCTGCTTTGCTGAACTTCCAGTGATACATTGCTTTCAAGCAGTCTACCATATGCCTTTTTCATCTCTCCCACAGTACTTCTAATCTCATCTGTCCACCATACATTTTCCCTTTTATTCTTATATGTACCATCTTTACCAGTGTTTCTCTACTCATTTTGAATACTTCATTCACTTGTCTGCATGCCATCATTTACTGCACTTTCATTTAGACTTGAAGAAAAAGAATTTCCTTGAAAGTTGAGAATAATTGGAAGAAATTCTTCATATATATAAGACAGGTAAGTATAAGAGGTAGTATGTTTGAGGAAAGGAACCTGGATGTTTTGGCTCTGAGTGAAACGAAGCTCAAGGGTAAAGGGGAAGAGTGGTTTGGGAATGTCTGGGGAGTAAAGTCAGGGGTTAGTTAGAGGACAAGAGCAAGGGAAGGAGTAGCAATACTCCTGAAACAGGAGTTGTGGGAGTATGTGATAGAATGTAAGAAAGTAAATTCTCGATTAATATGGGTAAAACTGAATGTTGATGGAGAGAGGTGGGTGATTATTGGTGCATATGCACCTGGGCATGAGAAGAAAGATCATGAGAGGCAAGTGTTTTGGGAGCAGCTGAATGAGTGTGTTAGTGGTTTTGATGCACGAGACCGGGTTATAGTGATGGGTGATTTGAATGCAAAGGTGAGTAATGTGGCAGTTGAGGGAATAATTGGTATACATGGGATGTTCAGTGTTGTAAATGGAAATGGTGAAGAGCTTGTAGATTTATGTGCTGAAAAAGGACTGATGATTGGGAATACCTGGTTTAAAAAGCGAGATATAAATAAGTATACTTATGTAAGTAGGAGAGATGGCCAGAGAGCGTTATTGGATTACGTGTTAATTGACAGGCGTGCGAAAGAGAGACTTTTGGATGTTAATGTGCTGAGAGGTGCAACTGGAGGGATGTCTGATCATTATCTTGTGGAGGCTAAGGTGAAGATTTGTATGGGTTTTCAGAAAAGAAGAGTGAATGTTGGGGTGAAGAGGGTGGTGAGAGTAAGTGAGCTAGGGAAGGAGACCTGTGTGAGGAAGTACCAGGAGAGACTGAGTACAGAATGGAAAAAGGTGAGAACAATGGAAGTAAGGGGAGTGGGGGAGGAATGGGATGTATTTAGGGAATCAGTGATGGATTGCGCAAAAGATGCTTGTGGCATGAGAAGAGTGGGAGGTGGGTTGATTAGAAAGGGTAGTGAGTGGTGGGATGAAGAAGTAAGAGTATTAGTGAAAGAGAAGAGAGAGGCATTTGGATGATTTTTGCAGGGAAAAAATGCAATTGAGTGGGAGAAGTATAAAAGAAAGAGACAGGAGGTCAAGAGAAAGGTGCAAGAGGTGAAAAAAAGGGCAAATGAGAGTTGGGGTGAGAGACTATCAGTAAATTTTAGGGAGAATAAAAAGATGTTCTGCAAGGAGGTAAATAAAGTGCGTAAGACAAGGGAGCAAATGGGAACTTCAGTGAAGGGCGCAAATGGGGAGGTGATAACAAGTAGTGGTGATGTGAGAAGGAGATGGAGTGAGTATTTTGAAGGTTTGTTGAATGTGTTTGATGATAGAGTGGCAGATATAGGGTGTTTTGGTCGAGGTGGTGTTCAAAGTGAGAGGGTTAGGGAAAATGATTTGGTAAACAGAGAAGAGGTAGTGAAAGCTTTGCGGATGATGAAAGCCGGCAAGGCAGCAGGTTTGGATGGTATTGCAGTGGAATTTATTAAAAAAGGGGGTGACTGTATTGTTGACTGGTTGGTAAGGTTATTTAATGTATGTATGACTCATGGTGAGGTGCCTGAGGATTGGCGGAATGCGTGCATAGTGCCAGTGTACAAAGGCAAAGGGGATAAGAGTGAGTGCTCAAATTACAGAGGTATAAGTTTGTTGAGTATTCCTGGTAAATTATATGGAAGGGTATTGAGTGAGAGGGTGAATTCATGTACAGAGCATCAGATTGGGGAAGAGCAGTGTGGTTTCAGAAGTGGTAGAGGATGTGTAGATCAGGTGTTTGCTTTGAAGAATGTATGTGAGAAATACTTAGAAAAGCAAATGGATTTGTATGTAGCATTTATGGATCTGGAGAAGGCATATGATAGAGTTGATAGAGATGCTCTGTGGAAGGTATTAAGAATATATGGTGTGGGAGGAAAGTTGTTAGAAGCAGTGAAAAGTTTTTATCGAGGATGTAAGGCATGTGTACGTGTAGGAAGAGAGGAAAGTGATTGGTTCTCAGTGAATGTAGGTTTGCGGCAGGGGTGTGTGATGTCTCCATGGTTGTTTAATTTGTTTATGGATGGGGTTGTGAGGGAGGTAAATGCAAGAGTTTTGGAAAGAGGGGCAAGTATGAAGTCAGTTGGGGATGAGAGAGCTTGGGAAGTGAGTCAGTTGTTGTTCGCTGATGATACAGCGCTGGTGGCTGATTCATGTGAGAAACTGCAGAAGCTGGTGACTGAGTTTGGTAAAGTGTGTGGAAGAAGAAAGAGTAAATGTGAGTAAGAGCAAGGTTATTAGGTACAGTAGGGTTGAGGGTCAAGTCAATTGGGAGGTGAGTTTGAATGGAGAAAAACTGGAGGAAGTGAAGTGTTTTAGATATCTGGGAGTGGATCTGGCAGCGGATGGAACCATGGAAGCGGAAGTGGATCATAGGGTGGGGGAGGGGGCGAAAATTCTGGGGGCCTTGAAGAATGTGTGGAAGTCGAGAACATTATCTCGGAAAGCAAAAATGGGTATGTTTGAAGGAATAGTGGTTCCAACAATGTTGTATGGTTGCGAGGCATGGGCTATGGATAGAGTTGTGCGCAGGAGGATGGATGTGCTGGAAATGAGATGTTTGAGGACAATGTGTGGTGTGAGGTGGTTTGATCGAGTGAGTAACGTAAGCGTAAGAGAGATATGTGGAAATAAAAAGAGCGTGGTTGAGAGAGCAGAAGAGGGTGTTTTGAAATGGTTTGGGCACATGGAGAGAAGGAGTGAGGAAAGATTGACCAAGAGGATATATGTGTCGGAGGTGGAGGGAACGAGGAGAAGAGGGAGACCAAATTGGAGGTGGAAAGATGGAGTGAAAAAGATTTTGTGTGATCGGGGCCTGAACATGCAGGAGGGTGAAAGGAGGGCAAGGAATAGAGTGAATTGGAGCGATGTGGTATACCGGGGTTGACGTGCTGTCAGTGGATTGAATCAAGGCATGTGAAGCGTCTGGGGTAAACCATGGAAAGCTGTGTAGGTATGTAGTAGTGTAGTGTGTAGTATAGTGTAGCTGTGTAGTGCGTGTGTGGACGTATGTATATACATGTGTATGGGGTGGGGGTTGGGCCATTTCTTTCGTCTGTTTCCTTGCGCTACCTCGCAAACACGGGAGACAGCGACAAAGTATAATAAAAAAAAAATAAAAATATATATAAGACAGTAAAAGAAGAGATTGGACCATTATGAAACAAACATGACCCAAAAACTACTTACAGTAGAGAAATGGCTACCATACTAAATTATTATTTTAACTCCGTATTCACAATTGAGAAACATCTCTAATACCACAACCAATGAAAATGTTTCAAGGATCTGATGTTGTGTTGAAGGTTAGAAAAATAAAGAGCTCTGAAATACTCTATTACTTGGACCAATTAAATCCAAACAAATCCAACAGCCCAGATAAGTTAGCTCAAAGATTTTTAAAGAGGTCAAAGACAGCTGATGTACCTTATAACACAAATATTCAACAAATTTCTATTGGATGTTCAGGTGCCAAATGATTGGAAACAAGCAAATATTACTTTTATTAATATGAAAAGAGACAAAAAGTGTGCCTTGAAATACCACCCAACCAGCCTTATGTCAGTGTTAAGTAAAATGATGGAAAAAATAATGAGATGAAATTGTCAGGTTTCTAGAACACAAAATCATATCGGGCAATCGACATGGTTTCCACAATAGAAAATCCTGCCTGACGAATTTGCAGGCATATTTCAATGCTGTTTATCAGAACTGTGGAAAAAATTACCATTTGATGTAGTATATGTAGATTTCCAAAAGGCTTTCGATAAAGTGCCTCACATGAGACTTTTACACATACTTAAAGCTCACGGAATCAGTGAAGAACTCTGTACATTGATCAGAGACTGGTGTACCGGAAGAAAGCAGCATGTAGTATTAAATGGCAAAGCCTGAGGTTGGCTAAACGTAACAAGTGGTGTGCCACAAGGGTTGGTCCTAAACCCAATTCTTTTCATGATATACATTGATGACCTAGGTTTCTGTCACATATCTAAAATCTCCAAATTTGCTGATTATACTAAACTAGGAGGTACAGCTGTAAACAGGTGGGACTGCAAAATGATTCAAAGTAATCTCAACTTACTAGCAGAGTGGTCAGACAGATAGCAAATGAAATTTAATGTACACAAGTGTAAAGTTATGCACATAATAACTACAAGCTATTTGGAAACTCTCTTAACTAAAGTAAGTGAAGAAAATGACCTTTGTGTTGTCATTAGCAACAATCTTAAATACACTAAACATTGTCAAGCAGCAAGCAAAAAAAGGCAACCAAATATTAGGTTTCATAGGAACATAACTTACAAGACACCAGAAACAGTTCTCACTATAATTCAATAGTAAGACCACACCTTGAATATGCAGTCCAATTTTGGTCCCCAAACTATAAAAAAGATGAGGGAAAAATACAGCAAGTACAAAGACATGCGACAAAACTGATCCCATCCCCTAGAAATCTGGCATGCAAAGAGAGGCTAAAATAATTGTATCTCTTATCCCTTAAACACTTAAGACTTCACAGCGACTTAATCTATGTATTCAAAATTCTCAACTAGTTTGATAAAGTGAATCATGAAACATGGTTACCAGGACAAATGGAATAAAACTCAAAGCTAAAAGATGTCTTACAGACGTAGGAAAAAGCTGATTTTCCTATAGTTGTTGAGCACTGGAATAAGTTACCATCAGACATAGTGAATACTAAGACTGTAGATACCTTCAAAAGTTATTTAAACAAATATTTTATAAATTCAGGTACACTCTGAGAAAAACACCAGAAGTAAACAATATATGCAGCAGCAAGAAAGGGAGTGGGGAGTTGGTGATAGCTTAAAAAATTGCTGAGCAGAATAACATTTTCTTAAGTTGAATTTTTTTTTCTTCACCCCCAGACAACCCTAGTCATGGGCCAATCAGGCCTCCTGTTGTCTGTGTTTCTCATGTAAACTCACGTGAACACTGTTAACCACCCAAGCCTCTTCCCCCTCTCACACACAGGCCTCATTTATCAATGTTGTCGTCCCTTGCCTTCACCACTTATCAACACGAGTGGGTAGACACTGAAACTTATTTGTAACTTACTGACTTGACGAAGTGAAATTACAGTAGGTAAGTAACTCGGTATCACTGGAATGGGGTGTCTAGTGAAGATGTTGAAATCATGTGGAAGAATTATCCTGAAACCTGCACCTGGACAACAATCCTTGGATTACCCACAGCATTAAGGGACCCCTGTAACAGTGAAATTGCAAGTTAAACAGTTGCAGCAACAACCTCTACAAACAACTTTACAATAAAGTGCAACATAAAGTATGATCTGCAAAGAACTCTTATTACCAAAGCAAAGTGCAGCGTTTAAAACAGGCCAACTTAAGTATCTGTGGCAAGCAAAGGCTCTCTCCCTTCCTTTGTGTAGGCCAACTTAACAGTGAGGAGGCCACACAACAAATTGGTAACCACTTTGCCAATATCTGCATATGATTACCATAACTCTCCATTAGCTCCCTCCCTTGCATACCTACTAACCCCATCTCCCCCAAACAAAGTAGAGGAATACCAATTGGCTCAGTGTCTTCGGTGCCTTAAAACCAAATGCTCAACCACACCCATAGATCTTCTAGTGAAACCATACAAGGAATTCTTGCTTAAAGTAGCTGCATAGCTAATTGCCATAATCAGTGCTTCACTCAATCTGAATGACCACAGCTTGGAAGACAGCATGTGTTTATCCACCTCCCAAATCCACTAACCCAGTCTCTTAATAATTTACACCCTTTTGCCCTCAATCCTGTCTCCAGTCTACTTTGTGAAAGTTTTGTTTTTGACTGGGCCTATGATGACTGCTGATTCATTAGACCCTCTGTAGTTAGGGAATATGGTCTTCCTCCAATACTCACTGCCTTATCAACCTCCTAGACTTTTTTCGCTGCAACTTGGAGAAGTGCATAACCTTGGTGGCACTCTCCTTCATAACAATCACTTAGTGCTTTTGAGTTAGTAAACCACATCATTATCACAAAGAAAGCTGCCAACCTGGGACTATAGGGTTGTCTCATCCAATGGTTGTTTGAGTTCTTGACTGGTAATGCCAAGCTGTCTACTTTAGGGAACCACATCAGTTTCACTACCCCTAACATGTGGTATACCACAGATCAAGATGGGGATGATCTGTTTCCTCATTATCACTGATTCCCTAAGAGAAACAACCACTGCTGGAGGTAGACGATTCTGTCTTTGGCATCTCTTACAACTGACTTTATTGCCCTTCAGCACATCGTCAGCAACTTGCAAGATCGGACTATGGCTGACATCTCCACCATCTACCACAGTAAGACTGTGATGGTATACATCAGCCTGGGATGCACATCAACCTAGGTGCAGACGTTATCATGCTACTTGATATCACACTGGGCCCTGAAATTTTGCAGGAAGTAAGAGACTTCAAATTTCTTGGTGTCACTATAGACAACAGTTTAAACTGCAGAGTCAGCATGATAATGAGATCTTCCTTTTACCACCTTTCCCTTCTTTGCTGACTAGGTAGACCAAAAGGCATTTCACCAATTAAGCTCAGGAATGTTAATTCCATCTTCATTCTACCTAAACTCGCCTACACCTCCATAGCTTGGCTGCCTGTCATTAACATTTGCTCAGAGGGACCAGCTGGAAAGGGTGCAGGAAAGGGCATGCTGAGTCATTCTAGGCCCTTCTTAAACTACCTAACAAGAGGCCCTCATCTTCTCTGTATTTTTTTTCATTGTACAAATGATGAATGTCTGTGGTTGTTAAGCAGCAATGGATGTACAGTACTCTATTTTTGTGATTTTCAGCTTTATATTTGTGTTTGGCATGGTGGTTGACCAGGCAGGTAAGCTGCTGTATAGGTTGGAATAGATGAATTATTTTTAGAAGATAGTATAGGATACTTGTCCATATTTGGTTCTGATAATTATGTTGCTAGAGACTTTAATATAAATTTTTTCTCTCTGGATCAAAAGATATTCTGTACTGATAGTTTTTTTTTTTTATTACTGAAATATTGGTTTACCTTATTCAGGATTTTTATTTTGTCCTTAACCTTCTCAAATGTCATATTTGTTATTCATACATATTTTATATCTTTTTCTTCAGTGTATATCTATGAAAAATGTGCTTCACAGGTTGCCGATAAATCTCGCAATCTACCAGACTGTTTGTACAACAAACCAGCCAGATTTTCTCGGTCAGCCTTCCAAGGTTATGTATATCCTGTGTTGGCAATGTTGGCATCACATCATCTGCATTTGGATTGTGACATCCAGCAGAAGGTTGAGTATATAATAAAGTTCTTAAGTCTTCAGTGGATGCATGAAATGATGAGTATGAAGAACAATGAATGATAGATTTTTTTTCAGAGTATTTCATCTACTTTTTTCTCTTACATATTCCCTCTCAGCTTGAGGGGTAATATAAGGAACAGATGACATCAGCCTCATATGCTCTCATTCTTTCACTAGTTCTTTTTTATAACATATGAAATCCATATCCCACCATCTACAGCCTGGCCTCGCATACCTTTCTTTGGTTTACCCTGACTACTTCACGTCCTGAATCTGCCTAGTAACAGCATTTCATATGCTACATACCTCAATCAGACCATGATGACTCAAGGCCTCTTTCTCCATCTTTCCATTGCCTCAGTCTCCCTTTCCACCCTGCTGTCTATATTTGATTTGCATATCCCCTTAGTCTGTTAGTCTTTGTTCATCTCCACTATACATCCAAACCATTTCAGCCCATCCTGGTCAGTCCTTTCATTTAAATAGCACTAACTTCCACACCTCGCTCTTACATGGTTGATCCTTATACAGTCAATCTACATCACACTACATAGTTTGCTTAGGACTTACATCCACTGTGCAAGGCTGTCATCCATGGAACACAGTAGGGACTACTATATCTTCCAGCATAATCATCTTTACCCCAACAGACGGTGACCTATCTTTCCACAGTCCTTACTACAGCTCCCCTGGTTCCATCTACTACAAGTCCACACCCAGTTTCCAAAAGCACTCCACTTCTTCCAGGTTCTCCTTATACAAACTTGCATCTAAACTATTCTTTCTTTCCCCCACTGCTACATCTATTTATCTCACTTTTATTCACTTTAACTTTCTGCATTCTTTTTTTTTGTGTTTTCTCCCTCAAGTTTTAGAAATTCTCTCTTAAGTTTACCACCATAGCCCTGTTATCTGCAAATAGCAACTGCCACACTTCCCATACTCACCTACCATCAGTATGCTGAGAGCTTCCCCCTTGCTGTGGGACCCTTACCATCTCATCCATGAATAGATTAAAAACCAGCTCCCAGCTATCTCCTTTCACATATTCTTCAAAAATTACACATCTTGTATTACCACCTTCACTGAGAACTATTAATCCTTCTACCTTCCTATTCACACATATACCTTACTCTCCCAGTAAAAACTCTTCTGCATTTAGTACTTGTTCTCCCACACCATATATTTGTAACGCTTTCCATGAGGTATGTCAGTCATTCCTGCCAAATGCTTTTTCCATGTCCTTATGTGTCTCTTACACACCTCTCTCCAAGTATTTCTCACAGGAATTTTTATAAAGCATGCACCTACCACTTCTGAAGCCACATTGCTCATTCCATCAGACACTGTGCAATGTCACTACCCTCTCGGTCACCACTCTCCCATGCAGGTTACCAGGTATACTTAAGACTTACACAACTGTAATTCAAGTATTCACTTTTATCCTTGTTGTCTTTATAAAATGACATAATACCAGCATTCTCCCAGTCCTAGAACACCTCACTTTGGGCTATACATACATTGAAAATCTTGAGTAACTAATTGGCAACATTGTCACCCCCTTTTCTTAAGATAGAGCTGCAATCCTATCCACTCCAGCTGTTTTTCCTCATTTATCATAGACAAGGCCTTCAACTCCTCTTTTTTTTCACCAAACTATTCACCATATTGCTCTTGCTTTGCTTATCTTCTCATCCCAAACATCTAACATCCGCCACTTTATCATTAACACATAAAGTTAACCTTCAGAAAACTGACTCCATCTCTTCTGTACCTCCTTTTTTGCAAGCTACAACTTCCTCATCTGTTCTCTCTCACTAATGCCTCCATTTATCCTTTTGTTCTCCTACACCATTCGCTTCCTTTCAGTATGTTTCTTTTCAATTTGAAGTTGGCAGATACTTTTTCATCCCACGCCTCTATTTGCCTTCTTTTTCGCCCTCTACAACTTCCCTTCCTCTTTACATAATGCTGCTTTCTCCTGTATGTCTCCCAGTCTCTTGCACTCCTTCCCAGCGAGTAGCACCAATATACCTCCTTTAACTTTTTTGCTTCCAACTTAACTTCGTCATCCCACCATTTGTGATCCTCAAATGCCCATGTCCTACCTGCATACCACACTTTACCCACATAAATAAGCATTGCTTCCCTAATACCCTCTCCCCTTGCCCACTCCCTAGTTCTGTTGACAATTGCCTTATGCCACTCTTCACCCAGTCTTTCTTTGCTTCTTTTTCAGGCTCACTTACTCACTTCCACCTTCCCAGCCATGTCATTTCCTTTTCTCCTAAAGACTCTATACATTTTAACATTGATCTTCATCTCTCGGCACATTCACATCCAACAATCTCTCCTTTGCGTGTTTGTCATTTAGAATAGGTTCCAGTTGCCTGTTGATCCATCTTCACTCGACCTTGTATGCATATTTTGCATCATTTTTAAACCAGATATTCCCAGCCACTAATCGTTTTTCAGTCCATAACTTGACAAACTGTTCATCATTTCCTTTTATACTGTGTATCCTTTGCCCCATAATTGTACTATCAGCTAGCATATTACCTTCTCATACATTTAAATCCCCCCCCCTTCTGAAATGTAAGAGGGTGAAAGGCGTGCATGGAATAGAATGAATTGGAACGATGTGGTATATTGGGATCGACATGCTGTCAGTGAATTGAACCAGGGCATGTGAAGCATCTGGGGTAAACCATGGAAAGTTTTGTGGGGCCTGGATGTGGAAAGGGAGCTGTGGTGTCAGTGCATTATACATGACAGCTAGAGACTGAGTGTGAATGAATATAGCCTTTGTTGTCTTTTCCTAGCGCTACCTCGCGCACATGTGGGGGAAGGGGATTGTCATTTCATGTGTGGAGAGGTGGTGACGTGAATGAATAAGGCAGCAAGTAAGAATTATGTACATGTGTATATATGTATATGTCTGTGTATATATATAGGGGAGAAAGAATACTTCCCATGCATTCCTCACTTGTTGTAGCAGATGACTAAAGGGGACGGGAGCAGGGGGCTGGAAACCCTTCCCTCTTTGTATTTTAACTTTATGAAAGGGCAAACAGAAGGAGGAGTCATGCGGGGAGTACTCATCCTCCTCGAAGGCTCAGATTGGGGTGTCTAAATGTGTGTGGATGTAACCAAGATGAGAAAAAAGGAGAGATAGGTAGTATGTTTGAGGAAAGGAACCTGGATGTTTTGGCTCTGAGTGAAACGAAGCTCAAGGGTAAAGGGGAAGAGTGGTTTGGGAATGTCTTGGGAGTAAAGTCAGGGTTAGTGAGAGGACAAGAGCAAGGGAAGGAGTAGCACTACTCCTGAAACAGGAGTAGTGGGAACATGTGATAGAGGGTAAGAAAGTAAAGTCTCGATTGATATGGGTAAAACTGAAAATAGATGGAGAGAGATGGGTGATTATTGGTGCATATGCACCTGGGCATGAGAAGAAAGATCATGAGAGGCAAGTGTTTTGGGAGCAGCTGAGTGAGTGTGTTCATAGTTTTGATGCACGAGACCGGGTTATTGTGATGGGTGATTTGAATGCAAAGGTGAGTAATGTGGCAGTGGAGGGAATAATTGGTGTACATGAGGTGTTCAGTGTTGTAAATGGAAATGGTGAAGAGCTTGTAGATTTATGTGCTGAAAAAGGACTGGAGATTGGGAATACCTGGTTTAAAAAGAGAGATATACATAAGTATACGTATGTAAGTAGGAGAGATGGCCAGAGAGCATTATTGAATTACGTGTTAATTGATAGGCGCGTGAAAGAGAGACTTTTGGATGTTAATGTGCTGAGAGGTGCAACTGGAGGGATGTCTGATCATTATCTTGTGGAGGCAAAGGTGAAGATTTGTAGAGGTTTTAGAAAAGAAGAGAGAATGTTGGGGTGAAGAGAGTTGTGAGAGTAAGTGAGCTTGGGAAGGAGACTTGTGTGAGGAAGTACCAGGAGAGACTGAGTACAGAATGGAAAAAGTGAGAACAAAGGAGGCAAGGGGAGTGGGGGAGGAATGGGATGTATTTAGGGAATCAGTGATGGCTTACGCAAAAGATGCTTGTGGCATGAGAAGTGTGGGAGGTGGGCAGAGGAGTTGTGGGATGAAGAAGTAAGATTATTAGTGAAAGGGAAGAGAGAGGCATTTGGACAATTTTTGCAGAGAAATAATGCAAATGAGTGGGAGATGTATAAAAGAAAGAGGCAGGAGGTCTAGAGAAAGGTGCAAGAAGTGAAAAAGAGGGCAAATGAGAGTTGGGATGAGAGAGGATCATTAGATTTTAGGGAGAATAAAAAGATGTCTTGGAAAGAGGTAAATAAAGTGCGTAAAACAAGGTAACAAATGGGAACTTCAGTAAAGGGGGCTAATGGGGAGGGGATAACAAGTAGTGGTGATGTGAGAAGGAGATGGAGTGAGTATTTTGAAGGTTTGTTGAATGTGTTTGATGATAGAGTGGCAGATGTAGGGTGTTTTGGTCGAGGTTGTGTGCAAAGTGAGAGGGCTAGGGAAAATGGTTTGGTAAACAGAGAAAAGGTATTAAAGCTTTGCGGAAGATGAAAGCCGGCAAGGCAGCAGGTTTGGATGGTATTGCAGTGGAATTTATCAAAAAAAGGGGGTGACTGTATTGTTGACTGGTTGGTAAGGTTATTTAATGTATGTATGACTCATGGTGAGGTTACTGAGGATTGGTGGAATGCTTGCATAGTGCCATTGTACAGAGGCAAAGGGGATAAAAGTGGGTGCTCAAATTACAGAGGTATAAGTTTAGTGAGTGTTCCTGGTAAATTATATGGGAGGGTATTGAGTGAGAGGGTGAAGGCATGTACAGAGGATCAGATTGGGGAAGAGCAGGGTGGTTTCAGAAGTGGTAGAGGATGTGTGGATCAGGTATTTGCTTCAAAGAATGTATGTGAGAAATACTTAAAAAAGCAAATGGATTTGTATGTAGCATTTATGGATCTGGAGAAGGGATATGATAGAGATGCTCTGTGGAAGGTATTAAGGATATATGGTGTGGGAGGCAAGTTGTTAAAAGCAGTGAAAAGTTTTTATCGAGGATGTAAGGTATGTGTACGTGTAGGAAGAGAGGAAAGTGTTTAGTTCTCAGTGAATGTTGGTTTGCGGCAAGGGTGTGTGATGTCTCCATGGTTGTTTAATTTGTTTATGGATGGGGTTGTTATGGAGGTGAATGCAAGAGTTTTGGAAAGAGGGGCAAGTTTGCAGTCTGTTGTGGATGAGAGAGCTTGGGAAGTGAGTCAGTTGTTGTTCGTTGATATGCAGCTCTGGTGGCTGATTCATGTGAGAAACTGCAGAAGCTAGTGACTGAGTTTGGTAAAGTGTATGAAAGAAGAAAGCTGAGAGTAAAATGTGAATAAGAGCAAGGTTATTAGGTACAGTAGGGTTGAGGGACAAGTCAATTGGGAGGTAAGTTTGAATGGAGAAAAACTGGAGGAGGTGAAGTGTTTTAGATATCTGGGAGTGGATTTGGCAGCAGATGAAACCATGGAAGTGGAAGTGAATCATAGGGTTAGGGAGGAGGCGAAAGTTCTGGGAGCATTGAAGAATGTGTGGAAGTCAAGAAGATTATCTCGGAAAGCAAAAATGGGTATGTTTGAAGGAATAGTGGTTCCAACAATGTTATATTTTCTTTGTGAGGCGTGGGCTATAGATAGAGTTGTGCGGAGGGTGGATGTGCTGAAAATTAGATGTTTGAGGACCATATGGGGTGTGAGGTGCTTTGATCGAGTAAGTAATAATAGGGTAAGAGAGATGTTTGGTAATAAAAAGATTGTGGTTGAGAGAGCATAAGAGGATGTTTTGTAATGGTTTGGTCACATGGAGAGAATGAGAGGAAAGATTGACCAAGAGGATATATGTGTCAGAGGTGGAGGGGACGAGAAATTGGAGACCAAATTGGAGGTGGAAAGATGGAGTGAAAAAAATTTTGAGTGAATGGGGCCTAAACATGCAGGAGGGTGAAAGGCGTGCAAGGAATGGAGTGAATTGGAACGATATGGTATACCGGGGTCGACGTGCTGTCAGTGGATTGAACCAGGGCATGTGAAGCGTCTGGGGTAAACCATGGAAAGTTGTGTGGGGCTTGGATGTGGAAAGGGAGCTGTGGTTTCGGTGCATTATACATGACAGCTAGAGACTGAGTGTGAACGAATGTGGCCTTTGTTGTCTTCTCCTAGTGCTACCTTGCGCACATGCGGGGGGAGGGGGTTGTTATTTCATGTGTGGTGGGGTGGGGATGGAAATGAATAAAGGCAGACTATGAATTATGTACATGTGTATATGTGTATATGTCTGTATGTATATATTTATGTGTATGTTGAGGGGCAAGTATGAAGTCTGTTGGGGATGAGAGAGCTTGGGAAGTGAGTCAGTTGTTGGTCGCTGATGATACAGCGCTGGTGGCTGATTCATGTGAGAAACTGCAGAAGCTGGTGACTGAGTTTGGTAAAGTGTGTGAAAGAAGAAAGTTAAGAGTAAATGTGAATAAGAGCAAGGTTATTAGGTACAGTAGGGTTGAGGGTCAAGTCAATTGGGAGGTGAGTTTGAATGGAGAAAAACTGGAGAAAGTGAAGTGTTTTAGATATCTGGGAGTGGATCTGGCAGCGGATGGAACCATGGAAGCGGAAGTGGATCATAGGGTGGGGGAGGGGGCGAAAATTCTGGGAGCCTTGAAGAATGTGTGGAAGTCGAGAACATTATCTTGGAAAGCAAAAATGGGTATGTTTGAAGGAATAGTGGTTCCAACAATGTTGTATGGTTGCGAGGCATGGGCTATGGATAGAGTTGTGCGCAGGAGGATGGATGTGCTGGAAATGAGATGTTTGAGGACAATGTGTGGTGTGAGGTGGTTTGATCAAGTAAGTAACGTAAGGGTAAGAGAGATGTGTGGAAATAAAAAGAGCGTGGTTGAGAGAGCAGAAGAGGGTGTTTTGAAATGGTTTGGGCACATGGAGAGAATGAGTGAGGAAAGATTGACCAAGAGGATATATGTGTCGGAGGTGGAGGGAACGAGGAGAAGAGGGAGACCAAATTGGAGGTGGAAAGATGGAGTGAAAAAGATTTTGTGTGATCGGGGCCTGAACTGCAGGAGGGTGAAAGGAGGGCAAGGAATAGAGTGAATTGGAGCGATGTGGTATACCGGGGTTGACGTGCTGTCAGTGGATTGAATCAAGGCATGTGAAGCGTCTGGGGTAAACCATGGAAAGCTGTGTAGGTATGTATATTTGCGTGTGTGGACGTATGTATATACATGTGTATGGGGGTGGGTTGGGCCATTTCTTTCGTCTGTTTCCTTGCGCTACCTCGCAAATGCGGGAGACAGCGACAAAGCAAAAAAAAAAAAAAAAAAAATATATATATATATATATATATATATATAATATATATATATATATATATATAATATGTATATATATGTGTGTGTGTATGTATGTGTATATGTATATATATATTATATATATATATATATATATAATATATATATATATATATATATATATATATATATATATATATATATTATCCCTGGGGATAGGGGTGAATGAATACTTCCCACGCATTCCTCGCGTGTCGTAGAAGGCGACTAGAGGGGACGGGAGCGGGGGGCCAGAAATCCTCCCCTCCTTGTATTTTTTAACTTTATGAAAGGGCAAACAGAAGGAGGAGTCATGCGGGGAGTACTCATCCTCCTCGAAGGCTCAGATTGGGGTGTCTAAATGTGTGTGGATGTAACCAAGATGAGAAAAAAGGAGAGATAGGTAGTATGTTTGAGGAAAGGAACCTGGATGTTTTGGCTCTGAGTGAAACGAAGCTCAAGGGTAAAGGGGAAGAGTGGTTTGGGAATGTCTTGGGAGTAAAGTCAGGGTTAGTGAGAGGACAAGAGCAAGGGAAGGAGTAGCACTACTCCTGAAACAGGAGTAGTGGGAACATGTGATAGAGGGTAAGAAAGTAAAGTCTCGATTGATATGGGTAAAACTGAAAATAGATGGAGAGAGATGGGTGATTATTGGTGCATATGCACCTGGGCATGAGAAGAAAGATCATGAGAGGCAAGTGTTTTGGGAGCAGCTGAGTGAGTGTGTTCATAGTTTTGATGCACGAGACCGGGTTATTGTGATGGGTGATTTGAATGCAAAGATGAGTAATGTGGCAGTGGAGGGAATAATTGGTGTACATGAGGTGTTCAGTGTTGTAAATGGAAATGGTGAAGAGCTTGTAGATTTATGTGCTGAAAAAGGACTGGAGATTGGGAATACCTGGTTTAAAAAGAGAGATATACATAAGTATACGTATGTAAGTAGGAGAGATGGCCAGAGAGCATTATTGAATTACGTGTTAATTGACAGGCGCACGAAAGAGAGACTTTTGGATGTTAATGTGCTGAGAGGTGCAACTGGAGGGATGTCTGATCATTATCTTGTGGAGGCAAAGGTGAAGATTTGTAGAGGTTTTAGAAAAGAAGAGAGAATGTTGGGGTGAAGAGAGTTGTGAGAGTAAGTGAGCTTGGGAAGGAGACTTGTGTGAGGAAGTACCAGGAGAGACTGAGTACAGAATGGAAAAAGTGAGAACAAAGGAGGCAAGGGGAGTGGGGGAGGAATGGGATGTATTTAGGGAATCAGTGATGGCTTACGCAAAAGATGCTTGTGGCATGAGAAGTGTGGGAGGTGGGCAGAGGAGTTGTGGGATGAAGAAGTAAGATTATTAGTGAAAGGGAAGAGAGAGGCATTTGGACAATTTTTGCAGGGAAATAATGCAAATGAGTGGGAGATGTATAAAAGAAAGAGGCAGGAGGTCTAGAGAAAGGTGCAAGAAGTGAAAAAGAGGGCAAATGAGAGTTGGGATGAGAGAGGATCATTAGATTTTAGGGAGGGATAAAAAGATGTCTTGGAAAGAGGTAAATAAAGTGTGTAAAACAAGGTAACAAATGGGAACTTCAGTAAAGGGGGCTAATGGGGAGGGGATAACAAGTAATGGTGATGTGAGAAGGAGATGGAGTGAGTATTTTGAAGGTTTGTTGAATGTGTTTGATGATAGAGTGGCAGATGTAGGGTGTTTTGGTCGAGGTTGTGTGCAAAGTGAGAGGGCTAGGGAAAATGGTTTGGTAAACAGAGAAGAGGTAGTAAAAGCTTTGCGGAAGATGAAAGCCGGCAAGGCAGCAGGTTTGGATGGTATTGCAGTGGAATTTATCAAAAAAAGGGGGTGACTGTATTGTTGACTGGTTGGTAAGGTTATTTAATGTATGTATGACTCATGGTGAGGTTACTGAGGATTGGTGGAATGCTTGCATAGTGCCATTGTACAGAGGCAAAGGGGATAAAAGTGGGTGCTCAAATTACAGAGGTATAAGTTTGTTGAGTATTCCTGGTAAATTATATGGGAGGGTATTGAGTGAGAGGGTGAAGGCATGTACAGAGGATCAGATTGGGGAAGAGCAGTGTGGTTTCAGAAGTGGTAGAGGATGTGTGGATCAGGTATTTGCTTCAAAGAATGTATGTGAGAAATACTTAAAAAAGCAAATGGATTTGTATGTAGCATTTATGGATCTGGAGAAGGGATATGATAGAGATGCTCTGTGGAAGGTATTAAGGATATATGGTGTGGGAGGCAAGTTGTTAAAAGCAGTGAAAAGTTTTTATCGAGGATGTAAGGTATGTGTACGTGTAGGAAGAGAGGAAAGTGTTTAGTTCTCAGTGAATGTTGGTTTGCGGCAAGGGTGTGTGATGTCTCCATGGTTGTTTAATTTGTTTATGGATGGGGTTGTTATGGAGGTGAATGCAAGAGTTTTGGAAAGAGGGGCAAGTTTGCAGTCTGTTGTGGATGAGAGAGCTTGGGAAGTGAGTCAGTTGTTGTTCGTTGATATGCAGCTCTGGTGGCTGATTCATGTGAGAAACTGCAGAAGCTAGTGACTGAGTTTGGTAAAGTGTATGAAAGAAGAAAGCTGAGAGTAAATGTGAATAAGAGCAAGGTTATTAGGTACAGTAGGGTTGAGGGACAAGTCAATTGGGAGGTAAGTTTGAATGGAGAAAAACTGGAGGAGGTGAAGTGTTTTAGATATCTGGGAGTGGATTTGGCAGCAGATGAAACCATGGAAGTGGAAGTGAATCATAGGGTTAGGGAGGAGGCGAAAGTTCTGGGAGCATTGAAGAATGTGTGGAAGTCAAGAAGATTATCTCGGAAAGCAAAAATGGGTATGTTTGAAGGAATAGTGGTTCCAACAATGTTATATTTTCTTTGTGAGGCGTGGGCTATAGATAGAGTTGTGCGGAGGGTGGATGTGCTGAAAATTAGATGTTTGAGGACCATATGGGGTGTGAGGTGCTTTGATCGAGTAAGTAATAATAGGGTAAGAGAGATGTTTGGTAATAAAAAGATTGTGGTTGAGAGAGCATAAGAGGATGTTTTGTAATGGTTTGGTCACATGGAGAGAATGAGAGGAAAGATTGACCAAGAGGATATATGTGTCAGAGGTGGAGGGAACGAGAAATTGGAGACCAAATTGGAGGTGGAAAGATGGAGTGAAAAAAATTTTGAGTGAATGGGGCCTAAACATGCAGGAGGGTGAAAGGCGTGCAAGGAATGGAGTGAATTGGAACGATATGGTATACCGGGGTCGATGTGCTGTCAGTGGATTGAACCAGGGCATGTGAAGCGTCTGGGGTAAACCATGGAAAGTTGTGTGGGGCTTGGATGTGGAAAGGGAGCTGTGGTTTCGGTGCATTATACATGACAGCTAGAGACTGAGTTTGAACGAATGTGGCCTTTGTTGTCTTCTCCTAGTGCTACCTCGTGCACATGCGGGGGGAGGGGGTTGTTATTTCATGTGTGGTGGGGTGGGGATGGAAATGAATAAAGGCAGACTATGAATTATGTACATGTGTATATGTGTATATGTCTGTATGTATATATTTATGTGTATGTTGAGGGGCAAGTATGAAGTCTGTTGGGGATAAGAGAGCTTGGGAAGTGAGTCAGTTGTTGGTCGCTGATGATACAGCGCTGGTGGCTGATTCATGTGAGAAACTGCAGAAGCTGGTGACTGAGTTTGGTAAAGTGTGTGAAAGAAGAAAGTTAAGAGTAAATGTGAATAAGAGCAAGGTTATTAGGTACAGTAGGGTTGAGGGTCAAGTCAATTGGGAGGTGAGTTTGAATGGAGAAAAACTGGAGAAAGTGAAGTGTTTTAGATATCTGGGAGTGGATCTGGCAGCGGATGGAACCATGGAAGCGGAAGTGGATCATAGGGTGGGGGAGGGGGCGAAAATTCTGGGAGCCTTGAAGAATGTGTGGAAGTCGAGAACATTATCTCGGAAAGCAAAAATAGGTATGTTTGAAGGAATAGTGGTTCCAACAATGTTGTATGGTTGCGAGGCATGGGCTATGGATAGAGTTGTGCGCAGGAGGATGGATGTGCTGGAAATGAGATGTTTGAGGACAATGTGTGGTGTAAGGTGGTTTGATCAAGTAAGTAACGTAAGGGTAAGAGAGATGTGTGGAAATAAAAAGAGCGTGGTTGAGAGAGCAGAAGAGGGTGTTTTGAAATGGTTTGGGCACATGGAGAGAATGAGTGAGGAAAGATTGACCAAGAGGATATATGTGTCGGAGGTGGAGGGAACGAGGAGAAGAGGGAGACCAAATTGGAGGTGGAAAGATGGAGTGAAAAAGATTTTGTGTGATCGGGGCCTGAACTGCAGGAGGGTGAAAGGAGGGCAAGGAATAGAGTGAATTGGAGCGATGTGGTATACCGGGGTTGACGTGCTGTCAGTGGATTGAATCAAGGCATGTGAAGCGTCTGGGGTAAACCATGGAAAGCTGTGTAGGTATGTATATTTGCGTGTGTGGACGTATGTATATACATGTGTATGGGGGTGGGTTGGGCCATTTCTTTCGTCTGTTTCCTTGCGCTACCTCGCAAATGCGGGAGACAGCGACAAAGCAAAAAAAAAAAAAAAATATATATATATATATATATATATATATATATATATATATATATATATATATATATATATATATATATATGTGTGTGTGTGTGTGTATGTATGTGTATATGTATATATATATATATATAATATATATATATTATCCCTGGGGATAGGGGTGAATGAATACTTCCCACGCATTCCTCGCGTGTCGTAGAAGGCGACTAGAGGGGACGGGAGCGGGGGGCCAGAAATCCTCCCCTCCTTGTATTTTTTTAACTTTCTAAAATGGGAAACAGAAGAAGGAGTCATACGGGGAGTGCTCATCCCCCTCGAAGGCTCAGACTGGGGTGTCTAAATGTGTGTGGATGTAACCAAGATGTGGAAAAAGGAGAGATAGGTAGTATGTTTGAGGAAAGGAACCTGGATGTTTTGGCTCTGAGTGAAATGAAGCTCAAGAGTAAAGGGGAAGAGTGGTTTGGGAATGTCTTTGGAGTAAAGTCAGGGGTTAGTGAGAGGACAAGAGCAAGGGAAGGAGTAGCAGTACTCCTGAAACAGGAGTTGTGGGAGTATGTGATAGAATGTAAGAAAGTAAATTCTTGATTAATATGGGTAAAACTGAAAGTTGATGGAGAGAGATGGGTGATTATTGGTGCATATGCACCTGGGCATGAGAAGAAAGATCATGAGGCAAGTGTTTTGGGAGCAGCTGAATGAGTGTGTTAGTGGTTTTGATGCACGAGACCGGGTTATAGTGATGGGTGATTTGAATGCAAAGGTGAGTAATGTGGCAGTTGAGGGAATAATTGGTATACATGGGGTGTTCAGTGTTGTAAATGGAAATGGTGAAGAGCTTGTAGATGTATGTGCTGAAAAAGGACTGATGATTGGGAATACCTGCTTTAAAAAGCGAGGTATACATAAGTATACGTATGTAAGTAGGAGAGATGGCCAGAGAGCGTTATTGGATTACGTGTTAATTGACAGGCGTGCGAAAGAGAGACTTTTGGATGTTAATGTGCCGAGAGGTGCAACTGGAGGGATGTCTGATCATTATCTTGTGGAGGCTAAGGTGAAGATTTGTATGGGTTTTCAGAAAAGAAGAGTGAATGTTGGGGTGAAGAGGGTGGTGAGAGTAAGTGAGCTTGGGAAGGAGACTTGTGTGAGGAAGTACCAGGAGAGACTGAGTACAGAATGAAAAAAGGTGAGAACAATGGAAGTAAGGGGAGTGGGGGAGGAATGGAATGTATTTAGGGAATCAGTGATGGATTGCGCAAAAGATGCTTGTGGCATGAGAAGAGTGGGAGGTGGGTTGATTAGAAAGGGTAGTGAGTGGTGGGATGAAGAAGTAAGATTATTAGTGAAAGAGACGAGAGAGGCATTTGGACGATTGTTGCAGGGAAAAAATGCAATTGAGTGGGAGATGTATAAAAGAAAGAGACAGGAGGTCAAGAGAAAGGTGCAAGAGGTGAAAAAGAGGGCAAATGAGAGTTGGGGTGAGAGAGTATCATTAAATTCTAGGGAGAATAAAAAGATGTTCTGGAAGGAGGTAAATAAAGTGCGTAAGACAAGGGAGCAAATGGGAACTTCAGTGAAGGGCGCAAATGGGGAGGTGATAACAAGTAGTGGTGATGTGAGAAGGAGATGGAGTGAGTATTTTGAAGGTTTGTTGAATGTGTTTGATGATAGAGTGGCAGATATAGGGTGTTTTGGTCGAGGTGGTGTGCAAAGTGAGAGGGTTAGGGAAAATGATTTGGTAAACAGAGAAAAGCTTTGCGGAAGATGAAAACCGGCAAGGCAGCAGGTTTGGATGGTATTGCAGTGGAATTTATTAAAAAAGGGGGTGACTGTATTATTGACTGGTTGGTAAGGTTATTTAATGTATGTATGACTCATGGTGAGGTGCCTGAGGATTGGCGAAATGCGTGCATAGTGCCATTGTACAAAGGCAAAGGGGATAAGAGTGAGTGCTCAAATTACAGAGGTATAAGTTTGTTGAGTATTCCTGGTAAATTATATGGGAGGGTATTGATTGAGAGGGTGAAGGCATGTACAGAGCATCAGATTGGGGAAGAACAGTGTGGTTTCAGAAGTGGTAGAGGATGTGTGGATCAGGTGTTTGCTTTGAAGAATGTATGTGAGAAATACTTAGAAAAGCAAATGGATTTGTATGTAGCATTTATGGATCTGGAGAAGGCATATGATAGAGTTGATAGAGATGCTCTGTGGAAGGTATTAAGAATATATGGTGTGGGAGGCAAGTTGTTAGAAGCAGTGAAAAGTTTTTATCGAGGATGTAAGGAATGTGTACGTGTAGGAAGAGAGGAAAGTGATTGGTTCTCAGTGAATGTAGGTTTGCGGCAGGGGTGTGTGATGTCTCCATGGTTGTTTAATTTGTTTATGGATGGGGTTGTGAGGGAGGTAAATGCAAGAGTTTTGGAAAGAGGGGCAAGTATGAAGTCTGTTGGGGATGAGAGAGCTTGGGAAGTGAGTCAGTTGTTGTTCGCTGATGATACAGCGCTGGTGGCTGATTCATGTGAGAAACTGCAGAAGCTGGTGACTGAGTTTGGTAAAGTGTGTGAAAGAAGAAAGTTAAGAGTAAATGTGAATAAGAGCAAGGTTATTAGGTACAGTAGGGTTGAGGGTCAAGTCAATTGGGAGGTAAGTTTGAATGGAGAAAAACTGGAGGAAGTAAAGTGTTTTAGATATCTGGGAGTGGATCTGGCAGCGGATGGAACCATGGAAGCGGAAGTGAATCATAGGGTGGGGAAGGGGGCGAAAATCCTGGGAGCCTTGAAGAATGTTTGGAAGTCGAGAACATTATCTTGGAAAGCAAAAATGGGTATGTTTGAAGGAGTAGTTGTTCCAGCAATGTCGTATGGTTGCGAGGCGTGGGCTATGGATAGAGTTGTGCGCAGGAGGGTGGATGTGCTGGAAATGAGATGTTTGAGGACAATATGTGGTGTTAGGTGGTTTGATCGAGTAAGTAATGTAAGGGTGAGAGAGATGTGCGGAAATAAAATGAGTTTGGTTGAGAGAGCAGAAGAGGGTGTTTTGAAATGGTTTGGTCACATGGAGAGAATGAGTGAGGAAAGATTGACCAAGAGGATATATGTGTCGGAGGTGGAGGGATCGAGGAGAAGTGGGAGACCAAATTTTAGGTGGAAGGATGGAGTGAAAAAGATTTTGAGTGATTGGGGCCTGAACATGCAGGAGGGTGAAAGGCGTGGAAGGAATAGAGTGAATTGGAACGATATGGTATACCGGGGTCAACGTGCTGTCAATGGATTGAACCAGGGCATGTGAAGCGTCTAGGGTAAACCATGGAAAGTTGTGTGGGGCCTGGATGTGGAAAGGGAGCTGTGGTTTCGGGCATTATTTCATGACAGCTAGAGACTGAGTGTGAACGAATGGGGCCTTTGTTGTCTTTTCCTAGCGCTACCTCGCATAATGAGGGGGGAGGGGGATGTTATTCCATGTGTGGCGAGGTGGCGATGATAATGAATAAAGGCAGACAGTGTGAGTTGTGTGCATGTGTATATATGTATGTGTCTGTGTGTGTATATATATGTGTACATTGAGATGTATGGGTATGTATATTGTGCGTGTGTGGACGTGTATGTATATACATGTGTATGTGGGCAGGTTGGGCCATTCTTTCATCTGTTTCCTTGCGCTACCTTGCTAATGCGGGAGACAGCGACAAAGCAAATAAATAAATATATTTACAGAATCTGTATGAATGTCATAATTCATTTACTAAGTGCAATCAAATAAGGTGTGGCCATAATACTTTAAATGACAAGCAGTGTTCTAACCAAGCATTTTTGCACAGATGGTGTACACTTTTTCATTTGTCCTCATTGAATTTAGACAGAGGACAATGTGCACAATTGAATCAGATGACCAACTGGAATGGTTCCATTCTGTAAACTGGAAAAGCATTTATCTGTATTATCAAAAAGCTCTGTCTAAAGATGGCACTGAAGCAGGCCATCAAAAAATCATGAACATTATTCTAAATTGGTTTAAGGAAAAGATAAAGATTATTTCTCATTTTCAAATTTTGGTTAGAACACTGAATAATAATCACTGGGATCTAGAGAAGAAAGATACAAGACTAGCAAGGAAAGCATAATTAGACAGGATTCTTTCCTTTTTTACAGGCTGATGTAGCATGCCAACTGCATATAATGACTGGAACAGTAAAGTTACTGGTACCATTTCATGACAGTAAAGAAAGTCTTACTTTCACACAGGATATCTATGTACAACATAACTAAACTGGTTGTTATGATTTTTATACTATGTCTGGTATTAGACATGAAACTGAAAAGTATTTATAACCATTCCCTGAAATCTTTCTCAGTATTCAAATTACATTCACATTATCTTCATAACATGAATAATAATAGAGGAGTTCAATACTCTTAAGAAAATATCTATAATCATTTTTTTTTTTTTTTTTTTTTTTTTTTATACTTTGTCGCTGTCTCCCGCGTTTGCGAGGTAGCGCAAGGAAACAGACGAAAGAAATGGCCCAACCCTCCCCCCCATACACATGTATATACATATGTCCACACACGCAAATATACATACCTACACATCTTTCCATGGTTTACCCCAGACGCTTCACATGCCTTGATTCAATCCACTGACAGCACGTCAACCCCGGTATACCACATCGCTCCAATTCACTCTATTCCTTGCCCTCCCTTCACCCTCCTGCATGTTCAGGCCCCGATCACACAAAATCTTTTTCACTCCATCTTTCCACCTCCAATTTAGTCTCCCTCTTCTCCTTGCTCCCTCCACCTCCGACACATATATCCTCTTGGTCAATCTTTCCTCACTCATCCTCTCCATGTGCCCAAACCATTTCAAAACACCCTCTTCTGCTCTCTCAACCACGCTCTTTTTATTTCCACACATCTCTCTTACCCTTACGTTACTCACTCGATCAAACCACCTCACACCACACATTGTCCTCAAACATCTCATTTCCAGCACATCCATCCTCTTGCGCACAACTCTATCCATAGCCCACGCCTCGCAACCATACAACATTGTTGGAACCACTATTCCTTCAAACATACCCATTTTTGCTTTCCGAGATAATGTTCTCGACTTCCACACATTCTTCAAGGCCCCCAGAATTTTCGCCCCCTCCCCCACCCTATGATCCACTTCCGCTTCCATGGTTCCATCCGCTGCCAGATCCACTCCCAGATATCTAAAACACTACACTTCCTCCAGTTTTTCTCCATTCAAACTCACTATAACCATAGATATAACAAATACGACAGTAGCCTCCGACTAAAGAATACAATCCTGTTCACTAGAATAGATCTCTCTTCTAGTAAGGAACATGGAATACAATAAATAAAAAAGCACCATGTGATATGGGAAAAAAATGCCATGAAATCTATGCTTTACATGAGAATAGATATTTTCATGTAAGTTATAAGTTGTACATAAATTCTTTCCTCACGATGAAATGCAGAGTAAACTTATATATATATATATATATATATATATATAACAAGTAGTGGTGATGTGGGAAGGAGATGGAGTGAGTATTTTGAAGGTTTGTTGAATGTGTTTGATGATAGTGTGGCAGATATAGGGTGTTTTGGTCGAGGTGGTGTGCAAAGTGAGAGGGTTAGGGAAAATGATTTGGTAAACAGAGAAGAGGTAGTAAAAGCTTTGCGGAAGATGAAAGCCGGCAAGGCAGCAGGTTTGGATGGTATTGCAGTGGAATTTATTAAAAAAGGGGGTGACTGTATTGTTGACTGGTTGGTAAGGTTATTTAATGTATGTATGGCTCATGGTGAGGTGCCTGAGGATTGGCGGAATGCGTGCATAGTGCCAGTGTACAAAGGCAAAGGAGATAAGAGTGAGTGCTCAAATTACAGAGGTATAAGTTTGTTGAGTATTCCTAGGAAATTATATGGGAGGGTATTGATTGAGAGGGTGAAGGCATGTACAGAGCATCAGATTGGGGAAGAGCAGTGTCGTTTCAAAAGTGGTAGAGGATGTGTGGATCAGGTGTTTGCTTTGAAGAATGTATGTGAGAAATACTTAGAAAAGCAAATGGATTTGTATGTAGCATTTATGGATCTGGAGAAGGCATATGATAGAGTTGATAGAGATGCTCTGTGGAAGGTATTAAGAATATATGGTGTGGGAGGCAAATTGTTAGAAGCAGTGAAAAGTTTTTATCGAGGATGTAAGGCATGTGTACGTGTAGGAAGAGAGGAAAGTGATTGGTTCTCAGTGAATGTAGGTTTGCGGCAGGGGTGTGTGATGTCTCCATGGTTGTTTAATTTGTTTATGGATGGGGTTGTTAGGGAGGTGAATGCAAGAGTTTTGGAAAGAGGGGCAAGTATGAATTCTGTTGGGGATGAGAGAGCTTGGGAAGTGAGTCAGTTGTTGTTCGCTGATGATACAGCGCTGGTGGCTGATTCATGTGAGAAACTGCAGAAGCTGGTGACTGAGTTTGGTAAAGTGTGTGAAAGAAGAAAGTTAAGAGTAAATGTGAATAAGAGCAAGGTTATTAGGTACAGTGGGGTTGAGGGTCAAGTCAATTGGGAGGTAAGTTTGAATGGAGAAAAACTGGAGGAAGTAAAGTGTTTTAGATATCTGGGAGTGGATCTGGCAGCGGATGGAACCATGGAAGTGGAAGTGGATCATAGGGTAGGGGAGGGGGCGAAAATCCTGGGAGCCTTGAAGAATGTTTGGAAGTCGAGAACATTATCTCGGAAAGCAAAAATGGGTATGTTTGAAGGAATAGTTGTTCCAACAATGTTGTATGGTTGCGAGGCGTGGGCTATGGATAGAGTTGTGCGCAGGAGGATGGATGTGCTGGAAATGAGATGTTTGAGGACAATGTGTGGTGTGAGGTGGTTTGATCGAGTAAGTAACGTAAGGGTAAGAGAGATGTGTGGAAATAAAAAGAGCGTGGTTGAGAGAGCAGAAGAAGGTGTTTTGAAATGGTTTGGGCACATGGAGAGAATGAGTGAGGAAAGATTGACCAAGAGGATATATGTGTCGGAGGTGGAGGGAACGAGGAGAAGTGGGAGACCAAATTGGAGTTGGAAAGATGGAGTGAAAAAGATTTTGTGTGATTTGGGCCTGAACATGCAGGAGGGTGAAAGGAGGGCAAGGAATAGAGTGAATTGGATCGATGTGGTATACCGGGGTTGACGTGCTGTCAGTGGATTGAATCAGGGCATGTGAAGCGTCTGGGGTAAACCATGGAAAGCTGTGTAGGTATGTATATTTGCGTGTGTGGACGTATGTATATACATGTCTATAGGGCGTGGGTTGGGCCATTTCTTTCGTCTGTTTCCTTGCGCTACCTCGCAAACGCGGGAGACAGTGACAAAGCAAAAAAAAAAAAAAAAAAAAAAAAAAAAACGTATGTAAGTAGGAGAGATGGCCAGAGAGCGTTATTGGATTACATGTTAATTAATAGACGCATGAAAGAGAGACTTTTGGATGTTAATGTGCTGAGAGGTGCAACTGGAGGGATTTCTGATCATTATCTTGTGGAGGTGAAGGTGAAGATTTGTGGGGGTTTTCAGAAAAGAAGAGAGAATGTTGGGGTGAAGAGAGTGGTGAGAGTAAGTGAGCTTGGGAAGAAGACTTGTGTGAGGAAGCACCAGGAGAGACTGAGTACAGAATGGAAAAAGGTGAGAACAAAGGAGGTAAGGGAAGTGGGGAGGAATGGGATGTATTTAGGGAAGCAGTGATGGCTTGCGCAAAAGATGCTTGTGGCATGAGAAGCGTAGGAGGTGGGTTAATTAGAAAAGGTAGTGAGTGGTGGGATGAAGAAGTAAGATTATTGGTGAAAGAGAAGAAAGAGGCATTTGAACGATTTTTGCAGCGAAAAAGTGCAAATGAGTGGGAGATGTATAAAAGAAAGAGGCAGGAGGTCAAGAGAAAGGGGCAAGAGGTGAAAAAGAGGGCAAATGAGAGTTGGGGTGAGAGAGTATCATTAAATTTCAGGGAGAATAAAAAGATGTTTTGGAAGGAGGTAAATAAAGTGCGTAAGACGAGGGAGCAGATGGGAACTTTGGTGAAGGGGGCTAATGGGGAGGTGATAACAAGTAGTGGTGATGTGAGAAGGAGATGGAGTGAGTATTTTGAAGGTTTGTTGAATGTGTTTGATGATAGAGTGGCAGATATAGGGTGTTTTGGTCGAGGTGGTGTGCAAAGCGAAAGGGTTAGGGAAAATGATTTGGTAAATAGAGAAGAGGTAGTAAAAGCTTTATGGAAGATGAAATCCGGCAAAGCAGCAGGTTTGGATGGTATTGCAGTGGAATTTATTAAAAAAGGGGGTGACTGTATTGTCGACTGGTTGGTAAGGTTATTTAATGTATGTGTGATTCATGGTGAAGTGCCTGAGGATTGGCGGAATGCTTGCATAGTGCCATTGTACAAAGGCAAAGGGGATAAGAGTGAGTGCTCAAATTATAGAGGTATAAGTTTGTTGAGTATTCCTGGGAAATTATATGGGAGGGTATTGATTGAGAGGGTGAAGGCGTGTACAGAGCATCAGATTGGGGAAGAGCATTGTGGTTTCAGAAGTGTTAGAGGATGTGTGGAACAGATGTTTGCTTTGAAGAATGTATATGAGAAATACTTAGAAAAACAAAGGGATTTGTATGTAGCATTTATGGATCTGGAGAAGGCATATGATAGAGTTGATAGAGATGCTCTGTGGAAGGTACTAAGAATATATGGTGTGGGAGGGAAGTTGTTAGAAGCGGTGAAAAGTTTTTATCGAGGATGTAAGGCATGTGTACGTGTAGGAAGAGAGGAAAGTGATTGGTTCTCAGTGAGTGTAGGTTTGCAGCAGGGGTGTGTGATGTCTCCATGGTTGTTTAATTTGTTTATGGATGGGGTTGTTAGGGAGGTGAATGCAAGAGTTTTGGAAAGAGGGGCAAGTATGCAGTCTGTTGTGGATAAGAGAGCTTGGGAAGTGAGTCAGTTGTTGTTCGCTGATGATACAGCGCTGGTGGCTGATTCATGTGAGAAACTGCAGAAGCTGGTGACTGAGTTTGGTAAAGTGTGTGAAAGAAGAAAGTTAAGAGTAAATGTGAATAAGAGCAAGGTTATTAGGTACAGTAGGGTTGAGGGTCAAGTCAATTGGGAGGTAAGTTTGAATAGAGAAAATCTGGAGGAAGTAAAGTGTTTTAGATATCTGGGAGTGGATCTGGCAGCGGATGGAACCATGGAAGCGGAAGTGAATCATAGGGTGGGGGAGGGGGTGAAAATTCTGGGAGCCTTGAAGAATGTTTGGAAGTCGAGAACGTTATCTCGGAAAACAAAAATGGGTATGTTTGAAGGAATAGTGGTTCCAACAATGTTGTATGGTTGCGAGGCATGGGCTATGGATAGAGTTGTGCGCAGGAGGGGGGATGTGCTGGAAATGAGATGTTTGAGGACAATATGTGGTGTTAGGTGGTTTGATCGAGTAAGTAATGTAAGGGTGAGAGAGATGTGTGGAAATAAAAAGAGCGTTGTTGAGAGAGCAGAAGAGGGTGTTTTGAAGTGGTTTGGTCACATGGAGAGGATGAGTGGGGAAAGATTGACCAAGAGGATATATGTGTCAGAGGTCGAGGGAACGAGGAGAAGTGGGAGACCGAATAGGAGGTGGAAAGATGGAGTGAAAAAGATTTTGGGTGATCGGGGTCTGAACATGCAGGAGGATGAAAGGCGTGCAAGGAATAGAGTGAATTGGAACAATGTTGTATTCCGGGGTCGACGTGCTGTCAGTGGATTTAACCAGGGTATGTGAAGCATCTGGGGTAAACCATGGAAACTGTGTGCGGCCTGGATGTGGAAAGGGAGCTGTGGTTTCAGTGCATTATTACATGACAGCTAGAGACTGAGTGTGAATGAATGGGGCCTTTGGTGTCTTTCCTGGCACTACCTCGCACACATGAGGGGGTAGGGGGATGTTATTCCATGTGTGGCGGGGTGGCGATGGGAACAAATAAAGGCAGACAGTATGAATTATGTACATGTGTATATATGTATATGTCTGTGTGTGTATATATATATATATGTGTACATTGAGATGTATAGGTATGTGTATTTGCGTGTGTGGACGTGTATGTATATACATGTGTATGTGGGCGGGTTGGGCCAATCTTTTGTCTGTTGCTTTGCGCTACCTGGCTAACGCGTGAGACAGCGACAAAGAAAATAAAAAAAAAATATAATTCTTCAAAGCAAACACTTGATCCACACATCCTCTGGCACTTCTGAATCCACACTGTATATCACATTAGTAAGGTAGCATAGTTCCTGGAAGAAGTGAAGAAATGCTGCATTCACTTGCATCCATTTCTAGCTGTCATGTGCGATGAACCAAAGTCACAGCCCCCTATCCACAGCCAGGCATGACAGCCCTTCCCATTGTTTTCCCACACTACTTCACATGTCCCTTTTTAGTCTATTTACAGCACATTTATCCCTGTGTGATACATCATTCTAATTCTCTTTATGCTATGCATGCTTTTTACCCTCGTGCATGTTCAGGGCTTGATGACTCAAAGTTTTTTATCTTCACCCCTCTATCAAGGTTGGTGTCCCCCTTCTTGTTCCCTCCTCTTCTGACACACACATATACCCTCTTTTTCAACCTTTCCTCACTCATTATCTCCATTTGTCAAGACCATTTCAGCACACACTCTTCATATTTCTCAACCACCCTTTTTTTTTTTTATCACCTCTCTCTTTTACACATTTATTACTTAACTAGTCAAACCACCTAAAACCACATATTTTCCTCAAACATTTCATTTCCAACACATCCACCTTTCTTCACATGTCCTCAGCTTTATCCCATGCCTCACATACATGGAGCATTGTTAGAACTGCTATTCATTCAACATAGCTATTTTGTACCCTACCAAATAATAACCTCTCTTTCCACACATTCTTCAATACTCCCAGACCCTTTACCCACCTATCCACCCTATGACTTGCTTCTGCTTCCATGTCCACTCATAGTTATGTAAAACAATTAACTTTTCCAAATTTTCTACACAAACTTGCACTCCAGCTAACCTACCCCTGTACCCTGCTAAACTTAATAACCTTGCTTTTATCCACATTTACTCTCTACTTTCTCCTTTCTCGCACTCTTCCAATCTTAGTCACCAGCTTCAGCAATTTCTCACTTGAATTTGCCACCAGTGCTGTGTCATCGGCAAACAAAAACTGATTCATTTCCCTGGCCCCCTTGTCCCCTACAGACTGCATACTCGACCCTGTTTCCAAAACTCTTACATATACCTCCCTCATCATCCTATTCATAAAGAAATCAGAAGGCCATTGTGCCATCACACACTCCTGCCAGACCCACCTTCATTTTAAACCACTCAGTCTCCTCTCTTTCCTCTCACACACACGCCTTATGTCCTTGACAAAAACTTCTCACTCATTCTAGCAGCTTTCTTTCCATGCCATACATTCATAACACCTTCCACAAGGCATTTCTATCATCCCTATCATATACTTTCACCAGTTCCATTGATGTGAGATGCAAATATCTCTGTTTCTCAAGTTTTTCTCACATTCATTAATGCAATTGCCTGTCTTGTCAAAGGTTACTTTTCATTTATGGTATAACCTTCAGCAGGCAGAGTATGATAACAGCAATCCTGTAGTTATAGTAACCCATGTGAGTATCCTAGCTATACTTGTAAAGATGTCCCACACAGCCTCTATCATATTGGAAACCACATTTATCCTCCTCAATCTGATGCTCTGTAAATGTTTTCACTCGTTCAGTCACTGCTCTTCCATGCAACTTGCTAGATACACTTAGGAATCTTATACCTCATTGCATTGAACACTCACCTTTGTCCTCCTTTATACAGTGACACTAAACATGCATTCTGCCTGTTCTCGGGCACTTCAAAATGATCCATTATACAATGAAAATCTTGACTAACCACTCAGCAACACAGTCACCACCTTTATTAAGAAATTAAACTGCAGTAATACTTACTTCACCTGCTTTACCACATTTCATTTTAAGTAAGGTGTTTATCACCCTTTTTTCATCAAACCACTCTCCATGACTCTCACACTTCACAAAGCAACCCATCTCTAACACCCTTCATGTGCCACCCTATTGTCAAATGCATTCAAGAATCTTCAAAATTCTTACTCCAACTCCTAACTTCTTCAGCACTTGTTACCACCTCTACATTTGACCCCATCACCAATGTTCCCATTTTTTCTCTTGTGTTTTGTCTCATTAACCTCCTTCCAAAGCACTTTATTCTCCTTGAAGACTCATCCCAACTCTTTATTTGCCCTCTCTTTCAAGCCCTGTACCTTATTTTTGACCTTTTGCCCTTTCTTTGATGCATCACGATATCAGTTGCACTCCTTCCCCGTAAGTATTGCCTATACACCTCTCTTTTGTTTTTCACTTGCAACTTTACTTTCTCATGCCACCTCTCACAACCTTGTCTCACTGGCCTTTCTCTTCATGCCACACACATCTTTCACATATGCCAGGAGTTCTTCCCTAGATACCTCCCATTTCTCACCCATTCCCCAAGCTTCATTTACTCACCTTTTGCCATTCAGCACTCAATCTCAATTGGTATTTCTTCCCACAAGTCTCTTTTCCACGCTCATTTTCACCACTTTCCTCTCACCCATGATGTTAAGTCTTCTGAAAACCTCTACAGATCTTTACCCTTGCCTCCATAGTTGACAATCAGACATCCCATTAGCTGTGCCTTTCAGCAGAGTCACATCCAAAAGTCTCTCTTGTGCACATCTGTCTATTTGTATGTTATCCGGTAATGCCTAATGACCACCTTTTGTACTTGCACACATGTACTTGTATATGTCCCTCTTTTTGTACCAGATATTTCCAGTCACCAGCCATATTTCAGCACACAACTCCACAAGCTGTTCACCATTCACATTACTGAAAATCCCATGCCCTCCATTTATCTCAACTGCCACATTACTCACCTTTGCCTGGTCTCTTACATCAAGACTGCAGATACATTCACCCATCTTCCCCCAAAACATTTGCCTTGCATGACTTTCTTATTATGGCCAGGTGCATAAGCACTAATAATCACCCATCTCTTGCAATCCAATTTTGTTTTCAACAACATCAGGACAAGGATTACTTCCTAACACACACACACTCACAACTCTGACTTCATTAGTAGTGCTTCCTCTTCTTTAGGTTTTGTCCTTACACCAACCCCTAACATGTCTGCTAGGACATTTTCAAACAGCTATTTCCCTTTACCCTTGAGCTTTTTCTCACAGAGAGCCAGAACATCCATGTTCCTTTCCTCAAATGTACTACCTATCTCTCCTTTCTCCTCATCTTGGTTACATCCACACACATTTAGACACTTCAGCCTCATCCTTTGAGGAGGGTGAGCACTCCCTGCTTGGCTTCTTTTCTGTTCCATCCTTTAAGAACTGAAATATACTAAGGGGTTGGGGGTGGAGGTTTAAGGTGCCCCATCCATTTCCATCCCTTATGGTTTCCTTCTCCAACACAGGGAATATGTATATCCTCTTTGTGAACTTCCCATTCATTCTCTTTATAAGTATTTCCAAACCATTAAGCTCACTATCATGAGCTCTCTCAGCTATACTCACTCTTACCCTTTCATTTTTTACTCGGTCATCTGTCTTCACACCACATATTGTCTTAATACATTTCTTTTCCAAAACATTCACTCTCTATTGTACATTCTCATTTTTAGCCAATGCCCTGCACCAATACTAGATTGTCTGGACTTGTGTACCTTCAGACATACCCATCTTCCCTTCCAGAGAGTATTCTATTGTTGTACACGTTCCCTGATGTTAGACCTTTGGCCACTCATTGACCTTATGACTCGCCTCAGCTCCCATGTTTTCATTTGCTGCCATGCCTGCTCCTGTGTATCTAAAACACCCCATTTCCACCAAGTTCCCTCCATTCAAATTCACACCATAACTGTTATAGCATGAGGTTTTGCTTTGTAATACCTAATGACCTAGCTTTTCTTCATACTTAATTGTTAACTTTCTTGTTTCATACACACTCCCAAACTCAAGACACCAACTTCTCACTCCAACCTGCCATCACCACTGTATGATAAGCTGGCATCAACTGACACCTCCTAGGCACCACTCCATCGCAAACAGACTGCATGTCTGCCCGTCTTCAAGACCCTTGCATTTGTCTCCCTCACCACTCCATCCATAATTGGATGAAACAGCCATCACACACCCTTGTTGCACATCCACCTTCACCTAGAACCACTCACCCTCCTGTGTACCTTCTTGCACACGTGTATTACTCTTGATAAAAATTCCTTGCTTTTTCTAATAGCGTCCTCTCACACCATGTGTTCGTTACACCTTCCACAAAGCATCTGTACCAACCCTATTGTATGTTTTCACCAGATCCATAAGTGCTGGACACAAAACCTTCTGTTTCCTTAAGTATTTTTTATGCACATTCTTCAAATCAAACACCTGATGCACACATTTTCTTCCACTACTGAAACCATATTTTTCTTTCCATTTCTGATGCATGCTACCATCCATTCAATCTACATTCTTACATACAACTTACCAGTTCACTCAACAAAGTTAACTTCTGTAATTTGAACACTTGCCTTTGTCCCCATTGGCTTTATACAATAGTGCTATACATATGTACTCTCAATACTCGGGTATTTAGCCATCATCCATACGAAGAATTAAATCCAAGTAAATCAGATCGCAAGATAGTCACCCTTTTACTTAGGAAATTCAGTTGCAATACCATCCACTCCAGCTGCCTTGCCTCATTTTGTCTTGTTCAAAGCTTTCACCACCAACTCCCTTCTCATCAAATGACTTTCCACAACTCTCTTCACATGCATCCCTCACCCAAACACCCTGCATCTGCAACCGTATCTTCACCCGCATTCAAGAGTTCTTTATAGTAATTGCTCCATCTCATTACCTCACCTCTGCCTGTTACCACTTCCCCATTTATCCTCTTCAGTGATGATCCCATTTTTTTCTCTTATTTTTCACACACTATTAACCCCCTTTAAAAGAATTTTCTTATCTCAATTTGTGAATCTTGTTCTCCTTTAACCTCTTTCAGTCCCAGCACCTTCATATTGACCTGTGTTTTGTTGTAAATCCCACAATTACTTGCACTCCTTCACTGTAACATAACTAATGCCTTTGCACATTACTTTTCTATTTCATTGGCAATTTAACATTGTTTATCACACGGCTCACCACCCTATCTCACTGCCCCTATTGTTTATCACACCACTCACCACCCTGTCTCACTGCCCCTATTCCCACCTTTTGCATGCCACACACTTTTCTTACACATGCCAGTACTGCTGGTATCTTTGCATACAAGCCTCATTTCCTTGCATACTTAATTTCACCATCATTTTTTCACCAATATCATTTCCTCTGCCTCCATGAGGTAATGATCTGAAATCACACCAGCTGCCACTCTCAGCATGTTCCCATCCAAGGGTCTGTCATTTGCACAGGTATTAATTAGTGCATAATCCATTAATTCCCATTTACCGTTTTTCCTACTCACCTATGTATACTTATATATATCCCTCTTTTGATTGTATGGATTGTACTTGTAGGATGTTATTTTCTGTGGCTATTTTGTGGTGTCAGTGGTGTTGGAGGAAGGTCTTTGTTGTCTGTTGTTTCTTACAGTTGTTTTGTTGTAGAAAAGTGGGAAAGTAGATCTGGGTGTGAGTCTGGTTTCTTGGATGAACTTTATGTGGATATTGTTCTCTGAGTTGGTTGAATATTTCTGTGTGTTTGTTCCTGATGGCATTAGAGATGAGTTGTAAAATGTTTAGTTTGTCATTGGGGCTCTATAGTTGAATAGTCTGTAAACATTGAGAGTATGCATTCTGTCATGTTGGTAGTTTGTATTGGAGGTGAGGGGTTTTGTGATAGTGCTTTTGGAGTTGCTGTCTGAGTGGTTCCTGCATTTTCAGTGTTCTGCATAGTCTGTAATGGATGAATGATATGCATTGGTGATACCATTAAGTGCTGTCAGAGATTCTGATGGGGTAATGCATTTGATATGCATTGTTGGTATAGGTGTACAGGAGGTCCAAGGTCAGGGTTGATATTACAGGCTTGCATTAGCATTACTGAAAAATATGTATAAATGTGTAAGTTATCTGGATATGACTCATGGTCAGTCATATTGGCCAAGGACATCTCGATGCTGCATTCCACATTGCAGCAGGAATGGGTGAAACTCTTTCATGGAGTAAAGATTCTTGAAGGACATTGTTCCAGTTGCCAGCATCTCGGTCTTCTTTTCTTTTGTGTAACCTGGAGGCTGTTTTGTTTTCCTTCATTTCCACAACACCACAGCAAGTAGGCAGGTCCCATCTTGTCCCCTATCCACATGCCACCAGATAAACTTTGAGCTCCAGAACGTTACTGACATGCCCAAGAATCTGTGGTGATTTCAATGCCTGCCATTCCACATGGCTTAACACACAACCCCGTGATCACTGATGTGAACTAATCATTAATCAGCTTCTTTATATCGTAAACACGTGATGAACCAATACTGTAGATGCCATTCAGCTTATGCACTGAAACACCACTGTCCCTTTTTTCAACAGTTCTACTTTATGTTGGATTAATATGGACTAGTGTTTACGTTTGATACCATGACTGACACTCTCATATGTCTTAGAAGCCATAGCAAGGGTTGAATTTGAGCAAAATAAGCTAAGAACCTCACAGAATTGTAGTGTCACCACCAACATGTACAGTGTAAAGAATGTAAATAAGCACACCCTATACACAACACCATCTGTGGCCGCCCAGTAAACTAGTTTGGTGGCCGTGGTAATTTCAAGTTCCTGCACGTAATTTTGTCTGGACTAAAGGATGTGCTGAACCATCAGTTGCTGGAAATTTGGTGGTGTACCTGTATACATATATGTCCCTAGGTACAGTGGAGAAAGAATACTTCCCATTTATTCCCCACATGTCATAGAATGTGACTAAAGGGGGCGGGAGCAGGGGACTGGAAACCCCCCCTCCCAGTATTTAGATCTGTAAAAGTGGACATGGAAGAAAGAGTCAAGTGGGGAGTGTTCATCCTCCTCGAAGGCTCAGATTAGGGTGTCTAAATGTGTGTGGGTGTAGCCGAGATGAGAAAGAAGGAAAGATAGGATGTATGTTTGAGGAAAGGGGAAGAGTGGTTTGGGAATGTCTTGGGAGTAAAGTCTGGGGTTGGTGAGAGTACAAGAGTAAAGGAAGGACTAGCACTACTCCTGAAGCAGGAATTGTGGGGGTATTTGATAGTGTAAGAAAGTGAACTCTAGATTGATATGGGTAAAACTGAAAGTGGATGGAGAGAGATGGGTGATTATTGGTACCTATGCACCTGGTCCTGAGAAGAAAGATCATGAGAGGCAGTTGTTTTAAGAGCAGCTGAGTGACTGTGTTAGCAGCTTTGATGCATGAGACTGGGTTATAGTGATGGGTGATTTGAATGCGAAGGTAAGTAATGTGGCAATTGAGGTTATAATTAGTGTACATGGGGTGTTCAGTGTTGTAAATGGAAATGGTGAAAAGCTTGTGGATTTATGTGCTGAAAAAGTACAGGTGATTGGGAATACCTGGTATTAAGAAGAGAGAGATACATAAGTATACATATGCGAGTAGGGCATTTTAGGATTATGTATTAATTGATGGCGTGTAAAAGAGAGACTTTTGGATGTGAATGATCTGAGAAAGGCAGCTGGAGAGATGTCCGATCTTTTTCTTGTGGAAGCAAAGGTGAAGATTTGTAGAGGTTTTTAGAGAAGAAGAGAGAATGTTGGGGGGAAGAGAGTAGTGAGAGTAAGTGAGTTTGGGAAGGAGACTTGTGTGAGTAAGTGCCAGGAGAGATTGAGTTTAGAATAGGAAAAGGTGAGAGCAAATGACGTAAAGGGAGTGGGGGAGGAATGGGATGTATTTAGGGAAGTAGTGATAGCTAGCGCAAAAGATGCATATGACATCAGAAAGGTGGGAGATGGGCAGATTAGAAATGGTATTGAGTGGTGGGATGAAGAGAAATAAAGTTGTTAGTGAAAGATAAGAGAGAGGTGTTAGAATGATTTTCTCAGGGAAGTAGTTCAAATGACTGGCAGATATATAAATGAAAGTGGCAGGAGGTCAAGAGAAAGGTGCAAGAGGTGAAAAAGAGGGCAAATAAGAGTTCGGGTGAGAGAATATCATTAACTTTTAGGGAGAATAAAATGATGTATTGGAAGGAGGTAAATAAAGTGCATATGACAAGAGAACAAATGGGAACATCGGTGAAGGGAGCTAATGAGGAGGTAATAACAAATAGTGATAAAGTGAGATGTAGTGAGTATTTTGAAGGTTTGAATGTGCTTGATGATAGCGTAGCAGATATAAGTTGTTTTGGTTGGGGTGGTGTGCGAAGTGAGAGGGTCATGGACAATGGTTTGGTAAACAGAGAAGAGGTAGTGAAAGCTTTGCAGAATAAGAAAGCTGGGAAGGCGGCGGGTTTGGATGGTATTGTAGTGGAATCTATTAAAAAAGTAGGTGGCTGTGTTGTTGACTGGTTGATATGGATATTTAGTGTATGTATGGATCATGGGGAAGTGTTTGAGGATAGACGGAATGCATTCATAGTGCCATTGTACAAAGGCAAAGGGGATAAAGATAAGTGTTCAAACTACAGAGTCATAAATTTGTTGAGTATTCCTGGGACATTAAATGGGAAGGTATTGATTGAGAGGATAAAGGCATGTACATAACATCAGACTGGGGAAGAGCAATGTGATTTCAGAAGTGGTGTATGATGTCTCCATGGTTGTTTGATATATGAATGGGGTGGTTAGGGAGGTGAATGCAAGAGTTTTGGAGAGAGCGGCAAGTATGCAGTCTGTTGTGGATGAGATGCTTTGGGAAGTGTCAATTGTTGTTTGCTCATGATACAGCGATGGTGGCTGATTCGAGTGAGAAACTGCAGAGCTCGTTGACTAAGTGTGTGAAAAGAGAAAGTTGAGAGTAAATGTGAATAAGAGCAATGTTATTAGGTTCAGTAGGGTTGAGGGGCATGTTGATTAGGAGGTAAGTTTGAATGGAGAAACCTAGAGGAAGTGAAGTGTTTTAGATGTATGGAAGTGGACTTGGTAGCGTATGAAACCATCGAAGCTATAGCGAGTCACAAGGTGGGGGAAGGGGCCAAGGTTCTGGAAGCATTGAAAAATGTGTGGAAGGTGAGAATGTTATCTCAGCGAGGAAAAATGGCATGTTTCAAGGAATAGTGGTTCCATCAATGTTATATGATTGTGAGGCATGGGCTATATATTGGGTTGTGGGGAGGAGGGTGGATGTGTTGGAAATGAAATGTTTAAGGACAGTATGTCGTGTGAGGTGGTGGTTTGATCGAGTAAGTAATGAAAGGGTAAGAGAGATGTGTGGTAATAAAAAGAGTATGGTTGAGAGAGCAGAAAAGTGTGTTGAAATGGTTTAGACCCATAGAGAGAATGAGAGAAAAGTGGATATATGTCAAAGGTGGAGGGAACAAGGAGAAGCAGGAGGACAAATTGGAGGTGGAAAGATGGAGTGATAAAGATTTTGAGCAACCAGGGCCTGAACGTACAGGAGGGTGAAAGGAGTGCAAGGAATAGAGTGAATTGGAACGATGTGGTATACCAGGGTCGACGTATTGTCAATGGATTGAACCAGGGCATGTGAAGCATCTGGGGTATACCATGGAAAGGTCTATGGGGCCATGATGTGGAAAGGGAGCTGTAGTTTTGGTGCATTACATGTGACAACTAGAGACTGAGTGTGAACGAATGTGGCCTTTTTTGTCATTTTCTGGCGGTACCTTGCTGGGGGAGGGGGGGATGCTGTTTTCTGTGAGGTGGGATGGTGATGGGAATGGATCAATGCAGTAAATATGAATATGCATATGTGTATATATGTGTGTGTTTAAGTATATCTATAGCCCATGCCTCACAACCATATAACATTGTTGGAACCACAATTCCTTAAAACATACCCATTTTTGCTCTCCAAGATAACATTCTCACCTTCCACACATTCTTCAACGCTCCCAGAACCTCCACCCCCTCCCCCACCCTGTAACTCTCTTCCTCTTCCATGGTTCCATCCACTGATAAATCCTTACTCCCAGATATCTAAAACACTTCACTTCCTCCATTCAAACTTACCTCTTAATTAACTTGGCCCTCAACCCTATTTTATTATTATTATTTTGCTTTGTTGCTGTCTCCCGCATTTGCGAGGTAGCGCAAGGAAACAGACGAAAGAAATGACCCAACCCACCCCCATACACATGTATATACATACACGTCCACACACGCAAATATACATACCCATACATCTAAATGTACACATATATATACACACACAGACACATACATATATACACATGCACACAATTCACACTGTCTGCCTTTATTCATTCCCATCACCACCTCACCACACATGGAATAACATCCCCCTCCCCCATCATGTGTGTGAGGTAGCGCTAGGAAAAGACAACAAAGGCCCCATTCGTTCACACTCAGTCTCTAGCTGTCATGCAATAATGCCCGAAACCACAGCTCCCTTTCCACATCCAGGCCCCACACAACTTTCCATGGTTTACCCCAGACGCTTCACATGCCCTGATTCAATCCACTGACAGCACGTCAACCCCGGTATACCACATCGATCCAATTCACTCTATTCCTTGCCCGCCTTTCACCCTCCTGCATGTTCAGGCCCCGGTCACTCAAAATCTTTTTCACTCCATCTTTCCACCTCCAATTTGGTCTCCCACTTCTCCTCGTTCCCTCCACCTCCGACACATATATCCTCTTCGTCAATCTTTCCTCACTCATTCTCTCCATGTGCCCAAACCATTTCAAAACACCCTCTTCTGCTCTCTCAACCACGCTCTTTTTATTTCCACACTTCTCTCTTACCCTTACATTACTTACTCGATCAAACCACCTCACACCACATGTTGTCCTCAAACATCTCATTTCCAGCACATCCACCCTCTTACGTACAACTCTATCCATAGCCCACGCCTCGCAACCATACAACATTGTTGGAACCACTATTCCTTCAAACATACCCATTTTTGCTTTCCGAGATAATGTTCTCGACTTCCACACATTCTTCAAGGCTTCCAGGATTTTCGCCCCCTCCCCCACCCTATCATTCACTTCCACTTCCATGGTTCCATCCGCTGCCAGATCCACTCCCAGATATCTAAAACACTTTACTTCCTCCAGTTTTTCTCCATTCAAACTTACCTCCCAATTGACTTGACCCTCAACCCTACTGTACCTAATAACCTTGCTCTTATTCACATTTAATCTCAACTTTCTTCTTCCACACACTTTACCAAACTCAGTCACCAGCTTCTGCAGTTTCTCACATGAATCAGCCACCAGTGCTGTATCATCAGTGAACAACAACTGGCTCACTTCCCAAGCTCTCTCATCCACAACAGACTTCATACTTGCCCCCCTTTCCAAAACTCTTGCATTCACCTCCCTAACAACCCCATCCATAAACAAATTAAACAACCATGGAGACATCACACACCCCTGCCGCAAACCTACATTCACTGAGAACCAATCACTTTCCTCTCTTCCTACACGTACACATTCCTTACATCCTCGATAAAAACTTTTCACTGCTTCTAACAACTTGCCTCCCACACCATATATTCTTAATACCTTCCACAGAGCATCTCTATCAACTCTATCATATGCCTTCTCCAGATCCATAAATGCTACATATAAATCCATTTGCTTTTCTAAGTATTTCTCACATACATTCTTCAAAGCAAACACCTGATCCACACATCCTCTATCACTTCTGAAACCACACGGCTCTTCCCCAATCTGATGCTCTGTACATGCCTTCACCCTCTCAATCAATACCCTCCCATATAATTTCCCAGGAATACTCAACAAACTTATACCTCTGTAATTTGAGCACTCACTCTTATCCCCTTTGCCTTTGTACAATGGCACTATGCACGCATTCCGCCAATCCTCAGGCACCTCACCATGAGTCATACATACATTAAATAACCTTACCAACCAGTCAACAATAGAGTCATCCCCTTTTTTAATAGATTCCGCTGCAATACCATCCAAACCTGCTGCCTTGCCGGCTTTCATCTTCCGCAAAGCTTTTACTACCTCTTCTCTGTTTACCAAATCATTTTCCCTAACCCTCTCACTTTGCACACCACCTCGACCAAAAACCCTATATCTGCCACTCTATCATCAAACACATTCAACAAACCTTCAGAATACTCACTCCATCGCCTTCTCACATCGCCACTACTTGTTATCACCTCCCATTAGCGCCCTTCACTGAAGTTCCCATTTGCTCCCTTGTCTTACGCACTTTATTTACCTCCTTCCAGAACATCTTTTTATTCTCCCTAAAATTTAATGATACTCTCTCACCCCAACTCTCATTTGCCCTCTTTTTCACCTCTTGCACCTTTCTCTTGACCTCCTGTCTCTTTCTTTTATACATCTCCCACTCAATTGCATTTTTTCCCTGCTAAAATCGTCCAAATGCCTCTCTCTTCTCTTTCACTAATAATCTTACTTCTTCATCCCACCACTCACTACCCTTTCTAATCAACCCACCTCCCACGCTTCTCATGCCACAAGCATCTTTTGCGTACTCCATCACTGATTCCCTAAATACATCCCATTCCTCCCCCACTCCCCTTACTTCCATTGTTCTCACCTTTTTCCATTCTGTACTCAGTCTCTCCTGGTACTTCCTCACACGAGTCTCCTTCCCAAGCTCACTTACTCTCACCACCCTCTTCACCCCAACATTCACTCTTCCTTTATGAAAACCCATACAAATCTTCACCTTAGCCTCCACAAGATAATGATCAGACATCCCTCCAGTTGCACCTCTCAGCACATTAACATCCAAAAGTCTCTCTTTCGCACGCCTGTCAATTACCACGTAATCCAATAACACTCTCTGGCCATCTCTCCTACGTACATACGTATACTTATGTATATCTCGCTTTTTAAACCAGGTATTCCCAATCACCAGTCCTTTTTCATTACTCACCTTTGCATTCAAATCACCCATCACTATAACCCGGTCTTGTGCATCAAAACCACTAACACACTCATTCAGCTGCTCCCAAAACACTTGCCTCTCATGATCTTTCTTCTCATGCCCAGGTGCATATGCACCAATAATCACCCATCTCTCTCCATCAACTTTCAGTTTTACCCATATCAATCGAGAATTTACTTTCTTACATTCTATCACATACTCCCACAACTCCTGTTTCAGGAGTAGTGCTACTCCTTCCCTTGCTCTTGTCCTCTCACAAACCCCTGACTTTACTCCCAAGACATTCCCAAACCACTCTTCCCCTTTACCCTTGAGCTTCGTTTCACTTAGAGCGAAAACATCCAGGTTCCTTTCCTCAAACATACTACCTATCTCTCCTTTTTTCAGATCTTGGTTACATCCACACACATTTAGACACCCCAATCTGAGTCTACGAGGAGGATGAGCACTCCCCACATCACTCCTTCTGTTTCCCATTTTTAGAAAGTTGAAATACAAGGAGAGGAGGATTTCTGCCCCCCCGCTCCTGTCCCCTCTAGTCGCCTTCTACGACACGTAAGGAATGCGTGTGAAGTATTCTTTCACCCCTATCCCCAGGGATAATATATATATATATATATATATATATATATATATATATATATATATACACATATATACATACATATACACACATACACACACATCCACACACACATATGTATATACATATGAAAAAATGTAAGAAATAATATAGAAAACATATATATATATATATATATATATATATATATATATATATATATATATATATATATATATATATATATATATATATATTTTTTTTTTTTGCTGTCTCCCACGTTTCCTAGGTAGCGCAAGGATACAGACGAAAGAAATGGCCCAACCCACCCCCATACACATGTATATACATACGTCCACACACGCAAATATACATACCTACACACCTTTCCATGGTTTACCCCAGACGCTTCACATGCCTTGATTCAGTCCACTGACAGCACGTCAACCCCGGTATACCACATCGATCCAATTCACTCTATTCCTTGCCCGCCTTTCACCCTCCTGCATGTTCAGGCCCCGGTCACTCAAAATCTTTTTCACTCCATCTTTCCACCTCCAATTTGGTCTCCCACTTCTCCTCGTTCCCTCCACCTCCGACACATATATCCTCTTCGTCAATCTTTCCTCACTCATTCTCTCCATGTGCCCAAACCATTTCAAAACACCGTCTTCTGCTCTCTCAACCACGCTCTTTTTATTTCCACACTTCTCTCTTACCCTTACATTACTTACTCGATCAAACCACCTCACACCACACGTTGTCCTCAAACATCTCATTTCCAGCACATCCACCCTCTTACGTACAACTCTATCCATAGCCCACGCCTCGCAACCATACAACATTGTTGGAACCACTATTCCTTCAAACATACCCATTTTTGCTTTCCGAGATAATGTTCTCGACTTCCACACATTCTTCAAGGCTTCCAGGATTTTCGCCCCCTCCCCCACCCTATGATTCACTTCCACTTCCATGGTTCCATCCGCTGCCAGATCCACTCCCAGATATCTAAAACACTTTACTTCCTCCAGTTTTTCTCCATTCAAACTTACCTCCCAATTGACTTGACCCTCAACCCTACTGTACCTAATAACCTTGCTCTTATTCACATTTAATCTCAACTTTCTTCTTCCACACACTTTACCAAACTCAGTCACCAGCTTCTGCAGTTTCTCACATGAATCAGCCACCAGTGCTGTATCATCAGTGAACAACAACTGGCTCACTTCCCAAGCTCTCTCATCCACAACAGACTTCATACTTGCCCCCCTTTCCAAAACTCTTGCATTCACCTCCCTAACAACCCCATCCATAAACAAATTAAACAACCATGGAGACATCACACACCCCTGCCGCAAACCTACATTCACTGAGAACCAATCACTTTCCTCTCTTCCTACACGTACACATTCCTTACATCCTCGATAAAAACTTTTCACTGCTTCTAACAACTTGCCTCCCACACCATATATTCTTAATACCTTCCAAAGAGCATCTCTATCAACTCTATCATATGCCTTCTCCAGATCCATAAATGCTACATATAAATCCATTTGCTTTTCTAAGTATTTCTCACATACATTCTTCAAAGCAAACACCTGATCCACACATCCTCTACCACTTCTGAAACCACACGGCTCTTCCCCAATCTGATGCTCTGTACATGCCTTCACCCTCTCAATCAATACCCTCCCATATAATTTCCCAGGAATACTCAACAAACTTATACCTCTGTAATTTGAGCACTCACTCTTATCCCCTTTGCCTTTGTACAATGGCACTATGCACGCATTCCGCCAATCCTCAGGCACCTCACCATGAGTCATACATACATTAAATAACCTTACCAACCAGTCAACAATAGAGTCATCCCCTTTTTTAATAGATTCCGCTGCAATACCATCCAAACCTGCTGCCTTGCCGGCTTTCATCTTCCGCAAAGCTTTTACTACCTCTTCTCTGTTTACCAAATCATTTTCCCTAACCCTCTCACTTTGCACACCACCTCGACCAAAAACCCTATATCTGCCACTCTATCATCAAACACATTCAACAAACCTTCAGAATACTCACTCCATCGCCTTCTCACATCGCCACTACTTTCACCTCCCATTAGCGCCCTTCACTGAAGTTCCCATTTGCTCCCTTGTCTTACGCACTTATTTACCTCCTTCCAGAACATCTTTTTATTCTCCCTAAAATTTAATGATACTCTCTCACCCCAACTCTCATTTGCCCTCTTTTTCACCTCTTGCACCTTTCTCTTGACCTCCTGTCTCTTTCTTTTATACATCTCCCACTCAATTGCATTTTTTCCCTGCTAAAATCGTCCAAATGCCTCTCTCTTCTCTTTCACTAATAATCTTACTTCTTCATCCCACCACTCACTACCCTTTCTAATCAACCCACCTCCCACGCTTCTCATGCCACAAGCATCTTTTGCGTACTCCATCACTGATTCCCTAAATACATCCCATTCCTCCCCCACTCCCCTTACTTCCATTGTTCTCACCTTTTTCCATTCTGTACTCAGTCTCTCCTGGTACTTCCTCACACGAGTCTCCTTCCCAAGCTCACTTACTCTCACCACCCTCTTCACCCCAACATTCACTCTTCCTTTATGAAAACCCATACAAATCTTCACCTTAGCCTCCACAAGATAATGATCAGACATCCCTCCAGTTGCACCTCTCAGCACATTAACATCCAAAAGTCTCTCTTTCGCACGCCTGTCAATTACCACGTAATCCAATAACACTCTCTGGCCATCTCTCCTACGTACATACGTATACTTATGTATATCTCGCTTTTTAAACCAGGTATTCCCAATCACCAGTCCTTTTTCATTACTCACCTTTGCATTCAAATCACCCATCACTATAACCCGGTCTTGTGCATCAAAACCACTAACACACTCATTCAGCTGCTCCCAAAACACTTGCCTCTCATGATCTTTCTTCTCATGCCCAGGTGCATATGCACCAATAATCACCCATCTCTCTCCATCAACTTTCAGTTTTACCCATATCAATCGAGAATTTACTTTCTTACATTCTATCACATACTCCCACAACTCCTGTTTCAGGAGTAGTGCTACTCCTTCCCTTGCTCTTGTCCTCTCACAAACCCCTGACTTTACTCCCAAGACATTCCCAAACCACTCTTCCCCTTTACCCTTGAGCTTCGTTTCACTTAGAGCGAAAACATCCAGGTTCCTTTCCTCAAACATACTACCTATCTCTCCTTTTTTCACATCTTGGTTACATCCACACACATTTAGACACCCCAATCTGAGTCTACGAGGAGGATGAGCACTCCCCACATCACTCCTTCTGTTTCCCATTTTTAGAAAGTTAAAATACAAGGAGAGGAGGATTTCTGCCCCCCCGCTCCTGTCCCCTCTAGTCGCCTTCTACGACACATAAGGAATGCGTGTGAAGTATTCTTTCACCCCTATCCCCAGGGATAATATATATATATATATATATATATATATATATATATATATATATATATATATATACACATATATACATACATATACACACATACACACACATACACACACACATATGTATATACATATGAAAAAATGTAAGAAATAATATAGAAAACATATATATATATATATATATATATATATATATATATATATATATATATATATATATATATATATATATATATATATATATATATATATATTTTTTTTTGCTGTCTCCCGCGTTTCCTAGGTAGCGCAAGGAAACAGACGAAAGAAATGGCCCAACCCACCCCCATACACATGTATATACATACGTCCACACACGCAAATATACATACCTACACAGCTTTCCATGGTTTACCCCAGACGCTTCACATGCCTTGATTCAGTCCACTGACAGCACGTCAACCCCGGTATACCACATCGCTCCAATTCACTCTATTCCTTGCCCTCCTTTCACCCTCCTGCATGTTCAGGCCCCGATCACACAAAATCTTTTTCACTCCATCTTTCCACCTCCAATTTGGTCTCCCTCTTCTCCTCGTTCCCTCCACCTCTGACACATATATCCTCTTGGTCAATCTTTCCTCACTCATTCTCTCCATGTGACCAAACCATTTCAAAACACCGTCTTCTGCTCTCTCAACCACGCTCTTTTTATTTCCACACATCTCTCTTACCCTTACGTTACTTACTCGATCAAACCACCTCACACCACACATTGTCCTCAAACATCTCATTTCCAGCACATCCATCCTCCTGCGCACAACTCTATCCATAGTCCACGCCTCGCAACCATACAACATTGTTGGAACCACTATTCCTTCAAACATACCCATTTTTGCTTTCCAAGATAATGTTCTCGACTTCCACACATTCTTCAAGGCTCCCAGAATTTTCGCCCCCTCCCCCCACCCTATGAGCCACTTCTGCTTCCATGGTTCCATCCGCTGCCAGATCCACTCCCAGATATCTAAAACACTTCACTTCCTCCAGTTTTTCTCCATTCAAACTCACCTCCCAATTGACTTGACCCTCAACCCTACTGTACCTAATAACCTTGCTCTTATTCACATTTACTCTTAACTTTCTTCTTTCACACACTTTACCAAACTCAGTCACCAGCTTCTGCAGTTTCTCACATGAATCAGCCACCAGCGCTGTATCATCAGCGAACAACAACTGACTCACTTCCCAAGCTCTCTCATCCCCAACAGACTTCATACTTGCCCCTCTTTCCAAAACTTTTGCATTCACCTCCCTAACAACCCCATCCATAAACAAATTAAACAACCATGGGGACATCACACATCCCTGCCGCAAACCTACATTCACTGAGAACCAATCACTTTCCTCTCTTCCTACACGTACACATGCCTTACATCCTCGATAAAAACTTTTCACTGCTTCTTACAATTTGCCTCCCACACCATATATTCTTAATACCTTCCACAGAGCATCTCTATCAACTCTATCATATGCCTTCTCCAGATCCATAAATGCTACATACAAATCCATTTGCTTTTCTATGTATTTCTCACATACATTCTTCAAAGCAAACACCTGATCCACACATCCTCTACCACTTCTGAAACCACACTTCTCTTCCCCAATCTGATGCTCTGTACATGCCTTCACCCTCTCAATCAATACCCTCCCATATAATTTCCCAGGAATACTCAGCAAATTTATACCTCTATAATTTGAACACTCACCTTTGTCCCCTTTGTCTTTGTACACAGGCAATATGCATGCATTCCGCCAATCCTCAGGCACTTCACCATGAGCCATACATACATTGAATATCCTCACCAACCAGTCAACAACACAGTTACCCTCTTTTTTAATAAATCCCACTGCAATACCATCCAAACCCACCACCTTGCCAGCTTTCATCTTCCGCAAAGCTTTCACTATCTCTTCTCTGTTTACTGAACCATTCTCCCTGACCCTTTCACTTCGCACACCACCTCTACCAAAACATCCTATATCTGCCACTCTATCATCTAACACATTCAACAAACCTTCAAAATACTCACTCCATCTCCTTCTCGCATCACCACCACTTGTTATTACCTCCCCATTAACCCCCTTCACCGATGTTCCCATTTGTTCTCTTGTCTTAGGAACTTCATTTACCTCCTTCCAAAGCATCTTTTTATTGTCCCTAAAATTTATTGATACTCTCTTTCCCCAACCCTCATTTGCCCTGTTTTTCACCTCTTGCATCTTTCTCTTGACCTCCTTCCTCTTTCTTTTATACATCTCCCAATCATTTACTCTATTTCCCTGCAAAATCATCCAAATCCCTCTCTCTTCTCTTTCACTAATAGTCTTACTTCTTCATCCCACCACTCGCTACCCTTTCTAATCTGCCCACTTCCCATGCTTCTCATGCCACAAGCCTCTTTTGTGCAAGCCATCACTATTCCCTAAATACATCCCATTCCTCACCCACTCCCCTTACGTCTTTTGCTCAGTCTCTCCTGGTACTTCCTCATGCAAGTCTCCTTCTCAAGCTCACTTACCGTCACTACTCTCTTCACCCCAACATTCTCTCTTCTTTTCTGAAAACCTCTGCAAATCTTCACCTTCGCCTCCGCAAGATAATGATCAGACATCCCTCCTGTTGCAGCTCTCGGCACATTAACATCCAAAAGTCTGTCTTTCACTTGCCTATCAATTAACATGTAATCCAGTAATGCTCTCTGACCATCTTTCTTACTTACTTACGCATATTTATGTATATCTCTCTTTTTAAACCAGGTATTTCGAATCACTGGTATTTTTTCAGCACACAAATCTACAAATCCTTCATCATTTCCATCTACGACACTGAACACCCCATATATACCAATTATTCCCTCAACTGCCACATTGCTCACCTTTGCATTTAAATCGCCCATCACTGTAACCTGGTCTCATGCATCAAAACTGGTAACACATTCTCTCAGATGCTCCCAAAACACTTGCCTCTCATAATTTTTTTTCTCACAACCTGGTGCATAGGCATCAATAATCACCCATCTCTCTCAATCCACTTTCAGTTTTATCCATATTAATCTAGAGTTTACTCCCACAACTACTTCCCACGCATTCCCTGCATGTCATAAAAGGGAACTAAACGGGACTGGAGTAAGGGGCTAGAAACTCTCCCCTCCTTGTATTTTAACTCTCTAAAAGGAGAAACGGAAGGAGGAGTTATGCAGGGAGTGCTCATCCTCCTCGAAGGCTCAGATTGGGGTGTCTAAATGTGTGTGGATGTAACCAAGATGAGAAAAAGGAGAAATAGGTAGTATTTTTGAGGAAAGGAACCTGGATGTTTTGGCTGAGTGAAACAAAGCTCAAGGGTAAAGGGGAAGAGTGGTTTGGGAATATCTTGGGAGGAAAGTCAGGGGTTGGTGAGAGGACAAGAGCAAAGGAAGGAGAAGCACTACTCCTGAAGCAGGATTTGTGGGAGTATGTGATAGAGTGTAGGAAAATAAACTCTAGCTTGATATGGGTAAAACTGAAAGTTGATTGAGAGAGATGGGTGATTATTGGTGCATATGCACATGGTTCTGAGAAGAAAGTTCATGAGAGGCAAGTGTTTTGGGAGCAGCTGAGTGAGTGTGTTAGCAGTTTTGATGCATGAGACTGGGTTATAGTGATGGGTGATTTGAATGCAAAGGTGAGCAATGTGGCAGTTCAGGGAATAATTGGTGTATATGGGGTGTTCAGTGTCGTAGATGGAAATGGTGAAGAGCTTGTAGATTTGTGTGCTGAAAAAGGATTGGTGTTTGGGAATACCTGGTTTAAAAAGAGAGATGCATAAGTATACATATGTAAGTAGGAGAGATTGCCAGAGAGCATTGTTGGGGTACGTGTTAATTGATAGGCACGTGAAATAGAGACTTTTGGATGTTTATGTGTTGAGAGGGGCAACTGGAGGGATGTCTGATCATTATCTTGTGGAGGTGAAGGTGTAGATATATAGAGGTTTCCAGAAAAGAAGAATGTTGGGGTGAAGAGAGTGGTGAGAGTAAGTGAGCTTTGGAGAGGAAACTTATATGAGGAAGTACCAGGAGAGATTGAGTGCAGAATGGAAAAAGGTGAGAGGAAATGACTTGAGGGGAGTGGGGAAGGAATGGGATGTATTTAGGGGAACAGTGATGGCTTGCACAAAAGATGCCTGTGGAATGAGAAAGGTGGAAGGTGAGCAGATTAGAAAGGGTAGTGAGTGGTGGGATGAAGTAAGATTGTTAGTGAAAGAGAAGAGAGAGGCATTTGGACAATTTTTGCAGGGAAATAGTGCAAATAACTTGGAGTTGTATAAAAGAAAGAGGCAAGAGTTCAAGAGAAAGGTGCAAGAGGTGAAAAAGAGGGCAAATTAAAGTTGGGGTGAGATAGTTTCATTAGATTTTAGGGAGAATAAAAAGATGTTTTGGAAGGAGGTAAATAAAATGAGTAAGACAAGAGAACAAATGAGAACATTGGTGAAGCGGGCAAATATGGAGGTAATAACAAGTTGTGGCAAAGTGAGAAGGAGATGGAGTAAGTATTTAGAAGGTTTGTTGAATGTGTTTGATGATGTAGTGGCTGATGTAGGGTGTTTTGGTCGAGATGGTATGGGAAGTGAAAGGGCCAGGGAGAATGATTGGGTAAACCGAGAAGAGGTAATGAAAACTTTGGGGAAGACGAAAGCTAGCAAGCCGGCGGGTTTGGATGATGTTGTGGAATTTATTAGAAAAGGGGGTGACTGCATTGTTGACTGGTTGGTGAGGATATTCAATGTATGTATGGTACATGGTGAAGTGGCTGAGGATTGGCAGAATGCATGCATAGTTCCATTATACAAAGGCAAAGGGGATAAAGGTGAGTGCTCAAATCACAGAAGTATATGTTTGTTGACTATTCCTGGGAAATTCTATGGGAGGGTATTGATTGAGAGGGTGAAGGCTTGTACAGAGCATCAGATTGGAGAAGAGGAGTCTGGTTTCAGAAGTGGAAGAGAATGTGTGGATCAGGAGTTTGCTTTGAATAATGTATGTGAGAAATACTTCGAAAAACAGATGGATTTGTATGTAGCATTTATGGACCTAGAGAAGGCATATGATAGAGATGATAGAGATGCTCTGTGGAAGGTATTAAGAGTATATGGTGTGGGAGGTGAGTTGTTAGAAGCAGTGAAAAGTTTTTAATGAGGATGTAATGCATGTGTACGAGTAGGAGAGGAAATTCAGTGGTTCCTAGTGAATGTTGGTTTGTGGCAGGGGTGTGTGATGTCTCCATGGTTGCATATTTCTTTATGGATGGGATTGTTAGGGAGGTGAATGCAAGAGTTTTGGAGAGAGGGACAAGTATGCAGTCTGTTGTGGATGAGAGGGCTTGTAAAGTGAATCAGTTGTTGTTTGCTGATGATACAGCGCTGGTGGCCGATTCAGTTGAGAAACTGCAGGAGTTGGTGACTGAGTTTGGCAAAGTATGCAAAAGAAGAGAGCTTAGAGTAAATGTGAATAAGAGGAAGGTTATTAGGTTCATTAGGGTTGAGGGACAAGTCAGTTGGGAGGTAAGTTTGAATGGAGAAAAGTTGGAGGAAGTGGTGTTTTAGATATCAGGGAATGGATTTGGAAGCGGACGGAACCATAGAAGAGGAAGCGAGTCACAGGGTGCGGGAGGGGCGAAGGTTCTTGGAGCATTGAAGAATGTGTGGAAGTCGAGAATGTTATCTTGAAGAGCTAAAATGGGCATGTTTGAAGGAGTAGTGCTTCCAAAAATGTTAAATGGTTGTGAGGCATGGGGTTGTGTGGAGGAGGGTGGATGTGGTGGAAATGAAATGTTTGAGGACAATATGTGGTGTGATGTGGTTTGATCAAGTAAGTAATGAAAGGGTAAGAGAGAGGTGTGGTTGAGAGAGCAGAAGAGGGTGTATTGAAATGGTTTGGTCACATGGAGAGAATGAGTGAGGAAAATTGACTAAGAGGATATATGTGTCGGAGTTGGAGGGAATGAGGAGAAGTGGAAGACCATATTGGAGGTGGAAGGATGGAATGAAAAAGATTTTGAGCGATCAGGGCCTGAACATACAGAAGGGTGAAAGGCGTGCAAGGAATAGAGTGAGTTGGAATGATGTGGTATACCAGGGTCGACTTGCTGTCAATAGATTGAGCCAGGGCATGTGAAGCATCTGGGGTAAACCATGGAAATTTTTGTAGGGCTTGGATGTGGAAAGGGAGCTATGGTTTCGGTGCATTAGACATGACAGCTAGAGACTGAGTGTGAACGAATGTGGCCTTTATTGTCATCTTAGTTCTACCTCGCACACACGTGGGGGAAGGGGGGTGCCATTTCATGTGTGGCGGGATGGCCGCTTGAATGGATGAAGGCTGTATGTATGAATTTTTACATGTGTGTATATATGTGTTTAGTGTTGTAAATGGAAATGATGAAGAGCTTGTAGATTTGTGTGCTGAAAAAGGACTGGTGATTGGGAAGAGAGATATAGATAAGTATACATATGTAAGTAGAAGAGATGGCCAGAGGGCATTATTGGATTACTTGTCAGTTGATAGGCATGTGAAAGAGAGAATTTTGGATGTTAAGCTGCTGAGAGGGGCAGCTGGAGGGATGTCTGATTATCTTGTGAAGGTGAAGATTTGTAGAGGTTTTCAGAAAAATAGAGAGAATGTTGGGATGAAGAGTGGTGAGAGTAAGTGAGCTTGGGAAGGAGACTTGTGTGGTAAGTACGAGGAGAGACTGAGTGCAGAATGGAAAAATGTGAGAGCAAAGGACATAAAGGGAGTGGGGAGGAATGGAATGTATCTAGGGAAGAAGTGATGGCTTGCGCAAAAGATGCTTGTGTCATGAGAAAGGTGGGAGGTGGGCAGATTAGAAAGGGTTGCGAGTTGTGGGATGAAGTAAGATTATTATTGAAAGAGAAGAGAGAGGCATTTGGTCGATTTTTGTAAAGAAATAGTGCAAATGATTGGGAGATGTATAAAAGAAAGAGGCAGGAGGTCAAGAGAAAGGTGCAAGAGGTGAAAAAGAGGGCAAATGAGAGTTAGGGTGAGAGAGAGTCATTAAATTTTAGGGAGAATAAGATGTTTTGGAAGGAGGTAAATAAAGTGCATAAGACAAGAGAATAGATGGGAACATCGATGAAGGGGGCTAATGGGGAGGTAATAACAAGTAGTGGTGATGTGAGAAGGAGATAGAGTGAGTATTTTGAAGGTTTGTTGAATGTGTTAGGTGATAGAGTGTCAGATATAGGGTGTTTTGGTCGAGGTGGTGTGCGAAGTGAAAGGGTCAGGGAGAATGATTTAGTAAACAGAGAATAGGTAGTGAAAGCTTTGCGGAAGATAAAAGCCAGCAAGGCAGTAGGTTTTGATGGTATTGCAGTGGAATATATTAAAAAAGGGGGTGACGGTGTTGTTGACTGGTTGGTGAGGATATTCAGTGTATGTATGGCTCATGGTGAAGTGCCTGAGGATTGGCGGAATGTATGCATAGTGCCATTGTACAAAGGCAAAGGGGATAAAGGTGAGAGTTCAAATTACAGAGGTATAAGTTTGTAGAGTATTCTTGAGAAATTATATTAGAGGGTATTGATTGAGAGGGTGAAGGCATGTACAGAGCATCAGATTGGGGAAGAGCAGTATGGTTTCAGAAGTGATAGAGGATGTTTGGATCAGGTGTTTGCCTTGAAGAATGTATGTGAGAAATACTTAGAAAAACAAATGGATTTGTATGTAGCATTTATGGATGTGGAGAAGGCATATGGTAGAGTTGATAGAGAAGCTCTCTGGAAGGTATTTAGAGTATATGGTGTGGGAGGCATGTTGCTAGAAGCTGTGAAAAGTTTTTATCGAGGATGTAAGGCAGGTGTATGAGTAGGAAGAGAGAAAAATGATTGGCTCATAGTGAATGTCGGTTTGCAGAAGGGGTACTCGATGTCTCCATGGTTGTATAATTTGTTAATGGATGGGGTTGTCAAGGAGGTGAATGCATGAATTTTGGAGAAAGGGGCAAGTATGTATTCTGTTCTAGATGAGAGGGCTTGGGAGGTGAGTCAGTTGTTGCTCGCAGATGATACAGCACTGGTGGCTGAGTTTGGTAAAGTGTGTGATAGAAGAAAGCTGAGAGTAAATGTAAATAAGGGCAAGGTTATTAGGTTCATTAGGGTTGAGGGGCATTGAGAGGTAAGTGTGAATGGAGAAAAACTGGAGGAAGTGAAGTGTTTTAGCTATCTTGGAGTGGATTTGGCAGCAGATGGAACAATGGAAGTGGAAGTGAGTCACAGGGTGAGGGAGGGGGTGAAAGTTCTGGGAGCGTTGAAAGATGTGTAGAAGTTGAGAACATTATCTCGGAAAGCAAAAATGGGTATGTTTGAAGGAATAGTGGTTCCAACAATGTTATATGGTTGTGAGGCATGGGCTATAGATAGGGTTGTGCAAAGGAGGGTGGATGTGTTGGAAATGAGATGTTTAAGGACAATATATGGTGTGAGGTGGTTTGATCAAGTAAGTAATGAAAGGGCAAGAGAGATGTGTGGTAATAAAAGAGTGTGGTTAAGAGAGCAGAAGAGGGTGTATTGAAATGGTTTGGTCACATGGAGAGAATGAGTGAGGAAGATTGACAAAGAGGATATATGTGTCAGAGGTGGAGGGAATGAGGAAAAGTGGGAGACAAAATTGGAGGTGGAAGGATGGAATGAAAAAGATTTTGAGCAATTGGGGCCTGAACATGCATGTGTGAAAGGCGTGCAAGGAATAGAGTGAATTGGAACGATGTGGTATACCAGGGTCGACATGCTGTCAATGGATTGAACCAGGGCATGTGAAGCATCTGGGGTAAACCATGGAAGGTTTTGTGGGGCCTTGATGTGACATGACAGCTAGAGACTGAGTGTGAACGAATGTGGCCTTCGTTGTCTTTTCTTAGTGCTACCTCACATTCGTGCGGGGGAGGGTGTTGTCATTTCAACGGTGGCAGGGTGGTGACGGGATTGAATAAAGGCAGCAAGTATGAATTATGTACATGCGTGTATATGTGTGTGTCTGTGTATGTATATATATGTATACGTTGAAATGTATTGGTATGTATATGTGCATGTGTGGATGTGTGTGTATGTCCATGTGTGGGACAGATCATTCTTTCGTCTGTTTTCTTGCACTGCCTCGCTAACATGGGAGACAGCGGCTAAGTTAGTGAATATATGATAAATAGATGATTATCCCCGGAGATAGGGGAGAAAGAATACTTCCCATATATTTCCTGTGTGTCATAGAAGGTGACTGAAAGGGAAGGGCGCGGGAGCTGAAAATCATCCCCCTCTCGTTTTTAATTCTCCAAAAGAAGGAACAGAGAAGGGGGCCAAGATAACCACAAAGGAAATGATACAAACTACAGAAAAAGATACTAGCCAGCCTTCACACACCACATGGAAACAAAACTGCAAAATTTCTCATACATGGATCATGTAGTCTCACAAATCATCAGCTTATCCAAATAAGTAAGGAGAACACACATACCACAAGGCTGCAGAATTATAACCAAAATCTCTTCCCACAAGTTACACATTGCAGGATAGAAATAGACTAAGATGCAAGTGATCACCATCTGTAGAACAGAGAACAAATCCACATTCTGAACAACACCTAGGTGTCGAATGACAGACTGAGAACTGACACTCATTTCTTCATTCAGTGAATCACAAAAGCCATAGTACCTAGCTCTAGGTGCACATTGAAAGAAAATCCTTTTTAATTGCACTAGTCCAGCCTCCACTTGTGAAATACTCCTGACTCATTTTAATGAAATCCCCTCTCCCATAGAACACACAGTTATACTCATTAAACATTACTCAGAAGTCAGCCACTAACCAACAACACCCCAGAACAGAAAATTATGAAAAACCTACACAAAATCAATCTAGAAATAACTGCCCATCTGCCCTTAAATCACATGGATACAGGCATTGCAATTAAAACCTGAAAAGATCTCTCCTGTTACAGGCACTGACAAAATTTGAAAGTTTTACTTAAAAGCACTATGGACCGTTTACACTTGCATATATCTTCAGCTTCTCCTGACTGCATGACAGAACCTTAACATCTGAAAACCCCTTTTTTCTACTACCCAATATCACTTCTAACCACAGTATTCAAACTGTAAAAAAAAAAAAAAAGATTTACATTGGAATCAAACTAAACATACCACTCTCGCCTGCACAGCATGGTTTCAGAGCCACACAGTCTATAACATATTACACAATGCACTTAGATGACATATCTTTAAGGAATTCAGCTGACAACAACCTCCCTTCTGCACAGTGCTTGTGGCATTAGACATCAGCAAAGCATTTGACGGTGCCCTCAGAGATATCTTATCGCTATAATACTTCACAACATCCTCCACAGTAGTGACAGAGTGTCCAACCACTCTTTGTCACTATTGTGGTGTATGATGTCAAGTGTTGCAAGGAATGGTTGGCCAACTTCATAGCCAACCACAATGCCAGAGTCACTTACAGTGTCTTATCAAAAATGCTTGGGTTATATGATGGTGTTCCCCAGGGAGCATTTCTCCTCAGGGAGGAACAAATTGGTTTCAGGAGTGGAAGAGAATGTGTGAATCTAGTGTTTGTTATAAAGAATGTTTGAGAAATACTTCGACAAACAGAAGGATTTGTATGTGGAATGTATGGATCTGGAGACATATGACAGGGTTGATATAGATACCTTGTAGAAGGTCTTGCAAATAAATGGTGTAGGAGGGAAGCTACTAGAAACAGTGAGAAATGTTTTAGTCAAGAGTGTAAGGCATGTGTTTGAGAAGGTAAGGAAGAGGGTGAGTGGTTCTAGGTGGTTCTAGGTGAAGGTTGGTCTGCAGTAGGGGTGTGTGATGTCACCATGTTTGTTCAATTTGTTTATGGATGGGATGATGAGGGAGGTAAATTCATGGGATTTGGAAATAGGTTTGAGTAAGCAGTCTATAGAGGATGAAGGGGCCTGGGAAGTAAGTCGTATGCTTAATGGTGAATACCTGATGAAGTCTTTGGGGTCTTCTGCCTCCACTGCCTGGGCTGGGGACAGGCTATTGGGTTGAGTCTTTTTTCAGCTAAGCTGTTGGAAGCCACAGCCCACTGGACCACATAGCCTCCACATCCTGGTTAGTCTGGTACAATTTATAGGCACTTGTTTAGGGCACTGAAATTTCTTTGCTTTGCATTCCATGGTGTTTCTGATGATGGCAGATAAATGTGTTGAAGTCAGGGGATCTGAATATTTAAGGTGTTCTCTTTTTGTGCATGTTGAATCTTTGGAATTCAGAGGTAATATGTTACAAAGTCTTCCATGCCTTTTTGGATTTCAGAGGTAATATATTACAAAGTCTTTCATGCCTGGAGTCAAAAGAAAACCTTGAGTCAGTGTTAAAAGAAGGTTGGAGTCAGTATTGACATGAAATTGAAAACATATTAGGCATGCAGGTTGAATCAACATCGGCCATACAACTTTGTTACAATATTTGTTGTATATCATTGGTATGGCATTTTATTAATAATGTATCAGTTTAATGCTACTACTATATTGTGTGTGCAGCACTGACATAATGCTGCATCACTGTTACATTAGTGTTCTTTAGTGCATCTTGTTTTTTACACTATTGTGTGTACAATGTTCATATGTTATATCATTGTTGCATCAAAGTCTCATCAGTGTTTTATACCAAGCATCATATTGGTTTGCAGATTTGATATACCATTCTGTAAAACATCTGATTATTATTGTTTAAGTCAAGAGTTTTGCATGTTGTTTTATTTGTGGAACAAATCTTATTACTTGCTTATGGCTGCACGGTACAATCTTAGATGTCAGATAAAGACTTGCCACCTTAGTTCCCACATGATACTGAGAGTAGAGGGATGCAACTTTGCTTGCTGTCCTTATGTCTAGTTATATTTTTGCTATTACTGTCATGGATGTTGATTTCCTATTTCCAATAACTACCCATGGGTCCAAAAATGTTTCTTACGAAGAAGAATTGTGTATTCTTGCAAGGAAGCAAGACTGTGTGTCTGTAAGAGAGATTTCATGATAAACTGTCATGGCCGAGTTCAACATCTGTACATTTTTTATTTGTAATGTCGTTCCTTCCCAAAAAGGTAGGCATGGTTGACTTAGGAAGACCAGTAAGGCAATTGATATCCTTATGAAGTATAAAGTGTTGAAAAACCTATCCCTGTTAGCTGTATGGAGAGGGGAGACATTAGAAGGAAGAAAGAAAAAAAGTGTTCAGGTAGTGAATTCATACCTGGTACATTTTAAACTCTAACTTTTAGACACATTTTCCTACATCCAAGAAAGAATATATTTTTTCTCAGAACACCATAGAATCCATGGTTAGTTGCTGGTGGAGGAAAAATCTCACTCAGAAAAGAAATGGTGAAAACATTACTATGAATTCATGGACATAAAGCAAAAGTTGCATCCCTCTACTCATGTTGCCTGACTCCGAAGACTGTAACATCTACCAGACATATGGTATCCTCATCATAAATGAGATATAGGATTTGTTTTACAAATACAAGCAAATTTGTGAAAGCTAACTTCAAGTGGTAAACATCATAGATTTTTGTGGAAACTGTTCATTATACATGACAGCTCAGATGAAGAGTACCTATCCCAGAGCCTGTGCATTTGCTGAGTAAATAATTTAGTAAGTAGATATGACCCTTTATGTATGCATTTAATACCTTATAATTGCTGTGCATGTCAGACCCAACACCCTAAAGTTGAGAATACTCAAAATCTGGCATGGCTGAGGTCCCAGACATTCCAGATTTTGGATGATTTACCCTTAGTATATATATGCAGATTTTTCACTCATGATCATGATTGCCATTTCCTGCCTTATCAAGGCCACATCCATTCTCTACCTGTCATGGGAAACCATAGCTCCTTATCCACAAACAGGCTCCACAGACCATTCCATGGTTTGCTTTAGATGCTTCACATGCCCTAGTTCAGTTCATTGAACGCACTTTGACCCCAGTATACCACATCTTTGTATTTTACTCTATCCCATGCATGCCTTTCATCCTCCTGCATGTTTAGGCCAAGATTGCTCAAAATATTTTTCATTTCAATTTTCCATCTCCAATTTGGTCTCTCAGTTCTTCTTCTTCCCTTCACTTCTGACATATATATCCTCTTTGTCAACCTTTCCTTTTCCTTACTCATTCTTTCCAAACTATTTTAGCACAGACCCTTTCCATTGGTATACATATTTCATACCCTTTCATTACTTACTCAAAGCACCTCACACCACAAACATTTTATTTTCAAGCACATCCTCCCTCCTTACACAGCCTTATATGTAGCCCATGCCTCATATCCATATAATATATTTGGGACTACAATACCCTCAAATATACCTATTTTTGCCTTCCCAGATAATGTTCTCTTTTTCCACACATTCTTCAATGCTTCCAGAGCCCTTTCCTCCTCCCACTCCCTATGACTAATTTCCACTTCTGGGCTTCCATTTGCTGCCATGTCCTTTCCCAGATGTCTAAAACACCTCAAACTTCCTTCAGTTTTTATCATGAGCAAAGAACAACTGACTCATTTCCTAGGCTCTGTCATCCCTCACAAACTGCATACTTGCCCCTCTCTCTGAGACTAGCATTGCATTTTTTTCTCTCTCGCCACCTCATCCATAAACAACTTAAGCAACCATTATAACATCACACACCCATACTGCTGACCAACGTTCATTTGAAACCATCCACTGTTCTCTTTTGCAGATGCATTACATCCTTGAATAAAACTGTGGGTAATGGATGCCAGAATAAGGTATTAATGTGGAATTTTATGTTACCAAATCATGTGAATGGTCAATGAAAGACAATTGTGGGTGATGGGTGCCAGAATAAGGTTTTAATGTGGAATTTTAGATTACCATTTCATAAATAGTATCTGAAGAATGCCTGGAGGAAACACTTAAAGAAGACAAAGATCTCTTAAGCTATGCAGTGTCATTAAAGAATCTCTGAAATTTGTGTTACGTAAAGCTTATTGCACTAGAATGCAGTTATATGCAAAAAATCTTTGAACACAAGTCACCACTAGTATCGGTTATAAGCACCATAAATTCATTGAAAAATAGGTAGTTGGGGATGGCTATCATGTTGTTGAAGCAGGCAATAACTATTCTCTTACTGCTTCCTGCTAGTGAGTAAATGTTTCTTTGCAGGTAATCAGGTGTTTACAAATGGGCATAATAAATCGGTATGCAGGACCATTGTGTATAAGTGCCTTAACGCTCTGTGTGTTGGAAATGCAAGACACTGTGATCAAACAGTTACCTGGATTAATACTCCATTTTTCCAAGATTTCTGCTACTGTCCAAAATTCTCGGCCAATGATGGAATTCCTTTCTAGTGAGTAATTCAGAGCATATATTTAGAATAATATAGTTAATACAAGTTAATGAAAAAACACTTTCCCTCAGAAATGGTTGGAAACCATTATAAGAAAATGTTGTAGGTCTTTCTGATTGGTTCTGATAAAATTGTTATTGGTAAAAGAATTATAAGGGAAAGTAAAGAAGCTTGAAAGTGGGAAAAGTATTAAGTTTCAGCACCTCAAGGGGATACTCTAGTTTTACTGAAGTAGCCAGGTCTCACCCTGCATTCTTGTGGTGATGTAGTTAGTACATCCCTTAGGGGTGAAACTAAAGGGAGAGGCATTACCCACTTACATCAGGGCAATACTGTGAGATTTAGACAAACACCTCAGGTGTACTGTTATTTTTAGTTTTTGACAGTTTTGGAGTCTTGCTGCCTCTGGGACACTGTGCTGGAGTCACCCTCTGTCAGTAACCTTTGAAGGGTGAGGCACAAAAGGCTAAGAATATGCTGAGGGTTAATAGAAATGAGTGATTAAGGGTGAGGTTACTGAATATGAATGGGATGACTGGTGAGAGTAAAAGTAGGGAGATTGTGGAGAGGTTTAAAAATTATAGCATGGATGTGCTAGGGATTGGGGAACCCCATATCCTTGGGCAGGGTGTATGGAGTGAAAATGGAAGTGATGAAAGCAAGTTATGTGAAGGCATGGATGGGGCTTTGGTATGGATGAAGAAAGTGAAAATTATTGGGGAAGAGGCAAAGAAGAATGTGTAATTCTGCTATCACCAAGAGTATGGGAGGGTGTTACAGAGCATGTATGGAATGGATCAAGAATAGTGTATGTGAAAGGAAAGATTGGGATTGTGAAGTATGCTTGGGTATGTGTATATGCACCTGTGAATGTGAAGACTGGACAAGGTAAGGATGAAATGAAGATTTTTTGGAGAAATTTAATGAATGTATAAATGGTTTTGAGAATGAGAGAAACGTGGTCATATTGTGTGATATGAATGCGAAAGTGAGATGTGATGAAATTGGCTAGATAGTTGGTAAATGGGGAGTGCTGGAGTAAATGAGAGTGGAAGCTATCTTGGGATATTTGTGCTAAGAGGGTTTTATTGCTTGCAAACACTTTTTTTTCAGCACAAGATGATCCACAGATATATATGGATGAGGAATGATGAAAGAGACGTGGAATGAGGCACAGTGGTCAAACATCCAGGCTGTGAAAATGAGCTATTTGAGAAGAGCATGTGGTATAACTAGATGGAATGAAGAAAGAAATGAAAGGCTGTATGAGAGATGTGATATGGCAAGGAATGCAAAGGAAGTGAATTGTGGAGTGAAAGAATGGATGAAACGTAATACTTTGAGATGGTTTGGGCATGTGGAAAGAATGCAAGACTGGGAGTTTACAAAAAGTGTGTATGGTGGTACAATTAGAGTGGTTGATGTGAGTGAAAGAATATCTGTGACATGGCCAAATAGGATGGAGGAATACTGGAGTGAGAGAAATAGTGGAAGAATGCTTGGAATGGTGAATACAAGGGAGGCATTTAAGGACTCTTGCCATTGCAACCCCAAGATAGGAGTTCCCTAAGGGAACGGGCATCAGAGATATATATAGATAGATAGTATTCATCATGAAGTACTATTTTAAAGCTTGGAGAACAGTTTACAGTTATAAGAAGCAGGCCCCATACAAACATTGTAGAATCTGTACTTTTGTTGTAAGCTTCAAGGATTTTCAGTTCATACATCTTGATTTGTGAAAGCTTACAGGAAAGCTGCTTTCATAGCTAAATATGCAGAATTATAGTTGTTTGTTATGTAGCACATATGTAAGTTCAATGAACTGCTCAATGAAATATAAATTAATTTATGAACTAGTATCTTGAGGCAGCTGAAATTAGTGTTGGAAAGAAATAATCTTCCCAGGACAAAATTAGCATTAAGATCATACCAACCATATACAGGGTAAAGTAGATTGTGTATATGTAGAAATAGAATATCAAGGGATGGTTATTAAATATTTTAAAATTTCTGTCCTAGCAGTGATCCATTTGAAACTTGGGTCTTCATGGCCATAGTCCTATTGGTTTACAATTGATTTAAATGGTTGTTTAATACTTATCTGTAAAAATTTCCTTTCCTTTCAGCTCTTCTCCACTTCCCCAAAGTTTATGCAAATTTTGTGTCTGAGCAATACAAGTCAGTCTTTGCTATTGCCATACCTTACACAAATCCATTGAAGTTTAATCAATACATAGTGTCCCTGGCCTACCATGTCATCGCCATGTGGTTCCTTAAGTGCCGGTTACCATGTAGGAAAGGCTTTGTTACTTTCATATCTAAGGTAAGATATGTCTTATTCATGTGCAGAAATTGAAAGCTTATCTTCATGTCTATGGACTGTGGTTTTGTTAGATTAATTCCACTTACACATAGTATAGTATTGTCAGGAGGCAAAAGTGTATACCTGGTTACCTTGCCTTACTTGTGGCATATATGAATAATTAATGGCCCCAGGACCCCTTTCATGGGGTTTCTGCAGCTTCCATGTTGCACTCCAAGCAGGAAAATGATACTCTTTTGAAGCAAAATGTTCATTGATAAAATTGAACCTTGTTTTGTTCTTTTATGATTATACAACTTTGCTGAATGAAAATTTTCGATTTCCATGTCAGAAGTGGTAGAGGATGTGTGGATCAGGTGTTTGCTTTGAAGAATGTATGTGAGAAATACTTAGAAAAGCAAATGGATTTGTATGTAGCATTTATGGATCTGGAGAAGGCATATGATAGAGTTGATAGAGATGCTCTGTGGAAGGTATTAAGAATATATGGTGTGGGAGGCAAGTTGTTAGAAGCAGTGAAAAGTTTTTATCGAGGATGTAAGGCATGTGTAGGAAGAGAGGAAAGTGATTGGTTCTCAGTGAATGTAGGTTTGCGGCAGGGGTGTGTGATGTCTCCTTGGTTGTTTAATTTTTTATGGATGGGGTTGTTAGGGAGGTAAATGCAAAAGTCCTGGAAAGAGGGGCAAGTATGAAGTCTGCTGGGGATGAGAGAGCTTGGGAAGTGAGTCAGTTGTTGTTCGCTGATGATACAGCGCTGGTGGCTGATTCATGTGAGAAACTGCAGAAGCTGGTGACTGAGTTTGGTAAAGTGTGTGGAAGAAGAAAGTTAAGAGTAAATGTGAATAAGAGCAAGGTTATTAGGTACAGTAGGGTTGAGGGTCAAGTCAATTGGGAGGTGAGTTTGAATGGAGAAAAACTGGAGGAAGTGAAGTGTTTTAGATATCTGGGAGTGGATCTGTCAGCGGATGGAACCATGGAAGCGGAAGTGGATCATAGGGTGGGGGAGGGGGCGAAAATTTTGGGAGCCTTGAAAAATGTGTGGAAGTCGAGAACATTATCTCGGAAAGCAAAAATGGGTATGTTTGAAGGAATAGTGGTTCCAACAATGTTGTATGGTTGCGAGGCGTGGGCTATGGATAGAGTTGTGCGCAGGAGGATGGATGTGCTGGAAATGAGATGTTTGAGGACAATGTGTGGTGTGAGGTGGTTTGATCGAGTGAGTAACGTAAGGGTAAGAGAGATGTGTGGAAATAAAAAGAGCGTGGTTGAGAGAGCAGAAGAGGGTGTTTTGAAATGGTTTGGGCACATGGAGAGAATGAGTGAGGAAAGATTGACCAAGAGGATATATGTGTCGGAGGTGGAGGGAACGAGGAGAAGAGGGAGACCAAATTGGAGGTGGAAAGATGGAGTGAAAAAGATTTTGTGTGATCGGGGCCTGAACATGCAGGAGGGTGAAAGGAGGGCAAGGAGTAGAGTGAATTGGAGCGATGTGGTGTACAGGGGTTGACGTGCTGTCAGTGGATTGAATCAAGGCATGTGAAGCGTCTGGGGTAAACCATGGAAAGATGTGTAGGTATGTATATTTGCGTGTGTGGACGTGTGTATGTACATGTGTATGGGGGGGGGTTGGGCCATTTCTTTTGTCTGTTTCCTTGCGCTACCTCGCAAACGCGGGAGACAGCGACAAAGTATAGAAAAAAAAAAATATATATATATATATATATATATATATATATATATATATATATATATATATATATATATATATATTTTTTTTTTGTCGCTGTCTCCTGCGTTTGCGAGGTAGCGCAAGGAAACAGACGAAAGAAATGGCCCAACCCACCCCCATACACATGTATATACATACGTCCACACACGCAAATATACATACCTACACAGCTTTCCATGGTTTACCCCAGACGCTTCACATGCCTTGATTCAATCCACTGACAGCACGTCAACCCCGGTATACCACATCAATCCAATTCACTCTATTCCTTGCCCTCCTTTCACCCTCCTGCATGTTCAGGCCCCTATCACACAAAATCTTTTTCACTCCATCTTTCCACCTCCAATTTGGTCTCCCTCTTCTCCTCGTTCCCTCCACCTCCGACACATATATCCTCTTGGTCAATCTTTCCTCACTCATTCTCTCCATGTGCCCAAACCACTTCAAAACACCCTCTTGTGCTGTCTCAACCACGCTCTTTTTATTTCCACACATCTCTCTTACCCTTACGTTACTCACTCGATCAAACCACCTCACACCACACATTGTCCTCAAACATCTCATTTCCAGCACATCCATCCTCCTGCGCACAACTCTATCCATAGCCCACGCCTCGCAACCATACAACATTGTTGGAACCACTATTCCTTCAAACATACCCATTTTTGCTTTCCAAGATAATGTTCTCGACTTCCACACATTCTTCAAGGCCCCCAGAATTTTCGCCCCCTCCCCCACCCTATGATCCACTTCCGCTTCCATGGTTCCATCCGCTGCCAGATCCACTCCCAGATATCTAAAACACTTCACTTCCTCCAGTTTTTCTCCATTCAAACTCACCTCCCAATTGACTTGACCCTCAACCCTACTGTACCTAATAACCTTGCTCTTATTCACATTTACTCTTAACTTTCTTCTTCCACACACTTTACCAAACTCAGTCACCAGCTTCTGCAGTTTCTCACATGAATCAGCCACCAGCACTGTATCATCAGCGAACAACAACTGACTCACTTCCCAAGCTCTCTCATCCCAACAGACTTCATACTTGCCCCTCTTTCCAAAACTCTTGCATTCACCTCCCTAACAACCCCATCCATAAACAAATTAAACAACCATGGAGACATCACACACCCCTGCCGCAAACCTTTGAAGAATGTATGTGAGAAATACTTAGAAAAGCAAATGGATTTGTATGTAGCATTTATGGATCTGGAGAAGGCATATGATAGAGTTGATAGAGATGCTCTGTGGAAGGTATTAAGAATATATGGTGTGGGAGGCAAGTTGTTAGAAGCAGTGAAAAGTTTTTATCGAGGATGTAAGGCATGTGTACGTGTAGGAAGAGAGGAAAGTGATTGGTTCTCAGTGAATGTAGGTTTGCAGCAGGGGTGTGTGATGTCTGCATGGTTGTTTAATTTGTTTATGGATGGGGTTGTTAGGGAGGTGAATGCAAGAGTTTTGGAAAGAGGGGCAAGTATGAAGTCTGTTGGGGATGAGAGAGTTTGGGAAGTGAGTCAGTTGTTGTTCGCTGATGAAACAGCGCTGGTGGCTGATTCATGTGAGAAACTGCAGAAGCTGGTGACTGAGTTTGGTAAAGTGTGTGAAAGAAGAAAGTTAAGAGTAAATGTGAATAAGAGCAAGGTTATTAGGTACAGTAGGGTTGAGGGTCGAGTCAATTGGGAGGTAAGTTTGAATGAAGAAAAACTGGAGGAAGTAAAGTGTTTTAGATATCTGGGAGTGGATGTGGCAGCGGATGGAACCATGGAAGCGGAAGTGGATCATAGGGTGGGGGAGGGGGCGAAAATCCTGGGAGCCTTGAAGAATGTTTGGTAGTCGAGAACATTATCTCGGAAAGCAAAAATGGGTATGTTTGAAGGAATAGTGTTTCCAACAATGTTGTATGGTTGCGAGGCGTGGGCTATGGATAGAGTTGTGCGCAGGAGGATGGATGTGCTGGAAATGAGATGTTTGAGGACAACGTGTGGTGTGAGGTGGTTTGATCGAGTAAGTAACGTAAGGGTAAGAGAGATGTGTGGAAATAAAAAGAGCGTGGTTGAGAGAGCAGAAGAGGGTGTTTTGAAATGGTTTGGGCACATGGAGAGAATGAGTGAGGAAAAATTGACCAAGAGGATATATGTGTCGGAGGTGGAGGGAACGAGGAGAAGTGGGAGACCAAATTGGAGGTGGAAAGATGGAGTGAAAAAGATTTTGAGTGATCGGGGCCTGGGCATGCAGGAGGGTGAAAGGAGGGCAAGGAATAGAGTGAATTGGATCGATGTGGTATACCGGGGTTGACGTGCTGTCAGTGGATTGAATCAGGGCATGTGAAGCGTCTGGGGTAAACCATGGAAAGCTGTGTAGGTATGTATATTTGCATGTGTGGACATATGTATATACATGTCTATGGGGGTGGGTTGGGCCATTTCTTTTGTCTGTTTCCTTGCGCTACCTCGCAAACGCGGGAGACAAAAAAAAAAAAAGATATATATAAAGGGTTGAAATATGGAGAAACATTAGTGTAGGCCTTTTTCCTTTAAGGATGGTTAATGATAAGCATAAAGTAATAAATGATGTCCTAGAATGAAAAGGTCATAGTACCATGTGGTAACAAGATGATTGGAGAATGCTCTGAAAATAGTATATGAAAGATACAGAATGATTTTGGAAGATATTAGAATTTTTGGGAGAATAAAAAGATGTTTCGGAAGGAGGTAGATAAAGTGCATAAGACAAGAGAACAAATGGGAACATTGGTGAAGGGGGCAAATGGAGAGGTAATAACAAGTAGTGATGAAGTGAGGAGCAGATAGATTGTTTTGAAGGTATGTTGAATGTGTTTGATGATAGAGTGGCAGATAAAGGGTGTTTTGGTCAGGGTGATGTGCGAAGTGAGAAGGTCAGGGAGAATGGTTTGGTAAACAGAGAAGAGGTAGTGAATACCTTTGGAAGATGAAAGCTGGCAAGTTGGCGGGTTTGGATGGTATTCCAGTGGAATTTTTTAAAAGGGTAGCTGTGTTGTTGACTGGTTGGTTAGGATATTCAATGTATGTATGAATCAGGGTTAAGTGCTTGAGGATTGGTGGAATGCATGCATAGTGCCATCGTACAAAGGCAAAGGGGATAAAGGTGAGTGCTCAAATTACAGAGGCATAAGTTTGTTGAGTATTCTTGAGAAATTATTTGGGAGGGTATTGATTGAGGGGGTAAAGGCATGTACAGAACATCAGATTGGGGAAGAGCAGTGTGGTTTCAGAAGTGGTAGAGGATGTGTGGATCAGGTGTTTACTATGAAGAATGTAAGCGAGAAATCCTTAGAAAAAAAGGTGGATTTGTATGTATCATTTATGGATCTGGAGAAGACATATGATGGAGTTGATAGAGATGTTTGTGGAAGGTTTGAAGAGTATGTGGTGTGAGAGTTGCATTGCTAGAAGCAGTGAAAAGTTTTTGCCAAAGATGTAAGGCATGTGCATGAGTAGGAAGAGAGGAAAGTGAATGGTTTCCAGTGAATGTTGGTTTGTGGCAGGGGTGCATGATATCTTCATGGCTGTTTAAATTGTTTATGGATGGGGTGGTTAGGGAGGTGAATGAAAGAATTTTGGAGAGAGGGGCAAGTATGCAGTCTGTTGTGGATGAGAGGGCTTGGGAAGTGAGTCAGTTGTTGTTTGCTGATGATACAGCACTGGTGGCTGATTCGGGTGAGAAACTGCAGAAGTTGGTGACTGAGTTTTAAAGCATGTGAAAGAAGAAAGTTGAGAGTAAATGTGAATAAGAGCAAGGTTATTAGGTTCAGTAGGGTTGAAGGACAAGTAAATTGGGAGGTAAGTTTGAATGGAGAAAAACTGGATGAAATGAAGTGTTTTAGATATCTAGGAGTGGACTTAGCGTTGGATGGAACCATGGAAGTCGAAGTGAGTCGCAGGGTGGGGGAGGGGCTGAAGGTTCTGGGAGTGTTGAAGAATGTGTGGAAGGTGAGAACGTTATCTCATTGAGCAAAAAAATAGGTATGTTTGAAGGAATAGTGATTCCAACAGTGTTACATGGTTACAAGGCATGGGTTATAGATAGGGTTGTGTGGAGGAGGGTAGATGTGTTGGAAATGAAATGTTTAAGGACAATATGTGGTGTGAGGTATTTTGATTGAGTAAGTAATCAAGGGGTTAGAGAGATGTGTGGTAATAAAAAGTGTGTGGTTGAGAGAGCAGAAGAGGGTGTTTTGAAATGGTTTGGACACATGGAGAGAATGAGTGAGGAAAGATTGACAAAGAAGATATACATGTCAGAGGTGGAGGGAACAATAGGCATGAGACCATATTGGAGGAGGAAGGATGGAGTGAAAAATATTTTGAGTGATCTGGGCCTGAACATACAGGAGGGTGAAAGGCTTGCAAGGAAGAGTGAATTGGAATGATGTGGTATACCGGGGTCGACATGCTGTCAATGGATTGAACCAGGGCCTGTGAAGGGTCTGTGGAGCCTGGATGTGGAAAGGGAGGTGTGGTTTCGGTATATTACACATGACAGCTAGTGACCGAGTGTAAATGAATGTGGCCTTCGTTGTCTCTTCCTGGCGCTACCTCAATGGGGTGTTCAAACTACAGAGGCATAGGTTTGTTGAGTATTCCTGGGAAATTATATGGGAGGGTATTGATTTAGAGGGTGAAGAGGGTATTGATTGAGAGGGTGAAGGCATGTACAGAGGACAAGATTGGGGAGGAACAGTGTGGTTTTAGAAGTGGTAGAGGATTTGTGGATCAGGAGTTTGCCTTGAAGAATGTATGTGAGAAATACTTAGAAAAGCAAATGGATTTGTATGTAGCATTAATGAATTAGGAGAAAGCATGTGATAGGGTTGAGAGAAATGCTTTGTGGAAGGTTTTAAGAGTATATGGTTTGGGAGGTAAGCTGCTAGAAGCAGTGAAAAGCTCTTACCAAGGATGTAAAGCATGTGTATGAGTAAGAAGAGAGGAGAGCGATTGGTTCCCAGTGGATGTCGGTATATGGCAGGGGTGTGTAATGTCTTCACAGTTGTTTGATATATTTATGGATGGGGTGGTTAGGGAGCTAGATGCAAGAGTTTTGGAGAGAGGTTGAGTATGCAATACTTTGTGGATGAGAGGGACTAGGGCATGAGTCAGTTGTTGTTCTCTGATAATACAGCTCTAGTGGCTGATTCATGTGAGAAACTGCAGAAGTTAGTGACTGAGTTTGGGAAAGCATGTGAAAGAAAAAATTGAGAATAAATCTGAATAAGAGTAAGGTTATCAAGTTCAGTAGGGTTGAGGGATAAAGAAATTGGGATGTAAGTGTGAATGGAGAAAAATTGGAGGAAGTGAAATTGTTTAGACATCTGGGAGTGGACTTGGCAGCGAATGGAATGATGGAAGTGAATCACAGGATGGGGGACGGGGCGAAGGTTCTGGGAGCAATGAATAATTTGTAGGAGAGAATATTATCTTGGAGAGCAAAAATGGGTATGTTTGAAGGAATAGTAGTTCCAACAATATTGTATGGTTGCAAGGCATGGGATATAGATAAGGTTGTATGGAGGAGAGTGGATGTGTTGGAAATGAAATGTTTGAGGACAATATGTGGTGTGAGGTGGTTTGATTGAGCAAGTAATGAAAGGGTAAGAGAGATGTGTGGTAATAAGAAGAATGTGGTTGAGAGAGCAGAAAAGGGTGTGTTGAAATAGTTTGGACATATGGAGAGAATGAGTAAGGAGAGATTGATAAAGAGAAGAAGCGGGAGACCAAATTGGAGGTGAAATGATGGAGTGATAAAGATTTTGAGCAACCAGGGCCTGAACTTACAGGAGGGTGAAAGGAGTGCAAGGAATTGAGTGAATTGGAATGATGTGGTATACTGGGGTCGACATACCGTCAATGGATTGAACCAGGGAATATGAAGCATCTGTGGTAAACCATGGAAAGGTGTGTGGGACCTGGATGTGGATAGGGAGCTGTAGTTTTGATGCATTACGCTTGAGAGTTACAGACTAAGTGTGAATGAATGTGGCCTTTTTTTTTTGTCTTTTCCTGGTACTACCTTGCTGAAGCAAAGGGTAGCGATGCAGTTTCCAGTGGGGAGGGGTAACGCCAGGAATAGATGAAGGCAAGCAAGTATGAATATGCACATGTGCATATGTCTATATGTCTGTGTATGTGTGTGTGTATATATAAATAAATATATGAATGAATATATATAAATAAATAAATAAATATATATATATATATATATATATATATATATATATATATATATATATATATATATATATATATATATATATATATATTTTTTTTTTTATACTTTGTCGCTGTCTCCCGCGTTTGCGAGGTAGCGCAAGGAAACAGATGAAAGAAATGGCCCAACCCCCCCCATACACATGTACATACACACGTCCACACACGCAAATATACATACCTACACAGCTTTCCATGGTTTACCCCGGACGCTTCACATGCCTTGATTCAATCCACTGACAGCACGTCAACCCCTGTATACCACATCGCTCCAATTCACTCTATTCCTTGCCCTCCTTTCACCCTCCTGCATGTTCAGGCCCCAATCACACAAAATCCTTTTCACTTCATCTTTCCACCTCCAATTTGGTATATATATATATATATATATATATATATATATATATATATATATATATATATATATATATATATATTATCCCTGGGGATAGGGGAGAAAGAATACTTCCCACGTATTCCCTGCGTGTCGTAGAAGGCGACTAAAAGGGAAGGGAGCGGGGGGCTGGAAATCCTCCCCTCTCGTTTTTTTTTAATTTTCCAAAAGAAGGAACAGAGAAGGGGGCCAGGTGAGGATATTCCCTCAAAGGCCCTCTTCTGCTCTCTCAACCACGCTCTTTTTATTTCCACACATCTCTCTTACCCTTATGTTACTTACTTGATCAAACCACCTCACACCACACATTGTCCTCACATCTCATTTCCAGCACATCCATCCTCCTGCGCACAACTCTATCCATAGCCCATGCCTCGCAACCATACAACATTGTTGGAACCACTATTCCTTCAAACATACCCATTTTTGCTTTCCGAGATAATGTTCTCGACTTCCACACATTCTTCAAGGCTCCCAGGATTTTCGCCCCCTCCCCCACCCTATGATCCACTTCCGCTTCCATGGTTCCATCCGCTGCCAGATCCACTCCCAGATATCTAAAACACTTTACTTCCTCCAGTTTTGCTCCATTCAAACTTACCTCCCAATTGACTTGACCCTCAACCCTACTTTACATAATTACCTTGCTCTTATTCACATTTACTCTTATATATATATAATCAGCGAACAACAACTGACTCACTTCCCAAGCTCTCTCATCCCCAACAGACTTCATACTTGCCCCTCTTTCCAAAACTCTTGCATTCACCTCCCTAACAACCCCATCCATAAACAAATTAAACAACCATGGAGACATCACACACCCCTGCCGCAAACCTACATTCACTGAGAACCAATCACTTTCCTCTCTTCCTACACGTACACATGCCTTACATCCTCGATAAAAACTTTTCACTGCTTCTAACAACTTGCCTCCCACACCACATATTCTTAATACCTTCCGCAGAGCATCTCTATCAACTCTATCACATGCCTTATATATATATATATATATATATATATATATATATATATATATATATATATATATATATATATATATATAAGGCATGTGATAGAGTTGATAGAGATGCTCTGTGGAAGGTATTAAGAATATGTGGTGTGGGAGGCAAGTTGTTAGAAGCAGTGAAAAGTTTTTATCGAGGATGTAAGGCATGTGTACGTGTAGGAAGAGAGGAAAGTGATTGGTTCTCAGTGAATGTAGGTTTGCGGCAGGGGTGTGTGATGTCTCCATGGTTGTTTAATTTGTTTATGGATGGGGTTGTTAGGGAGGTGAATGCAAGAGTTTTGGAAAGAGGGGCAAGTATGAAGTCTGTTGGGGATGAGAGAGCTTGGGAAGTGAGTCAGTTGTTGTTCGCTGATGATACAGCGCTAGTGGCTGATTCATGTGAGAAACTGCAGAAGCTGGTGACTGAGTTTGGTAAAATGTGTGAAAGAAGAAAGTTAAGAGTAAATGTGAATAAGAGCAAGGTTATTAGGTACAGTAGGGTTGAGGGTCAAGTCAATTCGGAGGTGTTTGAATGGAGAAAAACTGGAGGAAGTGAAGTGTTTTAGATATCTGGGAGTGGATCTGGCAGCAGATGGAACCATGGAAGCGGAAGTGGATCATAGGGTGGGGGAGGGGGCGAAAATTCTGGGGGCCTTGAAGAATGTGTGGAAGTCGAGAACATTATCTCGGAAAGCAAAAATGGGTATGTTTGAAGGAATAGTGGTTCCAACAATGTTGTATGGTTGCGAGGCGTGGACTATGGATAGAGTTGTGCGCAGGAGGATGGATATGCTGGAAATGAGATGTTTGAGGACAATGTGTGGTGTGAGGTGGTTTGATCGAGTAAGTAACGTAAGGGTAAGAGAGATGTGTGGTAATAAAAAGAGCGTGGTTGAGAGAGCAGAAGAGGGTGTTTTGAAATGGTTTGGTCACATGGAGAGAATGAGTGAGGAAAGATTGACCAAGAGGATATATGTGTCGGAGGTGGAGGGAACGAGGAGAAGAGGGAGACCAAATTGGAGGTGGAAAGATGGAGTGAAAAAGATTTTGTGTGATCGGGGCCTGAACATGCAGGAGGGTGAAAGGAGGGCAAAGAGTAGAGTGAATTGGATCGATGTGGTATACCGGGGTTGACGTGCTGTCAGTGGATTGAATCAAGGCATGTGTATGGGGGTGGGTTGTGCCATTTCTTTCATCTGTTTCCTTGCGCTACCTCGCAAACGCGGGAGACAGCGACAAAGCAAAAAAAAAAAAAAAAATATATATATATATATATATATATATATATATATATATATATATATATATATATATATATATATATATATATATATGATGATACAGCGCTGGTGGCTGATTCATGTGAGAAACTGCAGAGGCTGGTGACTGAGTTTGGTAAAGTGTGTGAAAGAAGAAAGTTGGGAGTAAATGTGAATAAGAGCAAGGTTATTAGGTACAGTAGGGTTGAGGGTCAAGTCAATTCGGAGGTGAGTTTGAATGGAGAAAAACTGGAGGAAGTGAAGTGTTTTAGATATCTGGGAGTGGATCTGGCAGCGGATGGAACCATGGAAGCGGAAGTGGATCATAGGGTGGGGGAGGGGGTGAAAATTCTGGGGGCCTTGAAGAATGTGTGGAAGTCGAGAACATTATCTCGGAAAGCAAAAATGGGTATGTTTGAAGGAATAGTGGTTCCAACAATGTTGTATGGTTGCGAGGCGTGGGCTATGGATAGAGTTGTGCGCAGGAGGATGGACGTGCTGGAAATGAGATGTTTGAGGAGAATGTGTGGTGTGAGGTGGTTTGATCGAGTGAGTAACGTAAGGGTAAGAGAGATGTGTGGAAATAAAAAGAGCGTGGTTGAGAGAGCAGAAGAGGGTGTTTTGAAGTGGTTTGGGCACATGGAGAGAATGAGTGAGGAAAGATTGACCAAGAGGATATATGTGTCGGAGGTGGAGGGAACGAGGAGAAGAGGGAGACCAAATTGGAGGTGGAAAGATGGAGTGAAAAAGATTTTGTGTTATCGGGGCCTGAACATGCAGGAGGGTGAAAGGAGGGCAAGGAATAGAGTGAATTGGAGCGATGTGGTATACCGGGGTTGACGTGCTGTCAGTGGATTGAATCAAGGCATGTGAAGCGTCTGGGGTAAACCATGGAAAGCTGTGTAGGTATGTATATTTGCGTGTGTGGACGTATGTATATACATGTGTATGGGGGGGGTTGGGCCATTTCTTTCGTCTGTTTCCTTGCGCTACCTCGCAAACGTGGGAGACAGCGACAAAGTATAAAAAAAAAAAAAAAATTCTTACTACCCTATCCCTGGGGATAAGGGAGAAATAATACTTCCCACTCATTCCTCACGTGTCGTAGAAGGCGACTAAAGGGTACAGGAGCACGGGGCTGGAAACCCTCCCCCTCCTTGTTTTTTAACTTTCTAAAAGGGGAAACTGAAGAAGGAGTCACGCGAGGAGTGCTCATCCTCCTCGAAGGCTCAGATTGGGTGTCTAAATGTGTGTGGATGTAACCAAGATGAGAAAAAAAAAGAAGAGATATGTAGTATGTTTGAGGAAAGGAACCAGGATGTTTTGGCTCTGAGTGAAACGAAGCTCAAGGGTAAAGGGGAAAAGTGGTTTGGGAATGTCTTGGGAGTAAAGTCAGGGGTTAGGGAGAGGACGAGAGCAAGGGAAGGAGTAGTACTACTCCTGAAATAGGAGTGGTGGGAGTATGTGATAGAGTGCGAGAAAGTAAACCCTAGATTGATATGGGTAAAACTGGAAGTGGACTGAGAGAGATGGGTGATTATTGGTGCATATGCACCTGGGCATGAGAAGAAAGATCACGAGAGGCAAGTGTTTTGGGAATAGCTGAATGAGTGCGTTAGTGGTTTTGATGCTCGAGACCGGGTTATAGTGATGGGTGATTTGAATGGAAAGGTGAGCAATGTGGCAGTTGAGGGAATAATTGGTATACATGGGGTGTTCAGTGTTGTAAATGGAAATGGTGAAGAGCTTGTAGATTTATGTGCTGAAAAAGGACTGGTGATTGGGAATACCTGGTTTAAAATGAGAGATATACCTAAGTATACGTATGTAAGTAGGAGAGATGGCCAGAGAGCATTATTGGATTACGTGTTAATTGATAGGCGTGCGAAAGAGAGACTTTTGGATGTTAATGTGCTGATGGGTGCAACTGGAGGGATGTCTGATCATTATCTTCTGGAGGTGAAGGTGAAGATTTGTAGAGTTTTTCAGAAAAGAAGAGAGAATGTTGGGGTGAAGAGAGTGGTGAGAGTAAGTGAGCTTTGGAAGGAGACTTGTGTGAGGAAGTACCAGGAGAGACTGAGTTCAGAATGGAAAAAGGTGAGAACAAAGGAGGTAAGGGGAGTGGGGGAGGAATGGGATGTATTTAGGGAAGCAGTGATGGCTTTGTGCAAAAGATGCTTGAGGCATGAGAAGCATGGAAGGTGGGTAGATTAGAAAGGGTAGTGAGTAGTTTATTAGTGAAAGAAAAAAGAGAGGCATTTGGACGATTTTTGCAGGGAAGTAATGCAAACGAGTGGGAAATGTATAAAAGAAAGAGACAGGAGGTGAAGAGAAAGATGGAAGTGGTGAAAAGGGGGCAAATGAGAATTGGGGTGAGAAAGTATTAAATTTTAGGGAGAATCAAAAGATGTTTTGGAAGGAGGTAAATAAAGTGCATAAGACAAGGGAACAAATGGGAACTTTAGTGAATGGGGCTAATGGGGAGGTGATAACGAGTAGTTGTGAAGTGAGAAGGAGATGGAGTAAGTATTTTGAATGTTTGTTGAATGTGTTTGATGATAGAGTGGCAGATATAGGGTGTTGTGGTCGAGGTGGTGTGCAAAGTGAGAGGGTTAGGAGAAATGATTTGGTAAACAGAGAAGAGGTAGTAAAAGCTTTGCGGAAGATGAAAGCCGGCAAGGCGGCGGGTTTGGATGGTATTGCAGTCGAATTCATTAAAATAGGGGGTGACTGTATTGTTGATTGGTTGGTAAGGTTATTTAATGTATGTATGACTCATGGTGAGGTGCCTGAGGATTGGTGGAATGCTTGCATAGTGCCATTGTACAAAGGCAAAGGGGACAAAGGTGAGTGCTCAAATTACAGAGGTATAAGTTTGTTGAGTACTCCTGGTAAATTATATTGGAAGGTATTGATTGAGAGGGTGAAGGCATGTACAGAGCATCAGATTGGGGAAGAGCAGTGTGGTTTCAGAAGTGGTAGAGGATGTGTGGATCATGTGTTTGCTTTGAAGAATGTATATGGGAAATACTTAGAAAAGCAAATGGATTTGTATGTAGCATTTTTGGATGTGGAGAAGGCATATGATAGAGTTGATAGAGATGCTCTGTGGAAGGTATTAAGAATATATGGTGTGGGAGGAAAGTTGTTAGAAGCAGTGAAAAGTTTTTATCGAGGATATAAGGCATGTGTACGTGTAGGAAGAGAGGAAAGGGATTGGTTCTCAGTGAATGTAGGTTTGCGGTAGGTGTGTGTGATGTCTCCATGGTTGTTTGATTTGTTTATGGATGGGGTTGTTAAGGAGGTGAATGCAAGAGTTTTGGAAAGACGGGCAAGTATGCGGCCTGTTGTGGGTGAGAGATCTTGGGAAGTGAGTCAGTTGTTGTTCGCGGATGATACAGCACTGGTGGCTGATTCATGTGAGAAACTGCAGAAGCTGGTGACTGAGTTTGATAAAGTGTGTGAAAGAAGAAAGTTAAGAGTAAATGTGAATAAGAGCAAGGTTATTAGGTACAGTAGGGTTGAGGGTCAAGTCAGTTGTGAGGTAAGTTTGAATGGATAAAAACTGTAGGAAGTGAAGTGTTTTAGATATCTGGGAGTGGATCTGGCAGCGGATGGAACCATGGAAGCGGAAGTGAATCATAGGGTGGGTGAGGGGGCAAAAATTCTGGGAGCCTTGAAGAATGTGTGGAATTCGAGAACATTATCTCGGAAAGCAAAAATGGGTATGTTTGAAGGAATAGTGGTTCCAACAATGTTATATGATTGCAAGGTGTGTGCTATGGATAGAATTGTGCGGAGGAGGGTGGATGTGCTGGAAATGAGATGTTTTAGGACAATATGTGGTGTGAGGTGGCTTGATCGAGTAAGTAATAATAGGGTAAGAGAGATGTTTGGTAATACAAAGAGTGTGGTTGAGAGAGCTGAAGAGGGTGTTTTGAAATGGTTTGGCCACATGGAGAGAATGAGTGAGGAAAGATTGACAAAGAGGATATATGTGTTAGAGGTGGAGGGAACGAGGAGAAGTGGGAGACCAAATTGGAGGTGGAAAGATGGAGTGAAAAAGATTTTGAGTGATCGGAGCTTGAACATGCAGGAGGGTGAAAGGCGTGCAAGAAATAGAGTGAATTGGAATGATATGGTATACCAGGGTCGATCTGCTGTCAATGGATTGAACCAGGGCATGTGGAAAGTTGTGTGGGGCCTGGATGTGGAAAGGGAGCTGTGGTTTCGCTGCATTATTGCGTGACAGCTAGAGACTGGGTGTGAACGAATGGGGCCTTTGTTTGTCTTTTCCTAGTGCTACCTCGCACACATGAGGGGGGAGGGGGATGGTATTCCATGTGTGGCGAGGTGGCTATAGGAATGAATAAAGGCAGACAGTGTGAATTGTGTGCATGGGTATATATGTGTGTGTCTGTGTGTGTATATATGTGTGTACATTGGGATGTATAGGTGTGTATATTTGCGTGTGTGGACGTGTATGTATATACATTGTGTATGGGGGTGGGTTGGGCCATTTCTTTCGTCTGTTTCCTTGTGCTACCTCGCAAACGCGGGAGACAGCGACAAAGCAAAATAAGATAAATGAATAAATAAATATAAATATGTGTGTGTGTGTGTGTGTGTGTGTGTGTGTGTGTGTGTGTGTGTGTTTGAGGGGATTGGCCATTCTTCATCAGTTTCCTGTCACCAGATTACTGACGTGGGAAACAACATTGATCAAGTATAATAGAGAGGGAGAAAGAATACTTTTCATTTTTCCCCTCATGTTGTATAAGGTGACTAAAGGGCACAGGAGCAGGGGCCTAGAACCCCCCCCCCTTATCTATATATCTAAAATGGGAAAGAGAAGGAGTCAAGCAGAGATTGCTCAACCTCCTTGAAGGATGAGATTGGGGTGTCTGAATATGTGTGGTTTTAACAAAGATGAGAAGAAAGGAAAGATAGGTAGTATATTTGAGGAAAGAAACCTAGATATTCTGGCTCTGAGTGAAACGAAACTTAAGGGTAAAGGGGAAAAGTGGTTTGAGAGAGTCTGGACACAAGCCATGGGTTGGTGAGAGGACAAGAGCTAAGGAAGGAGTAGGACTACTACTAAAGCAGGAGTTGTAGGAGTATGTGATTGAGTGTAAGAAAGTAATTTCCAGATTGATATAGGTAAAACCGATAGTGGATGGAGAAAGATGGGTGATTATTGGTACCTGTGCACCTGTTCATGAGAAGAAAAATCATGAGAGGCAAGTGTTCCAGGAGCAGCTGAGTAAGTGTGTTAGCAGCTTTGATGCATGAGACCAGGTTTTAGTAATAGGTGGTTTAGATGCAAAGGTGAGTGATGTAGCAGTTGAGGGTATAATTAGTGTACATGGGGTGTTCAGTGACGTAAATGGAAATGGTGAAGAGCTTGTGGATTTGTTTGCTGAAAAAGACTGGTGATTGGGAATACCTGATTTAAAAAGAGAGATATAGATAAGTATACGTATGTGAGTAGGAGAGATGGCCAGAGGGCATTGTATTATTACGTGTTAATTGGTAGGTGTGTAAAAGTGGGACTTTTTGATGTTAATGTGCTGAGAGGGGCAGCTGGAGGGATGTCTGATTACTATCTTGTGGAGGCGAAGGTGAAGATTTGTAGAGGTTTTTAAGAAAAAAAAGTGAATGTTGGGGAGAAGAGAGTGGTGAGAGTAAGTGTGCTTGGAAAGGAGACTTGCGTGAGGAAGTACCAGGAGAGACTCAGTGTAGCAAACGATGTATGGGGAGTGGATGAGGAATGGGATGTATTTAAGGAATCTGTGATGGTTTGCACAAAAGATAAATGTGGCATGAGAAAGGTGTGAGGTGGGCAGATTAGAAAGGGTAGTGAGTGGTGGGATGAAGACGTAAGGTTGTTGGTGAAAGAGAAGAGAGAGGCATTTGGATGATACTTACAGGGAAGTATTGCAAAAGGCTGGGAGATGTACAAAAGTAAGTGGCAGGAGGTCAAGAGAAAGGTGTTCGGGTTGAAAAAAAGGGCAAATGAGAGTTAGGGTGAGAGAGCATTATCAAATTTTAGGGGGAATAAAAATATGTTTATTTTAAGAAGGTGAGTAATGTACATAACACGAGAACAAATGGGAAATTGAGTGAAGGGGGAATGGGGAGGTAATAACCGGTAGTGATGAAGTGAAAAGGAGATGGAATGAGTATTTTTGAAGGTTTGTTGAATGTGTTTGATGATAGAGTGGCAGATATAGGGAGTTTTGGTCAGAATGGTGTTTGAAGTGAGAAGATCAGGGAGAATGGTTTGGAAGAGAAAAGAGGTAATGAAAGCTTTGCGGAACATGAAATTTAGAAAGGCTGTGAGTTTTGATGGTATTGCAGTGGAATTTGTGAAAAAGGGGATGACTGCATAGTACAAAGGCAAAGGGGATAAAGGTGAGTGTTCCAACTACAGAAGCTTAATTTTGTTGAATATTCCTGGAAAATTATATGGGAGGGTATTGATTGAGAGAATGAAGGTATGTAAAGAGCTTCAGACTGGGGAGGAGCAGTGTGGTTTCAGAAGCGGTAAAGGATGTGTGGATCAGGTGTTTGCTTTAAAGAATGCATGTGAGAAATACTTAGAAAAACAGATGGTTTTGTATTTACCGGTTTTGGATCTGGAGAAGGCGTATGATAAGGTTGATAGAGATGCTTTGTGGAAGGTTTTAAGAGTATATGGTGTGGGAGGTAAGTTGCTAGAAGCAGTAAAAAGTTTTCACTAAGGATGTAAGGCATATGTACGAGTAGGAAGAGAGGAGAGTGATTGATTCCCTATGAATATCAGTCTGCGGTGGGGATGCATTATGTCCCCATGGTTGTTTAATTTATTCATGGATGGGATGGTTAGGGAGGTAAATGCATATTTTTTGGAGACTCTTGGGGATGTGAGGGCCTAGGAAGTGAGTCAGTTGTTTGCTGATGATACAGCTCTCATGGCTGATTCATATGAGGAACTGTAGAAGTTGGTGAGTGAGTTTGGAAAAGTGTGTGAAAGGAGAAAGTTAAGAGTAATTGTGAATAAAAGCAAGGTTATTAAGTTCAGTAGGGTTGAGGGACAAGTTAATTGTGATGTAAGTTTGAGTGGAGAAAAATTGGAGGAAGTGAAGTGTTTTAGATATCTGGGAGTGTGCTTAGCAGCGAATTGAACCATGGAAGCAGAAGTGAGTCACAGGGTCGGGAGGGGGCGAAGGTTTGAGAGTGATGAAGAATGTGCAGAAGGAGAGAGCGTTATCCTGGATAGCAAAATTGGATGTGTTTGAAGGAATAGTGGTTCCATTAGTATTATATAATTGTGAGCCATTGGTCATAGATGGGGTTTGTGTGGAGGAGGATGGATGTGTTGGAAATGAAATGTTTGAGGACAATATGTGAGGTGTTTTGATCTAGTAAGTAATGAAAGGGTAAGAGAGATGTGTGGAAATAAAAAGGTGTGGTTGAGAGAGCAGAGGAGGGTGTGTTGAAATGGTGTGGAGATATGGAGAGAATCAGAGTTAAGATTGACAAAGAGGATATATGTGTCAGAGGTGGAGGGAACAAGGAGAAGCGGAGACCAAATTGGAGGTGGAAGAAGGAGTGAAATAGATTTTGAGTGATTGGGGCATATACACACAGGAGGATGAGAGGCTTGTAAGGAATAGAGTGAATTGGAATGATCTGGTATACCGGGGTCAATGTGCTGTCATTGGACAGAACCTGGGCTTGTGAAACATCAGGGATAAACCATGGAAAGGTGCGTGGGGCCTGGACGTGGATAGGGAGATGTGGTTTTGGTGCACATGTTCCTGGCTTTATTTTGCTAGTGCAGGAAATGGCAACAAATATGAAGTAAGAATGGAAGGTCACTTTCACTGGTGTCCCCAAAATTCATTGGATACTGTGTTAAGAATTTTCAAATATTCTAGAAATGCAATTTAATTGGTATTTTAGGATTAACAAGTTCATGATTTTCTGAATGATATATAGAGTTCAACTTGTTTGCCATATACTCTATAAAGTAATGCTGCTTCACTTTATGGCACATGAAGTATATTCAGTTTGGAATTTTATTTATTATTTATTTTGCTTTGTCGCTGTCTCCCGCGTTTGCGAAGTAGCGCAAGGAAACAGACAAAAGAAATGGCCCAACCCACCCCCATACCCAATGTATACACACACACGTCCACACACGCAAATATACATACCTATACATCTCAATGTACACATATATATACATACACAGACACATACATATATACCCATGCTCACAATTTACACTGTCTGCCCCCAGTCACTCCCATCGCCACCTCGCCACACATGGAATACCTTCCCCCTCCCCCCTCATGTGTGTGAGGTAGCACTAGGAAAAGACAACAAAGGCCCCATTCGTTCACACTCAGTCTCTAGCTGCCATGCAATAATGCCCGAAACCACAGCTTCCTTTCCATATCCAGGCCCCACACAACTTTCCATGGTTTACCCCAGACGCTTCACATGCCCTGATTCAATCCACTGACAGCACGTCAACCCCGGTATACCACATCGATCCAATTCACTCTATTCCTTGCCCTCCTTTCACCCTCCTGCATGTTCAGGCCCCGATCACTCAAAATCTTTTTTACTCCATCTTTCCACCTCCAATTTGGTCTCCCACTTCTCCTCGTTCCCTCCACCTCCGACACATATATCCTCTTGGTCAATCTTTCCTCACTCATTCTCTCCATGTGCCCAAACCATTTCAAAACACCCTCTTCTGCTCTCTCAACCACACTCTTTTTATTTCCACACATCTCTCTTACCCTTACATTACTTACTCGATCAAACCACCTCATACCACACATTGTCCTCAAACATCTCATTTCCAGCACATCCACCCTCCTGCACACAACTCTATCCATAGCCCATGCCTCGTAACCATACAACATTGTTGCAACCACTATTCCTTCAAACATACCCATTTTTGCTTTCCGAGATAATGTTCTCGACTTCCACACATTCTTTAAGGCTCCCAGGATTTTCGCCCCCTCCCCCACCCTATGATTCACTTCCACTTCCATGGTTCCATCCGCTGCCAGATCACTCCCAGATATCTAAAACACTTCACTTCCTCCAGTTTTTCTCCATTCAAACTCACCTCCCAATTGACTTGACCCTCAACCCTACTGTACCTAATAACCTTGCTCTTATTCACATTTACTCTTAACTTTCTTCTTCCACACACTTTACCAAACTCAGTCACCAGCTTCTGCAGTTTCTCACATGAATCAGCCACCAGCACTGTATCATCAGCGAACAACAACTGACTCACTTCCCAAGCTCTCTCATCCCCAACAGACTTCATACTTGCCCCTCTTTCCAAAACTCTTGCATTCACCTCCCTAACAACCCCATCCATAAACAAATTAAACAACCATGGAGACATCACACACCCCTGCCGCAAACCTTTGAAGAATGTATGTGAGAAATACTTAGAAAAGCAAATGGATTTGTATGTAGCATTTATGGATCTGGAGAAGGCATATGATAGAGTTGATAGAGATGCTCTGTGGAAGGTATTAAGAATATATGGTGTGGGAGGCAAGTTGTTAGAAGCAGTGAAAAGTTTTTATCGAGGATGTAAGGCATGTGTACGTGTAGGAAGAGAGGAAAGTGATTGGTTCTCAGTGAATGTAGGTTTGCGGCAGGGGTGTGTGATGTCTCCATGGTTGTTTAATTTGTTTATGGATGGGGTTGTTAGGGAGGTGAATGCAAGTGTTTTGAAAGAGGGGCAAGTATGAGTCTGTTGGGATGAGAGAGTTTGGGAAGTGAGTCAGTTGTTGTTCGCTGATGAAACAGCGCTGGTGGCTGATTCATGTGAGAAACTGCAGAAGCTGGTGACTGAGTTTGGTAAAGTGTGTGAAAGAAGAAAGTTAAGAGTAAATGTGAATAAGAGCAGGTTATTAGTACAGTAGGGTTGAGGGTCAAGTCAATTGGGAGGTAAGTTTGAATGGAGAAAAACTGGAGGAAGTAAAGTGTTTTAGATATCTGGGAGTGGATGTGGCAGCGGATGGAACCATGGAAGCGGAAGTGGATCATAGGGTGGGGGAGGGGGCGAAAATTCTGGGGGCCTTGAAGAATGTTTGGTAGTCGAGAACATTATCTCGGAAAGCAAAAATGGGTATGTTTGAAGGAATAGTGGTTCAACAATGTTGTATGGTTGCGAGGCGTGGGCTATGGATAGAGTTGTGCGCAGGAGGATGGATGTGCTGGAAATGAGATGTTTGAGGACAACGTGTGGTGTGAGGTGGTTTGATCGAGTAAGTAACGTAAGGGTAAGAGAGATGTTGGAAATAAAAAGAGCGTGGTTGAGAGAGCAGAAGAGGGTGTTTTGAAATGGTTTGGGCACATGGAGAGAATGAGTGAGGAAAGATTGACCAAGAGGATATATGTGTCGGAGGTGGAGGGAACGAGGAGAAGTGGGAGACCAAATTGGAGGTGGAAAGATGGAGTGAAAAAGATTTTGTGTGATCGGGGCCTGAACATGCAGGAGGGTGAAAGGAGGGCAAGAATAGAGTGAATTGGATCGATGTGGTATACCGGGGTTGACGTGCTGTCAGTGGATTGAATCAGGGCATGTGAAGCGTCTGGGGTTAAACCATGGAAAGCTGTGTAGGTATGTATATTTGCATGTGTGGACATATGTATATACATGTGTATGGGGGTGGGTTGGGCCATTTCTTTTGTCTGTTTCCTTGCGCTACCTCGCAAACGCGGGAGACAAAAAAAAAAAAAAGATATATATAAAGGTTAAATATGGAGAAACATTAGTGTAGGCCTTTTTCCTTTAAGGATGGTTAATGATAAGCATAAAGTAATAAATGATGTCCTAGAATGAAAAGGTCATAGTACCATGTGGTAACAAGATGATTGGAGAATGCTCTGAAATATAGTATTGAAAATACAGAATGATTTTGGAAGATATTAGAATTTTTGGGAGAATAAAAAGATGTTTCGGAAGGAGGTAGATAAAGTGCATAAGACAAGAGAACAAATGGGAAATTGAGTGAAGGGGGAATGGGGAGGTAATAACCGGTAGTGATGAAGTGAGGAGCAGATAGATTGTTTTGAAGGTATGTTGAATGTGTTTGATGATAGAGTGCAGATAAAGGGTGTTTTGGTCAGGGTGATGTGCGAATTCAGAGTGAGAAGGTCAGGGAGAATGGTTTGGTAAACAGAGAAGAGGTAGTGAATACCTTTGGAAGATGAAAGCTGGCAAGTTGGCGGGTTTGGATGGTATTCCAGTGGAATTTTTTAAAAGGGTAGCTGTGTTGTTGACTGGTTGGTTAGGGATATTCAATGTATGTATGAATCAGGGATAAGTGCTTGAGGATTGGTGGAATGCATGCATAGTGCCATCGTACAAAGGCAAAGGGGATAAAGGTGAGTGCTCAAATTACAGAGGTATAAGTTTGTTGAGTATTCTTGAGAAATTATTTGGGAGGGTATTGATTGAGAGGGTGAAGGCATGTACAGAGCATCAGATTGGGGAAGAGCAGTGTGGTTTCAGAAGTGGTAGAGGATGTGTGGATCAGGTGTTTACTATGAAGAATGTAAGCGAGAAATCCTTAGAAAAAAAGGTGGATTTGTATGTATCATTTATGGATCTGGAGAAGGCATATGATAGAGTTGATAGAGATGTTTGTGGAAGGTTTGAAGAGTATGTGGTGTGAGAGTTGCATTGCTAGAAGCAGTGAAAAGTTTTTGCCAAAGATGTAAGGCATGTGCATGAGTAGGAAGAGAGGAAAGTGAATGTTTCCAGTGAATGTTGGTTTGTGGCAGGGGTGCATGATATCTTCATGGCTGTTTAAATTGTTTATGGATGGGGTGGTTAGGGAGGTGAATGAAAGAATTTTGGAGAGAGGGGCAAGTATGAAGTCTGTTGGGATGAGAGAGCTTGGAAGTGAGTCAGTTGTTGTTTGCTGATGATACAGCACTGGTGGCTGATTCGGGTGAGAAACTGCAGAAGTTGGTGACTGAGTTTTAAAGCATGTGAAAGAAGAAAGTTGAGAGTAAATGTGAATAAGAGCAAGGTTATTAGGTTCAGTAGGGTTGAAGGACAAGTAAATTGGGAGGTAAGTTTGAATGGAGAAAAACTGGATGAAATGAAGTGTTTTAGATATCTAGGAGTGGACTTAGCGTTGGATGGAACCATGGAAGTCGATGTGAGTCGCAGGGTGGGGGAGGGGCGAAAATTCTGGGGGCCTTGAAGAATGTGTGGAAGGTGAGAACGTTATCTCATTGAGCAAAAAAAAATAGGTATGTTTGAAGGAATAGTGATTCCAACAGTGTTACATGGTTACAAGGCATGGGTTATAGATAGGGTTGTGTGGAGGAGGGTAGATGTGTTGGAAATGAAATGTTTAAGGACAATATGTGGTGTGAGGTATTTTGATTGAGTAAGTAATCAAGGGGTTAGAGAGATGTGTGGTAATAAAAAGTGTGTGGTTGAGAGAGCAGAAGAGGGTGTTTTGAAATGGTTTGGACACATGGAGAGAATGAGTGAGGAAAGATTGACAAGAGGATATATGTGTCGGAGGTGGAGGGAACAATAGGCATGAGACCATATTGGAGGAGGAAGGATGGAGTGAAAAAGATTTTGTGTGATCGGGGCCTGAACATGCAGGAGGGTGAAAGGCTTGCAAGGAAGAGTGAATTGGATATGATGTGGTATACCGGGGATCGACATGCTGTCAATGGATTGAACCAGGGCCTGTGAAGGGTCTGTGGAGCCTGGATGTGGAAAGGGAGGTGTGGTTTCGGTATATTACACATGACAGCTAGTGACCGAGTGTAAATGAATGTGGCCTTCGTTGTCTCTTCCTGGCGCTACCTCAATGGGGTGTTCAAACTACAGAGGCATAGGTTTGTTGAGTATTCTTGAGAAATTATTTGGGAGGGTATTGATTTAGAGGGTGAAGAGGGTATTGATTGAGAGGGTGAAGGCATGTACAGAGGACAAGATTGGGGAGGAACAGTGTGGTTTTAGAAGTGGTAGAGGATGTGTGGATCAGGAGTTTGCCTTGAAGAATGTATGTGAGAAATACTTAGAAAAGCAAATGGATTTGTATGTAGCATTAATGAATTAGGAGAAAGCATGTGATAGGGTTGAGAGAAATGCTTTGTGGAAGGTTTTAAGAGTATATGGTTTGGGAGGTAAGCTGCTAGAAGCAGTGAAAAGCTCTTACCAAGGATGTAAAGCATGTGTATGAGTAAGAAGAGAGGAGAGCGATTGGTTCCCAGTGGTTGGTCGGTATATGGCAGGGGTTTGTGTAATGTCTTCACAGTTGTTTGATATATTTATGGATGGGGTGGTTAGGGAGCTAGATGCAAGAGTTTTGGAGAGAGGTTGAGTATGCAATACTTTGTGGATGAGAGGGACTAGGGCATGAGTCAGTTGTTGTTTGCTGATGATACAGCACTGGTGGCTGATTCATGTGAGAAACTGCAGAAGTTAGTGACTGAGTTTGGGAAAGCATGTGAAAGAAAAAATTTGAGAATAAATCTGAATAAGAGTAAGGTTATCAAGTTCAGTAGGGTTGAGGGATAAAGAAATTGGGATGTAAGTGTGAATGGAGAAAAATTGGAGGAAGTGAAGTGTTTTAGATATCTGGGAGTGGATTGGCAGCGAATGGAATGATGGAAGTGAATCACAGGATGGGGGACGGGGCGAAGGTTCTGGGGAGTTGTTTGAAGAATGTATGTGAGAAATACTTAGAAAAGCAAATGGATTTGTATGTAGCATTTATGGATCTGGAGAAGGCATATGATAGAGTTGATAGAGATGCTTTGTGGAAGGTTTTAAGAGTATATGGTGTGGGAGGTAAGTTTGAATGGAGAAAAACTGGATGAAATGAAGTGTTTTAGATATCTGGGAGTGGATCTGGCAGCAGATGGAACCATGGAAGCAGAAGTGAGTCACAGGGTCGGGAGGGGGCGAAGGTTTGAGAGTGATGAAGAATGTGTGGAAGGTGAGAACGTTATCTCATTGAGCAAAAAAAAAAAAAAATAATATATATATATATATATATATTTTTTTTTTTTTTTGTCGCTGTCTCCTGCGTTTGCGAGGTAGCGCAAGGAAACAGACGAAAGAAATGGCCCAACCCACCCCCATACACATGTATATACATACGTCCACACACGCAAATATACATACCTACACAGCTTTCCATGGTTTACCCCAGACGCTTCACATGCCTTGATTCAATCCACTGACAGCACGTCAACCCCGGTATACCACATCGATCCAATTCACTCTATTCCTTGCCCTCCTTTCACCCTCCTGCATGTTCAGCCCCGATCACTCAAAATCTTTTTTACTCCATCTTTCCACCTCCAATTTGGTCTCCCTCTTCTCCTCGTTCCTCCACCTCCGACACATATATCCTCTTGGTCAATCTTTCCTCACTCATTCTCTCCATGTGCCCAAACCACTTCAAAACACCCTCTTGTGCTGTCTCAACCACGCTCTTTTTATTTCCACACATCTCTCTTACCCTTACATTACTTACTCGATCAAACCACCTCATACCACACATTGTCCTCAAACATCTCATTTCCAGCACATCCATCCTCCTGCGCACAACTCTATCCATAGCCCACGCCTCGCAACCATACAACATTGTTGGAACCACTATTCCTTCAAACATACCATTTTTGCTTTCCAAGATAATGTTCTCGACTTCCACACATTCTTTAAGGCTCCCAGATTTTCGCCCCCTCCCCCACCCTATGATCCACTTCCGCTTCCATGGTTCCATGCGCTGCCAGATCCACTCCCAGATATCTAAAACACTTCACTTCCTCCAGTTTTTCTCCATTCAAACTTACCTCCCAATTGACTTGACCCTCAACCCTACTGTACCTAATAACCTTGCTCTTATTCACATTTACTCTTATATTATATATATATATTTTTTTTTTTTATACTTTGTCGCTGTCTCCTGCGTTTGCGAGGTAGCGCAAGGAAACAGACGAAAGAAATGGCCCAACCCACCCCCATACACATGTATATACATACGTCCACACACGCAAATATACATACCTATACCATCTCAATGTAACATATATATACATACACAGACACATACATATATACCCATGCTCACAATTTACACTGTCTGCCCCCCAGTCACTCCCATCGCCACCTCGCCACACCATGGAATACCTTCCCCCTCCCCCCTCATGTGTGTGAGGTAGCACTAGGAAAAGACAACAAAGGCCCCATTCGTTCACACTCAGTCTCTAGCTGCCATGCAATAATGCCCGAAACCACAGTTCCTTTCCATATCCAGGCCCACACAACTTTCCATGGTTTACCCCAGACGCTTCACATGCCTTGATTCAATCCACTGACAGCACGTCAACCCCGGTATACCACATCGATCCAATTCACTCTATTCCTTGCCCTCCTTTCACCCTCCTGCATGTTCAGCCCCGATCACTCAAAATCTTTTTTACTCCATCTTTCCACCTCCAATTTGGTATATATATATATATAAATAAATATATGAATAATAATGGCCCCAGGACCCCTTTCATGGGGTTTCTGCAGCTTCCATGTTGCACTCCAAGCAGGAAAATGATACTCTTTTGAAGCAAAATGTTCATTGATAAAATTGAACCTTGTTTTGTTCTTTTATGATTATACAACTTTGCTGAATGAAAAATTTTCGATTTCCATGTCAGAAGTGGTAGAGGATGTGTGGATCAGGTGTTTACTATGAAGAATGTAAGCGAGAAATCCTTAGAAAAAAAGGTGGATTTGTATGTATCATTTATGGATCTGGAGAAGGCATATGATAGAGTTGATAGAGATGCTCTGTGGAAGGTATTAAGAATATATGGTGTGGGAGGCAAGTTGTTAGAAAGCATGAAAAGTTTTTATCGAGGATGTAAGGCATGTGTACGTGTAGGAAGAGAGGAAAGTGATTGTTCTCAGTGAATGTAGGTTTGCGGCAGGGGTGTGTGATGTCTCCATGGTTGTTTAATTTGTTTATGGATGGGGTTGTTAGGGAGGTGAATGCAAGAGTTTTGGAAAGAGGGGCAAGTATGAAGTCTGTTGGGGATGAGAGACTTTGGGAAGTGAGTCAGTTGTTGTTCGCTGATGATACAGCGCTGGTGGCTGATTCATGTGAGAAACTGCAGAAGCTGGTGACTGAGTTTGGTAAAGTGTGTGAAAGAAGAAAGTTAAGAGTAAATGTGAATAAGAGCAAGGTTATTAGGTACAGTAGGGTTGAGGGTCGAGTCAATTGGGAGGTAAGTTTGAATGAAGAAAAACTGGAGGAAGTAAAGTGTTTTAGATATCTGGGAGTGGATGTGGCAGCGGATGGAACCATGGAAGCGGAAGTGGATCATAGGGTGGGGGAGGGGGTGAAAATCCTGGGAGCCTTGAAGAATGTTTGGTAGTCGAGAACATTATCTCGGAAAGCAAAAATGGGTATGTTTGAAGGAATAGTGTTTCCAACAATGTTGTATGGTTGCGAGGCGTGGGCTATGGATAGAGTTGTGCGCAGGAGGATGGATGTGCTGGAAATGAGATGTTTGAGGACAACGTGTGGTGTGAGGTGGTTTGATCGAGTAAGTAACGTAAGGGTAAGAGAGATGTGTGGAAATAAAAAGAGCGTGGTTGAGAGAGCAGAAGAGGGTGTTTTGAAATGGTTTGGGCACATGGAGAGAATGAGTGAGGAAAGATTGACCAAGAGGATATATGTGTCGGAGGTGGAGGGAACGAGGAGAAGTGGGAGACCAAATTGGAGGTGGAAAGATGGAGTGAAAAAGATTTTGAGTGATCGGGGCCTGAGCATGCAGGAGGGTGAAAGGAGGGCAAGGAATAGAGTGAATTGGATTGATGTGGTATACCGGGGTTGACGTGCTGTCAGTGGATTGAATCAGGGCATGTGAAGCGTCTGGGGTAAACCATGGAAAGCTGTGTAGGTATGTATATTTGCATGTGTGGACATATGTATATACATGTCTATGGGGGTGGGTTGGGCCATTTCTTTCGTCTGTTTCCTTGCGCTACCTCGCAAACGCGGGAGACAAAAAAAAAAAAAAGATATATATAAAGGGTTGAAATATGGAGAAACATTAGTGTAGGCCTTTTTCCTTTAAGGATGGTTAATGATAAGCATAAAGTAATAAATGATGTCCTAGAATGAAAAGGTCATAGTACCATGTGGTAACAAGATGATTGGAGAATGCTCTGAAAATAGTATATGAAAGATACAGAATGATTTTGGAAGATATTAGAATTTTTGGGAGAATAAAAAGATGTTTCGGAAGGAGGTAGATAAAGTGCATAAGACAAGAGAACAAATGGGAACATTGGTGAAGGGGGCAAATGGAGAGGTAATAACAAGTAGTGATGAAGTGAGGAGCAGATAGATTGTTTTGAAGGTATGTTGAATGTGTTTGATGATAGAGTGGCAGATAAAGGGTGTTTTGGTCAGGGTGATGTGCGAAGTGAGAAGGTCAGGGAGAATGGTTTGGTAAACAGAGAAGAGGTAGTGAATACCTTTGGAAGATGAAAGCTGGCAAGTTGGCGGGTTTGGATGGTATTCCAGTGGAATTTTTTAAAAGGGTAGCTGTGTTGTTGACTGGTTGGTTAGGATATTCAATGTATGTATGAATCAGGGTTAAGTGCTTGAGGATTGGTGGAATGCATGCATAGTGCCATCGTACAAAGGCAAAGGGGATAAAGGTGAGTGCTCAAATTACAGAGGCATAAGTTTGTTGAGTATTCTTGAGAAATTATTTGGGAGGGTATTGATTGAGGGGGTAAAGGCATGTACAGAACATCAGATTGGGGAAGAGCAGTGTGGTTTCAGAAGTGGTAGAGGATGTGTGGATCAGGTGTTTACTATGAAGAATGTAAGCGAGAAATCCTTAGAAAAAAAGGTGGATTTGTATGTATCATTTATGGATCTGGAGAAGACATATGATGGAGTTGATAGAGATGTTTGTGGAAGGTTTGAAGAGTATGTGGTGTGAGAGTTGCATTGCTAGAAGCAGTGAAAAGTTTTTGCCAAAGATGTAAGGCATGTGCATGAGTAGGAAGAGAGGAAAGTGAATGGTTTCCAGTGAATGTTGGTTTGTGGCAGGGGTGCATGATATCTTCATGGCTGTTTAAATTGTTTATGGATGGGGTGGTTAGGGAGGTGAATGAAAGAATTTTGGAGAGAGGGGCAAGTATGCAGTCTGTTGTGGATGAGAGGGCTTGGGAAGTGAGTCAGTTGTTGTTTGCTGATGATACAGCACTGGTGGCTGATTCGGGTGAGAAACTGCAGAAGTTGGTGACTGAGTTTTAAAGCATGTGAAAGAAGAAAGTTGAGAGTAAATGTGAATAAGAGCAAGGTTATTAGGTTCAGTAGGGTTGAAGGACAAGTAAATTGGGAGGTAAGTTTGAATGGAGAAAAACTGGATGAAATGAAGTGTTTTAGATATCTAGGAGTGGACTTAGCGTTGGATGGAACCATGGAAGTCGAAGTGAGTCGCAGGGTGCGGGAGGGGCTGAAGGTTCTGGGAGCGTTGAAGAATGTGTGGAAGGTGAGAACGTTATCTCATTGAGCAAAAAATAGGTATGTTTGAAGGAATAGTGATTCCAACAGTGTTACATGGTTACAAGGCATGGGTTATAGATAGGGTTGTGTGGAGGAGGGTAGATGTGTTGGAAATGAAATGTTTAAGGACAATATGTGGTGTGAGGTATTTTGATTGAGTAAGTAATCAAGGGGTTAGAGAGATGTGTGGTAATAAAAAGTGTGTGGCTGAGAGAGCAGAAGAGGGTGTTTTGAAATGGTTTGGACACATGGAGAGAATGAGTGAGGAAAGATTGACAAAGAAGATATACATGTCAGAGGTGGAGGGAACAATAGGCATGAGACCATATTGGAGGAGGAAGGATGGAGTGAAAAATATTTTGAGTGATCTGGGCCTGAACATACAGGAGGGTGAAAGGCTTGCAAGGAAGAGTGAATTGGAATGATGTGGTATACCAGGGTCGACATGCTGTCAATGGATTGAACCAGGGCCTGTGAAGGGTCTGTGGAGCCTGGATGTGGAAAGGGAGGTGTGGTTTCGGTATATTACACATGACAGCTAGTGACCGAGTGTAAATGAATGTGGCCTTCGTTGTCTCTTCCTGGCGCTACCTCAATGGGGTGTTCAAACTACAGAGGCATAGGTTTGTTGAGTATTCCTGGGAAATTATATGGGAGGGTATTGATTTAGAGGGTGAAGAGGGTATTGATTGAGAGGGTGAAGGCATGTACAGAGGACAAGATTGGGGAGGAACAGTGTGGTTTTAGAAGTGGTAGAGGATTTGTGGATCAGGAGTTTGCCTTGAAGAATGTATGTGAGAAATACTTAGAAAAGCAAATGGATTTGTATGTAGCATTAATGAATTAGGAGAAAGCATGTGATAGGGTTGAGAGAAATGCTTTGTGGAAGGTTTTAAGAGTATATGGTTTGGGAGGTAAGCTGCTAGAAGCAGTGAAAAGCTCTTACCAAGGATGTAAAGCATGTGTATGAGTAAGAAGAGAGGAGAGCGATTGGTTCCCAGTGGATGTCGGTATATGGCAGGGGTGTGTAATGTCTTCACAGTTGTTTGATATATTTATGGATGGGGTGGTTAGGGAGCTAGATGCAAGAGTTTTGGAGAGAGGTTGAGTATGCAATACTTTGTGGATGAGAGGGACTAGGGCATGAGTCAGTTGTTGTTCTCTGATAATACAGCTCTAGTGGCTGATTCATGTGAGAAACTGCAGAAGTTAGTGACTGAGTTTGGGAAAGCATGTGAAAGAAAAAATTTGAGAATAAATCTGAATAAGAGTAAGGTTATCAAGTTCAGTAGGGTTGAGGGATAAAGAAATTGGGATGTAAGTGTGAATGGAGAAAAATTGGAGGAAGTGAAATTGTTTAGACATCTGGGAGTGGACTTGGCAGCGAATGGAATGATGGAAGTGAATCACAGGATGGGGGACGGGGCGAAGGTTCTGGGAGCAATGAATAATTTGTAGGAGAGAATATTATCTTGGAGAGCAAAAATGGGTATGTTTGAAGGAATAGTAGTTCCAACAATATTGTATGGTTGCAAGGCATGGGATATAGATAAGGTTGTATGGAGGAGAGTGGATGTGTTGGAAATGAAATGTTTGAGGACAATATGTGGTGTGAGGTGGTTTGATTGAGCAAGTAATGAAAGGGTAAGAGAGATGTGTGGTAATAAGAAGAATGTGGTTGAGAGAGCAGAAAAGGGTGTGTTGAAATAGTTTGGACATATGGAGAGAATGAGTAAGGAGAGATTGATAAAGAGAAGAAGCGGGAGACCAAATTGGAGGTGAAATGATGGAGTGATAAAGATTTTGAGCAACCAGGGCCTGAACTTACAGGAGGGTGAAAGGAGTGCAAGGAATTGAGTGAATTGGAATGATGTGGTATACTGGGGTCGACATACCGTCAATGGATTGAACCAGGGAATATGAAGCATCTGTGGTAAACCATGGAAAGGTGTGTGGGACCTGGATGTGGATAGGGAGCTGTAGTTTTGATGCATTACGCTTGAGAGTTACAGACTAAGTGTGAATGAATGTGGCCTTTTTTTTTTGTCTTTTCCTGGTACTACCTTGCTGAAGCAAAGGGTAGCGATGCAGTTTCCAGTGGGGAGGGGTAACGCCAGGAATAGATGAAGGCAAGCAAGTATGAATATGCACATGTGCATATGTCTATATGTCTGTGTATGTGTGTGTGTATATATAAATAAATATATGAATGAATATATATAAATAAATAAATATATATATATATATATATATATATATATATATATATATATATATATATATATATATATATATATATATATATATATTTTTTTTTTTTATACTTTGTCGCTGTCTCCCGCGTTTGCGAGGTAGCGCAAGGAAACAGACGAAAGAAATGGCCCAACCCCCCCCATACACATGTACATACACACGTCCACACACGCAAATATACATACCTACACAGCTTTCCATGGTTTACCCCGGACGCTTCACATGCCTTGATTCAATCCACTGACAGCACGTCAACCCATGTATACCACATCGCTCCAATTCACTCTATTCCTTGCCCTCCTTTCACCCTCCTGCATGTTCAGGCCCCAATCACACAAAATCCTTTTCACTTCATCTTTCCACCTCCAATTTGGTATATATATATATATATATATATATATATATATATATATATATATATATATATATATATATATATTATCCCTGGGGATAGGGGAGAAAGAATACTTCCCACGTATTCCCTGCGTGTCGTAGAAGGCGACTAAAAGGGAAGGGAGCGGGGGGCTGGAAATCCTCCCCTCTCGTTTTTTTTTAATTTTCCAAAAGAAGGAACAGAGAAGGGGGCCAGGTGAGGATATTCCCTCAAAGGCCCTCTTCTGCTCTCTCAACCACGCTCTTTTTATTTCCACACATCTCTCTTACCCTTATGTTACTTACTCGATCAAACCACCTCACACCACACATTGTCCTCACATCTCATTTCCAGCACATCCATCCTCCTGCGCACAACTCTATCCATAGCCCATGCCTCGCAACCATACAACATTGTTGGAACCACTATTCCTTCAAACATACCCATTTTTGCTTTCCGAGATAATGTTCTCGACTTCCACACATTCTTCAAGGCTCCCAGGATTTTCGCCCCCTCCCCCACCCTATGATCCACTTCCGCTTCCATGGTTCCATCCGCTGCCAGATCCACTCCCAGATATCTAAAACACTTTACTTCCTCCAGTTTTGCTCCATTCAAACTTACCTCCCAATTGACTTGACCCTCAACCCTACTTTACATAATTACCTTGCTCTTATTCACATTTACTCTTATATATATATATAATCAGCGAACAACAACTGACTCACTTCCCAAGCTCTCTCATCCCCAACAGACTTCATACTTGCCCCTCTTTCCAAAACTCTTGCATTCACCTCCCTAACAACCCCATCCATAAACAAATTAAACAACCATGGAGACATCACACACCCCTGCCGCAAACCTACATTCACTGAGAACCAATCACTTTCCTCTCTTCCTACACGTACACATGCCTTACATCCTCGATAAAAACTTTTCACTGCTTCTAACAACTTGCCTCCCACACCACATATTCTTAATACCTTCCGCAGAGCATCTCTATCAACTCTATCACATGCCTTATATATATATATATATATATATATATATATATATATATATATATATATATATATATATATATATATATAAGGCATGTGATAGAGTTGATAGAGATGCTCTGTGGAAGGTATTAAGAATATGTGGTGTGGGAGGCAAGTTGTTAGAAGCAGTGAAAAGTTTTTATCGAGGATGTAAGGCATGTGTACGTGTAGGAAGAGAGGAAAGTGATTGGTTCTCAGTGAATGTAGGTTTGCGGCAGGGGTGTGTGATGTCTCCATGGTTGTTTAATTTGTTTATGGATGGGGTTGTTAGGGAGGTGAATGCAAGAGTTTTGGAAAGAGGGGCAAGTATGAAGTCTGTTGGGGATGAGAGAGCTTGGGAAGTGAGTCAGTTGTTGTTCGCTGATGATACAGCGCTAGTGGCTGATTCATGTGAGAAACTGCAGAAGCTGGTGACTGAGTTTGGTAAAATGTGTGAAAGAAGAAAGTTAAGAGTAAATGTGAATAAGAGCAAGGTTATTAGGTACAGTAGGGTTGAGGGTCAATTCAATTGGGAGGTGAGTTTGAATGGAGAAAAACTGGAGGAAGTGAAGTGTTTTAGATATCTGGGAGTGGATGTGGCAGCAGATGGAACCATGGAAGCGGAAGTGGATCATAGGGTGGGGGAGGGGGCAAAAATTCTGGGGGCCTTGAAGAATGTGTGGAAGTCGAGAACATTATCTCGGAAAGCAAAAATGGGTATGTTTGAAGGAATAGTGGTTCCAACAATGTTGTATGGTTGCAAGGCGTGGACTATGGATAGAGTTGTGCGCAGGAGGATGGATATGCTGGAAATGAGATGTTTGAGGACAATGTGTGGTGTGAGGTGGTTTGATCGAGTAAGTAACGTAAGGGTAAGAGAGATGTGTGGTAATAAAAAGAGCGTGGTTGAGAGAGCAGAAGAGGGTGTTTTGAAATGGTTTGGTCACATGGAGAGAATGAGTGAGGAAAGATTGACCAAGAGGATATATGTGTCGGAGGTGGAGGGAACGAGGAGAAGAGGGAGACCAAATTGGAGGTGGAAAGATGGAGTGAAAAAGATTTTGTGTGATCGGGGCCTGAACATGCAGGAGGGTGAAAGGAGGGCAAAGAGTAGAGTGAATTGGAGCGATGTGGTATACCGGGGTTGACGTGCTGTCAGTGGATTGAATCAAAGCATGTGTATGGGGGTGGGTTGTGCCATTTCTTTCATCTGTTTCCTTGCGCTACCTCGCAAACGCGAGGAGACAGCGACAAAGCAAAAAAAAAAAAAAAAAAAAATATATATATATATATATATATATATATATATATATATATATATATATATATATATATATATATATATATATGATGATACAGTGCTGGTGGCTGATTCATGTGAGAAACTGCAGAGGCTGGTGACTGAGTTTGGTAAAGTGTGTGGAAGAAGAAAGTTGGGAGTAAATGTGAATAAGAGCAAGGTTATTAGGTACAGTAGGGTTGAGGGTCAAGTCAATTCGGAGGTGAGTTTGAATGGAGAAAAACTGGAGGAAGTGAAGTGTTTTAGATATCTGGGAGTGGATCTGGCAGCGGATGGAACCATGGAAGCAGAAGTGGATCATAGGGTGGGGGAGGGGGCGAAAATTCTGGGGGCCTTGAAGAATGTGTGGAAGTCGAGAACATTATCTCGGAAAGCAAAAATGGGTATGTTTGAAGGAATAGTGGTTCCAACAATGTTGTATGGTTGCGAGGCGTGGGCTATGGATAGAGTTGTGCGCAGGAGGATGGACGTGCTGGAAATGAGATGTTTGAGGAGAATGTGTGGTGTGAGGTGGTTTGATCGAGTGAGTAACGTAAGGGTAAGAGAGATGTGTGGAAATAAAAAGAGCGTGGTTGAGAGAGCAGAAGAGGGTGTTTTGAAGTGGTTTGGGCACATGGAGAGAATGAGTGAGGAAAGATTGACCAAGAGGATATATGTGTCGGAGGTGGAGGGAACGAGGAGAAGAGGGAGACCAAATTGGAGGTGGAAAGATGGAGTGAAAAAGATTTTGTGTTATCGGGGCCTGAACATGCAGGAGGGTGAAAGGAGGGCAAGGAATAGAGTGAATTGGAGCGATGTGGTATACCGGGGTTGACGTGCTGTCAGTGGATTGAATCAAGGCATGTGAAGCGTCTGGGGTAAACCATGGAAAGCTGTGTAGGTATGTATATTTGCGTGTGTGGACGTATGTATATACATGTGTATGGGGGGGGTTGGGCCATTTCTTTCGTCTGTTTCCTTGCGCTACCTCGCAAACGTGGGAGACAGCGACAAAGTATAAAAAAAAAAAAAAAATTCTTACTACCCTATCCCTGGGGATAAGGGAGAAATAATACTTCCCACTCATTCCTCACGTGTCGTAGAAGGCGACTAAAGGGTACAGGAGCACGGGGCTGGAAACCCTCCCCCTCCTTGTTTTTTAACTTTCTAAAAGGGGAAACTGAAGAAGGAGTCACGCGAGGAGTGCTCATCCTCCTCGAAGGCTCAGATTGGGTGTCTAAATGTGTGTGGATGTAACCAAGATGAGAAAAAAAAAGAAGAGATATGTAGTATGTTTGAGGAAAGGAACCAGGATGTTTTGGCTCTGAGTGAAACGAAGCTCAAGGGTAAAGGGGAAAAGTGGTTTGGGAATGTCTTGGGAGTAAAGTCAGGGGTTAGGGAGAGGACGAGAGCAAGGGAAGGAGTAGTACTACTCCTGAAATAGGAGTGGTGGGAGTATGTGATAGAGTGCGAGAAAGTAAACCCTAGATTGATATGGGTAAAACTGGAAGTGGACTGAGAGAGATGGGTGATTATTGGTGCATATGCACCTGGGCATGAGAAGAAAGATCACGAAAGGCAAGTGTTTTGGGAATAGCTGAATGAGTGTGTTAGTGGTTTTGATGCTCGAGACCGGGTTATAGTGATGGGTGATTTGAATGCAAAGGTGAGCAATGTGGCAGTTGAGGGAATAATTGGTATACATGGGGTGTTCAGTGTTGTAAATGGAAATGGTGAAGAGCTTGTAGATTTATGTGCTGAAAAAGGACTGGTGATTGGGAATACCTGGTTTAAAATGAGAGATATACATAAGTATACGTATGTAAGTAGGAGAGATGGCCAGAGAGCATTATTGGATTACGTGTTAATTGATAGGCGCGCGAAAGAGAGACTTTTGGATGTTAATGTGCTGATGGGTGCAACTGGAGGGATGTCTGATCATTATCTTCTGGAGGTGAAGGTGAAGATTTGTAGAGTTTTTCAGAAAAGAAGAGAGAATGTTGGGGTGAAGAGAGTGGTGAGAGTAAGTGAGCTTTGGAAGGAGACTTGTGTGAGGAAGTACCAGGAGAGACTGAGTTCAGAATGGAAAAAGGTGAGAACAAAAGAGGTAAGGGGAGTGGGGGAGGAATGGGATGTATTTAGGGAAGCAGTGATGGCTTTGTGCAAAAGATGCTTGAGGCATGAGAAGCATGGAAGGTGGGTAGATTAGAAAGGGTAGTGAGTAGTTTATTAGTGAAAGAAAAAAGAGAGGCATTTGGACGATTTTTGCAGGGAAGTAATGCAAACGAGTGGGAAATGTGTAAAAGAAAGAGACAGGAGGTGAAGAGAAAGATGGAAGTGGTGAAAAGGGGGCAAATGAGAATTGGGGTGAGAAAGTATTAAATTTTAGGGAGAATCAAAAGATGTTTTGGAAGGAGGTAAATAAAGTGCATAAGACAAGGGAACAAATGGGAACTTTAGTGAATGGGGCTAATGGGGAGGTGATAACGAGTAGTTGTGAAGTGAGAAGGAGATGGAGTAAGTATTTTGAATGTTTGTTGAATGTGTTTGATGATAGAGTGGCAGATATAGGGTGTTGTGGTCGAGGTGGTGTGCAAAGTGAGAGAGTTAGGAGAAATGATTTGGTAAACAGAGAAGAGGTAGTAAAAGCTTTGCGGAAGATGAAAGCCGGCAAGGCGGCGGGTTTGGATGGTATTGCAGTCGAATTCATTAAAATAGGGGGTGACTGTATTGTTGATTGGTTGGTAAGGTTATTTAATGTATGTATGACTCATGGTGAGGTGCCTGAGGATTGGTGGAATGCTTGCATAGTGCCATTGTACAAAGGCAAAGGGGACAAAGGTGAGTGCTCAAATTACAGAGGTATAAGTTTGTTGAGTACTCCTGGTAAATTATATTGGAAGGTATTGATTGAGAGGGTGAAGGCATGTACAGAGCATCAGATTGGGGAAGAGCAGTGTGGTTTCAGAAGTGGTAGAGGATGTGTGGATCATGTGTTTGCTTTGAAGAATGTATATGGGAAATACTTAGAAAAGCAAATGGATTTGTATGTAGCATTTATGGATGTGGAGAAGGCATATGATAGAGTTGATAGAGATGCTCTGTGGAAGGTATTAAGAATATATGGTGTGGGAGGAAAGTTGTTAGAAGCAGTGAAAAGTTTTTATCGAGGATATAAGGCATGTGTACGTGTAGGAAGAGAGGAAAGGGATTGGTTCTCAGTGAATGTAGGTTTGCGGTAGGTGTGTGTGATGTCTCCATGGTTGTTTGATTTGTTTATGGATGGGGTTGTTAAGGAGGTGAATGCAAGAGTTTTGGAAAGACGGGCAAGTATGCGGCCTGTTGTGGGTGAGAGATCTTGGGAAGTGAGTCAGTTGTTGTTCGCGGATGATACAGCACTGGTGGCTGATTCATGTGAGAAACTGCAGAAGCTGGTGACTGAGTTTGATAAAGTGTGTGAAAGAAGAAAGTTAAGAGTAAATGTGAATAAGAGCAAGGTTATTAGGTACAGTAGGGTTGAGGGTCAAGTCAGTTGTGAGGTAAGTTTGAATGGATAAAAACTGTAGGAAGTGAAGTGTTTTAGATATCTGGGAGTGGATCTGGCAGCGGATGGAACCATGGAAGCGGAAGTGAATCATAGGGTGGGTGAGGGGGCAAAAATTCTGGGAGCCTTGAAGAATGTGTGGAATTCGAGAACATTATCTCGGAAAGCAAAAATGGGTATGTTTGAAGGAATAGTGGTTCCAACAATGTTATATGATTGCAAGGTGTGTGCTATGGATAGAATTGTGCGGAGGAGGGTGGATGTGCTGGAAATGAGATGTTTTAGGACAATATGTGGTGTGAGGTGGTTTGATCGAGTAAGTAATAATAGGGTAAGAGAGATGTTTGGTAATACAAAGAGTGTGGTTGAGAGAGCTGAAGAGGGTGTTTTGAAATGGTTTGGCCACACGGAGAGAATGAGTGAGGAAAGATTGACAAAGAGGATATATGTGTTAGAGGTGGAGGGAACGAGGAGAAGTGGGAGACCAAATTGGAGGTGGAAAGATGGAGTGAAAAAGATTTTGAGTGATCGGAGCTTGAACATGCAGGAGGGTGAAAGGCGTGCAAGAAATAGAGTGAATTGGAATGATATGGTATACCAGGGTCGATCTGCTGTCAATGGATTGAACCAGGGCATGTGGAAAGTTGTGTGGGGCCTGGATGTGGAAAGGGAGCTGTGGTTTCGCTGCATTATTGCGTGACAGCTAGAGACTGGGTGTGAACGAATGGGGCCTTTGTTTGTCTTTTCCTAGTGCTACCTCGCACACATGAGGGGGATGGTATTCCATGTGTGGCGAGGTGGCTATAGGAATGAATAAAGGCAGACAGTGTGAATTGTGTGCATGGGTATATATGTGTGTGTCTGTGTGTGTATATATGTGTGTACATTGGGATGTATAGGTGTGTATATTTGCGTGTGTGGACGTGTATGTATATACATTGTGTATGGGGGTGGGTTGGGCCATTTCTTTCGTCTGTTTCCTTGCGCTACCTCGCAAACGCGGGAGACAGCGACAAAGCAAAATAAGATAAATGAATAAATATATATAAATATGTGTGTGTGTGTGTGTGTGTGTGTGTGTGTGTGTGTGTGTTTGAGGGGATTGGCCATTCTTCATCAGTTTCCTGTCACCAGATTACTGACGTGGGAAACAACATTGATCAAGTATAATAGAGAGGGAGAAAGAATACTTTTCATTTTTCCCCTCATGTTGTATAAGGTGACTAAAGGGCACAGGAGCAGGGGCCTAGAACCCCCCCCCCCCTTATCTATATATCTAAAATGGGAAAGAGAAGGAGTCAAGCAGAGATTGCTCAACCTCCTTGAAGGATGAGATTGGGGTGTCTGAATATGTGTGGTTTTAACAAAGATGAGAAGAAAGGAAAGATAGGTAGTATATTTGAGGAAAGAAACCTAGATATTCTGGCTCTGAGTGAAACGAAACTTAAGGGTAAAGGGGAAAAGTGGTTTGAGAGAGTCTGGACACAAGCCATGGGTTGGTGAGAGGACAAGAGCTAAGGAAGGAGTAGGACTACTACTAAAGCAGGAGTTGTAGGAGTATGTGATTGAGTGTAAGAAAGTAATTTCCAGATTGATATAGGTAAAACCGATAGTGGATGGAGAAAGATGGGTGATTATTGGTACCTGTGCACCTGTTCATGAGAAGAAAAATCATGAGAGGCAAGTGTTCCAGGAGCAGCTGAGTAAGTGTGTTAGCAGCTTTGATGCATGAGACCAGGTTTTAGTAATAGGTGGTTTAGATGCAAAGGTGAGTGATGTAGCAGTTGAGGGTATAATTAGTGTACATGGGGTGTTCAGTGACGTAAATGGAAATGGTGAAGAGCTTGTGGATTTGTTTGCTGAAAAAGACTGGTGATTGGGAATACCTGATTTAAAAAGAGAGATATAGATAAGTATACGTATGTGAGTAGGAGAGATGGCCAGAGGGCATTGTATTATTACGTGTTAATTGGTAGGTGTGTAAAAGTGGGACTTTTTGATGTTAATGTGCTGAGAGGGGCAGCTGGAGGGATGTCTGATTACTATCTTGTGGAGGCGAAGGTGAAGATTTGTAGAGGTTTTTAAGAAAAAAAAGTGAATGTTGGGGAGAAGAGAGTGGTGAGAGTAAGTGTGCTTGGAAAGGAGACTTGCGTGAGGAAGTACCAGGAGAGACTCAGTTAGCAAACGATGTATGGGGAGTGGATGAGGAATGGGATGTATTTAAGGAATCGGTGATGGTTTGCACAAAAGATAAATGTGGCATGAGAAAGGTGTGAGGTGGGCAGATTAGAAAGGGTAGTGAGTGGTGGGATGAAGACGTAAGGTTGTTGGTGAAAGAGAAGAGAGAGGCATTTGGATGATACTTACAGGGAAGTATTGCAAAAGGCTGGGAGATGTACAAAAGTAAGTGGCAGGAGGTCAAGAGAAAGGTGTTCGGGTTGAAAAAAAGGGCAAATGAGAGTTAGGGTGAGAAAGCATTATCAAATTTTAGGGGGAATAAAAATATGTTTATTTTAAGAAGGTGAGTAATGTACATAACACGAGAACAAATGGGAAATTGAGTGAAGGGGGAATGGGGAGGTAATAACCGGTAGTGATGAAGTGAAAAGGAGATGGAATGAGTATTTTTGAAGGTTTGTTGAATGTGTTTGATGATAGAGTGGCAGATATAGGGAGTTTTGGTCAGAATGGTGTTTGAAGTGAGAAGATCAGGGAGAATGGTTTGGAAGAGAAAAGAGGTAATGAAAGCTTTGCGGAACATGAAATTTAGAAAGGCTGTGAGTTTTGATGGTATTGCAGTGGAATTTGTGAAAAAGGGGATGACTGCATAGTACAAAGGCAAAGGGGATAAAGGTGAGTGTTCCAACTACAGAAGCTTAATTTTGTTGAATATTCCTGGAAAATTATATGGGAGGGTATTGATTGAGAGAATGAAGGTATGTAAAGAGCTTCAGACTGGGGAGGAGCAGTGTGGTTTCAGAAGCGGTAAAGGATGTGTGGATCAGGTGTTTGCTTTAAAGAATGCATGTGAGAAATACATAGAAAAACAGATGGTTTTGTATTTACCGGTTTTGGATCTGGAGAAGGCGTATGATAAGGTTGATAGAGATGCTTTGTGGAAGGTTTTAAGAGTATATGGTGTGGGAGGTAAGTTGCTAGAAGCAGTAAAAAGTTTTCACTAAGGATGTAAGGCATATGTACGAGTAGGAAGAGAGGAGAGTGATTGATTCCCTATGAATATCAGTCTGCGGTGGGGATGCATTATGTCCCCATGGTTGTTTAATTTATTCATGGATGGGATGGTTAGGGAGGTAAATGCATATTTTTTGGAGACTCTTGGGGATGTGAGGGCCTAGGAAGTGAGTCAGTTGTTTGCTGATGATACAGCTCTCATGGCTGATTCATATGAGGAACTGTAGAAGTTGGTGAGTGAGTTTGGAAAAGTGTGTGAAAGGAGAAAGTTAAGAGTAATTGTGAATAAAAGCAAGGTTATTAAGTTCAGTAGGGTTGAGGGACAAGTTAATTGTGATGTAAGTTTGAGTGGAGAAAAATTGGAGGAAGTGAAGTGTTTTAGATATCTGGGAGTGTGCTTAGCAGCGAATTGAACCATGGAAGCAGAAGTGAGTCACAGGGTCGGGAGGGGGCGAAGGTTTGAGAGTGATGAAGAATGTGCAGAAGGAGAGAGCGTTATCCTGGATAGCAAAATTGGATGTGTTTGAAGGAATAGTGGTTCCATTAGTGTTATATAATTGTGAGCCATTGGCCATAGATGGGGTTTGTGTGGAGGAGGATGGATGTGTTGGAAATGAAATGTTTGAGGACAATATGTGAGGTGTTTTGATCTAGTAAGTAATGAAAGGGTAAGAGAGATGTGTGGAAATAAAAAGGTGTGGTTGAGAGAGCAGAGGAGGGTGTGTTGAAATGGTGTGGAGATATGGAGAGAATCAGAGTTAAGATTGACAAAGAGGATATATGTGTCAGAGGTGGAGGGAACAAGGAGAAGCGGAGACCAAATTGGAGGTGGAAGAAGGAGTGAAATAGATTTTGAGTGATTGGGGCATATACACACAGGAGGATGAGAGGCTTGTAAGGAATAGAGTGAATTGGAATGATCTGGTATACCGGGGTCAATGTGCTGTCATTGGACAGAACCTGGGCTTGTGAAACATCAGGGATAAACCATGGAAAGGTGCGTGGGGCCTGGACGTGGATAGGGAGATGTGGTTTTGGTGCACATGTTCCTGGCTTTATTTTGCTAGTGCAGGAAATGGCAACAAATATGAAGTAAGAATGGAAGGTCACTTTCACTGGTGTCCCCAAAATTCATTGGATACTGTGTTAAGAATTTTCAAATATTCTAGAAATGCAATTTAATTGGTATTTTAGGATTAACAAGTTCATGATTTTCTGAATGATATATAGAGTTCAACTTGTTTGCCATATACTCTATAAAGTAATGCTGCTTCACTTTATGGCACATGAAGTATATTCAGTTTGGAATTTTATTTATTATTTATTTTGCTTTGTCGCTGTCTCCCGCGTTTGCGAAGTAGCGCAAGGAAACAGACAAAAGAAATGGCCCAACCCACCCCCATACCCAATGTATACACACACACGTCCACACACGCAAATATACATACCTATACATCTCAATGTACACATATATATACATACACAGACACATACATATATACCCATGCTCACAATTTCACACTGTCTGCCCCCAGTCACTCCCATCGCCACCTCGCCACACATGGAATACCTTCCCCCTCCCCCCTCATGTGTGTGAGGTAGCACTAGGAAAAGACAACAAAGGCCCCATTCGTTCACACTCAGTCTCTAGCTGCCATGCAATAATGCCCGAAACCACAGCTTCCTTTCCATATCCAGGCCCCACACAACTTTCCATGGTTTACCCCAGACGCTTCACATGCCCTGATTCAATCCACTGACAGCACGTCAACCCCGGTATACCACATCGATCCAATTCACTCTATTCCTTGCCCTCCTTTCACCCTCCTGCATGTTCAGGCCCCGATCACTCAAAATCTTTTTTACTCCATCTTTCCACCTCCAATTTGGTCTCCCACTTCTCCTCGTTCCCTCCACCTCCGACACATATATCCTCTTGGTCAATCTTTCCTCACTCATTCTCTCCATGTGCCCAAACCATTTCAAAACACCCTCTTCTGCTCTCTCAACCACACTCTTTTTATTTCCACACATCTCTCTTACCCTTACATTACTTACTCGATCAAACCACCTCATACCACACATTGTCCTCAAACATCTCATTTCCAGCACATCCACCCTCCTGCACACAACTCTATCCATAGCCCATGCCTCGTAACCATACAACATTGTTGCAACCACTATTCCTTCAAACATACCCATTTTTGCTTTCCGAGATAATGTTCTCGACTTCCACACATTCTTTAAGGCTCCCAGGATTTTCGCCCCCTCCCCCACCCTATGATTCACTTCCGCTTCCATGGTTCCATGCGCTGCCAGATCCACTCCCAGATATCTGAAACACTTTACTTCCTCCGGTTTTTCTCCATTCAAACTTACCTCCCAATTGACTTGACCCTCAACCCTACTGTACCTAATAACCTTGCTCTTATTCACATTTACTCTTAACTTTCTTCTTTCACACACTTTACCAAACTCAGTCACCAGCTTCTGCAGTTTCTCACATGAATCAGCCACCAGCGCTGTATCATCAGCGAACAACAACTGACTCACTTCCCAAGCTCTATCATCCACAACCGACTTCATACTTGCCCCTCTTTCCAAAACTCTTGCATTCACCTCCCTAACATCCCCATCCATAAACAAATTAAACAACCATGGAGACATCACACACCCCTGCCGCAAACCTACATTCACTGAGAACCAATCACTTTCCTCTCTTCCTACACGTACACATGCCTTACATCCTCGATAAAAACTTTTCACTGTTTCTAACAACTTGCCTCCCACACCATATATTCTTAATACCTTCCACAGAGCATCTCTATCAACTCTATCATATGCCTTCTCCAGATCCATAAATGCCAAATACAAATTAGGTGTATATAGAAAGATGTGTGGTATTTTTAAAGCTGTTTTTGTCACAAAGAAATATGATTAAAGTTTTTATGGCTGATGTCTATTATTTTGTAAGCAATTCACTGCTTTGCAAAATACCACATAATTAGAGGGCACAGATCTGGCACAGGCCTCCTTGACATTTTTGCATAGACAGTGTACTAATGATTTTAGGCTGTGGCATCTGGCAGTAATATGTGAGATGCCACCACAAGCATTGACAGCTTGATGTTTTGCCTTGAGGCAGGGAATTCAAAAATTATGATCGTATGCAAACCAGCTGCAGTGATTAGAAAACAAAACGACATGGTGTATTCATGCTGGATACTATGAATGGCTTAGAAAAGTAATTGGGAAATCATGCTGAACTACTCTGGAAAAGATATTCGGAAAACAGATGAATGACTGCTTGCAGAGGAAATGCTACGTATGCGGGAGACAGCATTATTTTAGGGAAAGAAGGCCATGTATGGCTAATCTTTCAGACTTCTGTGATTGGTAAATCCATCCTAGATCAAAAAGATAGATTGCTGTATTGTGTGTTCTTAGATTGCAGGAAAGTTTGATCAAGAAGGGAATAAGTGCAGACTCCTTTGCTTAATAGAAGGTTACCTTTTTGGTAAGGAAGAGAAAGATGCAGGTAAGAGACAAATTTTCGAGATGAACGAGTGTCACAAGTAGCACGTTACAGGGCTTGGTCTTGGTTCCACTGTTATTGTTAGTGTGCACAAATGACTTGTCAGACAAAATAGACTCTTACCTGAACACATTTACAGATGATGCCAAGGTCATGAGTATAGTAAGGATTAACAATAATTGTGCCAGCCTATAGTGGAACTTGGATAAACTCCAAAGTTGGTCAGATAAGTGGATAATTGGATTCAGTATGAGTAAGTGCAAGGCACTGAGGATGGGTCATAGTGAAAGAAGGCCTGAGTGTGATGATTATCATGTAGGAAATGAATAACAAGAATCTGTGTTTGAAAGAGTCTGAGGTGTCAGTGTTGTACCTAATCACTGTTGCCAGTGATACACATCAGGAAAACTGTGAAAGAGGCAGACTTTCTGCTGGCATATATTAGAATCGCATGAAAGTTTATGGATAAGGAAATGTTCGGTGAGCTGTTCACAACAGACCAAAACTAGATTATGCCTCTCATTTCTGGATACTGAATTTACAGAATATGAAATTGGAGAAGTTGCAGAGAAGAGCATAAAATACAGCACCTGAATTAAGATAACTGAGCAACAATGAGAGACTAAAGGCTGTAAATTGTTTATCTTAGATGAGAAAAAAAAAGGTGTGAGTGGGGAGCTGATAATAGACTTCACTTCTGAACTGGATGAATACTGGTGAAGTCTTCTGGGGTCTTCACCCCAACAGCTTATAATGGGCCTTGGCTGATGGATTTGGTTGTTGGTTGACCAAGCAGTTGGAAGTTGCAGCCCTCAGTCCTATGTTACCCCCAACATCTAGCTGGTTTGGTACACTTTGGCAGAACTTGCTTGGTGTACTCTTAACCTTCTTGCTGAGCATCCCATCTTGTTTCTGATAGTAGCTGGCAAGTTGTTGAAGAGTTTTGAGCCCCACATGTTTGTGTTCTCTCTTTTTGTGCATATAGCCTCTTTGGATTTCAGAGGTAGTATTTTACAAAGTTTTCCATGCCTGTCATGCCAGTAGCATTTTACATCTGAAGGTAAGTTGCGAACCATACCTTCTAGGGGTTTTCTGGGTGAAGATAAGATGCCTATCCTATTTTTGCTCCAGTGATTATAGCTTTAGAGATTTCAGCAGTTCCTGGTAATTTAGTTACTTTACCACAACGATTTGGGCTGTGAGAGATTTCTAAACTCCTAATAATTTTGCAATTTTGCCCTCTTGGTAGGGTAAAATTAGAAGAAAGTTAAGAGTAAATGTGAATAAGAGCAAGGTTATTAGGTACAGTAGGGTTGAGGGTCAAGTCAATTGGGAGGTGAGTTTGAATGGAGAAAAACTGGAGGAAGTGAAGTGTTTTAGATATCTGGGAGTGGATCTGGCAGCGGATGGAACCATGGAAGCGGAAGTGGATCATAGGGTGGGGGAGGGGGCGAAAATCCTGGGGGCCTTGAAGAATGTGTGGAAGTCGAGAACATTATCTCGGAAAGCAAAAATGGGTATGTTTGAAGGAATAGTGGTTCCAACAATGTTGTATGGTTGCGAGGCGTGGGCTATGGATAGAGTTGTGCGTAGGAGGATGGATGTGCTGGAAATGAGATGTTTGAGGACAATGTGTGGTGTGAGGTGGTTTGATCGAGTGAGTAACGTAAGGGTAAGAGAGATGTGTGGAAATAAAAAGAGCGTGGTTGAGAGAGCAGAAGAGGGTGTTTTGAAGTGGTTTGGGCACATGGAGAGGATGAGTGAGGAAAGATTGACCAAGAGGATATATGTGTCGGAGGTGGAGGGAACAAGGAGAAGAGGGAGACCAAATTGGAGGTGGAAAGATGGAGTGAAAATGATTTTGTGTGATCGGGGCCTGAGCATGCAGGAGGGTGAAAGGAGGGCAAGGAATAGAGTGAATTGGAGCGATGTGGTATACCGGAGTTGACTTGCTGTCAGTGGATTGAAGCAGGGCATGTGAAGCGTCTGGGGTAAACCATGGAAAGCTGTGTAGGTATGTATATTTGCGTGTGTGGACGTATGTATATACATGTGTATGGGGGGGGGGTTGGGCCATTTCTTTCGTCTGTTTCCTTGCGCTACCTCGCAAACGCGGGAGACAGCGACAGAGTATAATAAAAAAAAAAAAAACTATTCAATTTATTAAAGAATTAGCACTGTGAATAATATCTTTAATGGTGTTTCTTTTCTTGTCTTCAAGATCTGCAGGATCCAGCCTACCATCTTTCTGCCTGAGACGACCATTGTTTTCTTGTGTTCTCTGAAGGTTAAGTCTTAGACATTATTACTCTGAGGTCTTTCACACTGTTTGACTGGTTTATGATAGCATCTGTGTATGTTCGATAATCTTTGTTGTTTTTTATTTCTTTATCTTTCCCATATTGGAGGAGTTGAAACTTCATTGAAAAGTATCTTGTTCTCTGTTGCCCTGTTAAAGACTTTGTTTGTTTCCTTTATGTCTGTTTGCAGCCTTTTAGCTTTTTGATGTGAATTTCATAATCTTGTATCATCTGCAAAGGATGATATGAAATTGTGGCTCATGTTTGTGTTAGTGTCAGATATAAGAATGAGGAACAGGAGGGGTGTAAGTAAAGTTTTAGGGGACTGGACTTTGTTTATGGAGAGACTGGAGATGGTGTTTACAGCTACTTGTGATCTGTTAGTTAAAAAGTTGTATATCCATCTCCAAGTTTTTTCTGTTATTCCTATCTTTTGTATACTATGACACAAGGGCCACATTTGTCAGATACTTTTACAAAATCTGTGTTCATCACATCAGCATTTTCTTTGTTTTCCAGAGCTTCAGCAGTCCTGTCGTAGTTGTCAAGCAACTTTGGAAGGCAAGACCTTCCTTCCCTGAAACCATGTTGTCCTAGGTTATGAGGATTGTTCTCCTCCATAGAATTAATCGGCTTGCCTTTTAGAGCTCTTCAAGGATTTTTGATGATGTGCAGTGTTAATGCTTTTGGTTAATAATTTTTTGGAACTGCTCTGCTTTCACCTTTAATTGGAATGATGCAAGTAAGTTTTAGACTCGGAGATGATGCTGAAATTCAGACTTTTTCTCCAAAGATTATTTAGTGGTGCATGTCATAAAACTGTCTTGCATTTCTTTATGAAGAATGAGTTCCAAGAGTCCTATCCTGGGTTGAGTGCATGGGCATGCTGTCAATGGTCCTTTTAAAATCTTTTGTTGAGGTGATGATATCTGCTGTGTACACCAGTTGGGGATTACTATTTAGGAAGAAGTCTGATGGTCCATTTATCTTCAATGTGATTTTTGACTCGCTGATATTACCTGAATATTAATTAATATTGCTGCCTTTGCATTTCACACATCTCCTGGGAGTCATCTGTAAATATACCATCTTTTGTTTCAAGTGGGCCAATGGAGTTTGTGGTCCTGGATTTGTATATGAGAAAAAGTATTTTGGTTTATATCCTATTTCATTAATGGTTTCTTCTTTTTCCTTTGTTTCTTATGACATTTTTAATGTATGGTGTTTGTTTGATAATTCACTTGGTAGGTTTCCTTTCCATTGACGAGTGACATGTGGCTTATCTTTCTTGTTATTTTGTGATTATCCCTTGCTGGTGTGTGTATGTTGCATGTTTGGAGTACCAAAGTGGTCATGTTATTTACACATTTTCCTCTGTTTTGGCACTCTGCAGGGTTTCCCATTGAGTCAGATATCTCATTGATCACATTCTCCCAATTCATTTCTTTACTGTTAAAACTAAAATTTCTGAAAACGCCGTCACTGTTAGGGGAATTCTGGATATGTGGTATTGCATCCAAACTTTTTACATCCTTTAGGTTTTAATCAGTGTTTGAGATGGTAATGTCACAAATTACCTCAACATTCTTTGCAAACATTATGTCTCGGGGTGTTATTTCTTCTGATTAAATTTATTTGTTACCTGAGGGAGAACATTTTGGATAGTTTGAATAAGTCTTTTTTGCAGATGTTTATCCAAGTTGCTTCCATTGTTAGCATTTTCAGCTACAGTGTTATTTCATGCCATTCTCCTTTCAGTGTTTAGTGGGGTGAAGTATTTATTTATTTATTTATTTTGCTATGTCGCTGTCACCCGCGTTAGCAAGGTAGCGCAAGGAAACAGACGAAATAATGGCCCAACCCACCCACATACACACGTATATACATACACGTCCACACACGCAAACATACATACCTATCCATCTCAACATAAACATATATATACACACACAGACATATACACATGTACATAATTCATACTGTCTGCCTTTATTCATTCCCATCGCCACCCTGCCACATGTGAAATAACAACCCCTCCCCTGGAATGTGTGCGAGGTAGTGCTAAGAAAAGACAACAAAGGCCAAATTCGTTCACACTCAGTCTCTAGCTGTCATGTAATAATGCACCAAAACCACAGCTCCCTTTCCACATCCAGGCCCTACACAACTTTCCATGGTTTACCCCAGATGCTTCACATGCCCTGGTTCAATACATTGACAGCACGTTGACCCCAGTATACCACATCGTTCCAGTTCACTCTATTCCTTGCACGCCTTTCACCCTCATGCATGTTCAGGCCCCTATCACTCAAAATCTTTTTCACTCCATCTTTCCACCTCCAATTTGTTCTCCCACTTCTCCTCGTTCCCTCCACCTCTGACACATATATCCTCTTGGTCAATCTTTCCTCACTCTTTCTCTCCATGTGACCAAACCATTTCAAAACACCCTCTTCTGCTCTCGCAACCACTCTTTCTTTATTATCACACATCTCTCTTACCCTTTCATTACTTACTCAATCAAACCACCTCACACCTTATATTGTCCTCAAACATCTCATTTCCAGCACATCCACCCTCCTCCACACAACTCTATCTATAGCCCACACCTCGTAACCATATAACATTGTTGGAACCACTATTCCTTCAAACATACCCATTTTTACTTTCCAGGATAACTTTCTCAACTTCCACACATTTTTCAACGCTCCTAGAACTTTCACCCCCTCCCGCACCCTATGACTCACTTCCGCTTTCATGGTTTCATCTGCTACCAAATCCACTCCCAGATATTTAAAACATTTCACTTCCTCCAGTTTATATCCATTCAAACTTACCTCCCAGTTGAATTGTCCCTCACCCGTACTGTACCTAATAACCTTGCTCTTATTCACATTTACTCTCAGCTTTCTTCTTTCTCACACTTTACCAAACTCAGTCACCAGCTTCTGCAGTTTCTCACACGAATCAGCCACCAGCACTGTATCATCAGCGAACAACAACTGACTCGCTTCCCAAGCTCTCTCATCCACAACAGACTGCATACTTGCCCCTCTTTCCAAAACTCTTGCATTCACCTCCGTAACAACCCCATCCATAAACAAATTCAACATCCATGGAGACATCATGCACCCCTGCCATAAACCAACATTCACCAAGAACCAATCCCTTTCACTTTCCTCTCTTCCTACACGTACACATGCCTTACATCCTCGATAAAAACTTTTCACTGCTTCTGTCAACTTGCCTCCCACACCATATATTCTTAATACCTTCCACAGAGCATCTCTATCAACTCTATCATATGCCTTCTCCAGATCCATAAATGCTACATCCAAATCCATTTGCTTTTCTAAGTATTTCTCGCATACATTCTTCAAAGCAAACACCTGATCCATACATTATCTACACCTTCTGAAACCACACTGCTCTTTCCCAATCTGATGCTCTGTACATGCCTTCACCCTCTCAGTCAATACCCTCCCATATAATTTCCCAGGAATACTCAACAAACTTATACCTCTGTAATTTAAGCACTCACTTTTACCCCTTTTGCCTTTGTACAATGGCACTATGCAAGCATTCTGCCAATCCTCAGGCACCTCACCATGATTCATATGTACATTAAATAACCTTACCCCCTTTTTTAATAAATTCCACTGGAATACCATTCAAACCCACAGCCTTGCTGGCTTTCATCTTCCACTAAGCTTTTACTACCTCTTCTCTGTTTATCAGATCATTCTACCTAACCCTCTCGCTTTGCACACCACCTCGACCAAAACACCCTATATCTGCCACTCTATCATCAAACACATTCAACAAACCTTCAAAATACTCACTCTATCTCCTTCTCACATCACCACTACGTGTTATCACCTCCCCATTAGACACCTTCACTGATGTTCCCATTTGTTCCCTTGTCTTGTGCACTTTATTTACCTCCTTCCAAAACATCTTTATATTCTCACTAAAATTCAATGATACTCTCTCACCCCAACTCTCATGTGCCTTCTTTTTCACCTCGTGCACCTTTCTCTTGACCTCCTGCCTCTTTCTTTTATACATCTCCCACTCATTTGCATTATTTCCCTGCAAAAATTGTCCAGATGCCTATCTCTTCTCTTTCACTAATTATCTTACTTCTTCATCCCACCACTCACTACCCTCTCTAATCTGCCCATCTCCCACGCTTCTCATGCCACAAGCATCTTTTGTGCAAGCCATCACTGCTTCCCTAAATACATCCCATTCCTCCCCCACTCCCCTTACCTCCTTTGTTCTCACCTTTATCCATTCTGTACTCAGTCTCTCTTGGTACTTCCTCACACAAGTCTCCTTCCTAAGCTCATTTACTCTCACCACTCTCTTCACCCCAACATTCACTCTTCTTTTCTCAAAACCTCTAAATATCTTCACATTTGCCTCCACAAGATAATGATCAGACATCCCGCCATTTGCACCTCTCAGCACATTAACATCCAAAAGTCTCTTTCTTGCGTGCCTATCAGTTAACATGTGATCCAATAACGCCCTCTGGCCATCTCTCCTACATACATATATTTTTTATTTGTTTTGCGTAGTCACTGTCTCCCGTGTTAGCGAGGTAGCACAAGGAAATAGATGAAAGAATGGCCCAACCCACCCACATACACATGTATATACATACATGTCCACCAACACAAATATACATACCTATACATCTCAATGTACACATATATATACACACACAGACATATACATATATACACATGTACATAATTCAAACTGTCTGCCTTCATTTATTCCCATCGCCACCTCGCCACACATAGAATAACAACCCCCCCGCCCCCCTCATGTGTGCAAGGTAGCGCTAGGAAAAGACAACAAAGGCCCCATTCGTTCACACTCAGTCTCTAGCTGTCATGTAACAATGCACCAAAACCACAGCTCCCTTTCAACATCCAGGCCCCACAGAACTTTCCATGGTTTACCCCAGACGCTTCACATGCCCCGGTTCAATCCATTGAGAGCACGTCGACCCCGGTATACCACATCGTTCCAATTTACTCTATTCCTTCCACGCCTTTCACCCATCCATAAACAAATTCAACAACCATGGAGACATCATGCACCCCTGCCATAAACCAACATTCACCAAGAACCAGTCCCTTTCACTTTCCTCTCTTCCTACACGTACACATGCCTTACATCCTCGATAAAAACTTTTCACTGCTTCTGTCAACTTGCCTCCCACACCATATATTCTTAATACCTTCCACAGAGGATCTCTATCAACTCTATCATATGCCTTCTCCAGATCCATAAATGCTACATACAAATCCATTTGCTTTTCTAAGTATTTCTCACATACATTCTTCAAATCAAACACCTAATCCACACATCCTCCACTACTTCTGAAACCACACTGCTCTTCCCCAATCTGATGCTCTGTGCATGCCTTCACCCTCTCAAACAATACCCTCCCATACAATTTCCCAGGAATACTCAACAAACTCATATATACAGATATATATATATATAGGCAAGTGTTTTGGGAGCAGCTGAATGAGTGTGTTAGTGGTTTTGATGCACGAGACCAGGTTATAGTGATGGGTGATTTGAATGCAAAGGTGAGTAATGTGGCAGTTGAGGGAATAATTGGTATACATGGGGTGTTCAGTGTTGTAAATGGAAATGGTGAAGAGCTTGTAGATTTATGTGCTGAAAAAGGACTGATGATTGGGAATACCTGGTTTAAAAAGCGAGATATACATAAGTATACTTATGTAAGTAGGAGAGATGGCCAGAGAGCGTTATTGGATTACGTGTTAATTGACAGGCGTGCGAGAGAGACTTTTGGATGTTAATGTGCTGAGAGGTGCAACTGGAGGGATGTCTGATCATTATCTTGTGGAGGCTAAGGTGAAGATTTGTATGGGTTTTCAGAAAAGAAGAGTGAATGTTGGGGTGAAGAGGGTGGTGAGAGTAAGTGAGCTTGAGAAGGTGACCTGTGTGAGGAAGTACCAGGAGAGACTGAGTACAGAATGGAAAAAGGTGAGAACAATGGAAGCAAGGGGAGTGGGGGAGGAATGGGATGTATTTAGGGAATCAGTGATGGATTGCGCAAAAGATGCTTGTGGCATGAGAAGAGTGGGAGGTGGGTTGATTAGAAAGGGTAGTGAGTGGTGGGATGAAGAAGTAAGAGTATTAGTGAAAGAGAAGAGAGAGGCATTTGGACGATTTTTGCAGGGAAAAAATGCAATTGAGTGGGAGATGTATAAAAGAAAGAGACAGGAGGTCAAGAGAAAGGTGCAAGAGGTGAAAAAAAGGGCAAATGAGAGTTGGGGTGAGAGAGTATCATTAAATTTTAGGGAGAATAAAAAGATGTTCTGGAAGGAGGTAAATAAAGTGCGTAAGACAAGGGAGCAAATGGGAACTTCAGTGAAGGGCGCAAATGGGGAGGTGATAACAAGTAGTGGTGATGTGAGAAGGAGATGGAGTGAGTATTTTGAAGGTTTGTTGAATGTGTTTGATGATAGAGTGGCAGATATAGGGTGTTTTGGTCGAGGTGGTGTGCAAAGTGAGAGGGTTAGGGAAAATGATTTGGTAAACAGAGAAGAAGTAGTGAAAGCTTTGCGGAAGATGAAAGCCAGCAAGGCATCGGGTTTGGATGGTATTGCAGTGGAATTTATTAAAAAAGGGGGTGACTGTATTGTTGACTGGTTGGTAAGGTTATTTAATGTATGTATGACTCATGGTGAGGTGCCTGAAGATTGGCGGAATGCGTGCATAGTGCCATTGTACAAAGGCAAAGGGGATAAGAGTGAATGCTCAAATTACAGAGGTATAAGTTTGTTGAGTATTCCTGGTAAATTATATGGGAGGGTATTGATTGAGAGGGTGAAGGCATGTACAGAGCATCAGATTGGGGAAGAGCAGTGTGGTTTCAGAAGTGGTAGAGGATGTGTGGATCAGGTGTTTGCTTTGAAGAATGTATGTGAGAAATACTTAGAAAAGCATATGGATTTGTATGTAGCATTTATGGATCTGGAGAAGGCATATGATAGAGTTGATAGAGATGCTCTGTGGAAGGTATTAAGAATATATGGTGTGGGAGGAAAGTTGACAGAAGCAGTGAAAAGTTTTTATCGAGGATGTAAGGCATGTGTACGTGTAGGAAGAGAGGAAAGTGATTGGTTCTCAGTGAATGTAGGTTTGCGGCAGGGGTGTGTGATGTCTCCATGGTTGTTTAATTTGTTTATGGATGGGGTTGTTAGGGAGGTAAATGCAAGAGTTTTGGAAAGAGGGGCAAGTATGAAGTCTGTTGGGGATGAGAGAGCTTGGGAAGTGAGTCAGTTGTTGTTCGCTGATGATACAGCGCTGGTGGCTGATTCATGTGAGAAACTGCAGAAGCTGGTGACTGAGTTTGGTAAAGTGTGTGGAAGAAGAAAGTTAAGAGTAAATGTGAATAAGAACAAGGTTATTAGGTACAGTAGGGTTGAGGGTCAAGTCAATTGGGAGGTGAGTTTGAATGGAGAAAAACTGGAGGAAGTGAAATGTTTTAGATATCTTGGAGTGGATCTGGCAGCGGATGGAACCATGGAAGCGGAAGTGGATCATAGGGTGGGGGAGGGGGCGAAAATTCTGGGGGCCTTGAAGAATGTGTGGAAGTCGAGAACATTATCTCGGAAAGCAAAAATGGGTATGTTTGAAGGAATAGTGGTTCCAACAATGTTGTATGGTTGCGAGGCGTGGACTATGGATAGAGTTGTGCGCAGGAGGATGGATGTGCTGGAAATGAGATGTTTGAGGACAATGTGTGGTGTGAGGTGGTTTGATCGAGTGAGTAACGTAAGGGTAAGAGAGATGTGTGGAAATAAAAAGAGCGTGGTTGAGAGAGCAGAAGAGGGTGTTTTGAAGTGGTTTGGGCACATGGAGAGGATGAGTGAGGAAAGATTGACCAAGAGGATATATGTGTCGGAGGTGGAGGGAGCAAGGAGAAGAGGGAGACCAAATTGGAGGTGGAAAGATGGAGTGAAAAAGATTTTGTGTGATCGGGGCCTGAACATGCAGGAGGGTGAAAGGAGGGCAAGGAATAGAGTGAATTGGAGCGATGTGGTATACCGGGGTTGACGTGCTGTCAGTGGATTGAATCAAGGCATGTGAAGTGTCTGGGGTAAACCATGGAAAGCTGTGTAGGTATGTATATTTGCGTGTGTGGACGTATGTATATACATGTGTATGGGGGGGGGTTGGGCCATTTCTTTCGTCTGTTTCCTTGCGCTACCTCGCAAACGCGGGAGACAGCGACAAAGTATAAAAAAAAAAAAAGAAATATATATATATATATATATATATATATATATATATATATATATATATATATATATATATATATATCCACTTCCGCTTCCATGGTTCCATCCGCTGCCAGATCCACTCCCAGATATCTAAAACACTTCACTTCCTCCAGTTTTTCTCCATTCAAAACTCACCTCCCAATTGACTTGACCCTCAACCCTACTGTACCTAATAACCTTGCTCTTATTCACATTTACTCTTAACTTTCTTCTTTCACACACTTTACCAAACTCAGTCACCAGCTTCTGCAGTTTCTCACATGAATCAGCCACCAGCGCTGTATCATCAGCGAACAACAACTGACTCACTTCCCAAGCTCTCTCATCCCCAACAGACTTCATACTTGCCCCTCTTTCCAAAACTCTTGCATTTACCTCCCTAACAACCCCATCCATAAACAAATTAAACAACCATGGAGACATCACACACCCTTGCCGCAAACCTACATTCACTGAGAACCAATCACTTTCCTCTCTTCCTACACGTTCACATGCCTTACATCCTCGATAAAAACTTTTCACTGTTTCTAAAAACTTGCCTCCCACACCATATATTCTTAATACTTTCCACAGAGCATCTCTATCAACTCCATCATATGCCTTCTCCAGTTCCATAAATGCTACATACAAATCCATATGCTTTTCTAAGTATTTCTGACATACATTCTTCAAAGCAAACACCTGATCCACACATCCTCTACCACTTCTGAAACCACACTGCTCTTCCCCAATCTGATGCTCTGTACATGCCTTCACCCTCTCAATCAATACCCTCCCATATAATTTACCAGAAATACTCAACAAACTTATACCTCTGTAATTTGAGCACTCACTCTTATCCCCTATGCCTTTGTACAATGGCACTATGCACGCATTCCGCCAATCCTCAGGCACCTCACCATGCGTCATACATACATTAAATAACCTTACCAACCAGTCAATAATACAGTCACCCCCTTTTTTAATAAATTCCACTGCAATACCATCCAAACCTGCTGCCTTGCCGGCTTTCATCTTCCGCAAAGCTTTTACTACCTCTTCTCTGTTTACCTAATCATTTTCCCTAACCCTCTCGCTTTGCACACCACCTCGACCAAAACACCCTATATTTGCCACTCTATCATCAAACACATTCAACAAACCTTCAAAATACTCACTCCATCTCCTTCTCACATCACCACTACTTGTTATCACCTCCCTATTTGCGCCCTTCACTGAAGTTCCCATTTGCTCCCTTGTCTTACGCACTTTATTTACCTCCTTCCAGAACATCTTTTTATTCTCCCTAAAATTTAATGATACTCTCTCACCCCAACTCTCATTTGCCCTCTTTTTCACCTCTTGCACGGGAGCGGGGGGCCAGAAATCCTCCCCTACTTGTATTTTTTCAACTTTCTAAAATGGGAAACAGAAGGAGGATCACGCGGGGAGTGCTCATCCTCCTCGAAGGCTCAGACTGGGGTGTCTAGATGTGTGTGGAAGTAACCAAGATGTGAAAAAAGGAGAGATAGGTAGTATGTTTGAGGAAAGGAACCTGGATGTTTTGGCTCTGAGTGAAACGAAGCTCAAGGGTAAAGGGGAAGAGTGGTTTGGGAATGTCTTGGGAGTAAAGTCAGGGGTTAGTGAGAGGACAAGAGCAAGGGAAGGAGTAGCAGTACTCCTGAAACAGGAGTTGTGGGAGTATGTGATAGAATGTAAGAAAGTAAATTCTCGATTAATATGGGTAAAACTGAAAGTGGATGGAGAGAGATGGGTGATTATTGGTGCATATGCACCTGGGCATGAGAAGAAAGATCATGAGAGGGAAGTGTTTTGGGAGCAGCTGAATGAGTGTGTTAGTGGTTTTGATGCACGAGACCAGGTTATAGTGATGGGTGATTTGAATGCAAAGGTGAGTAATGTGGCAGTTGAGGGAATAATTGGTATACATGGGGTGTTCAGTGTTGTAAATGGAAATGGTGAAGAGCTTGTAGATTATGTGCTGAAAAAGGACTGGTGATTGGGAATACCTGGTTTAAAAAGCGAGATATACATAAGTATATGTATGTAAGTAGGAGAGATGGCCAGAGAGCATTATTGGATTACGTGTTGATTGACAGGCGCGCGAAAGAGAGACTTTTGGATGTTAATGTGCTGAGAGGTGCAACTGGAGGGATGTCTGATCATTATCTTGTGGAGGCTAAGGTGAAGATTTGTATGGGTTTTCAGAAAAGAAGAGTGAATGTTGGGGTGAAGAGGGTGGTGAGAGTAAGTGAGCTTGGGAAGGAGACTTGTGTGAGGAAGTACCAGGAGAGACTGAGTACAGAATGGAAAAAGGTGAGAACAATGGAAGTAAGGGGAGTGGGGGAGGAATGGGATGTATTTAGGGAATCAGTGATGGATTGCGCAAAAGATGCTTGTGGCATGAGAAGAGTGGGAGGTGGGTTGATTAGAAAGGGTAGTGAGTGGTGGGATGAAGAAGTAAGATTATTAGTGAAAGAGAAGAGGCATTTGGACGATTTTTGCAGGGAAAAAATGCAATTGAGTGGGAGATGTATAAAAGAAAGAGACAGGAGATATATATATATATATATATATATATATATATATATATATATATATATATATATATATATATATATTTTTTTTTTTTCAAACTATTCGCCATTTCCCGCGTTAGCGAGGTAGCGTTAAGAACAGAGGACTGGGTCATTGAGGGAAATCCTCACCTGGCCCCCTTCTCTGTTCCTTCTTTTGGAAAATTAAAAAAAAAAATTGAGAGGGGAGGATTTCCAGCCCCCTGCTCCCTCCCCTTTTAGTCGCCTTCTACGACATGCAGGGAATACGTGGGAAGTATTCTTTCTCCCCTATCCCCAGGGATAATGTATATTTTTTTTTTTTTTTTTTTTTATACTTTGTCGCTGTCTCCCGCGTTTGCGAGGTAGCGCAAGGAAACAGACGAAAGAAATGGCCCAACCCCCCCCCATACACATGTACATATACACGTCCACACACGCAAATATACATACCTACACAGCTTTCCATGGTTTACCCCAGACGCTTCACATGCCTTGATTCACTCCACTGACAGCACGTCAACCCCTGTATACCACATCGCTCCCATTCACTCTATTCCTTGCCCTCCTTTCACCCTCCTGCATGTTCAGGCCCCGATCACACAAAATCTTTTTCACTCCATATATATATATATATATATATATATATATATATATATATATATATATATATATATATATATATATATATATATATTAAGTTCCATACACGCACAGATATATTCATATAAGTATCAGTACATACATATGCACGCAGACACATATACACATGTACATATTCCTACTTCCTTACCTTCATTAATTCCTACCCTTCCCCTCTGGAAACAGCATCACTACCCCTGCTTCAACGAGGTAGTGACGGGCAAACCGACATAAAGGTCACATTTGTTCACATTCACTCACTCGCTGTCATGTGTAATGCACCAAAACCACAGCTCCCTATCCACATCCAGGCCCCACAGACCTTTCCATGGTTTACCCCAGATGCTTTACGTGCCCTGGTTGATTGACAGCATGTCGATCCTGGTATGTCACATTGTTTCAATTCTTTCTATTCCTTGCTTGCCTCTCACCCTCCTGTATGTTCAGGCCCCGTTTGCTGTAAATCTTTTTCACTCCATCTTCCATCTCCAATTAGGTTGTTTTTGTCTGTCATCAGATTTGTTGGAATAATTCTGAATAAATTGATGATTACTTTATAGATGTCTGATAAGACAAATTTATTGTTAATGGATTGTGAGGGTTTACTGTAATAGTAAAGTAGATTAGAGGGTAGGAGCCCCTCAAATGAATTGCCTTGCCATACTGTGGAAATAGGTATTTACAGTCTATTGTGATTATACTGATTTGGTACTTGATGTGTCCCAGTTTCATGTACATACAGTGCAGAACCAGCTTAATGTTTGAGAACCTGATAGGGCATAGATATTGACTAATCTTGCTGATCTAAAGGGCTACATCACCTACTTTTGGTAATGGTATTCTAATGAATTTACTTTGATTTTTTCTAGATCTTCCTATCATTGTAGAAGCTTAAGTTTTTGGCGAGTTCCAGAGAAATGCCTTGTGGACTTGAGTAATGAGGTGTTGGGCCTTTTTCTTGGGTCTCCTATAACATCCTTGTTGATAATTTTTGTCTATTTTCAATCTCCATTCAGAATTCTGGGGATTGCTGCCTTGCAGACATTAGGGATGTAATCAGAGAGTGGTAATGTCTAAGTGTGGAAGGTATCAGACTTCATGAGTTTGAGAAGATGCTCAGCTCACCTCTTTTGGGACAGTCTCAAATCCCCATAGCAACATTAGAGAGGAATGCAAGTGTAATTCATAGGAGAAGTAATTTGTGATTTAGTGATGTGCTTAGCATTGCTGCACTTTACAGCTGTATTACTGGCTACCTCACTAGGGGTTAAGGGGATGCTGTGCTCCATGCTCCCACTGGTTCCCTTACACCCTTTGACATTGTTGATGTAGATGTTTGAGAGAGTGCAAAACACGTATGCTTGTTTACTGTTGCTGTCAATCTAAAACTTTATCTTAATGAGTGATTTATACCTATGCCCAGGTTCCAACCAGGACCAGGGGTAGCAACTTTTAGCCATTGGCTGTTATACAGTATTAGTCTAGTTTCCATCGGGATATTAAAATTTTACTTAAGTCACTACCCTTGCTAGCTTTGGATAAGCACCCACTACACAAGATTTCCTTATGGATGTACCAGCAGTGTTAACCTAATGGGAGTAACAGTACCACTATGGACAAGGTTTTAGTAAGATTCAGTGTGACTTGTCAGGATTATGCAGCAACATTAGGAAAGTGTTACTGGCTAGCTAGGATGCAAGATTGTAGTGGTAGTTTTAACAGTTGTTTTCCCCAAAACAACGAGACATACCAGTAGAGGTGACTGACTTCTTGGTAAGTCTTAGTGTGATCAGAGACGTAGATATTGCAATGATTTTCTTACTTGTTAGACATCACCAGATTTTTTTCACAGTTTTGTTTTTGGCATGTAATATATTGATGCACTTTGAAGACTGGAGTCAGGATATGATAGTTTTACTTGCCTTATGTTTTTGTATGAATGTGTGTATGGAAATTTTTTCCTAGCTACCTTATTTCTAATGTCAATATATTTTTGAATTTCTATATATGTTCATGATGATAGTTACTGCATGGTAAAATTCGAATCCATGTTACTTTTAGGATTATGGTGAAATTAAGATTAGTTAAGTAAACTGTATTTCTGCTTATCTTTTGCTTAGTTTACTGAATATTTGCTGATATATTCTTAGGAGCAAGACCTATTCGTAGATTTAACAAAATGTGTCTAGTGTTATAAAATTCTAAAGAATTAAGGGCTTTTTCTGTACCTACTGTAATAGCCTCGTTGCATCCATAGTATTGACCCTTTACTCAGTGACTGTGGGTGCTCCATATATTATGTATATTCCCTATGTGGGACTTTAAAAAAAAACAATGAAGTGAAATCTTTATTTTTTATGCAGTATGAAAAATTACTTTCCTTTACAGCATCTAATATATAAAGCAGTATGGTAGTCCTGAACTCACATGAATGATGAGCCTTACAGGTGAATATTTTTTTTAGGCGAGTCAAGGCTGTCACCATGGCTAACTCTGCCAGATGTACGATGCATCCCTTGCAATATGATAGTATGTCTGCACTTTCTTAACTACTTTAGCATTGTGTTTTCCTTACAATGCAATTTCTCTTGACAATATTACTATTTCTCCTGTTACAAGTGATTGAAGTTTTTTATGTACCATATATATTTATATAAAATTACATATATACACACCACTCTTTTCTATATTTATATTTATTTCTTATATGTTGTCGCTGTCTCCCGTGTTAGCAAGGAAACAGATGAAAGAATGGCCTAACCCACCCACATACACATATATACACATGCAGTGACACATACATACCTATACATTTCAATGTATACAATAATATACATACACAGACATATACATTATACACATGTACATGATTCACTGCCAGGCCCCACAAAACTTTCCATGGTTTACCCCAGACGCTTCACATACCTTGGTTCAATCCATTGACAGCGCGTCGACCCCAGTATACCACATCGTTCCAATTCACTCTATTCCTTCCATGCGTTTCACCCTCCTGCATGTTCAGGCCCCAGTCGCTCAAAATCTTTTTCGCTCCATCCTTCCACCTCCACTTTGGTCTCCCACTTCTCCTTGTTCCCTCCACCTCTGACACATATATCCTCTTTGTCAATCTTTCCTCACTCATTCTCTCCATGTGACCAAACCATTTCAACACACCCTCCTCTGCTATCTCAACCACACTCTTTTTATTACCACACATCTCTCGTACCCTATTATTACTTACTCGATCAAACCACCTCACACCACTTATTGTCCCCAAACATCTCATTTCCAACACATCCACCATCCTCCGCACAACTCTATCTATAGCCCACACCTTGCAATCATATAACATTGTTGGAACCACTATTCCTTCAAACATACCCATTTTTGCTTTCTGAGATCATGTTCTTGTCTTCCACACAGTCTCCATTCAAACTTACCTCCCAATTGACTTGTCTCTCAACCCTACTGTACCTAATAACCTTGCTCTTATTCATTTACTCTCAGCTTTCTTCTTTCACACACTTTACCAAACTCAGTCACCAGCTTCTGCAGTTTCTTGACTGAATCAGCCACCAGCGCTGTATCATCAGCGAACAACTGACTCACTTCCCAAGCTCTCTCATCCACAACAGACTGCATACTTGCCCCTCTCTCCTTTGTTTATGGCACTATGCATGCATTCTGCCAATCCTCAGGCACCTCACCGTGAGTCATGCATACATTAAATATCCTTACCAACCAGTCGCAGCACAGTCACCCCCTTTTTTGATAAATTCTACTGCAATACCATCCACACCCGCTGCCTTGCCGGCTTTCATCTTCCACAAAGGTTTACCTCTTCTATGTTTACCAAATCATTCTCCCTAGCCCTTCACTTTGCACACCACCATGACCAAAACACCCTATATCTGTCACTCTATCATCTACCACATTCAAGAAACCTTCAAAATACTCACTCCATCTCCTTCTCACATCATCACTACTTGTTATCACTTCCCCATTAGCCCCCTTCATCAACGTTACTATTTGTCCTCTTGTCTTACGCACTTTATTTACCTTCTTCTAAAACATCTTTTTATTCTCTCTAAGATTAATGATACTCTCTCACCCCAACTCTCATTTGCCCTCTCTTTCACCTCTTGCTCCTTTCTCTTGACCTGCTGCCTCTTTCTTTTATACATCTCCTAGTCATTTGCACTATTTCCCTGAAAAACATGTCCAAATGCTTCTCTCTTCTCTTTCACTAATAATCTTACTTCTTCATCCCACTACTCACTACCCTCTCTAATCTGCCCACCTCCCATGCTTCTCATGCTACAAGCATCTTTTGTGCAAGCCATCACTGCTTTCCTAAATACATCCCATTCCTTTTCCACTCCCCTTATGTCCTTTGCTCTCACTTTTTTCCATTCTGCACTCAGTCTCTCTTGGTACTTCCTCGCAAAAGTCTCCTTCCCAAGCTCACTCACTCTCACCACTCTCTTCACCCCAACATTCTCTCTTATAAAAACCTCTGCAAATCTTCACCTTCGATTCCACACGATAATGATCAGACATTCCTGCAGTTGCACCTCTCAGCACATTAACATCCAAAAGTCTCTTTTGCATGCCTATCAATTAATACATAATCCAGTAATGCCCTCTGGCCATCTCTCCTACTTATATACATATATTTATGTATATCTCTCTTTTTAAAGCAGATATTCCCAATCACCAGTCCTTTATCAGCACACGAATCTACAAGCTCTTCACCATTTCCATTTACAACACTGAACACCCTATGTACACCAATTATTCCCTCAACTGCCATATTACTCACCTTTGCATTCACATCACCCATCACTATAACCCGGTCTCGTGTATCAAAACTACTAACACACTCACTCAGCTGCTCCCAAAACACTTGCCTATCATGATCTTTCTTCTCATGCCCAGGTGCATATGCACCAATAATCACCCATCTCTCTCCATCCACTTTCAGTTTTACCCATATCAATCTAGAGTTTACTTTCTTACACTCTATCACATACTCCTGCCACTCCTGTTTCAGTAGGAATGCTACTCCTTCCCTTGCTCTTGTCCTCTCACCAACCCCTGACCTTACTCACAAAACATTCCCAAACCACTCTTCCCCTTTACCCTTTAGCTTTGTTTCACTCAGAGCCAAAACCTCCAGGCTCCTTTCCTCAAACATACTACCTATATCTCCCTTTTTCTCATCTTGGTTACATCCACACACATTTAGACACACATTTAGACACCCCAGTCTGAGCCTTTGAGGAGGATGAGCACTCCCCGCATGACTACTTCTGATTCCCCTTTTAGAAAGTTGAAATACAAGGAGGGGAGGGTTTCTAGCCCCTGCTTCCGTCCCCTTTAGTCGCCTCCTACGATACGTGAGGAATGCTTGGGAAGTATCCTTTCTCCCTTATCCCCAGGGATAGGGGAGAATTGCTTTATGTATGGTAATTGCTTTATGTGTGGTACACCTTAAAACATGGGTGTAAATACAGAGGCACATCACATTCAGTACACATCGAGAACACAGACAAAATTTAGTATTTTCAAGAGACTGTTGGGAATTTGAGATGTAAAATATCTGTACTAATACAGATAAACAGCTTGATTATTGTTATCCCTCCTATCTGAGTAAAGGGATGAAAATTTGTGTCAAGCAGCAGGTGATGTGATCAATGTGGATAACTGAGAGAGTTTGAAAGCTTGAATTGAAAACAGACTTATAATAGTTTAGGCTCATAAAAGTTTAACATTCACAAATTTTCATTTGCTTTCCATTTGCAGCACTTGAACTTGGTGCTGAAAAATATGTCAGAAGCCTTTAAATCAAAACATTTGAGTCGCACAGAGCCAGAAAAGTCGAAAAAGGTATGTATATCAATATCATTTGTATAGCTCTCACAAAAGTAAAATGTGTTTTGTGGTATATGAAAATTTCTATTTGCAAAATATATATTCTAAAAGACTCCCTAAATCTAATACATAGAAGATCAAGTGGTATTTGCCTGCATTTCAAGTGCCATCATGTGATATGTAGAATCTCATACCCCTGTATTTGATAAACCAGCATCTTGTTAATAATCTTGAAAAATTTATTTAAAACAATAGAGTCATTACTAGATTGGTGGTGGAACACAGGCCAGTGTTTTTGATGCTACAGAAGATGACCTACTCCTTCTAGAGAGTGTGACAGAGTCAGATGGAATCCTTTATGGGATGTGTTGAGGATGTATTGTGTTAGGTTACAACTGTTAGATGGTGTGAAAGCCTTTGATAGAGTAGCAAATGCATGTGTAAGAGTTGGTGGAGAGTTTTGGTATACATGTGGATGTGAGGCAGGCCTGTGTGATGTCATTCTGGCTTTTTAGACAGAATACCTCCCACTTATTCCCTGCGTGTCATAGAAGGTGACTAAAGGGGGCAGGAGCTGGGGCAGGAACCCCCCACTCCTTGTATTTAAATTTCTAAAAAGGGAAACAGGAGTCAAGTGGAGAGTGCTCATCCTCCTCGAAGGCTGTGATTGGGGTGTCTGAATGTGTTTGGATATAACCAAGATGAGAAGAAAGGAGAGATAGGCAGTAAGTTTGTGGAAAGAAACTTGGATGTACTGGCTCTCAGGGAGACTAAGCTGAAGGGTAAAGGGGAAGAGTGGTTTGGGAAAGTCTTGGGAGTAAAGCCAGGGGTTGGTGAGAGGACAAGAGCTAAGGAAGGAGTGGCAATACTCCTGAAGCATGAGTTGTGGGAGTATGTGATAGTGTAAGAAAGTAAATTCTAGATTGATGTGGGTAAAACTGAAAGTGGATGGAGAGAGATGGCATTGATTACTGTTGCCTGTGCATTGGGTCATGAGAAGAAAGATTATGAGAGGCAAGTATTCTGGGAACAGTTGAGTGAGGGTTTTAACAGCTTTGATGCACAAGACCGGGTTATAGTGATGGGTGATTTAAATGCAAAGATGAGTAATGTGGCAGTTGAGGGTATAATTGGTGTACATGGGGTGTTTGGTTTTGTAAATGGAAATGGTGAAGAGCTTGTGGATTTGTGTACTGAATAAAGACTAGTGATTTGGAATACCTGGTTTAAAAAGAGAGATACAGGTACACCGCCGAATTTTCAGCAAATGATGGTTCGGCACATCCTTTACTCTGTACAATATGATATGAGGGAACTTGAAATTACCTCAGCCACCAGACCAGTTTACTGGGTGGACACAGATGGCATTGTGTGTAGGGCACTGCAATTCTGTGAGATTCTTAACTTATTTTGCGTAGATTTAACCCTAGTTATGGCTTGTAAGACATATGAGAGTGTCATTAGCAGTGTCAAATGTAAACACCAGTCCATATTGATAAAGTAGAACTGTTGAAAAAAATGGGCCGTGGTGTTTCAGTGCATATGGTGGGTGACATCAACAGTATTGGTTCTTCAACTATTTATGATATAAAGAAGCAAAGGGAGGCAATATTGAAACTTTATGCAGACAGTGATTCCAAGTAGCAAATGATGATTAGGAAAACTATGAAAGATGGTAAGAGTACTGAGCAGGATCGAGTGATAGATTGGTTTTGATGGCATTGAAGTAATGGAGTGGACTTGTCAGGTAACATGATAATGGTCCAGGCTAAGTTGTTCCATAAAGAAAATGAATTACAACATGAGCGTGACTATAGTGAAGGATGGCTTCAAAGATTCAAGGAGCATCATGGAATTTCCATGAATAAAGTGTGCAGAGAAAAGTGGTCTGAAAACCTTGGAGTTGCCAAGTTATTTATTTATTTGTTACTTTGTTGCTGTCTCCTGCATCAGCGAGGTAGTGCAAGGAAACAGGAAAGAATGGCCCAACCCACCCACATACACATTTATATACATACACGTCCACACACGCAAATATGCATGCCTATACATCTCAACGTATACATATATGTACACACGCAGACACATACATATATACACATGTACATAATTCGTACTGTCTGCCTTTATTCATTCCCATCGCCACCCTGGCACACATTAAACAACAAACCCCTCCCCCCGCATGTGAGCAAGATAGCACTAGGAAAGACAACAAAGGCCACATTCATTCACACCCAGTCTCTAGCTGTCATGTATAATGCACCGAAACCACAGCTCCCTTTCCACATCCAGGCCCCACAGAACTTTCCATGGCTTACCCCAGATGCTTCACATGCCCTGGTTCAATCCATTGACAGCACGTCAATCCCTGTATACCACATTGTTCCAATTCGCTCTATTCCTTGCACGCCTTTCACCCTCCTGCATGTTCAGACCCCTATCACTCAAAATCTTTTTCACTCCATCTTTCCACCTCCAATTTGGTCTCCCACTTCTCCTCGTTCCCTCCACCTCTGACACATGTATCCTCTTGGTCAATCTTTGCTTACTCATTCTCTCCATGTGACCAAACCATTTCAAAACACCCTCTTCTGCTCTCTCAACCACACACTTTTTATTACCACACATCTCTCTTACCCTTACATTACTTACTCGATCAATCCACCTCACACCACATATTGTCCTCAAACATCTCATTTCCAGAACATCCACCCTCCTCTGTACAACTCTGTCTATAGCCCATGCCTCACAACCATATAACATTGTTGGAACCACTATTCCTTCAAACATACCCATTTTTGCTTTCGGAGATAATGTTCTCGACTTCTACACGTTCTTCAACGCTCCCAGAATTTTCGCCCCCTCCCCCACCTTATGACTCACTCCCGCTTCCATGGTTCCATCTGCTGCCAAATCCACTCCCAGATATCTAAACCACTTCACTTCCTCCAGTTTCTCTCCATTCAAACTTACCTCCTAATTGACTTGTCCCTCAACCTTACTGTACCTAATAACCTTGCTTTTATTCACATTTACTCTCAACTTTCTTGTTTCACACACTTTACCAAACTCAGTCACCAGCTTCTGCAGTTTCTCACCCGAATCAGCCACCAGCACTATATCATCAGCGAACAACAACTGATTCACTTCCCAAGCTCTCTCTGATCCACAACAGACTGCATACTTGCCCCTCTTTACAAAACTCTTGCATTCACCTCTCTAACAACCCCATCCATAAACAAATTAAACAACCATGGAGACATCACACACCCCTGCCGCAAACCAACATTCACTGAGAACCAAACACTTCCTCTCTTCCTCCACGTACACATGCCTTATATCCTCGATAAAAACATTTCACTGCTTCTATCAACTTACCTCCCACACGATATATTCTTAATACCTTCCACAGAGCATCTCTATCAACTTTATCATATGCCTTCTCCAGATCCATAAATGATACATACAAATCCATTTGCTTTTCTAAGTATTTCTCACATACATTCTTCAAAGCAAACACCTGATCCACACATCCTCTACCACTTCTGAAGCCACACTGCTCTTCCCCAATCTGATGCTCTGTACATGCCTTCACTCTCTCAATCAATACCCTCCCATATAATTTTCCAGGAATACTCAACAAACTTATACCTCTGTAATTTATGCACTCACTTTTATCCCCTTTGCCTTTGTACAATGGCACTATGCAAGCATTCCGCCAATCCTCAGGCACCTCACCATGAATCATACATACATTAGATAACCTTACATACCAGTCAACAATACAGTCACCCCCTTTTTTGATAAATTCCACTGCAGTACCATCAAACCCGCCGCCTTGCTGGCTTTCATCTTCCGCAAAGCTTTTACTACCTCTTCTCTGTTTCCCAAATCATTCTCCCTAACCCTCTCACTTTGCACACCACCTCGACCAAAACACCCTATATCTGCCACTCTATCATCAAACACATTCAACAAACCTTCAAGATACTCACTCCATCTCCTTCTCATAACACCACTCCTTGTTATCACCTCCCCATTAGCCCCCTTCACTGAAGTTCCCATTTGTTCCCTTGTCTTATGCACTTTATTTACCTCCTTCCAAAATATCTTTTTATTCTCCCTAAAATTTAATGATACTCTCTCACCCCAACTCTCATTTGCCCTCTTTTTCACCTCTTACACCTTTCTCTTTACCTCCTGCCTCTTTCTTTTATACATCTCCCAGTCATTTGCATTATTTCCCTGCAAAAATCGTCCAAATGCCTCACTCTTCTCTTTCACTAATATTCGTACTTCTTCATCCACCACTCACAACCCTTTCTAATCTGCCCACCTCCAACGCTCCTCATGCCACAAGCATCTTTTGCGCAATCCATCACTGCTTCCCCAAATACATCCCATTCCTCCCCCACTCCCCTTACATCCTTTTTTCTAACCTTTTTCCATTCTGTACTCAGTCTCTCCTGGTACTTCGTCACACAAGTCTCCTTTTCAAGCTCATTTTCACCACTCTCTTCACCTCAACATTCTCTCTTCTTTTCTGAAAACCTCTACAAATCTTCACCTTCGCCTCCACAAGATAATGATCAGACATCCCTCCAGTTGCACCTCTCAGCACATTAACATCCAAAAGTCTCTTTCGTGCCTATCTATTAAAACGTAATTAACGCTCTCTGGCCATCTCTCCTACTTACATACGTATACTTATGTATATCTCTCTTTTTAAACCAGGTATTCCCAATCACCAGTCCTTTTTCAGCACATAAATCTACAAACTCTTCACCATTTTCATTTACAACACTGAACATCCCATGTTCACCAGTTATTCCCTCAACTGCCACATTACTCACCTTTGCATTCAAATCACCCATCACTCTAACCGGGTCTCGTGCATCAAAACCACTAACACACTTGTTCAGCTGCTCCCAAAACATTTGCCTCTCATGATTTTTCTTCTCATGCCCAGGTGCATATGCCCCAATAATCACCCATCTCTCTCCATCAACTTTCAGTTTTACCCATATCAATCCAGAGTTTACTTTCTTACACTCTATCACATACTCCCACCACTCCTGTTTCAGGAGTAGTGCTACTCCTTCCCTTTCTCTTGTCCTCTCACTAACCCCTGACTTTACTCCCAAGACATTCCCACACCACTCTTCCCCTTTACCCTTGAGCTTCGTTTCACTCAGAGCCAAAATCTCCAGGCTCCTTTCCTCAAACATACTACCTATATCTCCTTTTTTCTCATCTTGGTTAGGTTAGGTGGTAAGTTTTCTTTCTCCCCTATCCCCAGGGATGTAATTGCAAAACCAGTAGCTGATAAGCACCTCAGTCCTGAGCAGGTGTATAATGCAGATGAAACAGTGTTATTTCATATATTTATTTAATTCATATTGAATATTTGTTTGATTTAAATTTATAGCAGTCCATGGTATACTTTAGACACATGGGAGATGTATAATTAGTGGGTTAGAAGTGTGTTGATGAATTATTATTACATGACCACGGTTTGTTCGGCAAAATGGTTAATCCGGCAAGGCTTTGGAACCAAGAGTGCTGGAAAATCGATGGTGTACCTGTATAAATAATGTACATATGTGAGTAGAAGAGATGGTCAGAGGGCATTACTGGACTAAGTGATAATTAATAGGCATGTAGAAGAGACTTTTTGATGTAAATGTGCCAAGAGGGGCAGCTGGAGGGATCTCTGATCACTATCTTATGGAGGCGAAGGTGAAGATTTGTAGAGGCTTTCAGAAAAGAAGAGTAAATATTGGGGAGAAGAGAGTGGTGAGAGTAAGTGAGCTTGCAAAGGAGACTTGTGTGAGGAAGTATCAGGAGATATTGAGTGTAGAATGGAAAAAGGTGAGAGCACATGATGAGGGGAGTGGGATAGGAATGGGATGTATTTAGGGAAGCAGTGATGGCTTGCACAAAAGATGCACATGGAGTGAGAAAGATGGGAGGTGGGCAGAGTAAAAAGAGTAGTGAGTGGTGGGATGAAGAAGCAAGATTGTTAGAGAAAGAGAAAAAGAGAGGCATTTGGATGATATTTGCAGGGAAGTAGTGCAAATGACTTGGAGATGTATAAAAGAAAGTGGCAAGAGGTCAAGAGAAAGGTGCAAGAGTTGAAAGAGGGCAAATGAGAGTTGGGGTGAGAGAGTATCATTAAATTTTGGGGAGAATAAAAAGATGTTTTGGAAAAGTAAATGATGTGTGTAATATAAGAGAACAAATGGGAACATTGGTAAAGGGAGCAAGTAGGGAAGTAATAACAGATAGTGATAGAGTAAAAAGGAGATGGAGTGAGTATTTTGAAGGTTTATTGAATGTGTTTCATGATAGAGTGGCAGATACAGGGTGTTATGGTTGGGGTGATTACAAAGCAAGAGGGTCAGGGAGTATTATTTGGTGAAGAGAGGAGAGGTAGTGAAAGCTTTGCAGAAGATGAAATTCGACAAGGTGGCGGGTTTGGATGGTATTGCAGTGGAATTTATTAAGAAAGGGGATGAATGTTGTTGATTGGTTGGTAAGGATATTCATTGTGTTTACCATGGTGAAGTGCCTGAGGATTGGTGGAATGCATTCATAGTGCCATTGTACTAAAGGAAAGAGGATAAAGGTTAGTGTTCAAACTATAAAGGTATTTGTTTGTTGAGTGTTCCTGGGAAATTATATGGGAGGGTATTGATTGAGAGGGTGAAGGCATTTACAGAGCATCAGACTGGGGAAGAGCAGTGTAGTTTCAGAAGTGGTAGAGGATGTGTGGATAATGTATGTGAGAAATACTTAGAAGAACAAATGGATTTGTACGTAGCATTTATGGATTTGGAGAAGGCACATGATAAAGTTGATAGAGATGCTTTGTAGAACGTTATAGGAGTATATGGTGTGGGAAGCAAGTTGTTAGAAGCAGTGAAAAGCATTTACCAAGGATGTAAGGGATGAGTACAAGTAGGAAGAAAGGAGAGTGAGTGATTCCCAGTGAATGTTGGTCTGCGGCAGTGGTGTGTGATGTCCCCATGGTTGTTTAATTTGTTTGTGGATGGGGTGGTAAGGTAGGTGAATGCAAGAGTTTTGGAGAGATGGGCAAGTATGCAGTCTGTTGTGGATGAGAGGGCTTGGGAGGTGAGTAAGTCAGTGGGTGTTCACTGGTGGCTGATTTGGGTGAGAAACTGCAGTTTGGTGACTGAGTTTGGTAAAGTGTTGAAGGAGAAAGTTGAGAGTAAATGTGAATAAGAGCATGGTTATTAGGTTCAGTAGGATTGAGGGACAAGTTAATTGGGAGGTAAGTTTGAATAGAAATAAATGGAGGAAATGAAGTGTTTCAGATATGTGGGAGTGGGCTAAGTAGTAGATGGAACCATGGAAGCGGAAGTGAGTCATAGAGTGTGGGATGGGGCAAAGGTTCTGGGAGCGTTGATGAATGTGTGGAAGGCAAGAAGTTATCTCAGAGAGCAAAAATGGGTATGCTTGAAGGAATAGTGGTTCCAACAATGTTGTATGGTTGTGTTGGAAGTGAAATGTTTGAGAACAGTATGTGGTGTGAGGTCGTTTGATCAAGTAAATAATGAAAGGGTAAGAGAGATGTGTGGTAATAAAAAGAGTGTGTCTATGAGAGCAGAATAGGGTGTGTTGAAATGGTTTGGACACATGGAGAGAATGATTGAGGAAAGATTGACAAATAGGGAATATGTGTCAGAGGGAGAGGGAACAAGAAGTGGGAGACCAAATTGGAGGTGGAAGGATGGAATGAAAAAGATTTTGAGTGAGCAGGGGCTGGACATTCAGGAGAGTGAAAGGCATGCAAGGAAAGAGTGAATTGGAACAATTTGGTATAACAGGTTGATGTGCTGTCAGTGGATTGAACTAGGGCATGTGAAGTGTCTGGGTAAACCATGGAAAGTTCTGTGGGGCCTGGGTATGGAAAGGGAGCTGTGGTTTTGGTGCATTACATATGACAGCTGGAGACTGAGTGTGAATGAATGTGGCCTTTTTGTCTTTTCCTGGTGTTACCTTGCTGGAGGGGGGGGATGCTATATCATATGTGGCGGGGTGGTGACAGAATGGATGAAGGCAGCAGGTATGAATATTTACATGTGTAATATATGTATATGTCTGTGTATGTATATGTATGTATACGTTGAAATGTATAGGTATGTAGATGTGAATGTGTGAGCGTTTATGTATATACATTTGTATGTGGATGGGTTTTGCCATTCTTTCACCTGTTTCCTTGCGCTTCAAAATAAATTGATATATATGAATGGAGTGAAAAGAGATGAAATCAAAAATAGGGAAAGGGGGTGTGGAGATGGAGTGTGGTGGCGAGTTATGGTGGCTAGTAACAGGCCTATTAGTGGATGATGCCTGTTTGTTTGCCAAGAGCTAAGAGGAGTTGCAGAAGGTTGTAAGTGTGTTTTACGATGTGTTTAAATGTTGGTGATTAATGGTAGTTGCAAGTAAAGGTGATGGTTTCCGAAGGGAAACAGAGTGAAAGTATAGATTTTGCAAAGAGATAGTGAGAGGAGAAAGTGTACCAAACTGTGTTCTAGATAGTGATAGGCTAGAAGAGTTGACAGCATTTAAGTATATAGGAGCTATCTTGGGTAAGTTTGGTGATATGGAAGGAGCGATAAGGGAGAGAGTAGTGCAAGATTGAATAGTCAGTGGTCTCATAATAGAATAATGAAAGGTAGATGTGTAAGTATGAAAGTGAAGAAAGGATTAAGGGTTAGCATAGTCCTCCTGACCCTGACCTGTAAAGGTGAAACATGGACATGGGATGAATCACAGAGGTCAAGAATCCAGGCTCTGGAAATATGTTGTTTGTGTGAGCATAAGGTATGACTGGGTTGAATGAAGAAAGTATGGAAGAGGTGTATGAGAGATTTGTTAAGACAGAGAATGCAAATGTAATGAATTGGGTAGCATTAGAGTGGTTGAAACAGTACTTTGAGATGGTTTGTGCATATGGAAAGAATGCAAGATGGGAAGTTTACAAGGAGAGTGTATAATAGTATGATTAAAGGTGTGGGTCTGAGAGGAAGACCACCTGTGACACAGGGAGAGTGGAAGGGTACAGGAGGGAGAGAAATTGGGGAAGACTGTGTTGAATGATGTATGCTGGGAAGATGGTCAGTGAGCATTATCGAATTACATATCAGTTGAAAGGCATGTAAAAGAGAGACTTGTATGTAAATGTGCTGAAAGGGACAGCCGGTGGGATTTCTGATCACTGTCTTGTAAAGGTGAGGGTGAAGATTTGCAGAGGTTTTTGGAAAGAAGGAAACAGTGTTGGTAATGAGAGTGACAAGGGTAAGTGGGCTTGGAAAGAGATTTGTGAGGAAATGCCAGCAGAGATTAGATGTAGAATGGCAGAAGGTGGGAAGCAGTGTGGTTTCAGGTGTTTACTTTTAAGAATGTAGGTGAGAAATACTTCAAGATGCAGATGGATCTATATGTGGCATTTATGGACTTGAAGAAAGCATATGATAGGGTTTAGAAAGGTGATTGTGGAAGGCTTTAAGAATATACAGTGTGGGAGGAAAGCAGTGAGAAGTTTTTGTCAGGGGTGTATGGCATGTGTATGAGTAGCAAGAGAGAAGATTGAACAGTTGTTGAATCTGTTTATGGGTGGCGTGATGAGGGAGGTAATGCAAGAGTCTTGGAGAGAGTGGCAAGTATGCCATTTCTGAGGGATGAGAGGGCCTGGGAAGTGGGTCAGTTGTTGTTTGGTGATGGTACAGCACTGGTGGCAGGTTACAGTGAGAAACTGCAGAAGTTAGTGACAGTTTGGAAGTGTGTGGAAGGAGGAAGTTGATTGTAAATGTGATTAAAAGCATGGTTATTTGGTTAAGTAGGGTTGAGGGACCACTTAATTGCGATGTGAATTTGAAAGGAGAAAACTTGGAAGAAATGAAGTATTTTAGATACTTGAGAATGGACATGGCAGGGATTGGAGCCATGGAAGCAGAAGCGAGTCATGGTATTAGTGAGAGGTTGAAGGTTTTGGAGCGCTGAAGAATGTGTGTAAAGAGAGAGTGTCATCTGGTAGGGCAAAAATGGGTATGTTTGAAGGAATAGCCATCACACTAGTATTATGTGGATGCAAGATGGGTTAAAGATAAGACTTGCAGAGGAGGATGTATGTTATGAAAATGAAATATTTGAGGATAGTATGTGTCTGGAAGGAGGTTTGATTGAATAAGAGGGTAAGAGAAATATGTGGTAATAAAAAGTGCAGTTGAAAGAGCTGCAGAGTGTGTGCTGAAATTTCTTGGATATACAGAGAGAAGTAAGTTAAGGTTGACAAAGAGGATATATATGTCAGAAGTGAATGGAAAAAGTTGAATGGGGAGACCAAGTTGGAGATAGAAGGTTGGAATAAAAAAGATTTTGGTTGATTAGGCCCTGAACATGCAGGAGGAGAAAAGGCATGCACATGATATAGTCCATTGGATTGATGTGGTATCCTAGGGTTGACATACTGTCAGTGAACTGAACCAGGGTTTGTTAAGTGTCATGGATAAGCCATAGAAAATTCTTTGGGGCCTGTTTATGGATAAAGAGCGGTGGTTTCAGTACATTATACATGATAGCTTGAGAATGGATTTGAGTGGCTGCAGCCTTTCTTTGGCTGTTTGTGGCACTACTCTAACATGGGAAATGGCGATTAAGTATGAAAAAATAATTCGTAAACCAGAATATGTGAAGCATCCCGGGTAAACCATGGAATGGTCTTATGGGGCCCTGTTTGTGCATAGGGAATTGTGATTATGATGCATTACACATAACAGCTAGAGAATGCATGTGGCCTTTATTCTTCTCTTCGTAGTGCTACCTTACTAATGCAGGAAACGGTAATCAAGTATATAAAAAAAATCAGTAATTGTAGTACAGATTGAGTATCCCTTCTCTGAAATGCCTGGTACCAGAAGTGTTTTGTATTTTTTTTTTTTTCGGATTTTGGAATATTTGCATATTCATCATGAGATATCTTAGGGATGGGACCCAAGCTTATGCACAAGATCTATTTATGTTTCATATGCACCTTGTACACATAGCCTAAAGGTAATTTACACAATATTTTTAATAATCTTGCAAATGAAACAAAGTTTGGTTGTTTGGCATCACCTTCTTTTATGACTCTGAATCTATATGCTTCTGATAAGCATTAATTTTCTTACACTTATTTACACATGTGCTTAACAGTAAAAAAGAATATGGAATGCCATTAATACAATGAAAAATTAATGTATTTAGGGTAACTAAGCAGCACAATAGCATCAGCAGAATACCTGTATCAGATGTTAAACAATAACAGCTACAAACAACTGGTTTTCAGTTTCCTCCTATGATGCTGTGTTTTGGTTAAAAGGTTACAGTACACTGTACTTTATTTTTTAGGTTTTGATTTGATATATAAAAACAAATAGTCATTTGATTTATGATTACAGGTAGCTGTAAATGTAATGACAACTGAGAAAAATTTCAGTGAAATGATGTTGCTTGTCATGTTATTTGATCTCTGGTTGTAAAAGAAGATAAATGCAGCTGCCTTGTTAACAATGGTTTTTGTCTTAGAAGTCTCTCTTTGATTTTATAAACTGACATGATTTCTTCAGTTATGAATGCACATATCTCTAGTCCTTCAATAAGTCCATCTCACATTTTCACCATGTTGTGTATAGGCACTTTTTCTGCATTGTTAACAAAGTCATCTCCATCATCTCTATTATCACGATCACCTTGATTCAGCTATTTCACTGTCGGTCAGTGAATGAACAACTGGAGCTTCATATCAATGTAATTTCTTCAGTATCCACTTCTTCCAGCTGACTGACAGACTCTGCAGATATATTTTTTGCAATGTAGGGAGATTAGACATCATTTTTTCTCACTTGATGTATGGAATCCTTCAAAATTGCCTTCTTGTTCAACATCATTACTGAACATAGTTGCAGGCCAGAGGATGTGCCAGGCATGTACAACTGTCACTTTAGTCACTTTGTTCCAAACATTGGCAGCAGCATATACTGCATCCTTCATGCTAAACTCCGTTTGGAAACCCACCACACCCACGCCTGTGTTCACTGCTGCCAGCATGCTGTTCAAGAAAGTCTTTTTATATTTATTCTTCATTGATCTAAGGATAATTAATGAAGTCACATTTCAGGAAGGCACATGGCATAAACATTATTTTTGATGAGAATTTCAGCTTGAGGATGAGCAGAACAGTTGTTGGGGAATAACAAAATCATGCTTCATCATCCAGTCCAGCTTCCCTACGATGACCATGAGCCGTTGGTACAAAATGTTTATGAAACCAATCAGAAAAGATGTCCCTAGTGACCCATACTTTTTTTGGTTGCATGATGATGGACTAGTAAGAAATTCACTCCTTTAAAACAATGAGGACACAAGCTTTTGCCTATCACAGCAAGTTTACACTATAGTGTGCCTGCTGCATTAGCACATCCCAACACAGTTATTCTGCCCATGGCATCCTTAATTCTTGTAGTTGCTCTCATCAGCTGTAGTCAGTGTCTTTCTGGTGTCAGAATTTCATCAGTGACGATCTTGGCGAACTTGTCGGTGAATTTCTCCACTGCTTCATGATCAGCAGTTGCTTTATCACCACAGATCTTTAAAAATTTAATGCCATGTCTTTTCTTAGATTTTTGCAACCAGCCTGTTCTCTTCAATTTTCAGCTCATTATGGTATATCTTTGCTTGTTTCTTGATCAGCATATCATCAAGTGGCATGTTTTCTCTGTGATGCTGAAGGATCCACTTTTTCAATACACAATTGAGACCATTTTTGGCTGTATGCAGTGTTTTTCTATTTTTCATTAACTTATGTTCATCACTTTCTAAATAGAACTTCAACAGTTTATCCTTCTGTTTCTTCATGTCATTGATGGTGGTCATTCCAGCGCCATACTCTTCTGTAAGATGCTTCATCCTTACACCTTTGTCCAGTTTTTCCAATACCTTGACTTTTTGTGCTATAGATCACAGGGGTATCTGCAGGCCTTTTTGATGTTTTCAACAATATCTTTGTACTATAGAGGAGAGAATAAGCAAAAAACACAGTGAGTAATGCATGTAGGTCTGGCAGTGACGATGGTTTATTACCAACTGGCAACAGCAGAGCATCAGAGCCCAGCATGGGCAAGTGAGGTCAAGTGTGGAATTTTCCACTTGTAGCATCATGCCGCTGCTCAAAAAGTCTTGGATTTTGGAGCATTTTGGCTTTTCGGATTAGGGATGCTCATCCTGTATTTTGGAATATTTTACATATTTGTGGATATTTTATGTAGAGAAAATATTGAATTATGTAAGCAGATAAGCTAATGATCATGAAGTCCTTCATAAATGCTGCCTTGGACTTCATTTCAAGGCTTATGATTTTACTTGTGCTTCATGTGGGTAGATGGCTTTGAGTTGTCAGGCAATAGCTAATGATGCTTGAAAGGGGCTGTTGTCCACAGTAAATCTGGATGCACAAAATACACAAATGTGCAAGACCAGTTCACGACACTGCACCAGAAAGCACATGGGAGAGTGTGAATAATCACATGTGCTACAAAACGCTGGATGTTGAGTATGCTAATCACTTTGGCATGGTGCACACATGATTTGAAATATTTCTAAGTAAATTTTTATTTTCCAATTTTTTTGGTTAATCAAGGGTTGCCAACCAAAATTGAAAGAACATGCATTGTTTTGAACATTTTGTTTTGAATGATGTTTATCACAGGTTTTACTGTATTTGGTCAGCTATTTTTATCCAGAATACTCTCAACCAGTTTATTGGTGTGTTTAAATAAACCAGAGTGCCTAATGTGTTGCAAGATATTGTATTTCGTGGGTTATTAGAATTAAGAAGAAAGAAAATTTTCATGCAATTTTATGCCAACATATGAGTTTGAATTTCATTTACAATTTTTATTTGTAGAATATTGGTATTGATTGTTGGTATAAAGAGACCATTTGGATATTGGGAGAAGGCAGTTACAAATTACAGATAGACGAATGAATAGATCTGTGGTAAAGTATGTTATAGAGAAGTGTTGTCCAAACCTTTTTTCATAATGTACCCCTTGTTACCTTTTTCTTCCATTAAGTACCCCCGTGACTGATTAAACTCAGTATTTGGAAGGACAGTGCAAATTATATTAAAAGATCAAATGATTTAATTGCTGGACTGTAGACTGTTATTCAGTACATTACAGGAAAAAGACTAACGAAATTACCTAGAAATGCTTGAAAATTACTTACAACTCAATGTAAAATGAATGATTGATGTTCACTGTTAATATTTATAATTTTGGGCAGTAGAGAGGCTACTGCAGTGATTATGCTTTGTTCCAGAATTACATTTAGTTTGTTTCTTTGTTTTGACTTGAAAATGCTTATTGCAGAGAAAGATGCTTCACAAAAGTAGGTAGAGTCACAGGACAAAGTTTTTCAAAGCCTTCTTTTTCTAAGGTCAGGGTGCTCCTTCTTTACCCAGCTCATAGACCATGTGAGGGTTGAGCTTTCAAATATCAGTTTGAGGTCATGGTCTGAACTTACTTCTAACAGTGCTCTCCAAAGGCAAATAGGAAGCTTCATATTATTTTCAGATAAGAGGAATGGATTTCTAACCCAATCCAGCTGTATAGATCTCTCATATATGTCAGGAGAGTAAGATATGAAAGCACAGATAAGGTTGGTCAAATGTTCTGCAGTAACTGGCTTCAGTCTCTCATCATTGTTACTGGAAAAATAAGCATCTGACTGAGGAAAACGTGTAAAATCTCCCTCGAGCATATCTTCTTCCACAACTCTATTTTTTTTTCAAAAGCCACAAACTTTATCACACTAGTTGAGAATGTTTGTATCATTGCCCTGCAGAATCAAATTTAACTTATTCAGTTTGCTAGATATGTCTCCAGGATATGCCAGTTGTGCAAGCTGAGTAGTGTTTTAAAAAATGTAGTAGATGGATATCCATGTTCTGATAAAAAGGAGCTTACCTCATCTCGCAGTTTGAACAACCTCATGAGTACCCTCCCTGTCGACAGCCAGTAAACCTGTGTGTGCAGTAGTGTCTCTGTGTGCCCAGACACTATGCTTTTGCACAGTCTGTGAAATAGATGAGCATTAAGTGGCCTTGATGTTATGAATTTGATTACTTTGATGCCATCATTCAATATCTCATGCAACTCTGAACATTTTTTTTGGATGCTAATGATTCTCTGAATGATGCAATGGGTACACTCCACATCAGGGTTTTCTTTCTTAATCTATGCAACAAGTCCCTCCAGCAGCATCTGTACACATGGTAATGCAAGATTTCCTACTAAGCCTTTGTTTAGAGAGGAACTGGTGAATGACATTGAAAATGGCTTTCCCAGTTGTGTTCTAATTTTTTACAAAAAAGTGCTCATTTATATCGTCTCCATCAATGTATCTCATAAATGAGACAGGTTGAGCTTGTTTTCAGCTTATTCTCAACTTGATCAATGTCTGTATTCATTTCATTTACCATTTGAGAAACAGTTTTTGTGACAGAGGAACAGGGTTTACTCGGTCAGCTGCCTTTTTATCTAGCATTTTTTCAGCCATCACAACAGCAGCTGGCAATATCAGTTCTTCAGCAATATCAAATGGCTTTGTAGCTTTAGCAGCTAATGAATATACAGCTAAAGATGATTCCATAGCTTTGCTTGATGCTATGGAGGCTTTCTTAATTGTTGTCTGGAAACACTTAAAATAGGAAAGTTGTCTCTTAAAAAACTCCACTGGGTTGCGATTATGATACTGATGTTTTGCGTTAAGGTGATGATGAGGTAAGCTGGTTTCATATGACTTTTGGCCAACCTCTACCCATGGAAGAAGCTCAAAACTTCTGGAGGATGAGAATTCATAGAAGTAAATCCAAAATCACGTAATCTTCCTTGTATTGCCAATATTTAGGTAGATCTGTTTTCTTTTTCATCACAGCTGCTTGCTTTTCTTCACTTTTATCCATCTATCCATATTTCTTGCTGTTCATGAAATACATGTGCATGTTAGCTTACATGTGATTTTGAAAAAGAGACGTTCACACTTTCACTCCTTAGACAAAACTGAGCAAGAGTGACTTGAATGAGGAGTTCAGCACTGTTCCCGTATGTGTCCTGTCCCATATTCTTTCCCTCCCCCTTACTCCCATCTCCCTTCAATTTCTTTCATGTTTATTTTAATTCTTGCTATTTTCTCGTCATTCAATTAAATTGGAAACTGTGTAATTGTTGTGGCTATTCAGTTATTCTGTATTCTTAAACAGTCACCCATGCACACGTACACATGCTCAGTAAAGTTACTGATCCAAGATGCCATATAACCTGTAAGTGATACAGTTTGAAAAAAAATCATCTCTCGTATCCCTTTGAACAATACTGCGTACCCCCAGTGGTGCATGTACTCCAGTTTGGACAACAGTGTTTTAGTGGATACTAGGTAGGTAGACAAGGATAGATATATGGATATACTTTATATGGATACACAGAGGTCTGTATGAAAGATGAATGAGTATAAGAGGACCTAAGCTGTTAATACCTTTTCTTGTCTGTGCTTTATAAGAAATTGCATTGTAGTTTACACCAGGATTTTGCTTAAGAGGTGCCTCACACAGACCTGATTCATTATATAGCTTTTCCTCCTTGAGAAGTTTTAATATGAAAAGATAGAAAATGAAGCCTTTTAAACCCTAATATGTGGATAAAGGCTAGCAAGTATTAGTACTAGAAATGTGATTATATTGTCAAAAAATAGCATTACTCTGGATGATGAAATGCAGTGAAGTTAGGATTAGGAAAATTGTTAGGTGGAAGTGGATTGAGGAATTGGTGATGATATTTACGGACATCTTAACTTTTTCATTGCCTATTTCATCTGCTGATTTACTTGCTCTATGCACATAAAAAAGAAATGCATTTTCCCCTTTACAGAATGTCTTTATATCATATATTAGTGAAGGAGATACTCAAAAAGGAAGTACACTTTCATTTTTTTTTCTTTTGTTCTGGAAGGATGGTGAGTGTAGGTGTAGGGACTCTGGATGGTAGCACATTCCTTGATGTGCTTTCATTCTCAGTTCACTTAAACACTTTACACACTTTATGGTTTTTAATCACGCATAATTTCACACATTCCCTGCGTATCATTAAAAAATTTTGTATATATCTTTACTTTGATGCTTGATTACCATTTCCCACATGAGTAAGGTAGTGCCAGGAGCAGATGAAGACAGGTCACATTCACTTGCATCCAGTCTCTAGCTGTGATATGTAGTCACTGAAACCAAGGCCACCTGTCAACAACGAGATCCCACAGATCTTTTCATGGTTTCCCCTGGCAGCTTTATCTATTTGATTTTTTTTTTTATTTTACTCTAAAATTGTCATAGAGCCATTAGTGCAAAAGTTGCTGTATAAATCTGCCTTCCTGTAGTGATTATGCAGTTGCACATTCTTTGATTAATGTTACTTTTAGGTGTGATATTATTTCCAGCTGTGTTGTTAGGTTGCCAGTGACATATGTGGGTAAGATACAGAATTATGTATCTGCTGGGTATACAAAATGAATTTCACAATACCAAAGCCAAAATCATGGTTTAGAGCACTCTACAGTGTAGCACCTTAAATGTGATTTAGAGCAATTAAAGGCTTAACTGTTTCCTATGTTGTGTACTAAGGAATTCTTTGTATATTTATAATGTGCTTACTATTTGTATTATTATTAAAGGAATGTTGCCTGAGTTTGGAAGAGTATGAGAAGGAGGAAATTTAGAGTAGATGTTGATAAAAGCAAGGTTATTAGGTTTAGCAAGATTGGAGAACAGGTTGGAGTATGAGTTAGGTTTATCAAGGTTGCAGAACATGTTAGTAGGGGTGTGAGTTTCAGTGGAGAAAAAACAGGAGGAAGTGAAGTGTTTTTGATATCTGGGTGTGGACATGGCGGCAAATGTAATCGTGAAAGTAGGAGTGACTCATAAGGTGGATGAGGGGGTGGAGGTTTTGGGAGCACTGAAGGTTAAGTGGAAAAAGATATCATTACCCGGGAGGCATTAATGGGTATGTTTGAAGGTATAGTAGTCCCCAGCACAATAATATTGATGTGAGGCGTGGGTTGTAGATAGGGGTGTGTAGAGGAGGGTGGATGTATTGGAAATTAAATGTTTGAGGACAATATGTAGTGTGAGGTGGTTTGATCAAGTAAGTAAAAAAAGGGTAATTTAAGAAAGTGGTAATAAAAAGTGTGGTTGAGAAAGCTGAAGAGGATGTGCTGAAATGGTTAGGACATGTGGAGAGAATGAGTAAGGAGAGGTTGTCAAAGATGATATATTTTATTTTTTATTTATATTGCTTTGTTGCTGTCTCCCGCGTTAGCGAGGTAGCGCAAGGAAACAGACGAAAGAATGGCCCAACCCACCCACATACACATATATATACATACATGTCCACACACGCAAATATACATACCTATACATCTCAATGTATATGTATATATACACACACAGACATATACATATATACACATGTACATAATTCATACTGTCCGCCTTTATTTATTCCTATCGCCACCTCGCCACACATGGAATAACAACCCCCTCGTTCACACTCGGTCTCTAGCTGTCATGTAATAATGCACCGAAACCACAACTCCCTTTCCTTATCCAGGCCCCACAGAACTTTCCATGGTTTACCCCAGATGCTTCACATGCCCTGGCTCAATCCATTCATAGCACATCAACCCCAGTATACCACATCGTTCCAATTCACTCTATTCCTTCCACACCTTTCACCCTCCTGCATGTTCATGCAGCGATCACTCAAAATCTTTTTCACTCCATCTTTCCACATCCAATTTGGTCTCCCACTTCTCCTTCTTCCCTTCACCTCTGACACATATATCCTCTTTGTCAATCTTTCCTCACTCATTCTCTCCATGTGACCAAACCATTTCAAAACACCTTCTGCTCTCTCAACCACACTCTTTTTATTTCCACACATCTATCTTACCCTATTATTACTTACTTGATCAAATCACCTCACACCACATATTGTCCTCAAACATCTCATTTCCAGCACATCCACCCTCCTGCGCACAACTCTATCCATAGCCCATGCCTCGCAACCATACAACATTGTTGGAATTACTATTTCTTCAAACATACCCATTTTTGCTTTCCGAGATAATGTTCTTGCCTTCCAAACATTCTTCAAGGCTCCCAGAATTTTCGCCCCCTCCCCCACCCTATGATTCACTTCCACTTACATGGTTCCATCCGCTGCCAGATCCACTCCCAGATATCTAAAACACTACTTCCTCCAGTTTTTCTCCATTCAAACTTACCTCCCAATTGACTTGACCCTCAACCCTACTGTACCTAATAACTTTGCTCTTATTCACATTTACTCTCAACTTTCTTCTTTCACACACTTTACCAAACTCAGTCACCAGCTTCTGCAGTTTCTCAAATGAATCAGCCACCAGCTCTGTATCATCAGCGAACAACAACTGACACTTCCCAAGCTCTCTCATCCACAACAGACTGCATACTTGCCCCTCTTTCCAAAACTCTTGCATTCACCTCCCTAACAACCCCATCCATAAACAAATTAAACAACCATGGAGACATCACACACCCCTGCCGCAAACCTACATTCACAGAGAACCAATCACTTTCCTCGCTTCCTACACGTACACATGCCTTGTATGTGTATATATATATATATATATATATATATATATATATATATATATATATTTATTTATTTGCTTTGTTGCCGTCTCCCGCATTTGCAAGGTAGCGCAAGGAAACAGATGAAAGAAATGGCCCAACCCACCCCCATACACATGTATATCACACACATCCCCACACGCAAATATACATACCCATACATCTCAATGTACACATATATATACACACACAGACATATACATATATACACATGCACACAATTCACACTGTCTGCCTTTATTCATTCCCATTGCCACCTCGCCACACATGGAATAACATCCCCCTCCCCCCTCATGTGTGCGAGGTAGCGCTAGGAAAAGACAACAAAGGCCCCATTCGTTCACACTCAGTCTCTAGCTGTCATCCAATAATGCCCAGAACCACAGCTCCCTTTCCACATAAAGGCCCCACAGAACTTTCCATGGTTTACCCCAGACGCTTCACATACCCTGATCCAATCCATTGACAGCATGTCGACCCCGGTATACCACATCGATCCAATTCACTCTATTCCTTGCCCGCCTTTCAGCCCTCGTTCATGTTCAGGCCCCGATCACTCAAAATCTTTTTCACTCCATCTTTCCACCTCCAATTTGGTCTCCCACTTCTCCTTGTTCCCTCCACCTCCGACACATATATCCTCTTGGTCAATCTTTCCTCACTCATTCTCTCCATGTGCCCAAACCATTTCAAAACACCCTCGTCTGCTCTCTCAACCACGCTCTTCTTATTTCCACACATCTCTCTTACCCTTACATTACTTACTCGATCAAACCACCTCACGCCACATATTGTCCTCAGACATCTCATTTCCAGCACATCCACCCTCCTGCGCACTACTCTATCCATAGCCCATGCCTCGCAACCATACAATATTGTTGGAACCACTATTCCTTCAAACATAGCCATTTTTGTTTTTGGAGATAATGTTCTCAACTTCCACACATTCTTCAAGGCTCCCAGGATTTTCGCCCCCTCCCCCACCCTATGATTCACATATATATCAGAAATGGAGTGAACAAGGAGAATGGGGAGACCAAATAGGAGTGGAAGAATGGAGTGAAAAAGGTATTGAGTGATCATGGCCTGAACATGCATTAGGATGAAATGCATGCATGGGATAGGGTGCAGTGGAATGATGTGGTATACAGGGATCACCTCACTGTCAGTGGAGTGAATCAGTGCATGTGAAATGTCCAAGATAAACCACAGAATGGTTTGTGGGTCCTGGTTGTGGATAGGGAGCTGAGGTGTTGCTGCATCATGCATAACAGCAGGAGAATGTATGTGAGTGGGTGCAGCCTGTTTCTGGCCCTACCTTGCCATTGTGAAAAAAATTATGAAACCTTCATACTATGCTTTTATTTAAGAAGTACCAATGTTCCCGAGAATGATTCCTTTCAGTACTGGTTTGGTTGAGACTCCTCTCTCCAGGAATGCATCCTGAGCACTGAAACAATATCCTGGTGCAAACACAGTATAGAGCATCAGTGTATTGTAATTTATGATGGAAATTGCACACTTATATTAGTCAATGTGGGTTAATTCCCCACTAATTTTATTTTCAGGGTTGCCTATCCAATTTTAAGTCAGTAGAGCAGATGTCTGTCTGCAAACTGAAAATATTTGGTATCTAACATAAGTACAGGCACACTACCAATTTTCCGGCATTTGATGGTTCAGTACCTCCTTTAGTCCGGAAAGAATTATGTGAGGGAACTTGAAATAACCGCGGCCACCAGACTAGTTTACTGGGCAGCCACAGATGGCGTTGTGTGTAGGGTGTGCTTATTTACATTCTTTACAATGCACTTGGTGGTGATACTGCAATTCTCTGAAATTCTTATCGTATTTTGCTTAAATTTAACCCTAGCTATGGCCTCTAAGACATATGAGAGTGTCAGTCATAGTGTCAAACGTAAGTACCTGTCCATATCGATCCAAGATAAAGTAGAACTGTTGAAAAAAATGGACTGTGGGTTTTTGTGCGTAATCTGTGTGACATCTGCAGAATTGGTTCATCAACTGTATGTGATATAAAGAAGCATTGGGAGAAAATATTGAAATTCTATGCAAACAGCGATTCCAAGAAGCAAATGACAATTAGAAAAACTATGGAAGATGGTACGAGTACTGAGCATGGTCAAGTGATGATGGAATGGTTTCGACAGCATTGTAGTGATGGAGTATACTTGTCAGGTAGCATGATGATGGACCAGGCTAAGTTGTTCCATAAAGAACTCAAATTACAACATGAGCGTGACTATAGGGAAGGATGGCTTCAAAGATTCAAGAAGCGTCATGGAATTTCCGTGAATAAAGTGTGCGGCGAAAAGCAGTCTGCAAACTACGAAGCTGCTGAGTTTGTGGACGAATTTGCAGAACTTGTAGGTGATGAGCACCACAGTCCTGACCAGTTGTATAATGTACTTCACTTATTTGATTTACATTTGATATTTCTTTAATTTAAATTTCTAGCAGTCCATGGTATGCTTTAGACACATGGGAGATGTATAATTTGTGGGTTAGAGGTGTGTTGATGAATTATTATTACATGGCTATGGTTGGTCTGGCAAAATGGTTAATTCGGCAAGGCGTTGGAACCAAGAGTGCCAGAAAATCGGTGGTGTACCAGTAGTAAAATTGCTCTCTCATATTCATAAATTATAGTTTATCAGGTATAAGATACATTAAGTCTTTTGCTTATTCTTTTGTACATCCACTACAGCTAAGGATTTTATTGTGAAGATTGTCCTTATCAGAATAGTGTTTACTTGACCTTCCAAATACAAATGGATAATTTCCATGTGATTATGTTCATTTTATGCATGGCTACCAATCTATCTATCTATCTATATCTCTGACACCTGTTCTAACTGGAATTCCTTCAAAGGGGTGGCCATGGCAATATGGTCACCATAACAAGTGAACTCCAGTGCCACTTCGTATCCTTTAGCGCTTCACCCTTAACATACCACTGGCAGAAGGCAACTCTCGCACAGTGTTTGATAAGGCTCCTACCTAATGTTCCTCCTGACTACTATCTATCTATCTGATGATCCTACAAACTACTACTTCCTAATTCTCCTACCTAAATGTTCATATCTACTATTTCTATATGCTGCTGCTCCCATTTTGCCAAAAGGTGCTAGCGCATAGTGCTCACCACAGGAAAACTTAGAGTTATAAAGAATGACCTGTGTGAGTTGAGTGTTGTCATATGACAAGGAGAGATTGTACATTTGTGGACAGAATGCCAGTAGTCCACATGTTAGTGAGGCAGAAAAGACAGCTACCTGGGTCAGAGGAGTGCAACTTGACATTTACTGAAGTGCTGGCTCATTAAACAGATGTCCCTAACCCTCCCAATACCCAGGCAAGTAGTACTACCTACCAGTGCTGTCTATTGATATTGGCATCTGTGTTAAGATTTTTGTTTTGAAGATCCTAACTACACTGAAGTTATACTTCATAATCATAGTATTACCAAATTGTTTACTTTTGTTAAGCAAGAATGCAGTTGAAGGTGCTTACACAACCAGGCTTTCTACATGTATGGTTATATTTCCACCAAAGCAGTGTTAATTTGGAACTATGAGAATCAGCTCAAAAATCGTAGTAAGAATTATATGAGGGTGATTGACTGCATTTGAATGGCACATGAATTTGTAAAAGTTGTTAACTTGTGCTAATGATAGACATTAAATCATTTTGAATGTATCAGCCCATGGTATAGATTTGAAAATAGATTGTACAGTTTCTTAATATAAGTGGCTAGTTGTGTCATGATATTTTTTTCAGTCTCTGTGATTAAAGTGTATTGAAGTCTCAGCAATGTTGTATATGGGTACCCATTAGATTGGTTCTGACACTTTCCAAATCACCTAGATGTAAGTAAAAAGCTGATAAACTTATGTTTTTTTAACATACGGAATAGTATTAGTTAAAGAGTGAACTTAGGGTTAAAAATTGGAAAGGATGGAAGGAAAAAGCTAAAGTACAGCTCAGTGTAAGAATAGAATCCAGTGATTGGGAAGTCGTTAAGAATGATATAAGTAGGAGAGGTTTGAGGAACTGGAAATATTATACTTATGAAGGGTGCCATAGTAAAAGAAAATATTGTATTGATGTGTATCAATTTTATTGTAATTTTAGCAAATGCATGAGTGAAGCAGGTGAATCTTGCACAAAGAACACAGTGTTTGAAAAATGATTTTAGTAACTCTGTTAGTGCACATGCAAAGAAAGGATCGGAAAGGAAGCATAAAGTGTCTGAAGTAAGGAGATGTAAAGTGAAAAGGATAGAAATATTAGAAAAAGCTAATGACTGAAGAATAGAGGATTTTAAGAATGGAGGAGTACCATTAGTTCTGCTATAGTGTGAAACAGCCAAAAAAGGAAACACCCAGTAGATCAGGCCGACCAAGGGCTTAATTTCTATGAGTACCTTGCTGGTAACATTTTCTTTCTTTATTAGAAAGTTCAACACCACATATGTGCAAATTATTTCCATGAGTTTAGCATTTGGCTAAAATAACTGTATTAGAAAAACTATGTTGATATCATTATTATTATTTTGCTTTGTCACTGTCTCCCGCGTTTGCGAGGTAGCGCAAGGAAACAGACGAAAGAAATGGCCCAACCCACCCCCATACACATGTATATACATACACGTCCACACACGCAAATATACATACCCATACATCTCAATGTACACATATATATACACACACAGACACATACATATATACACATGCACACAATTCACACTGTCTGCCTTTATTCATTCCCATCACCACCTCGCCACACATGGAATAACATCCCCCTCCCCCCTCATGTGTGCGAGGCAGTGCCAGGAAAAGACAACAAAGGCCCCATTCGTTCACACTCAGTCTCTAGCTGTCATGCAATAATGCCCGAAACCACAGCTCCCTTTCCACATCCAGGCCCCACAGAACTTTCCATGGTTTACCCCAGACGCTTCACATGCCCTGATTCAATTGTGTTGATTCAACTATGTTGATACGTAAGGAAAATTATTTTTCATTTCTAATAGAATAGGTTCTCATGTTTCATAGACAATGGTTTTACAAGCCTATGATCTAATTTGGCCATATAAGATATTTTTTTTTTTTTAGAACAGTATTGTGAAATATTGATATACTGATGTAGCATATTTAAAACTTAATAGGATGAAGATAAAGAAAATAGTATGAAACAATTCTTCAGCGACTTGAGAGAGACAATTGTTGACTTGATGGCTCGACACACCTTTGCATCATGCACACCTCTTCCAAAAAGGTAAGAAAAGAGGGAAAAGAAATTTTATTTGCATAAATGTTGTTATTGTAGATTGAATAATTCTGATGTGAACCTTTGTTGATGGCTTTTATAGTTGGTAGATAGTTGCAACCATTATGTAGTGTGAAAGGAAATGAAGGAAAATTGTTATGGTAAGAGAGAGGGCTTTTGGGCTTGACTGTGTGTCTTGAATTATCTGTTTATAATTCCATAGATGATGAATGGAAATTCTTGAGATAATTCTTGCTCAAGCCTAGGAAATGTGATGTCCTTGCCTCCTTAACTAATCCATCACCTTTCAGTCTCTAATGCAGCCACCACACATTGTCTACCTCCCAACCACAACACAAGCAAATCTTTGTTCCCACCCAGAAACTGGATCTTCACTTCAGTAACCTATCTACAAGTATGGGGAGGGAGGAACAATTGCAGGGGGGCCCCTTTAAGTAACAAGACAATGATTTACTAAGGTGGATGAAGGGGTAGATTGATAGATAAATGTAGTGGAGTTGTTTGTGACTAAAGCCAATTTTTTTTCATGATATTCTCATTTTGTTTTGCTGAAGATATATTGTTTTGGTCATTCTGTGATGATTATTTATAAAGAAACATAAAAGGTAATTAGAAGCAGTGAAAAGTTTTTATCGAGGATGTAAGGCATGTGTACGTGTAGGAAGAGAGGAAAGTGATTGGTTCTCAGTGAATGTAGGTTTGCGGCAGGGGTGTGTGATGTCTCCATGTTGTTTAATTTGTTTATGGATGGGGTTGTTAGGGAGGTGAATGCAAGAGTTTTGGAAAGAGGGGCAAGTATGAAGTCTGTTGGGGATGAGAGAGCTTGGGAAGTGAGTCAGTTGTTCGCTGATGATACAGCGCTGGTGGCTGATTCATGTGAGAAACTGCAGAAGCTGGTGACTGAGTTTGGTAAAGTGTGTGAAAGAAGAAAGTTAAGAGTAAATGTGAATAAGAGCAAGGTTATTAGATACAATAGGGTTGAGGGTCAAGTCAATTGGGAGGTGAGTTTGAATGGAGAAAAACTGGAGGAAGTAAAGTGTTTTAGATATCTGGGAGTGGATCTGGCAGCGGATGGAACCATGGAAGCAGAAGTGGATCATAGGGTGGGGAGCGGGCGAAAATTCTGGGAGCCTTGAAGAATGTGTGGAAGTCGAGAACATTATCTCGGAAAACAAAAATGGGTATGTTTGAAGGAATAGTGGTTCCAACAATGTTGTATGGTTGCGAGGCGTGGGCTATGGATAGAGTTGTGCGCAGGAGGATGGATGTGCTGGAAATGAGATGTTTGAGGACTATGTGAGGTGGTTTGATCGAGTAAGTAACGTAAGGGTAAGAGAGATGTGTGGAAATAAAAAGAGCGTGGTTGAGAGAGCAGAAGAGGGTGTTTTGAAATGGTTTGGGCACATGGAGAGAATGAGTGAGGAAAGATTGACCAAGAGGATATATGTGTCGGAGGTGGAGGGAACGAGGAGAAGAGGGAGACCAAATTGGAGGTGGAAAGATGGAGTGAAAAAGATTTTGTGTGATCGGGGCCTGAACATGCAGGAGGGTGAAAGGAGGGCAAGGAATAGAGTGAATTGGAGCGATGTGGTATACTGGGGTTGACGTGCTGTCAGTGGATTGAATCAAGGCATGTGAAGCGTCTGGGGTAAACCATGGAAAGCTGTGTAGGTATGTATATTTGCGTGTGTGGACGTATGTATATACATGTGTATGGGGGTGGGTTGGGCCATTTCTTTCGTCTGTTTCCTTGCGATACCTCGCAAATGCGGGAGACAGCGACAAAGCAAAAAAAAAAAAAAAAAAAAAGGTAATTGGGATTTCATGATAAAAAGAAAAATACAGTCCTGTCATGATATAACATGGTTCATTTTATTGATTTCAATGTAATGCAGTTACTCCCATTATTCTTTATGATGAGCTGTTGCAGTGTAATGCAAGCCCAGCTGGTCATATGCCATGGGGTGCCAGTTCCATGCATACCCTGCTGCCCAATGTCAGGTCTGTGCTAGTATTCAAAGAGTAAGGATGCAACATTTGCCAATGCCACTCTTATGTTTCTCTGCCTACTTGAATCAGACATCCACAAAAAGATTTTCTCCTAACCTTAAAAGTTTTGGAATTTCAAGATCGATAGTAAGTTTCTCCTAGAATGTTGAAGGTCATGTAAAAATGCAGAAGGCAAATATAGGAATAAGTTTGGCTCATGTCCAGCTGCATGGTTACAAGAATACAGTGTCCACAAAAACCTTGACTAACCCCTATATATTTTAAGAGGTGATATGCAGCTAAAGTTTATTGTAGGTTTAAGCATATGATGCTCTTGGTGAAGTCATCATTCTTTTGATCACTGAGACTAGCATTTCTAACCATGTGAGCACCAGCAACCTGCCTTGGTATGCCTCAGACTATCTTAAGGGAAGGATGTTCTTTCTTTTCCAGGATGCCCTTCATTCTAGAAATTTCATTGCTCAGTACTATATTTCATCTACCTGTGCTTCAGGATAGTTGGCTTTTATCAAACTAAGGAGGACAAGGCCAAAGTCTCACGTAGAAGCAAGAAAATGTGGGTGCACATGAGATTTTTAGGTGCACTGGGTAATCAGAATGCATGATTAGGAGGCTGCTTGCCAGCACTCATGGTCTTCTTGACAATGTCATCCTACCACCCATACCTAACCCATGTCACTGAAAGAAAACATTCAGACCCAAACATAAACTCTTACGATGAGGGGTATTGAAGTAACCCTACATTTCAACTGCTGGACTAAATAAAAGTCATCCAAATCTTTTTGGAAACTTCTCTCAAAGAATCATTTCACATCACCTGTAGAAGGACCTTCACATTCCCTCTCACAAGCCAGCTGCCACACTCCAACGTATGAAGGAAATTAAGTGCAAATGACTTGCATTTTCAAAGAAGTGCAATAACTGGTGTAAGGTGGGGAGGGTGAGGAGGCTGGAGGGTGACGACCAGTTTGATTCTTGTTTTACAGTGAAGACAGTTAAACACCAGATAGGGCCAATTTACTCAATACGTTTCATCTTCATATGGTTATGGTTTGTTTGCGTTCCAGCAAAATGTCTCCGTGTTCACACTATATGTCTAGGATCCAGTCAGTCTGCATGCAGCTGTTGCTCCAAGATGTTGCCTCAGAAATTTAGTGAAGTGGCTCGCTGCAATTGTGCTGCCTTTAGAGGTAGATGAGAAGATGGTCATTTATAAGAAGAAAAGAGTATGGGTACACAAGTGCCAAAGGAAGAGGAAATTAGAGGGGGAATTTTGGCCTCTTTATAAGGAATTACAGGTTGATGAAATGGTTTTACCAACACTTCAGAATGACAGAATTTCAGTTTGGCCTCAGAAGATAGAAGGGTGCTTGCTCAAGACCAATACTTTTCTTCGAATGGCTGTTTCACTGAGGGAGAGATTGGGTGTTTGCTTGAGGTTAGTACCAAACATGGTGTGTTGTCTGTGGAACATTTTATTACACGAATTGGTACAGAAATATAATGTTTACCTTTTTTAGTAGTTTAAAACTGTTGACACTAAAGAGTATTCTTAGAACTTAGTTTCTGAGAAAATAATTAAACTGAATTAGAAATACAGATAGAACTGTATTTCCTTAACAGAAATAGGCTTGCTATTTATTTTGTAATAACTTGGTGTAGTATAATACTGATTAGCTATTAGAAGCTGAAAACAAGATAGATATAGCTAGAGCTGTTCATGATAAAACAAAACAATGACTGCACTGTTGTCATCACTTTACCAAATAATATTATTCATCTACTGAATACTAGACATTAAATAAGAATATGGCCAGGACTTGTTTAATTTTTGTGATGAAAAAGATTACTTTTTTCGAATGACTGTACATTAAATAATGTTTGTTAGACATACTGGAAGCTGAGTAAGAAGTGAATATATCCAGAACTTTTCATGTTAGAGGATTTTTTTTCTGATTTCTCATTGTTGATAATCATTCATACTAGAAGCTAAGTACGTGATATATAAATAAGTAGAACTTACTTGATACCATGAAGTACTGAGTATCCTTGCTAGGAGTTGATAAAGTGTGTTGGTGATGGAGCTAGCATTTGAGAAGTTGTATGTGTTTCTGAGGTGAATGGCACTTGTTCAAGAATTTGCTTCATTTCTAAATGAGAAATGATTGAAAAGCACCTGTGTTTTGCATAGATTTTTATGATAGGATGAAAATGCCTTTACTGTTGCAGCCATACTTTAGAAAAAAGTGTCAGTCAGATCCATTGGCTTTTCTTCTTTCTGACTGTTACCTTCCACTAAATATTTCATCATAACTTGTGAAGCTGTTTCAGGAGGGTTTATGTGCTTACTAGATGAAGGTCTAATTGTGGTTTTCTTTTTGATACCACCCTTTGATGAATTCAAATTGTGACATTTTTGTTTTGGATCAATTTCACATTGTTCCTTTTCTATCAGACTCTGTACATCATCTGCTTCTTCCATGTTCTCTGATCCTTCTTTACCATCTTCAAGGTTATTCACAGTTTCCCTCTCATGTAGGCAAGGCCTAACAAAAGAAATTTCATCTGCATATCTTCATTTTGGTACATTGACTGCTTCCTGCCCACTCATAATAGTACATCTTTTTAAATATCTCCAGTACTTAGGTGAGGTGCGGTCCAACTTAAGTTTTCATTTATAGCCTGAAAATGATGAGACTATTCAGTATTTTCATGCTATATAGAATTTCATGCAATCGATATGCACTTAAAATTTCTGCAAAATGTTACTCTGAAGTGTTCACTATACACTGGTGAAAAACATGATTGAATCTCTCTCTCTCTCTCTCTCTCTCTCTCTCTCTCTCTCTCTCTCTCTCTCTCTCTCTCTCTCTCTCTCTCTCTCTCTCTCTCTCTCTCTCTCTCTCTCTCTCTCTCTCTCTCTCTCTCTCTCTCTCTCTCTCTCTCTCTCTCTCTCTCTCTCTCTCTCTCTCTCTCTCTCTCTCTCTCTCTCTCTCTCTCTCTCTCTCTCTCTCTCTCTCTCTCTCTCTCTCTCTCTCTCTCTCTCTCTCTCTCTCTCTCTCTCTCTCTCTCTCTCTCTCTCTCTCTCTCTCTCTCTCTCTCTCTCTCTCTCTCTCTCTCTCTCTCTCTCTCTCTCTCTCTCTCTCTCTCTCTCTCTCTCTCTGTCTCTGTCTCTGTCTCTGTCTCTGTCTCTCTCTCTCTCTCTCTCTCTCTCTCTCTCTCTCTCTCTCTCCTGGCAATAGCTTTAGAACCATAGCATTCAGCTATTGCCTTGGTTATTATACTGTTCATTGCTTAGACAAAGGAAGACTTTGCATCTTTTATCGAGACATTAAATCTGAGGTTATGCCTAAGGCTGCTGAGGAGATGTGGAAGAGTATGGCTGCAGAGTTTTGGGATTCATGGAATTTTCCAAACTGTGTAGGGGTCATAGATGGCAAGCATGTTGTTTTGCTTGCACTTGTGAATGCAAATTACAAATTTGTAGTAGTTGATATTTGGTCATGTGGTATGAATAGTAATGGGGTGTCTCCTCTCATTCAAAGCTCGGTGAGCAATTGGAAAAACGCGTTCTCAATATATCCTCCCCAGCACAGCCACCTGACTTGTCTTGCACTGCACCATACGTCATTGTCAGGATGAAGCTTTCCCCTTGAAAACTTCTCTGTTGAGACCTTATCCCAGATCACAGAGCAATATTGATGTACAGAAACGAACTGTATTGTGTGAATTGGCCCTTATTGTGATAACCTTGGGTTGCTTATTGGTGCAATGGATGGGAGAGAGTTGTTCTACATACTTAGAAATACAGTGAATGGCGAGTAGTACATTAAGGTGATAAAAGACAATTTGGTTCCATTATATGAGGTTCATGGGTATGGGATAATACCCCCTATCAAAAGGCTAGAAAGGGGGTGAATTGGCTGTCAAAAATATATTCCCCTGCTGGAGTATCCTGGGAACTTGTCAGAGCTTAACCCAGCTGAAAACTGCTGGAACCAGATGAAAGTCGAGCTTGCTTTATGTAAAACCTCATCAGTGCCTCACCCTGTTCAGGAAATCTAGACCTTGTGGACCCAGACTGTTGCCTGTAATTCTTCAGAAACATTGCTAATTCCATGCTCAGACACCTGATATGGAATTCAAGACCAGAGGAGAGATGACATAGTATTGAAATGTAAGTTTAAGATTGCCTTCAAGAATATATGTGGGAGGCAGACAAGGGTTTTTGTTTGCAGCCTTTGTAAGTAATGCATGGTCATCTAGTACATTGTGGTATATAACCATGCTTATCATGGTTAGATACATATTACTTTTTTAACTGTTTTATGTAACTTTACATGAAATTTGTTGCTATTTTCACTTACATACTGCATACTGAGTTTGTGATATTATAATGCATACAGAATTACCTTGTTCATTCTTTTGAAAAATATTGTGACATGCGAATGGCATCATTTGACAAGGGTCATGAGGATTTGTATGTCAGTCTATTGGCCAGCCATGCAAGTGATTCCCTGTCAGTCTTCTCTGTTTTAGTGCAACTTATTATCCTTCTCAGTTTCATCAACACATTTCATTTTGAGTGAAGAAAAATGAAAAAGATTTGGATTGAACATTATTACTACAGCAATAGTGTATGGTATATAATTCAATATAGTTGTTATTAAATGAAAAGGACATTGCTTTTACCTTATAATCCATGCTTGCTTTTCTTACTCATCCTTCCTGTCATCTAGTCTCTCCAAACATACTACTGAGATGGAAATAACTGGTTGTAGTACCACTTTGTGCCATACTAATGCATGATATGTTGCACAAAGCATGCTTCACTATTTCCTTCCTTGTTACCACCCACATCATACTAAGTCTGAATACAAGTATTAGCTTTATTCACCTACAGAAACAAAGCATGGTGTTGATATTATTCTGGAGGTTCTTGACTAATTCATATAATGAAAATGATACTCAGAATCTTTTTCACTCCATCCTTCCACCTCCAATGTGGTCTCCCACTTCTCCTCGTTCCCTCCACCTCCAACACATATATCCTCTTGGTCAATCTTTCCACACTCATTCTCTCCATGTGCCCAAACCATTTCAAAACACCCTCTTCTGCTCTCTCAACCAAGCTCTTTTTATTTCCGCACATCTCTCTTACCCTTACATTACTTACTCGATCAAACCACCTCACACCACACATTGTCCTCAAACATCTCATTTCCAGCATATCCACCCTCCTGCGCACAACTCTATCCATAGCCCACGCCTCGCAGCCATACAACATTGTTGGAACCACTATTCCTTCAAACATACCCATTTTTGCTTTCCGAGATAATATTCTCGACTTCCACACATTCCTCAAGGCTCCCAGGATTTTCGCACCCTTCCCCACCCTATGATTCACTTCCGCTTCCATGGTTCCATCCGCTGCCAGATCCACTCCCAGATATCTAAAACACTTTACTTCCTCCAGTTTTTCTCCATTCAAACTTACCTCCCAATTGACTTGACCCTCACCCCTACTGTACCTAATAACCTTGCTCTAATTCACATTTACTCTCAACTTTCTTCTTTCACACACTTTACCAAACTCAGTCACCAGCTTCTGCCGCTTCTCACATGAATCAGCCACCAGCGCTGTATCATCAGCAAACAACAACTGACTCACTTCCCAAACTCTCTCATCCACAACAGACTGCATATTTGCCCCTCTTTCCAAAACTCTTGCATTCACCTCCCTAACAACCCCATCCATAAGCAAATTAAACAAACCATGGAAACATCACACATTCTTGCCACAAACCTACATTCACTGAGAACCAATCACTTTCCTCTCTTCCTACACGTACACATGCCTTACATCCTTGATAAAAACTTTTCACTGCTTCTAACAACTTACCTCCCACACCATATATTCTCAATACCTTCCACAGAGCATCTCTATCAACTCTGTCATATGCCTTCTCCAGATCCATAAATGCTACGTACAAATCCATTTGCTTTTCTAAATATTTCTCACATACATTCTTCAAAACAAACACCTGATCCACAGATCCACTTTTGAAACCACACTGCTCCTCCCCAATCTGATGCTCTGTACATGCCTTCACCCTCTCAATCAATACCCTCCCATATAATTTACCAGGAATACTCAACAAACTTATACCTCTGTAATTTGAGCACTCACTCTTATCCCCTTTGACTTTGTACAATGGCACTATGCACGCATTCCGCCAATCCTCAGGCACCTCACCATGAATCATACATACATTAAATAACCTTACCAACCAGTCAACAATAGTCACCCCATTTTTTAATAAATTCCACTGTAATACCATCCAAACTTGCTGCCTTGCCGGCTTTCATCTTCTGCAAAGCTTTTACTACCTCTTCTCTGTTTACCAAAGCATTTTCCCTAACCCTCTCACTTTGCACACCACCTCAACCTAAACACCCTATATCTGCCACTCTATCATCAAACACATTCAACAAACCTTCAAAGTACTCACTCCATCTCCTTCTCACATCACCACTACTTGTTATCACCTCCCCATTAGCCCCCTTCACTGAAGTTCCCATTTGCTCCCTTGTCTTTAGCACTTTATTTACCTCCTTCCAGAACATCTTTTTATTCTCCCTAAAATTTAATGATATTCTCTCACCCCAACTCTCATTTGCCTTCTTTTTCACCTCTTGCACCTTTCTCTTGACCTCCTGCCTCTTTCTTTTATATATCTCCCACTCATTTACATTTTTTCCTTGCAAAAATCGTCCAAATGCCTCTCTCTTCTCTTTCACTAATAATCTTACTTCTTCATCCCACCACTCACTACCCTTTCTAATCAACCCACCTCCAACGCTTCTCATGCCACAAGCATCTTTTGCGCAATCCATCACTGCTTCCCTAAATACATCCCATTCCTCCCCCACTCCCCTTTCCTCCTTTGTTCTCACCTTTTTCCATTCTGTACTCAGTCTCTCCTGGTACATTCTCACACAAGTCTCCTTCCCAAGCTCACTTGCTCTCGCCACTCTCTTCACCCCAACATTGTCTCCTCTTTTTTGAAAACCCCTACAAATCTTCACCTCTGCCTCCACAAGTTAATGATCAAACATCCCTCCAGTTGCACCTCTCAGCACATTAACATCCAAAAGTCTCTCTTTCGCGCGCATATCATTTAACACATAATCCAATAATGCTCTTTGGCCATCTCTCCTACTTACATGTGTATACTTATGTATATCTCACTTTTTAAAACAGGTATTCCCAATCACCAGTCCTTTTTCAGCACATAAATCTACAAGCTCTTCACTATTTCCATTTACAACACTGAACACCCCATGTATACCAATTATCCCCTCAACTGCCACATAACTCACCTTTGCATTGAAATCACTCATCACTATAACCTGGTCTTGTGCATCAAAACCACTAACACACTCATTCAGCTGCTCCCAAAACACTTGCCTCTCATGATCTTTCTTCTCATGCCCAGGTGCCTATGCACCAATAATCACCCATCTCTCTCCATCAACTTTCAGTTTTACCCATATCAATCTAGAATTTACTTTCGTACACTATCACATACTCCCACAACTCCTGTTTCAGGAGTAGTGCCACTCCTTCCCTTGCTCTTGTACTCTCACTAACCCCTGACTTTACTCCCAAGACATTCTCAAACCACTCTTCCCCTTTACCCTTGAGCTTCATTTCACTCAGAGCCAAAACATCCAGGTTCCTTTTCCTCAAACATGTTACCTATCTCTCCTTTTTTCTCATCTTGGTTACATCCACACACATTTAGTCTACACCCCAATCTGAGCCTTCAATGCTGCGAAATATTTATATATATATATATATATATATATATATATATATATATATATATATATATATATATATATATATATATATATATATATATATATATTTTGCTTTGTCGCTGTCTCACGAGTTTGCGAGGTAGCACAAGGAAACAGATGAAAGAAATGGCCCAACCCACCCCCATACACAATGTATATACATACACGTCCACACACGCAAATATACATACCTATACATCTCAATTTACACATATATATACACACACATACATATATACACATGCACACAATTCACACTGTCTGCCTTTATTCATTCCCATCGCCACCTCGCCACACATGGAATACCATCCCCCTCCCCCCTCATGTGTGCGAGGTAGCACTAGGAAAAGACAACAAAGGCCCCATTCGTTCACACTCAGTCTCTAGCTGTCATGCAATAATGCCCGAAACCACAGCTCCCTTTCCACATCCAGGCCCCACACAACTTTCCATGGTTTACCCCATACGCTTCACATGCCCTGATTCAATCCACTGACAGCACGTCAACCCCGGTATACCACATCGATCCAATTCACTCTATTCCTTGCCCTCCTTTCACCCTCCTGCATTTTCAGGCCCCGATCACACAAAATCTTTTTCACTCCATCTTTCCACCTCCAATTTGGTCTCTCACTTCTCCTCGTTTCCTCCACCTCCAACACATATATCCTCTTGGTCAATCTTTCCACACTCATTCTCTCCATGTGCCCAAACCATTTCAAAACACCCTCTTCTGCTCTCTCAACCAAGCTCTTTTTATTTCCACACATCTCTCTTACCTTTACATTACTTACTTGATCAAACCACCTCACACCACACATTGTCCTCAAACATCTCATTTCCAGCACATCCACCCTCCTGCGCACAACTCTATCCATAGCCCACGCCTCGCAACCATACAACATTGTTGGAACCACTATTCCTTCAAACATACCCATTTTTGCTTTCCGAGATAATATTCTCGACTTCCACACATTCTTCAAGGCTCCCAAGATTCTCACCCCCTCCCCCACCCTATGATTCACTTCCGCTTCCATGGTTCCATCCGCTGCCAGATCCACTCCCAGATATCTAAAACACTACTTCCTCCAGTTTTTCTCCATTCAAACTTACCTCCCAATTGACTTGACCCTCAACCCTACTTTACCTAATAACCTTGCTCTTATTCACATTTACTCTTAACTTTCTTCTTTCACACACTTTACCAAACTCAGTCACCAGCTTCTGCAGTATCTCTCATGAATCAGCCACCAGCGCTGTATCATCAGCGAACAACAACTGACTCGCTTCCCAAGCTCTCTCATCCACAACAGACTTCATACTTGCCCCTCTTTCCAAAACTCTTGCATTCACCTCCCTAACAACCCCATCCATAAACAAATTAAACAACCATGGAGACATCACACACCCCTGCCGCAAACCTGCATTCACTGAGAACCAATCACTTTCCTCTCTTCCTACACGTACACATGCCTTACATCCTCGATAAAAACTTTTCACTGCTTCTAACGACTTGCCTCCCACACCATATATTCTTAATACCTTCCACAGAGAATCTCTATCAACTCTATCATATGCCTTCTCCAGATCCATACATGCTATATACAAATCCATTTGCTTTTCTAAGTATTTCTCACATACATTCTTGAAAGCAAACACCTGATCCAAACTTCTGAAACCACACTGCTCTTCCCCAATCTGATGCTCTGTACATTCCTTCACCCTCTCAATCAATACCCTCCCATATAATTTACCAGGAATACTCAACAAACTTATATCTCTGTAATTTGAGCACTCACTCTTATCCCCTTTGCCTTTGTACAGTGGCACTATGCATGCATTCCGCCAATCCTCAGGCACCTCACCATGAGTCATACATACATTAAATAATCTTACCAACCAGTCAACAATACAGTCACCCTTTTTTCAATAAATTCCACTGCAATACCATCCAAACCTGCTGCCTTGCCGGCTTTCATCTTCCACAAAGCTTTTACTACCTCTTCTCTGTTTACCAAATCATTTTCCCTAACCCTCTCACTTTGCACACCACCTCGACCAAAACACCTTATATCTGCCACTCTATCATCAAACACATTCAACAAACCTTCAAAATACTCACTCCATCTCCTTCTCACATCACCACTACTTGTTATCACCTCCCCATTTGCGCCCTTCACTATATGTATTTATTTATTTATTTATTTTCCTTTGTCGCTGTGTCCCACGTAAGCGAGGTAGCACAAGGAAACAGACGAAAGAAAGGCCCAACCCACCCACATCCACATGTATGTACATACACGTCCACACATGCAAATATACATACCTATACATCTCAACGTATACATATATATATACACACACAGACATATACATATATACACATGTACATAATTCATACCATCTACCTTTATTCATTCACATCGCCACCCCGCCACACATGAAATAACAACCCCCTCCCCCTCTCATGTGCTCGAGGTAGTGCTAAGAAAAGACAACAAAGGCCCCATTCGTTCACACTCAGTCTCTAGCTGTCATGTAATGATGCACCGAAACCACAGCTCCCTTTCCACATCCAGGCCCCACACAACTTTCCATGGTTTACCCCAGACGCTTCACATGCCTTGGTTCAATCCATTGTCAGTACGTCGACCCCTGTATACTGCATCATTCCAATTCACTCTATTCCTTGCACGCCTTTCACCCTCCTGCATGTTCAGGCCCCGATCCCTCAAAATCTTATTCACCCCATCTTTCCACCTCTGACTTGGTCTCCCACTTTTCCTCGTTCCCGCCACCTCTGACACATATATCCCCTTGGTTAATCTTTCCTCACTCATTCTCTCCATGTGACCAAATCATTTCAAAACACCCTCTTCTGCACTCTCAACCACACTCTTTTTATAACCACACATATCTCTTACCCTATTATTACTTAATCGATCATACCACCTCACACCACATATTGTCCTCAAACATCTCATTTCCAGCACCTCCATCCTCCTGCGCACAACTCTATCCATAGCCCATGCCTCGCAATCATACAACATTGTTGGAACCACTGTTCCTTCAAACATACCCATTATTGCTTTTCGAGATAATGTTCTCGACTTCCACATATTCCTAAATGCTCCCAGAACTTTCACCCCCTCCCCCACCCTATTATTCACTTCGCTTTCATGGTTCCATCCACTACCAAATCCACTCCCAGATATCTAAAACACTTTACTTCCTCCAGTTTTTCTCCATTCAAACGTATCTCCCAATTGACTTGTTCCTTAACCCTACTGTACCTAATAACCTTACTCTTATTCACATTTACTCTCAGCTTTCTTCTTTCACACACTTTACCAAACTCAGTCACCAGCTTGTGCAGTTTCTCACCTGAATCAGCCACCAGCACTGTATCATCAGCGATCAACAACTGACTCACTTCCCTAGCTCTCTCATCCACAACAGACTGCATGCTTGCCCCTCTTTCCAAAACTCTTGCATTCACCTTCCTAACAACCCCATCCATCAACAAATTAAACAACCATGGAGACATCACACACACATGCCACAAACCTACATTCACTGAGAACCAATCACTTTCCTCTCTTCATACACATACACATGCCTTACATCCTTGATAAAAACTTTTCACTGCTTCTAATACCTTGCCCCACACACCATATATTCTTAATACCTTCCACAGAGCATCTCTATGAACTCCATCATATGCCTTCTCCAGATCCATGAATGCTACATACAAATCCATTTGCTTTTCTAAGTATTTCTCGCATACATTTTTCAAAGCAAACACCTGATCCACACACATTCTCTACCACTTCTGAAACCACACTGCTCTACCCCAATCTGATGCTCTGTACATGCCTTCACCCTCTCAATCAATACCCTTCCATATAATTCCCCAGGAATACCTAACAAACTTATACCTTTGTAATTTGCGCACTCACCTTTGTCCCCTTTGCCTTTGTACAATGGCACTATGGAAGCATTCTGCCAATCCTCAGGCACCTCACCATGAATGATACATACATTAAATAACCTTACCAACCAGTCAACAATACAGTCACCTCCTTTTTAATAAATTCCACTGCAATACCATCCAAACCCGCTGCCTTGCCAGCTTTCATCTTCCGCAAAGCTTTTACTACCTCTTCTCTGTTTACCAAATCATTTTCCCTAACCCTCTCATTTTGCACACCACCTCAACCAGAACACCCTATATCTGCCACCCTATCATCAAACACATTTAACACACCTTCAAAATACTTACTCCATGTCCCTCTCACATCACCACTACTTATCACCTCCCCATTAGCCCCCTTCACTGAAGTTCCCATTTGCTCCCTTGTCTTACTCACTTTATTTACCTCCTTCCAAAACATCTTTTTATTCTCGCTAAAATTTAATGATACTCTCTCACCCCAACTCTCATTTGCCCTCTTTTTCACCTCTTGCACCTTTCGCTTGACCTCCTGTCTCTTTCTTTTATACATCTCCCGCTCATTTGCATTTTTTCCCTGCAAAAATCGTCCAAATGCCTCTCTCTTCTCTTTCACTAATAATCTTACTTCTTCATCCTACCACTCACCACCCTTTCTAATCTGCCCACCTCCCACGCTTCTCATGCCACAAGCATCTTTTGCTCAAGCCATCACTGATTCCCTAAATACATCTCATTCCTCCCCCACTCCCCTTACCTACTTTGTTCTCACCTTTTTCCATTTTGTACTCATTCTCTCCTGGTACTTCCTCACGCAAGTCTCCTTCCCAAGCTCACTTTCTCTCACCACTCTCTTCACCCCAACATTGTCTCTCTTTTTCTGAAAACCTTTACAAATCCTCCCCTTCTCCTCCACAAGATAATGATCAGATACCCTCCAGTTGCACCTCTCAGCACATAAACATCCAAAAGTCTCTCTTTCGCGCGCCTATCAATTAACACATAATCCAATCACGCTCTCTGGCCATCTCTCCTACTTACATATGTATACTTATGTATATCTCTCTTTTTAAACAAGGTATTCCCAATCACCAGTCCTTTTTCAGCACATAAATCTATAAGCTCTTCGCCATTTCCATTTACAACACTGAACACCCCATGTACAACAGTTATTCCCTGAACTGCCACATTGCTCACCTTTGCATTCAAATCACCCATCACTATAACCTGGTCTTGTGCATCAAAACCACTAACACACTCATTCAGCTGCTCCCAAAACACTTGCCTCTCATGATCTTTCTTCTTATGCCCAGGTGTATATGCATCAATAATCACCCATCTCTCTCCATCAACTTTCAGTTTTACCCATATCAATCTAGAGTTTACTTTCTTACACTCTATCACATACTCCCACCACTCCTGTTTCAGGAGTAGTGCTACTCCTTCCCTTGCTCTTGTCCTGTCATTAACCCATGACTACTCGCAAGACATTCTCAAACCACTCTTCCCCTTTACCCTTGAGCTTTGTTTCACTCTGAGCCGAAACATCCAGGTTCCTTTCCTCAAACATACTACCTATCTCTCCTTTTTTCTCATCTTGGTTACATCCACACACATTTAGACACCCCAATCTGAGCCTTCGAGGAGGATGAGCACTCCCTGCGAACTCTTTCTTCTGTTTCCCCTTTTAGAAAGTTAAAGTACAAGGAGGGGAGGGTTTCCAGCTCCCTGCTCCCGTCCCCTTTAGTCGCCTTCTACAACACGTGAGGAATGCGTGGGAAGTATTCTTTCTCCCCTATCCCCAGGATTGGTGGGAGTATGTGATAGAGTGTAAGAAAGTATACTCTAGATTGATATGGGTAAAACTGAAAGTTGAATGAGAAAGATGGGTGATTATTGGTGCATATGCCCCTGGGCATGAGAAGAAAGATCATGAGAGGCAAGTGTTTTGGGAGCAGCTGAATGAGTGTGTTAGTGGTTTTGATGCATGAGACCAGGTTATAGTGATGGGTGATTTGAATGCAAAGGTGAGTAATGTGGCAGTTAAGGTAGTAATTGGTATACATGGGGTGTTCAATGTTGTAAATGGAAAGGGTGAAGAGCTTGTAGATTTATTTGCTGAAAAAGGAGTGGTGATTGAGAATACCTGGTTTAAAAAGAGGGGTATACATAAGTATAATTATGTAAGTAGGAGAGATGGCAAGAGAGTGTTATTGGATTACGTGTTAATTGATTAGCGCATGAAAGAGAGTTTTGGATGTCAATGTGCTGAGAGGTGCAAGTGGAGGGTTGTCTGTTCATTATCTTGTAGGGGCGAAGATGAGGATTTGTAGAGGTTTTCAGAAAAGAAGAGAAAACGTTGGGGTGACGAGAGTGGTGAGAGTAAGTGAGCTTGGGAAGGAGACTTGTGTGAGGAAGTACCAGGACGATTTTTGCAGGGTATTAGTGTGAATGTCTTGGAGATGTATAAAAGAAATTGGGAGGAAGTCAGGAGAAAAGTGCAAGAGGTTGAAAAGAGGGCAAAAGAGAGTTGGGGTGAGAGAGTATCATTAAATTTTTCGGGAGAATAAGATGATGTTTTAAAAGGAGGTAAATAAAGTGCATAAGACAAGAGAACAAATGGGAACATCTGTGAAGGGGCCAATGGGGAGGTGATAACTAGTAGTGGCAATGTGAGAAGGAGATGAAGTGAGTATTTTGAAGGTTTGTTGAATGTGTTCGATGATAGAGTGGCAGATCTAGGGTGTCTTGGTTGAGGTGGTGTTTGAAGTAAGAGTATCAGGGAAAACGGTTTGGTAAACAAGAGGAGAGGTACTGAAAGGTGTGCAGAAGATGAAACCTGGCAAGGTGGCAGGTTTGGATGGTATTGCTGTGGAATTTATTAAAAAAGGGTGTGACTGTGTTGTTGACTGGTTGGTAAGGATATTCAGTGTATTTATGGCTCATGATGAAGTGCCTGAGGATTGGCGAAATGCATGCATAGTGCCATTGTATAAAGGCAAAGGGGATAAAGGTGAGTGTTTAAATTACAGAGGTATTAGTTTTTTTTGAGTATTCCTGGGAAATTATACGGGAGGGTATTGATTGAGAGGGTAAAGGCATGTACATAGCATCAGATTTGGGAAAAAGCAGTGTGGTTTCAGAAGTGGTAGATGATATGTGGAACAGGTGTTTGCTTTGAAGAATGTATGTGAGAAATACTTAGAAAAACTAATGGATTAGTATGTAGCATTTAAGGACCTGGAGAAGGCATATGATAGAGTTGATAGAGATGCTCTGTGGAAGGTATTAAGAGTATATGGTATGGGAGGCAAGCTGCTAGATGCAGTGGAAAGTTTTTTATCAAGGATGGAAGGCATGTGTATGAATAGGAAGAGAGGAAAGTGATTGGTTCCCAGTGAATGTTGTTTTGCGGCAGGTGTGTGTGATGTCTCCATGGTTGTTTAATTTGTTTATGGACAAGGTTGATGGGGAGATGCATGCAAGAGATTTGGAGAAAGGGGTAAGTATGCAGACTGTTGTGGATGAGAGGGCTTGGGAAGTGAGTCAGTTGTTGTTCGCTAATGATACAGCACGGGTGGCTGATTTGGCTGAGAGACTGCAGAGGCTTGTGACTGAGTTTGGTAGTGTGTGAAAGAAGAAAGCTGAGGGTAAATGTGAATAAGAGCAAGGTTATTAGGTACAGTAGGGTTGAGGGACAAGTCAATTGAGAGGTAAGTTTGAATGGAGAAAAACTGGAGGAAGTGAAGTGTTTTAGATATCTAGGAGTAGATTCAGCAGTGGATGGAACCATGGAAGCAGAAGTGAGTCACAGGGTGGGGGAGGGGGCAAAGTTTCTGGGAGCGTTGAAGAATGTGTGGATGGCGAGAACATTATCTCTGAAAGCAAAAATGGGTATGTTTGAAGGAATAGTGGTTCCAACAATGTTATATGGTTGCGAGGCGTGGGTTATAGATAGTGATGTGTGGAGAAGGTGGATGTGTTGGAAATGAGATGTTTGGGGAAAATATGTGGAGTGAGGTGGTTTGGTTAAGTAAGAAATGAAAGGGTAAGAGAGATGTGTGGTGGTAATAAGAGTGTGGTTGAGAGAGCAGAAGAGGGTGTATTGAAATGGTTTGGTCACATGGAGAGAATGAGTGAGGAAATATTGACCAAGAAGATATATGTGTCCGAGGTAGAGGGAACGAGGAGAAGTGGGAGACCAAATTGGAGATGGTAGGATGGAGTGAGAAAGATTTTGAGCGATCAGGGCCTGAACATGCAGGAGAGTGAAAGGCATGCAAGGAATAGAGTGAGTTGGAACGATGTGATATACCGGCATGGACGTGCTGTCAATGGATTGAACCAGGGCATGTGAAGCGTCTGTGATAAACCATGGAAAGTTTTGTGGGGCCTTTATGTGGAAAGGGAGCTATGGTTTTGGTGCATTATACATGACTGCTAGAGACTGAGTGTGAACAAATATGGCCCTTGCTGTGTTTTCCTAGCACTACCTCGTGCACGTGCGGGGGGGGGTTATTTCATGTGTGGCGGGATGGCAACGGGAATGAATAAAGGCAGCAAGTATGAATTATGTACATGTTTATATATGTATATGTCTGTGTATGTACATATGTGCAAATATTGAAATGTATAGGTATGTATATGTGCGTGTGTAGACGTGTATGTATATACATGTGTATGTGGGTGGGTTGTGCCATTCTTTCATCTGTTTCCTTTTGCTACCTCACTAACGCGGGAGACAGCGACAAAGTATAATGATAATGAATAGATAGCTGTATCTAACATTAGCCTTACCCATTATTTATACCTGATCAGAGATATATTCCTCTTAGATTTTAGTTTGTTGTATGGAACACAGCTACACTGATAAACACAAATTGAATTATAGATATTGACATGTTATAGCACACTTTCTTCCTCAAAGGATTCTGTCAGTAAACAAGGGAAATTAACCAGCTTTGCTTCCTTCGAAGATAATTGAGGGAAAACTCTAGAATAACCTGTGAGTATTTCCAACATCTGTCCTTGAACAAACCCTTGCACAAATCTTTCACAGATAACTTCCTGCCATAGGCACCTCTTAAGAAACAAGGCTTATATCAAACTCTCATTTGGATTCGTGAATGCACTTATTTCACTTGCATCCCACAAAAGTCTTTTTCCTCAAGAGAAAATAATGATGAGCAGTGGTATATACAAGATCCTATTCTTAGGAATAGATGAGGGTATTTTTCACAGGTTAAAAATGGAATTGCAGTGTTATGCTATTTCTTGCTCATTGACCTTCTTTGCAGGCAGAAATAGCTCAACATTTCAGAATTAGTTATGTATTAATTACAATTATAAGTGACAGCAAGATTGGTTTTAAAGCTGTGTTTGTGCAGGACACAGTTCTTAGTAATTACCTGAGCACCTATTTTATCATCAGTAATAAAGGTCTGTGTGGATATTTGATAAGTTACCGAAGGATTGATGTTGGTGTGATATATTTTTATTGAATTTAATTGCTATGTAGCATTGTTGAGATCAGAAGTATGTAATGGTAACTAAACACTTCAGAGACTCTGTGGCAGATATGCTGGTTTCAAGAGGTCAGAGTGCAACCTGGTTAATTGGCAACAAATTGGTAACAATCACAACCTCTGGCTGTTCACAAAGACTTCTTCAAAATGGACTCTGTGACAAATGTTATCAGCTGTGCAACAAGAAGTGTAAGTATATTATTTGACTGGAAAGATACAGCTAGAATACTGCATAATTTACCTTGAGAAAGTTATGAAAATAAATTTATTACACTAAATATTTTAAGAATATTGTATATTATGTATGTTTTAAGTTTCATACAACTATTCAGTCAAAAGAAGTACTTTGATTTATACTTCAGGGTAACCATTGCATATTATAGATACACCAAGATCACCCCTCATTTCTTTACGTTAATTTATCAATTGTTGTAACAAAGTCCCACGTATTTCTCTCCAATTAACCTGCATTATCTTGCTATATCAATCTTTCACCTTTTCACCCATGCAGTCCATCATACTTTAATTGAATTATTCATATCACAACTTGGGGCTCACTACGCCTTTTCATTCATACTTTTACATGAAACCTTTTATGGGATCATTTTCAATTGTGTATGATCTCCTTGTTGCAGAACTCCATTTACTTAATAAGCTCAGTTTCACTGATGCCTTCAAAGTTAGGCTAAATATTAATTAATTCATAATACTTAATTATTCTTTTGTGCATCAGTGAGGTAGCCCCAGGAAACAGACAAAGAAGGGCCCATCCACACGCACATACACACACACACTTTATAAAAGGGGAAACAGAAGAAGGAGTCACGCGGGGAGTGCTCAGCCTCCTCGAAGGCTCGGATTGGGTAATCTGAATATGTGTGGATGTAACCAAGATGAGAAAAAAGGAGAGATTGGTGTTATGTTTGAGGAAAGGAACCTGGATGTTTTGGCTCTGAGTGAAACGAACCTCAAGGGTAAAGGGGAATAGTGATTTGGGAGTGTTTTTGGAGTAGTCAGGGGTTGGTGAGAGGACAAGAGCAAAGGAAGGAGTAGCAGTACTCCTGAAACAGGAGTTGTGGGAGTATGTGATAAAGTGTAAGAAAGTAAACTCTAGATTGATATGGGTAAAACTGAAAGTGGATGGAAAGAGATGGGTGATTATTGGTGCATATGCACCTGGGCATGAGAAGAAAGATCATGAGAGGCAAGTATTTTGGGAGCAGCTGAGTGAGTGTTTTAGCAGTTTTGATGCATGAGACCAGGTTATAGTGATGGGTGATTTGACTGCAAAGGTCAGTAATGTGGCAGTTGAGGGAATGATTGGTGTACATGGGGTGTTCAGTGTTGTAAATGGAAATGGTGAAGAGGTTGTAGATTTATGTGCTGAAAAAGGACTGGTGATTGGGAATACCTGGTTTAAAAAGAGAGATATACATAAGTATACGTATGTAAGTAGGAGAGATGGCCAGAGAGTGTTAATGGATTAGATGTTAATTGTTAGACGTGTGAAAGAGAAACTTTTGGATGTTAATGTACTGAGAGGTGTAACTGAAGGGATGTCAGATCATTATCTTGTGGAGACAAAGGTGAAGGTTTGTAGAGGTTCTCAGAAAAGAAGAGAAAATGTTGGGGTGAAGAGAGTGGTGAGAGTAAGTGAGCTTGGGAAGGAAACATGTGAGGAAGTACCAGGAGAGACTGAGTGCAGAATGGAAGAAGGTGAGGGCAAAGGACATAAGGGAAATTGAGAGTTGGGGTGAGAGAGTATCATTAAATTTTAGGGAGAATAAAAAGATGTTTTGGAATAAGGTAGATAAAGTCTATAAGAGAACAAATGGGAACATCGGTGAAGGGGGCTAATGGGGAGGTAATAACAAGTGGTGGTGCTGTGAGAAAGAGAAGTGAGTATTTTGAAGGTTTGTTGAATGTGTTAGATGATAGAGTGGCTGATATAGGGTGTTTGGGTCGAGGTAGTGTGCGAAGTGAGAGGGTCAGAGAGAATGATTTGGTAAACAGAGAAGAGGTAGTGAAAGCTTTGCAGAAGATGAAAGCTGGCAAGACGGTGGGTTTGAATGGTATTGCAGTGGAATTTATTGAAAAAGGGGGTGACTGTGTCGACTGATTAGTGAGGATATTCAGTATATGCATGGCTCGTGGTGAAGTGCCTAAGGATTGGCGGAATGCATGCTTAGTGCCACTGTACAAAGGCAAAGGGGATAAAGGTGAGTGCTCAAATTACAGAGGTATAAGTTTGTTGGGTATTCCTGGGAAAATATATTGGAGGGTATTGATTGAGGGGGTGAAGGCCTGTACAGAACATCAGATTAGGGAAGGGCAGTGTGGTTTCAGAAGTGGTAGAGGATGTGTGGATCAGATGTTTGCTTTGAAGAATGTATGTGCGAAATAGAAAAACAAATGTATTTGTATGTAGCATTTATGGATCTGGAGAAGGCATATGATAGAGTTGATAGAGATGCTCTGTGGAAGGTATTAAGAATATATGGTGTGGGAGGCAAGTTGTTAGAAGCAGTGAAAAGTTTTTATCGAGGATGTAAGGCATGTGTACATGTAGGAAGAGAGGAAAGTGATTGGTTCTCAGTGAATGTAGGTTTGCGGCAGGGGTGTGTGATGTCTCCATGGTTGTTTAATGTGTTTATGGATGGGGTTGTTAGGGAGGTGAATTCAAGAGTTTTGGAAAGAGGGGCAAGTATGAAGTCTGTTGGGGATGAGAGAGCTTGGGAAGTGAGTCAGTTGTTGTTCGCTGATGATACAGCGCTGGTGGCTGATTCATGTGAGAAACTGCAGAAGCTGGTGACTGAGTTTGGTAAAGTATGTTAAAGAAGAAAGCTGAGAGTAAATGTGAATAAGAACAAGGCTATTAGGCACAGTAGGGTTGAGGGACAAGTCAGTTGGGAGGTAAGTTTGAATGGAAAACAACTGGAGGTGAAGTGTTTTAGATATCTGGGAGTGGATTTGGCAGCGGATGAAACCATGGAAGCAGAAGTGACTCACAGGGTGGGGGAGGGGCGAAAGTTCTGGGAGTGTTGAAAAATGTGTGGAAGTCGAGAACATTATCTCGGAGAGCAAAAATGGGTATGTTTGAAGGAATAGTGGTTCCAACAATGTTATATGGTTGCGAGGCGAGGGCTATAGATAGATTTGAGCGGAGAGGGTAGATGTGTTCGAAATGAGATGTTTGAGGACAATATGTGGTGTGAGGTGGTTTGATCAAGTAAGTAATGAAAGAGTAAGAGAGATGTTTGTTAATAGAAAGAGTGTGGTAGAGAGAGCAGGAGAGGGTGTATTGAAATGGTTTGGTCACATGGAGAGAATGAGTGAGGAACGATTGACAAAGAGAATGTATGTGTCAGAGGTGGAGGAATGAGAAGCAGGAGACCAAATTGGAGGTGGAAAGATGGAGTGAAAAAGATATTGAGCAATTGGGGCCTAAACATGCAGGAAGGTGAAAGTCATGCAAGGAATAGAGTGAATTGGAACGATGTGGTATACCAGGGTCAACGTGCTGTCAGTGGATTGAACCAGGGCATGTGAAGCTTCTGGGGTAAACTATGTAAAGTTTTGGGGGGCCTAGATGTGGAAAGGGAGCTGTGGTTTCGGTGTATTATACATGACAGCTAGAGATTGTGTGAACGAATGTGGCCTTTGTTGTCTTTTCCCAGCGCTACCTCGCACGCGTTTGGGGGAGGGGTGGTTGTCATTTAATGTGTGGCGGGGTGGCAGTGGGAATGAATAAAGGCAGCAGGTATGAATTATGTATATGTGTATATATGCATATGTCTGTTTATGTATATATATGTATATGTTGAAATGTATAGGTATGTATATGTGCATGTGTGGACTTGTATGTATATACATGTGTATGTGGGTGGGTTGGGCCATTCTTTTGTCTGTTCCCTTGTGCTACCTCACTAACGTGGGAGACAGCGACAAAGTATAATAAATGAATGAATAGATGTATATTTTGGATGGTATTACAGTGAATTTATAAAAAGAGGGAGTGACTGTGTTGTTGACTGGTTGATAAGGATATTCAATTTATGTATAGTTGATGGTGAAGTGCCTGAGGATTGGTGGAATGCATGTATTGTGCCAGATTGAGAGGGTAAAGGCATGTAAAGAGTATCAGTTTGGGGAAGAGCACTGTGGTTTTAGAATTGATAGAGGATGTGTGGATCAGGTGTTTGCTTTGAAGAATGTATGTGAGAAATACTTAGAAAAACAGATGGACCCTTATTTAGTATTTATGGATCTGGAGAAGGCTTATGATAGAGTTGATAGAGATGCTTTGTGGAAGGTATTGACAGTATATGTTGTGAGAGATAAGCTGCTAGAAGCAATGACAAGTTTTTATTGAGGATGTAAGGCATGTGTATGAGTAGGAAGAGAGGGAAGTGATTGGTTCCAGTGAATGTTGGTTTGTGGAAGGGGTGTGTGATGTCCCCATGGTTTTTTAAACTGTTTATGGTTGGGGTTGTTAGGAGGTGAATGCAAGAGTTTTGAAGTGAGGGGTAAGTATGTAGTCTGTTGTGGATGAGAGGGCGTAGGAAGAATCGGTTGTTGTTTGTTGATGATACAGCGCTGGTGGCTGATTTGAGTGAGAAACTGCAGAAGTTGGTGACTGAGTTTGGGAAAGTGTGTGAAAGAAGAAAGCTGAGAGTAAATGTGAATAAGAGTAAGGTTATTAGGTACACTAGGGCTGATAGACAAGTCAGTTGGGATGTGAGTTTGAATGGAGAAAAACTGGAGGAAGTGAAGTGTTTTAGATATCTGGGAGTGGGTTTAACAGCAGATGGAACTATGGAAGCGGAAGTGAGTCACAGGGTGGGGGAGGGGGCAAAGGTTCTGGGGGCATTGAAGAATGTGTGGAAGGTGAGAACATTATCTTGGAGAGCAAAAATGTGTATGTTTGAAGGAATAGTGGTTCCAACTATGTTACATGGTTGCAAGGTATAGGCTATATACAGGGTTGTGCGGAGGAGGGTGGATGTGTTGGAAATGAAATGTTTGAGGACAATATGTGGTGTGAGGTGGTTTGATTGAGTAAGTAATGGAAGGGTAAGAGGAATGTGTTATAATAAAAAGAGTGCGGTTGAGAGAGCAGAAGAGGGTGTATTGACATGGTTTGGTCACATGGAGAGAATGAGAGAAGAATGATTGATGAAGAGGATATATGTGTCAGAGGTGGAGGCAACAAGGAAGAGACCAGATTAGAGGTGGAAAGATGGAATGAAAAAGATTTTGAGCGATCGGGGCCTGAACATAAAGGAGAGTGAAAGGCATGCAAGTAATAGAGTAAATTGGAATGATGTGGTATACCGGGGTCGACATGCTGTCAGCGGATTGAACTAGGGCATGTGAAGTGTCTGTGGTAAGCCATGGAAAGTTTTGTGGGGCCTGGATGTGGAAAGGGAGCTATGGTTTCAGTGTGTCACACATGACAGCTAGAGACTGAGTGTGAACGAATGGGGCCTTTGTTGTCTTTTCCTAGTGCTTCTTCGCGCACACGAGGGGGAGGGGGTGCCATTTCTGGTGTGGCTAGTTGGTGATGGGAATGGATGAAGGCAGCAAGTATGTGTATATGTATATGTATGCATACATTGAAATGTATAGGTATGTATATGTGCGTGTGTGGGCATTCATGTGTATACATATGTATGTGGGTAAGTTGGGCCATTCTTTCGTCTGTTTCCTTGCACTACCTCGCTAACACGGAAGACAATGACTATGATAAAAAAGAAAAATTATGTATATATTTAATTCATTATACATAATTGCTGTCTCCCGAGTTAGCGAGGTAGTGCAAGGAAACAGACAAAAGAATTGCTCCCACCCACATACACGTGTATATACATACGCTCACATATGCACATATACATACCTAAACATTTCAACATATACATACATAATGTATTATTCATTATGCTCTATCGCCGTCTCCTGCGCCAGCAAGGTAGTGTAGGGAAACAGATGAAAGAATGGCCCAACCCACCCACATACACATGTATATACATAAACGTTCACACACGCACATATACATACACAGACATATACATATATACACATGTACATATTCATACTTACTGCCTTCATCCATTCCCATCGCTTCCCTGCCACAGATGAAATAGCATCCCCAAAAGTAGTGCTAGGAAAAGACAAAAATGCCATATTCATTCATACTCAGTCTCTACCTGTCATGAATAATGCATCGAAACCACAGTTCCCTTTCCACCTCCAGGCCCCACAAAACTTTCCATGGTATACCCCGGATGCTCACATGCCCTGGTTCAATACATTGACAGCACATTGACCCTTGTATACCACATCGTTCCAATTTACCCTACTCCTTTCACTTCTTTCACCCTCCTCTATGATCAGGCCCCGATCACTCACAATCTTTTTCACTCCATCCTTCCACCTCCAAATGGTCTCACACTTCTCCTCATTCCCTCTACCTCTGACACGTATATCCTCTTTGTCAATCTTTCTTCACTAATTCTCTCTATGTGACCAAACCATTTCAACACACACTCTTCTGCTCTCTCTCCCACACTCTTTATATTACCACACACCTCTCTTACCCTTTCATTGTTTACTTGATCAAACCACCTCACACCACATATTGTCCTCAAACATTTCATCTCCAACATATCCAACCTCCTCCGCACAACCCTGTTTGTAGCCCATGCCTCACAACCATATAACATTCTTGGGACCGCTATTCCTTTAAACATACCAATTTTTGCTCTCCGAGATAATGCTCTCACCTTCCACACATTCTTCAACGTTCCCAGAACCTTCACCCTCTTCCTCACCCACTGACTCAATTCCACTAAGATGGTTCCATCTGCTGCTAAATCCACTCCCAGATATCTAAAACTCTTCACTTCCTCAAGTTTTTCTCCATTCAAACTTACCTCCAAATTACCTTGTCCCTCATCCATACTGAATTTAATAACCTTCCTCTTATTCACATGTACTCGCAGCTTTCTGCTTTCACACACGCTATCAAACTCAGTCACCAACTTCTACAGTTTCTCACCCAAATCAGCCACCAGTGTTATGTCATCAGTGAACAACAACTGACTCGCTTCCCAAGCCCTCTGATCCACAACAGACTGCATACTTGCATTCATGTTCCTAACCACCCCATCTATAAATGAACAACCATGGAGACATCACAAACCTCTGCCATAAACTGACATTTACTGGAAACCAATCATTTTCATCTTCCTGCTTGTACACAGGCCTTACATCCTTGGTAAAAACTTTTAACCGCTTCTAGCAACTTACCTCCCACACCATATGCTCTTAATACCTTCCACAAAGCATCTCTGTCATCCCTATCATATGCCTTCTCTAGATCCATAAATGCTACATACAAATCCATCTATTTTTCTAAGTATTTCTCACATACATTCTTCAAAGTAAACACCTAATCCACACATCCTCTACCATTTCCAAATAACACTGCTCTTCCCCAATCTGATGTTTTGTACATACCATCACCCTCTCAATCAACACCCTCCCATATAATTTCATAGGAATATTCAACCAACTTATACCTCTGTAATTTGAACATTCACCTTTATCCTTTTTGCCTTTGTACAATGGCACTAAGCATGCATTCTGCCAATCATCAGGCACTTCACCATGAACCATACATACATTGAATATCCTTACCAACCAATCAACAACAGTCACCTCCTTTTTTTGATAAATTCCACTGTAATACCATCCAAACCCGTCACCTTGCCGGCTTTTTTCTTCCGCAAAGCTTTAACTATCTCCTCTCTGCTTACCAAACCATTCTCCTTGATCCTCTCATTTCACAGACCAATTCGACCAAAACACCCTATACCTATACCCATTAGCCCCCTTCCGATGTTTCCACTTGTTCTCGTTTTGCACACTGTATATACCTCCTTCTGAAATATCTTTTTAATCTCCTAAAGTTTAATGATACCCTCTCACCCAAGCTTTCATTTTCACTTCTTGCACCTTTCTCTTGACCTAGTACTGCTTTCTTTTATACATCTCCCAGTCATTTGCACTACTTCCTTACAGAAATTGTCCAAAAATCTCTCTCTTCTCTTTCACTAACAGTCTTACTTCTTCATCCAACTGCTCACTCACCTCTATAATCTGCCCCCCTCCCACCTTTCTCATGCGAGAAGCATCTTTTGTGCAAGCCATCACTGCTTCCCTAAATACATCCTATTCCTCCACCACTCCCTTTCCGTCATTTGCTCTCACCCTTTGCCATTTTGCACTCAATCTCTCTTGGTACTTCCTCACACAAGTGTTCTTTCCAAGCTCACTTACTCTCACCACTCTATTCACCTCAACATTCTCTTCTTTGCTGAAAACCTCTAGAAATCTTCACCTTCGCCTCCACAAGATAAAGATCAGACATCCCTCCAGCTGCCCCTCTCAGCACATTAACATCCAAAAGTCTCTTTCACATGCTTAACAATTAACATGTAATCCAATAATGCACTCTGGCCATCTCGCTTACTTACATAAGTATACTTATGTATGTCTCTCTTTAAAACAGGTATTCCCAATCACCTATCCTTTTTCAGCACACAAATCTACAAGCTCTTCACCATTTCCATTTACAACACTGAACACCACATGTACACCAATTATACCCTCAACTGCCACATTACTTACCTTTGCATTTAAATCCCCCATCACCATAACTGGGTCCCGTGCATCAGAACTGCTAACACACTCACTCGGCTACTCCCAAAACACTTGCCTCCCATTATCTTTCCTCTCATGACCAGGTGCATAGGCACCAATAATCACCCATCTCTCTCCATCTAGTTTCAGTTTTACCCATATCAATATATATATATATATATATATATATATATATGTATATATATATATATATATATATATATATATATATATATTCCCTGGGGATAGGGGAGAAAGAATACTTCCCACATATTCCCTGCGTGTCGTAGAAGGCGACTAAAAGGGAAGGGAGCGGGGGGCTGGAAATCCTCCCCTCTCGTTTTTTTTTTTTTTCCAAAAGAAGGAACAGAGGAGAGGTCCAGGTGAGGATATTCCCTCAAAGGCCCAGTCCTCTGTTCTTAACGCTACCTCGCTATCGCGGGAAATAGCGAATAGTATGAAAAAAAAAAATATATTATATATATATTTTATATATATATATATATATATATATATTTTATATTTTTTTTTTTTTTTTTTTTTTTTTTTTTTTTTTTTTTATACTTTGTCGCTGTCTCCCGCGTTTGCGAGGTAGCGCAAGGAAACAGACGAAAGAAATGGCCCCCCCCCATACACATGTACATACACACGTCCACACTCGCAAATATACATACCTACACAGCTTTCCATGGTTTACCCCAGACGCTTCACATGCCTTGCTTCAATCCACTGACAGCACGTCAACCCCTGTATACCACATGACTCCAATTCACTCTATTTCTTGCCCTCCTTTCACCCTCCTGCATGTTCAGGCCCCGATCACACAAAATCTTTTTCACTCCATCTTTCCACCTCCAATTTGGTCTCCCTCTTCTCCTCGTTCCTCCACCTCCGACACATATATCCTCTTGGTCAATCTCTCCTCACTCATTCTCTCCATGTGCCCAAACCATTTCAAAACACCCTCTTCTGCTCTCTCAACCACGCTTTTTATTTCCACACATCTCTCTTACCCTTACGTTACTTACTCGCTCAAACCACCTCACACCACACATTGTCCTCAAACATCTCATTTCCAGCACATCCATCCTCCTGCGCACATCTCTATCCATAGCCCACGCCTCGCAACCATACAGCATTGTTGGTACCACTATTCCCTCAAAACATACCCATTTTTGCTTTCCGAGATAATGTTCTCGACTTCCACACATTTTTCAAGGCTCCCAAAATTTTCGCCCCCTCCCCCACCCTATGATCCATTTCCCGCTTCATGGTTCCATCGCTGACAGATCCACTCCCAGATATCTAAAACACTTACTTCCTCCAGTTTTTCTCCATTCAAACTCACCTCCCAATTGACTTGACCCTCACCCCTACTGTACCTAATAACCTTGCTCTTATTCACATTTACTCTCAACTTTCTTCTTCCACACACTTTACCAAACTCAGTCACCAGCTTCTGCAGTTTCTCACATGAATCAGCCACCAGCGCTGTATCATCAGCGAACAACAATTGACTCACTTCCCAAGCTCTCTCATCCCCAACAGACTTCATACTTGCCCCTCTTTCCAGGACTCTTGCATTTACCTCCTTTACAACCCCATCCATAAACAAATTAAACAACCATGGAGACATCACACACCCCTGCCGCAAACCTACATTCACTGTGTGTGTGTGTGTAAGTTCCCTGGCAGACGACGCACGCGATCGTGTCTCTCTTAATCTTATCCATGTCCTCTGTTTGCTCATAGCATTGTTTGAATCAGAGTTTCAAGATTTGGAGATTCTTGTGCAGTCTTATGTTGTGAATGTAGCAGGACACACTTCGATGTGCACCACCCGCGAAGGATGGGGCGTTGTGATCCTCCCCCCATGTGTGTGTGTGTGTGTACACCCCATCAGGAAGACGAATGTGTGTGTGGACCATCAAACACAAACTGACCCACCCCCCCTCTTGCATCGGGGGAGTGACTTGTGAAGGGTGTTGGCTATAATGATGGTGCTGCCGGCGACGTGGCTCCTGCTGGGCTCCCTTGTGGTGCTCCTCGTCCTCCTTACTGCTGCGTCAGGACCAATCTACCCAGGGGTCCGCTTCATGGTTCGTGGGAGGATCACATCCGGGCCCTTTCAGTGGACGACACGACATCTACGCTTCGTCTGTGGAACCCTGAGACAGATGCGTCACTGTCGCTAATCATCACATAAAAGGACAGAGCAAGTTCAGATGTGCTGGTACAATGCAGTTCATCCACCAGGGCTGCCTTAATTGATGCTACTACGTTTGTGAATCAAGATCCATGCAACACAAACCTCGCCAGGTGGTAGAGTGTCCGGCAGTGTATCGAGACAGACTTCCCCAGAACTTTTTTAAAGGGGAAGTAAATGCTTATAGTTGTGTTACTGGAGTGATAGTTTTCATACATGGTGCTTTGACAAGAAAATAGTGAAATTGGAAAAAATGTAGCTTAGACATGGAAGCTTATTGATACAGTGGTTAAATTGATGAGAACTGCTATTGACGTGTGTGTAAATAAATTTTACATTTCCCTTTTTCCATAGCCAGAGGTTGAACCATTATGTGACATTCATTTTTTCATTTCATTTCAAGCTAGAAGTTTCAGTTTTTAAATTGTTTCTTACATTTTTCATATGTATATATATGTATATGTTCATATGTATGTGTATGTGTATATATATGTATATATATATGTATTATCCCTGGGGATAGGGGTGAAAGAATACTTCCCACGCATTCCTCGCGTGTCGTAGAAGGCGACTAGAGGGGATGGGAGCGGGGGGCTAGAAATCCTCCCCTCGTAATTTTTTTTTTTTTTTTTTTTTTTACTTTCTAAAATGGGAAACAGAAGAAGGAGTCACGCGGGGAGTGCTCAATCTTCCTCGAAGGCTCAGACTGGGGTGTCTAAATGTGTGTGGATGTAACCAAGATGTGAAAAAAGGAGAGATAGGTAGTATGTTTGAGGAAAGGAACCTGGATGTTTTGGCTCTGAGTGAAACGAAGCTCAAGGGTAAAGGGGAAGAGTGGTTTGGGAATGTCTTGGGAGTAAAGTCAGGGGTTAGTGAGAGGACAAGAGCAAGGGAAGGAATAGCAGTACTCCTGAAACAGGAGTTGTGGGAGTATGTGATAGAAAGTAAGAAAGTAAATTCTCGATTAATATGGGTAAAACTGAAAGTTGATGGAGAGAGATGGGTGATTATTGGTGCATATGCACCTGGGCATGAGAAGAAAGATCATGAGAGGGAAGTGTTTTGGGAGCAGCTGAATGAGTGTGTTAGTGGTTTTGATGCACGAGACCGGGTTATAGTGATGGGTGATTTGAATGCAAAGGTGAGTAATGTGGCAGTTGAGGGAATAATTGGTATACATGGGGTGTTCAGTGTTGTAAATGGAAATGGTGAAGAGCTTGTAGATTTATGTGCTGAAAAAGGACTGGTGATTGGGAATACCTGGTTTAAAAAGCGAGATATACATAAGTATACGTATGTAAGTAGGAGAGATGGCCAGAGAGCGTTATTGGATTACGTGTTAATTGACAGGCGTGCGAAAGAGAGACTTTTGGATGTTAATGTGCTGAGAGGTGCAACTGGAGGGATGTCTGATCATTATCTTTGGAGGCTAAGGTGAAGATTTGTATGGGTTTTCAGAAAAGAAGAGTGAGTGTTGGGGTGAAGAGGGTGGTGAGAGTAAGTGAGCTTGGGAAGGAGACTTGTGTGAGGAAGTACCAGGAGAGACTGAGTACAGAATGGAAAAAGGTGAGAACAATGGAAGTAAGGGGAGTGGGGGAGGAATGGGATGTATTTAGGGAATCAGTGATGGATTGCGCAAAAGATGCTTGTGGCATGAGAAGAGTGGGAGGTGGGTTGATTAGAAAGGGTAGTGAGTGGTGGGAAGAAGAAGTAAGATTATTAGTGAAAGAGAAGAGAGAGTCATTTGGACGATTTTTGCAGGGGAAAAATGCAATTGAGTGGGAGATGTATAAAAGAAAGAGACAGGAGGTCAAGAGAAAGGTGCAAGAGGTGAAAAAGAGGGCAAATGAGAGTTGGGGTGAGAGAGTATCATTAAATGTTAGGGAGAATAAAAAATTGTTCTGGAAGGAGGTAAATAAAGTGCGTAAGACAAGGGAGCAAATGGGAACTTCAGTGAAGGGCGCAAATTGGGAGGTGATAACAAGTAGTGGTGATGTGAGAAGGAGATGGAGTGAGTATTTTGAAGGTTTGTTGAATGTGTTTGATGATAGAGTGGCAGATATAGGGTGTTTTGGTCGAGGTGGTGTGCAAAGTGAGAGGGTTAGGGAAAATGATTTGGTAAACAGAGAAGAGGTAGTAAAAGCTTTGCGGAAGATGAAAGCCGGCAAGGCAGCAGGTTTGGATGGTATTGCAGTGGAATTTATTAAAAAAGGGGGTGACTGTATTGTTGACTGGTTGGTTAAATGTATGTATGACTCATGGTGAGGTGCCTGAGGATTGGCGGAATGCGTGCATAGTGCCATTGTACAAAGGCAAAGGGGATAAGAGTGAGTGCTCAAATTACAGAAGTATAAGTTTGTTGAGTATTCCTGGTAAATTATATGGGAGGGTATTGATTGAGAGGGTAAAGGCATGTACAGAGCATCAGTTGGGGAAGAGCAGTGTGGTTTAGAATGATAGAGGATGTGTGGATCAGGTGTTTGCTTTGAAGAATGTATGTGAGAAATACTTAGAAAACAAATGGACTTTTATTAGCATTTATGGATCTGGAGAAGGCATATGATAGAGTTGATAGAGATGCTTGTGGAAGGTATTAAGTAATATTGTGTGGAGGAAGTGTTAGAAGCAGTGAAAAGTTTTTATTGAGGATGTAAGGCATGTGTATGTAGGAAGAGAGGGAAGTGATTGGTTCTCAGTGAATGTTGGTTTGTGGAAGGGGTGTGTGATGTCCCCATGGTTTTTTAAACTGTTTATGGTTGGGGTTGTTAGGAAGGTGAATGCAAGAGTTTTGAAGTGAGGGGTAAGTATGTAGTCTGTTGTGGATGAGAGGGCGTAGGAAGAATCGGTTGTTGTTTGTTGATGATACAGCGCTGGTGGCTGATTTGAGTGAGAAACTGCAGAAGTTGGTGACTGAGTTTGGGAAAGTGTGTGAAAGAAGAAAGCTGAGAGTAAATGTGAATAAGAGTAAGGTTATTAGGTACACTAGGGCTGATAGACAAGTCAGTTGGGATGTGAGTTTGATTGGAGAAAAACTGGAGGAAGTGAAGTGTTTTAGATATCTGGGAGTGGGTTTAACAGCAGATGGAACTATGGAAGCGGAAGTGAGTCACAGGGTGGGGGAGGGGGCAAAGGTTCTGGGGGCATTGAAGAATGTGTGGAAGGTGAGAACATTATCTTGGAGAGCAAAAATGTGTATGTTTGAAGGAATAGTGGTTCCAACTATGTTACATGGTTGCAAGGTATAGGCTATATACAGGGTTGTGCGGAGGAGGGTGGATGTGTTGGAAATGAAATGTTTGAGGACAATATGTGGTGTGAGGTGGTTTGATTGAGTAAGTAATGGAAGGGTAAGAGGAATGTGTTATAATAAAAAGAGTGCGGTTGAGAGAGCAGAAGAGGGTGTATTGACATGGTTTGGTCACATGGAGAGAATGAGAGAAGAATGATTGATGAAGAGGATATATGTGTCAGAGGTGGAGGCAACAAGGAAGAGACCAGATTAGAGGTGGAAAGATGGAATGAAAAAGATTTTGAGCGATCGGGGCCTGAACATAAAGGAGAGTGAAAGGCATGCAAGTAATAGAGTAAATTGGAATGATGTGGTATACCGGGGTCGACATGCTGTCAGCGGATTGAACTAGGGCATGTGAAGCGTCTGTGGTAAGCCATGGAAAGTTTTGTGGGGCCTGGATGTGGAAAGGGAGCTATGGTTTCAGTGTGTCACACATGACAGCTAGAGACTGAGTGTGAACGAATGGGGCCTTTGTTGTCTTTTCCTAGTGCTTCTTCGCGCACACGAGGGGGAGGGGGTGCCATTTCTGGTGTGGCTAGTTGGTGATGGGAATGGATGAAGGCAGCAAGTATGTGTATATGTATATGTATGCATACATTGAAATGTATAGGTATGTATATGTGCGTGTGTGGGCATTCATGTGTATACATATGTATGTGGGTAAGTTGGGCCATTCTTTCGTCTGTTTCCTTGCACTACCTCGCTAACACGGAAGAAAATGACTATGATAAAAAAGAAAAATTATGTATATATTTAATTCATTATACATAATTGCTGTCTCCCGAGTTAGCGAGGTAGTGCAAGGAAACAGACAAAAGAATTGCTCCCACCCACATACACGTGTATATACATACGCTCACATATGCACATATACATACCTAAACATTTCAACATATACATACATAATGTATTATTCATTATGCTCTATCGCCGTCTCCTGCGCCAGCAAGGTAGTGTAGGGAAACAGATGAAAGAATGGCCCAACCCACCCACATACACATGTATATACATAAACGTTCACACACGCACATATACATACACAGACATATACATATATACACATGTACATATTCATACTTACTGCCTTCATCCATTCCCATCGCTTCCCTGCCACAGATGAAATAGCATCCCCAAAAGTAGTGCTAGGAAAAGACAAAAATGCCATATTCATTCATACTCAGTCTCTACCTGTCATGAATAATGCATCGAAACCACAGTTCCCTTTCCACCTCCAGGCCCCACAAAACTTTCCATGGTATACCCCGGATGCTCACATGCCCTGGTTCAATACATTGACAGCACATTGACCCTTGTATACCACATCGTTCCAATTTACCCTACTCCTTTCACTTCTTTCACCCTCCTCTATGATCAGGCCCCGATCACTCACAATCTTTTTCACTCCATCCTTCCACCTCCAAATGGTCTCACACTTCTCCTCATTCCCTCTACCTCTGACACGTATATCCTCTTTGTCAATCTTTCTTCACTAATTCTCTCTATGTGACCAAACCATTTCAACACACACTCTTCTGCTCTCTCTCCCACACTCTTTATATTACCACACACCTCTCTTACCCTTTCATTGTTTACTTGATCAAACCACCTCACACCACATATTGTCCTCAAACATTTCATCTCCAACATATCCAACCTCCTCCGCACAACCCTGTTTGTAGCCCATGCCTCACAACCATATAACATTCTTGGGACCGCTATTCCTTTAAACATACCAATTTTTGCTCTCCGAGATAATGCTCTCACCTTCCACACATTCTTCAACGTTCCCAGAACCTTCACCCTCTTCCTCACCCACTGACTCAATTCCACTAAGATGGTTCCATCTGCTGCTAAATCCACTCCCAGATATCTAAAACTCTTCACTTCCTCAAGTTTTTCTCCATTCAAACTTACCTCCAAATTACCTTGTCCCTCATCCATACTGAATTTAATAACCTTCCTCTTATTCACATGTACTCGCAGCTTTCTGCTTTCACACACGCTATCAAACTCAGTCACCAACTTCTACAGTTTCTCACCCAAATCAGCCACCAGTGTTATGTCATCAGTGAACAACAACTGACTTGCTTCCCAAGCCCTCTGATCCACAACAGACTGCATACTTGCATTCATGTTCCTAACCACCCCATCTATAAATGAACAACCATGGAGACATCACAAACCTCTGCCATAAACTGACATTTACTGGAAACCAATCATTTTCATCTTCCTGCTTGTACACAGGCCTTACATCCTTGGTAAAAACTTTTAACCGCTTCTAGCAACTTACCTCCCACACCATATGCTCTTAATACCTTCCACAAAGCATCTCTGTCATCCCTATCATATGCCTTCTCTAGATCCATAAATGCTACATACAAATCCATCTATTTTTCTAAGTATTTCTCATACATTCTTCAAAGTAAACACCTAATCCACACATCCTCTACCATTTCCAAATAACACTGCTCTTCCCCAATCTGATGTTTTGTACATACCATCACCCTCTCAATCAACACCCTCCCATATAATTTCATAGGAATATTCAACCAACTTATACCTCTGTAATTTGAACATTCACCTTTATCCTTTTTGCCTTTGTACAATGGCACTAAGCATGCATTCTGCCAATCATCAGGCACTTCACCATGAACCATACATACATTGAATATCCTTACCAACCAATCAACAACAGTCACCTCCTTTTTTTGATAAATTCCACTGTAATACCATCCAAACCCGTCACCTTGCCGGCTTTTTTCTTCCGCAAAGCTTTAACTATCTCCTCTCTGCTTACCAAACCATTCTCCTTGATCCTCTCATTTCACAGACCAATTCGACCAAAACACCCTATACCTATACCCATTAGCCCCCTTCCGATGTTTCCACTTGTTCTCGTTTTGCACACTGTATATACCTCCTTCTGAAATATCTTTTTAATCTCCTAAAGTTTAATGATACCCTCTCACCCAAGCTTTCATTTTCACTTCTTGCACCTTTCTCTTGACCTAGTACTGCTTTCTTTTATACATCTCCCAGTCATTTGCACTACTTCCTTACAGAAATTGTCCAAAAATCTCTCTCTTCTCTTTCACTAACAGTCTTACTTCTTCATCCAACTGCTCACTCACCTCTATAATCTGCCCCCCTCCCACCTTTCTCATGCGAGAAGCATCTTTTGTGCAAGCCATCACTGCTTCCCTAAATACATCCTATTCCTCCACCACTCCCTTTCCGTCATTTGCTCTCACCCTTTGCCATTTTGCACTCAATCTCTCTTGGTACTTCCTCACACAAGTGTTCTTTCCAAGCTCACTTACTCTCACCACTCTATTCACCTCAACATTCTCTTCTTTGCTGAAAACCTCTAGAAATCTTCACCTTCGCCTCCACAAGATAAAGATCAGACATCCCTCCAGCTGCCCCTCTCAGCACATTAACATCCAAAAGTCTCTTTCACATGCTTAACAATTAACATGTAATCCAATAATGCACTCTGGCCATCTCGCTTACTTACATAAGTATACTTATGTATGTCTCTCTTTAAAACAGGTATTCCCAATCACCTATCCTTTTTCAGCACACAAATCTACAAGCTCTTCACCATTTCCATTTACAACACTGAACACCACATGTACACCAATTATACCCTCAACTGCCACATTACTTACCTTTGCATTTAAATCCCCCATCACCATAACTGGGTCCCGTGCATCAGAACTGCTAACACACTCACTCGGCTACTCCCAAAACACTTGCCTCCCATTATCTTTCCTCTCATGACCAGGTGCATAGGCACCAATATTCACCCATCTCTCTCCATCTAGTTTCAGTTTTACCCATATCAATATATATATATATATATATATATATATATATATATATATATATATATATATATATATATATATATATATATTCCCTGGGGATAGGGGAGAAAGAATACTTCCCACGTATTCCCTGCGTGTCGTAGAAGGCGACTAAAAGGGAAGGGAGCGGGGGGCTGGAAATCCTCCCCTCTCGTTTTTTTTTTTTTCCAAAAGAAGGAACAGAGGAGAGGTCCAGGTGAGGATATTCCCTCAAAGGCCCAGTCCTCTGTTCTTAACGCTACCTCGCTATCGCGGGAAATAGCGAATAGTATGAAAAAAAAAAAAAAATATATATATATATATATATATATATATATATATATATATATATATATATATATATATATATATATATATATATATATATATATGTGTGTGTGTGTGTGTGTGTAAGTTCCCTGGCAGACGACGCACGCGATCGTGTCTCTCTTAATCTTATCCATGTCCTCTGTTTGCTCATAGCATTGTTTGAATCAGAGTTTCAAGATTTGGAGATTCTTGTGCAGTCTTATGTTGTGAATGTAGCAGGACACACTTCGATGTGCACCACCCGCGAAGGATGGGGCGTTGTGATCCTCCCCCCATGTGTGTGTGTGTGTGTACACCCCATCAGGAAGACGAATGTGTGTGTGGACCATCAAACACAAACTGACCCACCCCCCCCTCTTGCATCGGGGGAGTGACTTGTGAAGGGTGTTGGCTATAATGATGGTGCTGCCGGCGACGTGGCTCCTGCTGGGCTCCCTTGTGGTGCTCCTCGTCCTCCTTACTGCTGCGTCAGGACCAATCTACCCAGGGGTCCACTTCATGGTTCATGGGAGGAGCACATCCCAGGCCTCTCAGTGGACGACACGACATCTACGCTTCGTCTGTGGAACCCTGAGACAGATGCGTCACTGTCGCTAATCATCACATAAAAGGACAGAGCAAGTTCAGATGTGCTGGTACAATGCAGTTCATCCACCAGGGCTGCCTTAATTGATGCTACTACGTTTGTGAATCAAGATCCATTGCAACACAAACCTCGCCAGGTGGTAGAGTGTCCGGCAGTGTATCGAGACAGACTTCCCCAGAACTTTTTTAAAGGGGAAGTAAATGCTTATAGTTGTGTTACTGGAGTGATAGTTTTCATACATGGTGCTTTGACAAGAAAATAGTGAAATTGGAAAAAATGTAGCTTAGACATGGAAGCTTATTGATACAGTGGTTAAATTGATGAGAACTGCTATTGACGTGTGTGTAAATAAATTTTACATTTCCCTTTTTCCATAGCCAGAGGTTGAACCATTATGTGACATTCATTTTTTCATTTCATTTCAAGCTAGAAGTTTCAGTTTTCTAAATTGTTTCTTACATTTTTCATATGTATATATATGTATATGTTCATATGTATGTGTATGTGTATATATATGTATATATATATGTATTATCCCTGGGGATAGGGGTGAAAGAATACTTCCCACGCATTCCTCGCGTGTCGTAGAAGGCGACTAGAGGGGATGGGAGCGGGGGGCTAGAAATCCTCCCCTCGTAATTTTTTTTTTTTTTTTTTTTGACTTTCTAAAATGGGAAACAGAAGAAGGAGTCACGCGGGGAGTGCTCAATCTTCCTCGAAGGCTCAGACTGGGGTGTCTAAATGTGTGTGGATGTAACCAAGATGTGAAAAAAGGAGAGATAGGTAGTATGTTTGAGGAAAGGAACCTGGATGTTTTGGCTCTGAGTGAAACGAAGCTCAAGGGTAAAGGGGAAGAGTGGTTTGGGAATGTCTTGGGAGTAAAGTCAGGGGTTAGTGAGAGGACAAGAGCAAGGGAAGGAATAGCAGTACTCCTGAAACAGGAGTTGTGGGAGTATGTGATAGAAAGTTAGAAAGTAAATTCTCGATTAATATGGGTAAAACTGAAAGTTGATGGAGAGAGATGGGTGATTATTGGTGCATATGCACCTGGGCATGAGAAGAAAGATCATGAGAGGGAAGTGTTTTGGGAGCAGCTGAATGAGTGTGTTAGTGGTTTTGATGCACGAGACTGGGTTATAGTCATGGGTGATTTGAATGCAAAGGTGAGTAATGTGGCAGTTGAGGGAATAATTGGTATACATGGGGTGTTCAGTGTTGTAAATGGAAATGGTGAAGAGCTTGTAGATTTATGTGCTGAAAAAGGACTGGTGATTGGGAATACCTGGTTTAAAAAGCGAGATATACAAAAGTATACGTATGTAAGTAGGAGAGATGGCCAGAGAGCGTTATTGGATTACGTGTTAATTGACAGGCGTGCGAAAGAGAGACTTTTGGATGTTAATGTGCTGAGAGGTGCAACTGGAGGGATGTCTGATCATTATCTTGTGGAGGCTAAGGTGAAGATTTGTATGGGTTTTCAGAAAAGAAGAGTGAGTGTTAGGGTGAAGAGGGTGGTGAGAGTAAGTGAGCTTGTGAAGGAGACTTGTGTGAGGAAGTACCAGGAGAGACTGAGTACAGAATGGAAAAAGGTGAGAACAATGGAAGTAAGGGGAGTGGGGGAGGAATGGGATGTATTTAGGGAATCAGTGATGAATTGCGCAAAAGATGCTTGTGGCATGAGAAGAGTGGGAGGTGGGTTGATTAGAAAGGGTAGTGAGTGGTGGGAAGAAGAAGTAAGATTATTAGTGAAAGAGAAGAGAGAGTCATTTGGATGATTTTTGCAGGGGAAAAATGCAATTGAGTGGGAGATGTATAAAAGAAAGAGACAGGAGGTCAAGAGAAAGGTGCAAGAGGTGAAAAAGAGGGCAAATGAGAGTTGGGGTGAGAGAGTATCATTAAATTTTAGGGAGAATAAAAAGATGTTCTGGAAGGAGGTAAATAAAGTGCGTAAGACAAGGGAGCAAATGGGAACTTCAGTGAAGGGCGCAAGTTGGGAGGTGATAACAAGTAGTGGTGATGTGAGAAGGAGATGGAGTGAGTATTTTGAAGGTTTGTTGAATGTGTTTGATGATAGAGTGGCAGATATAGGGTGTTTTGGTCGAGGTGGTGTGCAAAGTGAGAGGGTTAGGGAAAATGATTTGGTAAACAGAGAAGAGGTAGTAAAAGCTTTGCGGAAGATGAAAGCCGGCAAGGCAGCAGGTTTGGATGGTATTGCAGTGGAATTTATTAAAAAAGGGGGTGACTGTATTGTTGACTGGTTGGTAAGGTTATTTAATGTATGTATGACTCATGGTGAGGTGCCTGAGGATTGGCAGAATGCGTGCATAGTGCCATTGTACAAAGGCAAAGGGGATAAGAGTGAGTGCTCAAATTACAGAAGTATAAGTTTGTTGAGTATTCCTGGTAAATTATATGGGAGGGTATTGATTGAGAGGGTGAAGGCATGTACAGAGCATCAGATTGAGGAAGAGCAGTGTGGTTTCAGAAGTGGTAGAGGATGTGTGGATCAGGTGTTTGCTTTGAAGAATGTATGTGAGAAATACTTAGAAAAGCAAATGGATTTGTATGTAGCATTTATGGATCTGGAGAAGGCATATGATAGAGTTGATAGAGATGCTCTGTGGAAGGTATTAAGAATATATGGTGTGGGAGGCAAGTTGTTAGAAGCAGTGAAAAGTTTTTATCGAGGATGTAAGGCATGTGTACATGTAGGAAGAGAGGAAAGTGATTGGTTCTCAGTGAATGTAGGTATGCGGCAGGGGTGTGTGATGTCTCCATGGTTGTTTAATTTGTTTATGGATGGGGTTATTAGGGAGGTAAATGCAAGAGTTTTGGAAAGAGGGGCAAGTATGAAGTCTGTTGTGGATGAGAGAGGTTGGGAAGTGAGTCAGTTGTTGTTCGCTGATGATACAGCGCTGGTGGCTGATTCATGTGAGAAACTGCAGAAGCTGGTGACTGAGTTTGGTAAAGTGTGTGAAAGAAGAAAGTTAAGAGTAAATGTGAATAAGAGCAAGGTTATTAGGTACAGTAGGGTTGAGGGTCAAGTCAATTGGGAGGTAAGTTTGAATGGAGAAAAACTGGAAGTAAAGTGCTTTAGATATCTGGGAGTGGATCTGGCAGCGGATGGAACCATGGAAGTGGAAGTGAATCATAGGGTGAGGGAGGGGGCGAAAATCCTGGGAGCCTGGTTCCATCCGCTGCCAGATCCACTCCCAGATATCTAAAGCACTTTACTTCCAGTTTTTCTCCATTCAAACTTACCTCCCAATTGACTTGACCCTCAACCCTACTGTACCTAATAACCTTGCTCTTATTCACATTTACTCTTAACTTTCTTCTTTCACACACTTTACCAAACTCAGTCACCAGCTTCTGCAGTTTCTCACAGGAATCAGCCACCAGCGCTGTATCATCAGCAAACAACAACTGACTCACTTCCCAAGCTCTCTCATCCCCAACAGACTTCATACTTGCCCCTCTTTCCAAAACTCTTGCATTCACCTCCCTAACAACCCCATCCATAAACAAATTAAACAACCATGGAGACATCATACACCCCTGCCGCAAACCTACATTCACTGAGAACCAATCACTTTCCTCTCTTCCTACATGTACACATGCCTTACATCCTCGATAAAAACTTTTCACTGCTTCTAACAACTTGCCTCCCACACCATATATTCTTAGTACCTTCCACAGAGCATCTCTATCAACACTATCATATGCCTTCTCCAGATCCATAAATGCTACATACAAATCCATTTGCTTTTCTAAGTATTTCTCACATTCTTCAAAGCAATCACCTGATCCACACATCCTCTACCACTTCTGAAACCACACTGCTCTTCCCCAATCTGATGCTCTGTACATGCCTTCACCCTCTCAATCAATACCCTCCCATATAATTTTCCAGGAATACTCAACAAACTTATACCTCTGTAATTTGAGCACTCACTCTTATCACCTTTGCCTTTATACAATGGCACTATGCACGCATTCCGCCAATCCTCAGGCACCTCACCATGAGTCATACATACATTAAATAACCTTACCAACCAGTCAACAATACAGTCGCCCCCTTTTTTAATAAATTCCACTGCAATACCATCCAAACTTGCTGCCTTGCTGGCTTTTATCTTCTGCAAAGCTTTTACTACCTCTTCTCTGTTTACGAAATTATTTTCCCTAACCCTCTCACTTTGCACACCACCTCGACCAAAACACCCTATATCTGCCACTCTATCATCAAACACATTCAACAAACCCTCAAAATACTCACTCCATCTCCTTCTCACATCACCACTACTTGTTATCACCTCCCCATTTGCGCCCTTCACTGAGGTTCCCATTCGCTCCCTTGTCTTACGCACTTTATTTACCTCCTTCCAGAACATCTTTTTATTCTCCCTGAAATTTGCTGATACTCTTACACCCCAACTCTCATTTGCCTTCTTTTTCACCTCTTGCACCTTTCTCTTGATCTCCTGTCTCTTTCTTTTATACATCTCCCACTCATTCGCATTTTTTCCCTGCAAAAATCGTCCAAATGCCTCTCTCTTCTCTTTCACTAATAATCTTACTTCTTCATCCCACCACTCGCTACCCTTTCTAATCAACCGACCTCCGATGCTTCTCATGCCACAAGCATCTTTTGCGCAAGCCATCACTGCTTCCCTAAATACATCCCATTCCTCCCCCACTTGCCTTACCTCTTTTGTTCTCACCTTTTTCCATTCTGTACTCAGTCTCTCCTGGTACTTCCTCACACAAGTCTCCTTCCCAAGCTCACTTACTCTCACCACCCTTTTATTGAGAACCTTGGGAGGATGGCGAATGAGGTGAATCCTGAGGGACACCACTGTTGGTGGAATGAGAAGGGGTAGTTGCTGCATTAGCATCAGCTGCAGTGGACTGATTAGAGGAAGATATTCATAAGGAATAAAAAGGAGCAGAAAAGTCAGAGGAAGAAAGTTTAGGAAGTAAAGACTTGGGCCACACCTGTTCATATGATTTGATGTCGAGGGCTTTGATGAAAGATTTACAAACATCCCTGATTGAAGGGGACCGAACATGAGTCACAAAGGAGAGAAGATCACACCATAAAAGTCATATTGGATTTGTGATTGGAAAGAAGGGAATGTGATTCTTAGTGTTTGAGAAAGTGAGAATTAAGGAGAGTATCAGGCTTGGAGATGGCAAAGGTAGGAGTAATGAGGTGATATTAGAAGGATTGGAATGGTCTCTTAAGGGACTGGCTGGACCAGGGCATGCTTTCAAGAAGAAAGAAATAGTTAAGTTTTGAGATGGAGGCAAAAAGGAGAGTAAGGATCATATAGCATAGAGGCATACTCCCTTAGATTTCAAAGAGATATGCTGTCTAGGCCATATACCTTGTCCCCATGATACTAGGAAAATTACTTGTAAAGCCCTGCATGAGAAAAACATTGAGGAGGGTGTGGTTTTGGTGGGAGAGGAGGACTAATCATTGAATCATCCAGAGTAAGATTAAAGAAAAGCAATGTAATTGAATAGCTTTATTTGTGAGACATTTAGCAATAGATTGACCAAGTCAGAAGAAAGGAGGAAAAGTTGAATTACAGAAGTTAATAGAGAAGCTTTTGGTTAAGGACCAAGAAAATCATCACGAGATGAAATCAACTTGCTATCTTTTTTATCCCTGGGGATAGGGGAGAAAGAATACTTCCCACGCATTCCTCACGTTTCGTAGAAGGCGACTAGAGGGGACGGGAGCGGGGGGCCAGAAATCCTCCCCTCCTTGTATTTTAACTTTCTAAAATGGGGAAACAGAAGGAGGAGTCACGTGGGGAGTGCTCATCCTCCTCGTAGGATCAGATTGGGGTGTCTAAATGTGTGCGGATGAAACCAAGATGTGAAAAAAGGAGAGATAGGTAGTATGTTTGAGGAAAGGAACCTGGATGTATTGGCTCTGAGTGAAATGAAGCTCAAGGGTAAAGGGGAAGAGTGGTTTAGGAATGTCTTGGGAGTAAAGTCAGGGGTTAGTGAGAGGACAAGAGCAAGGGAAGGAGTAGCACTACTCCTGAAACAGGAGTTGTGGGAGTATGTGATAGAATGTAAGAAAGTAAATTCTAGATTAATATGGGTAAAACTGAAAGTTGATGGAGAGAGATGGATGATTGTTGGTGCATATGCACCTGGGCATGAGAAGAAAGATCATGAGAAGCAAGTGTTTTGGGAGCAGCTGAATGAGTGTGTTAATGGTTTTGATGCACGAGACCAGGTTATAGTGATGGGTGATTTGAATGCAAAGGCGAGTAATGTGGCAGTTGAGGGAATAATTGGTATACATGGGGTGTTCAGTGTTGTAAATGGAAATGGTGAAGAGCTTGTAGATTTATGTGCTGAAAAAGGACCGGTGATTGGGAATACCTGGTTTAAAAAGCGAGATATACATAAGTATACGTATGTAAGTAGGAGAGATGGCCAGAGAGCGTTATTGGATTACGTGTTAATTGACAGGCACATGAAAGATAGACTTTTGGATGTTAATGTGCTGAGAGGTGCAACTGGAGGGATGTCTGATCATTATCTTGAGGAGGTGAAGGTGAAGATTTGTATGGGTTTTCAGAAGAGAGAATGTTTGGGTGATTCTTTTCTAGCTTACACTAATATATGCTTGTCATTCCTGAAAGATTTTTGGGGATCCTATGTAGGTGCCCTTGACATATCTAATACTTTTAATAGGTTTTGCATTGGGGGTCTCATATCTAAGTTCCCTTCTTTCAGCTTCCCTCCCTAACTTTAATTTCTCATGTCTGGCTTCCTCTTTGGCCAATCTGTCTTTGTGATTGTTGATGGATCAACCTCTCCCTCTTCCTCCATTAACATTGGTGTTCCTCAAGGTTCTGTCCTGTCCCCTAAACCTTTTCTCCTTTTTATCAACAATTTCCTGTCTTCCACAAATAACCAAATGCACTCATACACCTGATGACTCAATGCTACATTCCTCCACATCCCTCAATTCTTTTTTTTCTGACATGTTTTGCATCTCATTTTGACATATCTTCCTGAATAAACTCAGACTTGGACAGGATATCCCTGTGGGATAGACAAAATCTGGTTGTTTTATTCCTCCAAAACCCAGTTTCTAGCCATCTATATCAAAACTCCTCAACTTTCCTATCTCCTTTGACAGCTCTGAAATTTCACCTCTTGACTTGGTGAATATGCTTGGTATTACTGTAACCTCTGATCTTTTTTACAAACTCCTTTTTACAGAAATAGCTAAGTCCATTTCTAAGAAACTGGGTGTCCTCTTTAGATGTTGAAATTTCTTTTCTTAAGACTTGTTCCTTTTATACAATGGATTTATCCATCCTTGTATGGAGTACTTCTTTCACATCTTGGGTGGTTTTAGCTGTATCCTTATTCGACAGGGTTGAGTCAAAGGCAGTTTGACTTATAAACTCTCCCAGGTTAACTTCAAAACTTGACCTGCTTAATTTATGCTGCAATGTTGAGTCATTTTCCCTCTTCTGTAGGTATTACTACTGTTTTTGCTTAAGAGAGCTGGCTACTTGTGTGCCCCCACTACTATCTGTACCACACAGTATTCGGCAAACTGCTGTGTCACATGATTACTATGTGGCCAATGGCAATTCAGGGGTGGGCTGTTTTGATAACTGTTTCTTTCCCCACACCTCGAAGATGTGGAACTCTCTGCTCCTCCCATGTCTTTCCCAATTACTATGACCTAGCACATTTTAAAACATAAGTTTTCACTTCCTCCAAAATTCATAAATGGTTTCCCTTCTCCCTTCTTTGTCAGTTAAGGCCTAACCTTTTTGTATACTGGCACCTGCAACACAAAAAGTAAAGTGGAACTAATGTAGAAGATTTGGTTGTCAACATAAATGAGAAACTAGATTCATACTCATCATCATCATGCTCAACCTCTGTCTCTCGCGTCAGTGAGGTAGCACAAGGAAACAAACGAGGAATGGTTCAACCCACACACATACACGCTTATATACATAAACGCCCATATATGCACATATACATACATATATATTTCACTGTATACATACATATACATATGCAGACATGTACATATATACACATGTACATATTCATACTTGCTGCCTTCATCCATTTCTGTTGCCACCCAGCCACATATGAAATAGGATCCCCCCACCCGCTCCAGAGAGGTAGTGCCATGAAAAGACAAAAAAAGGCCACTTTCATTCACACTCAGTCTCTAGATGTCATGTGTAATGCACTGAAACCACAACTCCCTTTCCACATCCAAGCTCCACAGAACTCTCCATGGTTTACCCCCAGACGCTTCACATGCCCAGGTTCAATCCATTGACAGCACGTCGACCCCAGTATAGCACACCATTCCAATTCACTCTGTTCCTTGCACTCCTTTCACCCTCCTGTAGGTTCAGGCCCCAATCACTCAAAATCTTTTTCACTCCATCCTTCCACCACCAATCTGGTCTCCTGCTTCTCCTTCTTCCCTCTACCTCTGACACATATATCCTCTTTGTCAGTCTTATCTCACTCGTTCTCTCCATTTGTCCAAACCATTTCAACACACCCTCTTCTGCTCTCTCAACCATATTCTTTTTAATACCACACATCTCTCTTACCCTTGCATTACCCTTGCATTACTTACTCAATCAAACCACCTCACACCACATACTGTCCTCAGACATATAATTTCCAACACATCCACCCTCCTCCACACAACCCTATCTATAGCCCATGCTTCACAACCATATAACATTGTTGGAACCACTGTTCCTTCAAACATACCCAATTTTGCTCTCCAAGATAATGTTCTTGCCTTCCATACATTCTTCGACACTCCCAGAATCTTCACCCCGTTCCTCACCGTGTGACTTTTTTCCGCTTCCTTGGTTCCATCCGCTGCTAAAACACTTCACTTTCTCCAATTTTTCATCATTTAAACTTACCTCCCAATTAACTTGTCTGTCAGTCCTACTGAACCTCATAACCTTGCTCTTATTCACATTTACTCACTGTTTTCTCCTTTCACACACTTTTTCGAACTCAGTCACCAATCTCTGCATATTTTCACACGAATCAGCAACTAGAGCTGTATCATCGGGGAACAACAAATGACTTACTTCCCAGGCCCTCTCATTCCCAACAGACTGCATATTTGCCCCTTTCTCCAAAACTCTTGCACTTACCACCCTAACCACCCCATCCATAATCATTAAACAACCATGGGGACATCACACACCCCTGCTGCAAACCGACATTCACTGGGAACCAGTCACTCTTCTCTCTTCCTACTGGTACATATATCTTACATCCTTGGTAAAAACTTTTCAGTTTCTAGCGACTTACCTCCCACACCATATACTCTTATAACCTTCCACAAAGCATCTCTATCCACCCTATCATATGCCTTCTCCAGATCCATAAGTGCTACTTAGAAATCCATCTGTTTTTCTAAGTATTTCTCAATACTTTCTTCCGAGCAAACATCTGATCCACACATCCTCTCCCACTTCTGAAACCACTCTGCTCTTCTCCAATCTAATGCTCTGTACATGCTTTCATCCTCCATATTATTTCCCAGGAATACAGAAGAGACTTGTGCCTCTGTGTTTGAACACACACCTTTATCTGGTTTGTCTTTATACAGTGGCAGTATGCATGCATTCTGGCAATACTCAGGCTCTTCACCATGGTCCATACATACATTGAATATCCTTACCAAGCAATCAACAAGTCATTCTCTTTTTTTAATAAAATGCAGTACAATACCATCCAAACACACTGCCTTGCCAGATTATGTCATTTGCAAAGCTTTCATTATGTCTTCTCTCTTTACCAATCCATTCTCCTTAACCCTCTGACTTCGCACACCACCCTGACCAAAACACCCTATATCTGCCACTCTACCACCAAACACATTCAACAAACCTTCAAAATACTAAATACACCTACCTCTCACTTCATTACTTGTTATTACGTCCCCTCTTGCTCGCTTCACTGATGTCCCCATTTGTTCTTTTGTCTTACACATGTTATTTACCTCTTCCAAAACATCTTTGTATTCTCCCTGAAATATAATGATACTCTGTCACCCCATTTCTTATTTGCCGTCTTTTTCAACTCTTGCACCTTTCTCTTGACCTCCTCTCGCTCTCTTTTATACATCTCCCAGTCATATGCACTACTTCCCTGCCAGTATCATCAAAACACCTTTCTTTTCTCTGTCACTAACACCCTTACTTCTTCATCCCACTACTCACTTGCCTCTCTAATCTACCCACCTCCCACCTCTCTCTGTCACTAACAACCTTACGTCTTCATCCCACTACTCACTTGCCTCTCCAATTTGCCCACCTCCCACCTTTCTCATGCCACTTGCATCTTTTGTCCAAGCCATCACTGGTTCTTTAAATACATCCCATTCCTTATCCACTCCCTTCTCATCATTTGCTCTCACCTTTTGCCATTCTACACACAAATATACATACCTACACAGCTTTCCATGGTTTACCCCAGACGCTTCACATGCCTTGATTCAGTCCACTGCCAGCACGTCAACCCCGGTATACCACATCCCTCCAAATCACTGTATTCCTTGCCCTCCTTTCACCTTCCTGCATGTTCAGGCCCCGATCACACAAAATCTTTTTCACTCCATCTTTCCACCTCCAATTTGGTCTCCCTCTTCTCCTCGTTCCCTCCACCTCCGACACATATATTCTCTTGGTCAATCTTTCCTCACTCATTCTCTCCATGTGCCAGAACCATTTCAAAACACCCTCTTCTGCTCTCTCAACCACGCTCTTTTTATTTCCACACATCTCTCTCACCCTTACGTTACTTACTCGATCAAACCACCTCACACCACTTATTGTCCTCAAACATCTCATTTCCAGCACATCCATCCTCCTGCGCACAACTCTATCCATAGCCCACGCCTCGCAACCATACAACATTGTTGGAACCACTATTCCTTCAAACATACTCATTTTTGCTTTCCGAGATAATGTTCTCGACTTCCACACATTCTTCAGGCTCCCAGAATTTTCGCCCCCTCCCCCACCCTATGATCCACTTCCGCTTCCATGGTTCCATCCGCTGCCAGATCCACTCCCAGATATCTAACACACTTCAATTCCTCCAGTTTTTCTCCATTCAAACTCACCTCCCAATTGACTTGACCCTCAACCCTACTGTACCTAATAACCTTGCTCTTATTCACATTTACTCTTAACTTTCTTCTTTCACACACTTTACCAAACTCAGTCACCAGCTTCTGCAGTTTCTCACATGAATCAGCCACCAGCGCTGTATCATCAGCGAACAACAACTGACTCACTTCCCAAGCTCTCTCATCCCCAACAGACTTCATACTTGCCCCTCTTTCCAAAACTCTTGCATTCACCTCCCTAACAACCCCATCCATAAACAAATTAAACAACCATGGAGACATCACACACCCCTGCCGCAAACCTACATTCACTGAGAACCAATCACTTTCCTCTCTTCCTACACGTACACATGCCTTACATCCTCGATAAAAACTTTTCACTGCTTCTAACAACTTGCCTCCCACACCATATATTCTTAATACCTTCCACAGAGCATCTCTATCAACTCTATCATATGCCTTCTCCAGATCCATAAATGCTACATACAAATCCATTTGCTTTTCTAAGTATTTCTCACATACATTCTTCAAAGCAAACACCTGATCCACACATCCTCTACCACTTTTGAAACCACACTGCTCTTCCCCAATCTGATGCTCTGTACATGCCTTCACCCTCTCAATCAATATCCTCCCATATAATTTACCAGGAATACTCAACAAACTTATACCTCTGTAATTTGAGCACTCACTCTTATCCCCTTTGCCTTTGTACAATGGCACTATGCACGCATTCTGCCAATCCTCAGGCACCTCACCATGAGTCATACATACATTAAATAACGCTGTCTCCCGCGTTTGCGAGGTAGCGCAAGGAAACAGATGAAAGAAATGGCCCAACCCACCTACACAGCTTTCCATGGTTTACCCCAGAGGCTTCACATGCCCTGATTCAATCCACTGACAGCACGTCAACCCCGGTATACCACATCGATCCAATTCACTCTATTCCTTGCCCTCCTTTCACCCTCCTGCATGTTCAGGCCCCGATCACACAAAATCTTTTTCACTCCATCTTTCCACCTCCAATTTGGTCTCCCACTTCTCCTCGTTCCCTCCACCTCCGACACATATATCCTCTTGATCAATCTTTCCTCACTCATTCTCTCCATGTGCCCAAACCATTTCAAAACACCCTCTTCTGCTCTCTCAACCATGCCCTTTTTATTTCCACACATCTCTCTTACCCTTACGTTACTTACTCGATCAAACCACCTCACACCACACATTGTCCTCAAACATCTCATTTCCAGCACATCCATCCTCCTGCGCACAACTCTATCCATAGCCCACGCCTCTCAACCATACAACATTGTTGGAACCACTATTCCTTCAAACATACCCATTTTTGCTTTCCAAGATAATGATCTCGACTTCCACACATTCTTCAAGGCTCCCAGGATTTTCGCCCCCTCCCCCACCCTATGATGCACTTCCGCTTCCATGGTTCCATCCACTGCCAGATCCACTCCCAGATATCTAAAACACTTTACTTCCTCCAGTTTTGCTCCATTCAAACTTACCTCCCAATTGACTTGACCCTCAACCCTACTGTACCTAATTACCTTGCTCTTATTCACATTTACTCTTAACTTTCTTCTTTCACACACTTTACCAAACTCAGTCACCAGCTTCTGCAGTTTCTCACATGAATCAGCCACCAGCGCTGTATCATCAGCGAACAACAACTGACTCACTTCCCAAGCTCTCTCATCCCCAACAGACTTCATACTTGCCCCTCTTTCCAAAACTCTTGCATTCACCTCCCTAACAACCCCATCCATAAACAAATTAAACAACCATGGAGACATCACACACCCCTGCCGCAAACCTACATTCACTGAGAACCAATCACTTTCCTCTCTTCCTACACGTACACATGCCTTACATCCTCGATAAAAACTTTTCACTGCTTCTAACAACTTTCCTCCCACACCATATATTCTTAATACCTTCCACAGAGCATCTCTATCAACTCTATCATATGCCTTCTCCAGATCCATAAATGCTACATACAAATCCATTTGCTTTTCTAAGTATTTCTCACATACATTCTTCAAAGCAAACACATGATCCACACATCCTCTGCCACTTCTGAAACCACACTGCTGTTCCCCAATCTGATGCTTTGTACATGCCTTCAGTACTCCTGAAACAGGAGTTGTGGGAGTATGTGATAGAATGTAAGAAAGTAAATTCTCGATTAATATGGGTAAAACTGAAAGTTGATGGAGAGAGATGGGTTATTATTGGTGCATATGCACGTGGGCATGAGAAGAAAGATCATGAGAGGCAAGTGTTTTGGGAGCAGCTGAATGAGTGTGTTAGTGGTTTTGATGCACAAGACCGGGTTATAGTGATGGGCGATTTGAATGCAAAGGTGAGTAATGTGGCAGTTGAAGGAATAATTGGTATACATGGGGTGTTCAGTGTTGTAAATGGAAGTGGTGAAGAGCTTGTAGATTTATGTGCTGAAAAAGGACTGGTGATTGGGAATACATGGTTTAAAAAGCGAGATATACATTAGTATACGTATGTAAGTAGGAGAGATCGCCAAAGAGTGTTATTGGATTACGTGTTAATTGACAGGCACGCAAAAGAGAGACTTTTGATGTTAATGTGCTGAGAGGTGCAACTGGAGGGATGTCTGATCATTATCTTGTGGAGGCTAAGTTGAAGATTTGTATGGGCTTTCAGAAAAGAAGAGTGAATGTTGGGGTGAAGAGGGTGGTGAGAGTAAGTGAGCTTGGGAAGGAGACTTGTGTGAGGAAGTACCAAGAGAGACTGAGTACAGAATGGAAAAAGGTGAGAACAATGGAAGTAAGGGGAGTGGGGGAGGAATGGGATGTATTTAGGGAATCAGTGATGGAGTGCGCAAAAGATGCTTGTGGCATGAGAAGCGTGGGAGGTGGGTTGATTAGAAAGGGTAGTGAGTGGTGGGATGAAGAAGTAAGATTATTAGTGAAAGAGAAGAGAGAGGCATTTGGACGATTTTTGCAGGGAAAAAATGCAATTGAGTGGGAGATGTATAAAAGAAAGAGACAGGAGGTCAAGAGAAAGGTGCAAGAGTTGAAAAAGAGGGCAAATGAGAGTTGGGGTGAGAGAGTATCATTAAATTTTAGGGAGAATAAAAAGATGTTCTGGAAGGAGGTAAATAAAGTGTGTAAGACAAGGGAGCAAATGGGAACTTCAGTGAAGGGCGCTAATGGGGAGGTGATAACAAGTAGTGGTGATGTGAGAAGGCGATGGAGTGAGTATTTTGAAGGTTTGTTGAATGTGTTTGATGATAGAGTGGCAGATATAGGGTGTTTTGGTCGAGGTGGTGTGCAAAGTGAGAGGGTTAGGGAAAATGATTTGGTAAACAGAGAAGAGGTAGTAAATGCTTTGCGGAAGATGAAAGCCGGCAAGGCAGCAGGTTTGGATGGTATTGCTGTGGAATCTATTAAAAAGGGGGTGACTGTATTGTTGACTGGTTGGTAAGGTTATTTAATGTATGTATGACTCATGGTGAGGTGCCTGAGGATTGGCGGAATGTATGCATAGTGCCATTGTACAAAGGCAAAGGGGATAAGAGTGAGTGATCAAATTACAGAGGTATAAGTTTGTTGAGTATACCAGGTAAATTATGTGGGAGGGTATTGATTGAGAGGGTGAAGGCATGTACAGAGCATCAGATTGGGAAAGAGCAGTGTGGTTTAAGACGTGGTAGAGGATGTGTGGATCAGGTGTTTAGTTTGAAGAATGTATGTGAGAAATACTTAGAAAAGCCAATGGATTTGTATGTAGCATTTATGGATCTGGAGAAGGCATATGATAGAGTTGATAGAGATGCTCTGTGGAAGGTATTAAGAATATATGGTGTGGGAGGCAAGTTGTTAGAAGCAGTGAAAAGCTTTTATCGAGGAGTTTGAGTGGAGAAAAACTGGGGTATCTCTGGGGATAGGGGAGAAAGAATACTTCCCACGTATTCTCTGCGTGTCGTAGAAGGCGACTAAAAGGGGAGGGAGCGGGGGGCTGGAAATCCTCCCCTCTCATTATTCTTTTTTTTTTTTTTTTCCCAAAAGAAGGAATAGAGAAGGGGGCCAGGTTAGGATTTCCCTTAAAGGCCCAGTTCTCTGTTCTTAACGCTACCTCGCTAACGCGGGAAATGGCGAATAGTTTGAAAGAAGATATATATATATATATATGTATATATGTATATATATATATATATATATATATATATATATATATATATATATATATATATATATATATATGTGTATATATATATATATATATATATATATATATATATATATATATATATATATATATATATATATATATATAGAGGGGACGGGAGTGGTGGGCCAGAAATCCTCCCCTCCTTGTATTAACTTTGGGAAACAGAAGAAGGAGTCACGCGGGGAGTGCTCCTCCTCCTCGAAGGCTCAGAGTGGGGTGCCTAAATGTGTGTGGATGTAACCAAGATGTGAAAAAAGGAGAGATAGGTAGTATGTTTGAGGAAAGGAACCTGGATGTTTTGGCTCTGAGTGAAACGAAGCTCAAGGGTAAAGGGGAAGAGTGGTTTGGGAATGTCTGGGGAGTAAAGTCAGGGGTTAGTGAGAGGACAAGAGCAAGGGAAGGAGTAGCAATACTCCTGAAACAGGAGTTGTGGGAGTATGTGATAAAGTGTAAGAAAGTAAATTCTCGATTGATATGGGTAAAACTGAAAGTTGATGGAGAGAGCTGGGTGATTATTGGTGCATATGCACCTGGGCATGAGAAGAAAGATCAAGAGAGGCAAGTGTTTTGGGAGCAGCTGAATGAGTGTGTTAATGGTTTTGATGCACGAGACCGGGTTATAGTGATGGGTGATTTGAATGCAAAGGTGAGTAATGTGGCAGTTGAGGGAATAATTGGTATACATGGGGTGTTCAGTGTTGTAAATGGAAATGGTGAAGAGCTTGTAGATTTATGTGCTGAAAAAGGACTGATGATTGGGAATACCTGGTTTAAAAAGCGAGATATACATAAGTATACTTATGTAAGTAGGAGAGATGGCCAGAGAGCGTTATTGGATTACGTGTTAATTGACAGGCGTGCGAAAGAGAGACTTTTGGATGTTAATGTGCTGAGAGGTGCAACTGGAGGGATGTCTGATCATTATCTTGTGGAGGCTAAGGTGAAGATTTGTATGGGTTTTCAGAAAAGAAGAGTGAATGTTGGGGTGAAGAGGGTGGTGAGAGTAAGTGAGCTTGAGAAGGAGACCTGTGTGAGGAAGTACCAGGAGAGACTGAGTACAGAATGGAAAAAGGTGAGAACAATGGAAGTAAGGGGAGTGGGGGAGGAATGGGATGTATTTAGGGAATCAGTGATGGATTGCGCAAAAGATGCTTGTGGCATGAGAAGAGTGGGAGGTGGGTTGATTAGAAAGGGTAGTGAGTGGTGGGATGAAGAAGTAAGAGTATTAGAGAAAGAGAAGAGAGAGGCATTTGGACGATTTTTGCAGGGAAAAAATGCAATTGAGTGGGAGATGTATAAAAGAAAGAGACAGGAGGTCAAGAGAAAGGTGCAAGAGGTGAAAAAAAGGGCAAATGAGAGTTGGGGTGAGAGAGTATCATTAAATTTTTAGGGAGAATAAAAAGATGTTCTGGAAGGAGGTAAATAAAGTGCGTAAGACAAAGGAGCAAATGGGAACTTCGGTGAAGGGCGCAAATGGGGAGGTGATAACAAGTAGTGGTGATGTGAGAAGGAGATGGAGTGAGTATTTTGAAGGTTTGTTGAATGTGTTTGATGATAGAGTGGCAGATATAGGGTGTTTTGGTTGAGGTGGTGTGCAAAGTGAGAGGGTTAGGGAAAATGATTTGGTAAACAGAGAAGAGGTAGTGAAAGCTTTGCGGAAGATGAAAGCCGGCAAGGCAGCAGGTTTGGATGGTATTGCAGTGGAATTTATTAAAAAAGGGGGTGACTGTATTGTTGACTGGTTGGTAAGGTTATTTAATGTATGTATGACTCATGGTGAGGTGCCTGAGGATTGGCGGAATGCGTGCATAGTGCCATTGTACAAAGGCAAAGGGGATAAGAGTGAGTGCTCAAATTACAGAGATATAAGTTTGTTGAGTATTCCTGGTAAATTATATGGGAGAGTATTGATTGAGAGGGTGAAGGCATGTACAGAGCATCAGATTGGGGAAGAGCAGTGTGGTTTCAGAAGTGGTAGAGGATGTGTGGATCAGGTGTTTGCTTTGAAGAATTTTTTTTTTTTTTTTTTTTTTTATACTTTGTCGCTGTCTCCCGCGTTTGCGAGGTAGCGCAAGGAAACAGACGAAAGAAATGGCCCAACCCCCCCCCCCCATACACATGTACATACACACGTCCACACACGCAAATATACATACCTACACAGCTTTCCATGGTTTACCCCAGACGCTTCACATGCCTTGATTCACTCCACTGACAGCACGTCAACCCCTGTATACCACATCGCTCCAATTCACTCTATTCCTTGCCCTCCTTTCACCCTCCTGCATGTTCAGGCCCAGATCACACAAAATCTTTTTCACTCCATCTTTCCACCTCCAATTCGGTCTCCCTCTTCTCCTCGTTCCCTCCACCTATGACACATATATCCTCTTGGTCAATCTTTCCTCACTCATTCTCTCCATGTGCCCAAACCATTTCAAAACACCCTCTTCTGCTCTCTCAACCACGCTCTTTTTATTTCCACACATCTCTCTTACCCTTACGTTACTTACTCGATCAAACCACCTCACACCACACATTGTCCTCAAACATCTCATTTCCAGCACATCCGTCCTCCTGCGCACAACTCTATCCATAGCCCACGCCTCGCAACCATACAACATTGTTGGAACCACTATTCCTTCAAACATACCCATTTTTGCTTTCCGAGATAATGTTCTCGACTTCCACACATTCCTCAAGGCTCCCAGGATTTTCGCCCCCTCCCCCACCCTATGATCCACTTCCGCTTCCATGGTTCCATCCGCTGACAGATCCACTCCCAGATATCTAAAACACTTCACTTCCTCCAGTTTTTCTCCATTCAAACTCACCTCCCAATTGACTTGACCCTCAACCCTACTGTACCTAATAATCTTGCTCTTATTCACATTTACTCTTAACTTTCTTCTTCCACACACTTTACCAAACTCAGTCACCAGCTTCTGCAGCTTTGAAGAATGTATGTGAGAAATACTTAGAAAAGCAAATGGATTTGTATGTAGCATTTATGGATCTGGAGAAGGCATATGATAGAGTTGATAGAGATGCTCTGTGGAAGGTATTAAGAATATATGGTGTGGGAGGAAAGTTGTTAGAAGCAGTGAAAAGTTTTTATCGAGGATGTAAGGCATGTGTACGTGTAGGAAGAGAGGAAAGTGATTGGTTCTCAGTGAATGTAGGTTTGCGGCAGGGGTGTGTGATGTCTCCATGGTTGTTTAATTTGTTTATGGATGGGGTTGTTAGGGAGGTAAATGCAAGAGTTTTGGAAAGAGGGGCAAGTATGAAGTCTGTTGGGGATGAGAGAGCTTGGGAAGTGAGTCAGTTGTTGTTCGTTGATGATACAGCGCTGGTGGCTGATTCATGTGAGAAACTGCAGAAGCTGGTGACTGAGTTTGGTAAAGTGTGTGGAAGAAGAAAGTTAAGAGTAAATGTGAATAAGAGCAAGGTTATTAGGTACAGTAGGGTTGAGGGTCAAGTCAATTGGGAGGTGAGTTTGAATGGAGAAAAACTGGAGGAAGTGAAGTGTTTTAGATATCTGGGAGTGGATCTGTCAGCGGATGGAACCATGGAAGCGGAAGTGGATCATAGGGTGGGGGAGGGGGCGAAAATTCTGGGGGCCTTGAAGAATGTGTGGAAGTCGAGAACATTATCTCGGAAAGCAAAAATGGTTATGTATGAAGGAATAGTGGTTCCAACAATGTTGTATGGTTGCGAGGCGTGGGCTATGGATAGAGTTGTGCGCAGGAGGATGGATGTGCTGGAAATGAGATGTTTGAGGACAATGTGTGGTGTGAGGTGGTTTGATCGAGTGAGTAACGTAAGGGTAAGAGAGATGTGTGGAAATAAAAAGAGCGTTGTTGAGAGAGCAGAAGAGGGTGTTTTGAAGTGGTTTGGGCACATGGAGAGGATGAGTGAGGAAAGATTGACCAAGAGGATATATGTGTCGGAGGTGGAGGGAACAAGGAGAAGAGGGAGACCAAATTGGAGGTGGAAAGATGGAGTGAAAAAGATTTTGTGTGATCGGGGCCTGAACATGCAGGAGGGTGAAAGGAGGGCAAGGAATAGAGTGAATTGGAGCGATGTGGTATACCGGGGTTGACGTGCTGTCAGTGGATTGAATCAAGGCAAATACACATGTATATACATAAGCGCCCACACACGCACATATACATACCTATACATTTCAATGTATACATACGTACACAGATATATACATATGTACATATTCATACTTGCTGCCTTCATCCATTTCTGTCGCCACCCTGCCACACATGAAAAACAGCCTCCTCCCACACATGTGAGGTAGCACTATGAAAAGACAACAATGGCCACGTTGGTTCATACTCAGTCTCTAGTTGTCATGTCTGATGCAGCAAAACCATAGCTCCCATTCCACGTCCAGGTTCCACAAAATTTTCCATGGTTTACCCCAGATGCTTCACATGCCCTGGTTCAATCCATTAACAGCACATCGACCCTGGTATACAACTTCGTTCCAATTCACTCTATTCCATGCACACCTTTCACCCTCCAGTATTTCAAGCCCTGATCGCTCAAAATCTTTTTCACCCCATCTTTCCACCTCCAATTTGGTCTCTCACTTTTCGTTCCCTCCACCTCTGACACATATATCCTCTTTGTCAATCTTTCCTCATTCTCTCCATGTGACCAAACCATTTCAATACACCCTCCTCTGCTTTCTCAACTACACTCTTTTTATTACCACACATCTCTCTTACCCTTTCATTACTTACTAGATCAAACCACCTCACTCCACATATTGTCCTTAAGCACTTCATTTCCAAAACATCCACCCCCCTCTGCACAACCCTATCTATAGCCAATGCCTTGCAACCATATAATATTGTTGGAACCACTATTCCTTCAAACATACATATATACACATATACACACATACATATTTTATGTATGTATATGTATGTGTGTGTAGTACATATATGTGTATATAAGTAAAAGGCTCTTTCTTCGTCTGTTCCTTGGCACTACCTCGCTGACACAGGAAACAGTGAACAAGTATTATATAGATGAATGAAATTATTTATTTTATCATACTTTGTTGCTGTTTCCCGCATTAGCGAGGTAGTGCAAGGAAACAGACGAAAGAATGGCCCAACCCACCCATATACACATGTATGTACATACACGTCCACACACACACATATACATACCTATACATCTCAACGTATACATATATATACACACACACACAGACATATACATGTATACACGCACATAATTCATATTGTCTGCCCTAATTTATTCCCGTCGCCATCCCGTCACACATGAAATAACAACCCCTTCCCCCGCATGTGCGCGAGGTAGCGCTTGGAAAAGACAACAAGGCCACATTCGTTCACACTCGGTGTCTAGCTGTCATGTAGAATGCACCGAAACCACAGCTCCCTTTCCACATCCAGGCCCCACAGAACTTTCCATAGTTTATCCCAGATGCTTCACATGCCCTGGTTCAATCCATTGACAGCACGTCGACCACGGTATACCACATCGTTCCAATTCACTCTGTAACTTGCAAGCCTTTCACCCTTCTGCATGTTCAGGCCCCGATCACTCAAAATCTTTTTCACTCCATCTTTCCACCTCCAATTTGGTCTCCCACTTCTCCTCGTTCCGTCCACCTCTGACACATATATCCTCTTTGTCAATCTTTCCTCACTCATTCTCTCCATGAGACCAAACCATTTCAAAACACTCTCTTCTGCTCTCTCAACCACACTTTTTTTTACCGCACATATTTCTTACCCTTTCATTACTTACTAGATTAAATAACCTCACACCACTTATTGTCCTCAAACATCTCATTTCCAGCATATCCTCCCTCCCCCGCACAACTCTATCTATAGCCCACGCCTCGCAATCATATATCATTGTTGGAGCCACTATTCCTTCAAACATACCCATTTTTGCTTTCTAAGACAACTTTCTTGACTTCCACACATTTTTCAATGCTCCCAGAACTTTTGCCACCTCCTCCACCCTATGATTCACTTCCACTTCCATGGTTCCATCCGCTGCCAAATCCACTCCCAGATATCTAAAACACATTTCGCGTCCTCCAGTTTTTTTCCATTTAAACTTACCTCCCAATTGAATTGTCCCTCAACCCTACTGTACCTAATAACCTTGCTCGTCTTCACATTTAATCTTAGCTTTCTTCTTTCACACAAATGTCATTTTACCAGCCAACACCCTAGAGGTGGATGGATAACTGGGTTGATTGTGGACCAACTTCTGCAACCATTATTCCAACCAATTTGCTTGTCCCTGGGTGGCCCATGAATGCCTCGCAGGCAAGAACACAAACCACTACACCATAGAAGTCCCTCTTCTTCTCACCACTCTCTTCTCACATGTATTGTTTCCTCTTTTCTGAATACCTTTCTTGCCCATATTGTTCCCCCTTTTCTGAATGCCTTGACAAATATTCACCCTTGCCTCCACAAAGTAATTATCCGACAACCCACCAACTGCCACTCTTGGCTCATTCACATCCAGAAGCCTCTCTCATGCCTATCAATTTGTATGTAATCCAATAATGCTTGCTGACCATCTTTCCTGCTCGTGTATGTCCCTCCTTTTATACCTGGTATTCCTAATCACTAATCCCTTTTTTTGCACAAAACACAAGATGATCACCATTTCCCCTCATAATGCTGATTATCCCTTGCCCACCAATTATGCCCTCAATTCCCCTCATAATGCTGATTATCCCTTGCCCACCAATTATACCCTCAACTGCTACATTACTCACCTTCACATTTAATTCACCCATAAATAATGCCGAGTCTTTTGCATCAAAACTGCTGACGGACTCAGTCAGCTGCTCCCGAAACACTTTTCTCTCATGATTTGTTCACCTCATGGTCAGGTGCATAAGTACTAATAATCATTCTCCTCTCCCCTGTCAATTTTCCTACTTCAGTCTAGTGCTTGCTTCCTTACACTTTCACACACTCTTACAACTAGTACTTCAGTTGTAGTGTACCCCTTCTTTAATTTTTGCCCTCTCACCAACCCCTGACTTTATTCCTATGACATTTGCAAACCATTCTTTATTTTATCCTCTGCATTATAAACATAGTGAAGGAGTTTTACATGAATAGGGTTTGTATTCAGGGGGGGGGGGGTAGACTTGTAGAAGGTAGGGAGTGCCTTATTTGAGTCACAGGTGCAGAAACATCGCATGTTTGTAAGCAAGGGTTTTGTGCTGTTACCAGATTTTTACTGTACCAAATGATTGTTAGGTCTCTGTGAATTACTTGAGCTGACTGTACTTATGTTTTGAATATCCTCTTTAGAGGCAATTTTAACAGTTTCTAGTGAAAAGTTAAAAGTATGGATTTCTCAGTATGAAACGTTTTCCTTATAACAGATAAGAAAAAAATCAGCTGCTTAGTAGAAATATGTATTTCTAGATATAAAAGCTGATATTCTTAACAGAAATAAAATGAGCTTCCTGATAGAATTAACTATGAAAATGATGATAAAAAAATCATCTTTGATAATTATTCTGCTGTTTCTAGAGATGAAAATTTTGCTGTGCTCAGTATTTTCTACTTTAAAATCTGAGACTCAGTCATAGCTCCTGAAATTTTCACATGCTTGGGCAACTTCATTGGCACACCATAGTGATGTGGCTCACCAGTTGGAAACCACTGTGATAAGTAGATGATATTTCAGTTCAGTTGTAGCTTGAAGGCTCCTTCAGTAGGAAATATCACTTAGAGAGGATGCATGGGGTAACCTTTGAAATGTAAGATGCAGTGCAGTTGTAAGTGACATTGCTCAAGGAAAAATGTGTCTAATGCATTGGGAAATATGTTAGAACAAACTTGGAAATAATCATTTTCAGAATAAAGCATTTGAAAAATCCTCCTCATCTTTTACTCAAATAACTTTTTTATAATGTTATATTTTGCAGATGATTATAGTTCAAGTACAGGATTAAAGGAACGTACAAAAGAAAACCTCTTTCCCTCTGATGATCATCCAGTGCACAGCTATAGTGGTGAGAATGCTAGCAACTCAGGCATAAAGAACACTCAGACTGAGCCACACTTGTGTGCATGCTGGTGCCAGAGATGGGCTGAAATATATGTCAGACAGCCAACTGGTTAGTAACAGTATTTTGATTTTTTTTTAAGATGTTTGTATTGTAAGTTGCTGTACTTTGTCCAGTGCTGCCCTCTAGAAAGGTTATTTGATGTTCCAACATTTTCATATCACTGGTGGTGTGTTGGATGTTTTCACTCCTTGATATCTTTAAAAGATTTTAAGTTTTTTTCCTTGTCAGTCACTTTTGGGCAAAATTTTTTCTTTTACAAAACCCATCCTTATATTTGATGTGTTTATACTGTTAGAGGCTGATGAAGACCCTCTGGGTGCCCTTAGGCACAAAGACTTTGAGGGACCTTTGAACACCCACACTGATGAACATGAAGAAGAAAAGTAACCTTGGTGACCTTCAGCTCATGTTGAAAGCTCTAAGGATTTATGAGTGTTTATGTAAAGAAGATTGAAACAGCCAGAGCTATTGCTTGCAAGTAAAGGATGGCTAGATAATTTTATTTGAAGTCAGAAACTATATAACATGAAGGTAACAGGAGATTCCACCATTGCTGCCAAGTTTCTTGATGGACTTGAAACTGTCTTTGAGGAAATAGGCTAGTATCTCGAGTAAGTGTTTAATGTGGATGAGACAGGTTTCTTTTGGAAGCAAATGCCATGAAGGACTTGTATCAGTAAGGAAGAAAAAGTTGCACCATGTTTCAAAGCTTTTAAGAATAGGTCAGCACTCTTACTATGTGGCACCATTGCAGGGGGTTGCAAGATGGACCTTATTTTAGTGTACCATCCCCAAACCTCCATACCCTTAAAGGCTTATGTAAGAATCTTACCTGTTTATTGGACAGCAAATAGAAAGGCTTGATTCATTGGACAGGTCTTTGAGGGTTGGTTCACATAACACTTTGCCATCAAAGCTGAGTGAAATTATTGTGAGTATAACCTCACCTTCAAAGTTTTCCTTATTCTTGATAATACTCTTGGCCACTGCAAACACCTGGATGATATCAACCCAAACATTTGTGTGTTGTTCTTGCTCCTAAGCACAATATCTTTAATCCAGCTAGTAGATAAAGGAGTCATATCAGCTTTCAGGCCTGCTACCTATGCAGGATCATAAACCAGCTACTTGACATTACAGATAACTTTGATAACTCTGGAAGTAATCCTACCAGCATGACTTGTGGAAGATTTACGTCATAGGTGCCATTGACAACATTCATGCACTGTAGGATATAGTCAAGACTTCAACATTGAATGCTTCCTGGAAGTCTTTTTGTAAAGACTGCATCAGCAAATTTAAGGGCTTCCCTAAGTCTTTACAAGATTGCACATCATTGTGGAGATTGGACAGAAAATGGGTAGAGAAGGCTTCTCTGATATGCAAGAGGAGAATATGATGGAATTGATTGATTTCTGTGATGGATAGGTATGTATTGATGATCTTATGGAACTAGGACAGGAACAAATGGTATACCATGAAGACAAAGAGGAGCAGGATAAAGTTTAACAGGTGAAGGATGTAAGTATGAAAATATTGTCATAAATGTTTTCTGTTTTATGTTCTTACACAAGATGTACAAGATGATAACCCGAATTTTGAGGGAAGCCAGCACTTTGAGCACATTCATGACAATATCTTTATGCATAATAAAGAGCTCTATGCTGAGAAACAGCGAATGACTGGGCAGACCAGTATGATGCTGTTTGAAAAGACCGTAGACTGCCTCTCCCTGTTCCACCTCCCAGTCATTCTCTGTTGTTCCTGCTGCTTTAGAAAAAGCAGGTCATAGCATGCTGACCTCATTCGTGAAAGTGAAATAAGTTCATCACTTTTGGTTTCTCCATTGATTGAATATTCTCCACTTGATGTAACTCTGCCTGATCTTTCTGATTCTGACCCTGACAACCCTGCTCCTATTTCTCCTAATATATAATCTTCAGCTGATGCACCCACATGTGCACGCATTGTGCCTGGCTGCCTTTTGATTTAGTGAGTGTTTTTTTATGTTTAGCAGAAGTAGTGTCCCAAAACTGTGAAATAACATTTCTGTTAATCTTTAAATGAATTTCTAACATTCTAAAATAATGAAAGTCTGCTTAAAATACATTTGGGACATTATATCTCGCACTGTTGCACACATCCTATTCTTCTCTGTTTATGTATTGGTTTGCTTTATATAATTTCTCTTTGTGCAAGCTTTTCACCACGAAGACCCAGTTTCTACTCATCTCTTCATCAGAAACTACTCACAGCTCTTTTTTCCCCTTTGATGGTTTTGTAATTCCACCTCTTGACTCTATAAACATACTTGGTATTGCTGTAACACACTTTTTTTTGGAAACCCCGCATTTCAGAAATAGCTAAGTCTGCCTTTTAAGCAACTGGCAATCCTGTTTAGATGTTGTAATTTTTTTTTTTTTTTTTGGGGGACAACTGCTCAGTTCATACAAAGGATTGATTCGTCCTTGTATCAAGTACTGCTATTGCAACTTGGGTGGTTTTAGCTGTGCATCCTTATTAGACAGTTGAGTCGAAAGCAAATTGACTTATAAACTCTCCCAGGCTAACTTCCAAACTTGATCCTCTTGCTATATCCTTCTATGTTGGGTTCACTTTCCCTCTTCTTTAGCTGTTACTTTGGTTTTTGCTCCTGAGAGCTGGCTGCTTGTGTTTCCCCACCATTAGCTTGACCAAACAATAGTTGGCAAGCTGCTGCATCACATCATTATTGTGTGTTCATTGGCAACTCAAGGGTATGCATTTGCTCTTCTATAGAAGGCTTTTACTCGCCCCTCTCTCCAAAACTCTTGCATTTACCTCCCTAATTACCCAGTTCATAAACAAATTAAACAACCATGGGGACCTCACACAACCCTGCCACAGACTGACCATCACTGGTAACCAATCGCTCTCCTTTCTTCTTACTTGTACACATACCCTTAATAAAAACTTTTCACTGCTTCTGGCAGCTTTACTCCCACACCATATGCTCTCAAAACCTTCCACAAAACATCTCTATCAAACCTATCATATGCCTTCCCCAGATCTATGAATGCTACATACAAATCCATCTGTTTTTCTAAGTATTTCTCACATACATTCTTTTAAGTAGACACCTGATTCACACATCCTCTACGACCCCTAAAACCACACTGCTCCTCCCGGGTCTGATGCTCTGTACATGCCTTCACCCTCTCAATCAGTACCGTCCCATATAATTTTCCAGGAATACTCAACAGACTTATGCCTCTATAGTTTGAACACTTGCATTTATCCCCTTTGCCTTTGTACAGTGGCACTATACATGCATTCTGCCAATCCTCGGGCACTTTATCATGATCCATACATACTTTGAATATCCTTACCAAACAGTCAACAACAGAGTCACCCCCTTTCTTAATAAGTTCTACTGCAAAACCATCCAAATGTGCTGCCTTGCCGGTAGTTCCAATTAAACACTAAATAGTCCAAAAGTAATTGCTTTATTGTGTTAAAACTCTGAGTGGTTACAATGGTTGGTTATTTTGTTTTGTAAACAGAACCCAGTTGGGCCATTAAGAATGGCATTCACTCCCTATAAAGTTATGACATCCTTTCTCCCTTAAATTTGAAACCTAATAGCAAATGTAAAATGATGTGTTTACTGGTACATTTACCATGTTCATTATCAAGGAATTTAAAAACTCTTTGCTGTGTTACAGAAATATAGTGATTTAGATACTACAAATACAAAATGCCCTTCAGGAAATCATATTTAAGTACAGTAAAATAACTTTTTCTTCTGCTTCACCTTCATTGTATAACATACAATTTTGTACCTAGTATTAGTCATATTTTACAGATCTAATCTCTCAGGCTTATTTATGACTCTTCCAGACCTTTTGATTTTCACTGTGCTTTCTGAAGGGACTATATAGGATGAACTTGCTCCAGGTCTCTCCCTGCATATGTCAGACTCTATTTGGCTTGGAAAACTAATATTACCCTCTTTGATCTTTGTTTTATAAGGTTCCTTACTCATAACTTGCCCAGAACTCTTTTGTCCTGTGTCCTGCTGTGTGTCGCTCATCCCATCCACACTCCACTTGTGCATGATTACTTCCCATGGATCTCCCTGCTCTAACAACTTTACACTTCTAAATCTCATTTTTTCAACATGTCTCTGACAACTCACTTATCATATGGTTCTATTTTATATGACAAGGGTCCAGTTACTTACACTACCACTACTGGTACTTGTTGAGCTCTTGATGTCTGCTTTTCTCATTTTCTTTAGCCCATTTTGGAATGTTTGAACAGCTCTTTCAGCTATTCCATTAGAGCTCAGGTGAAAAAGAGCACAAATAACATGGCCATTTCCATTTTTCTGCTTGAATTGGTCAAATTTATGACTAGTAAACTGGCTTTCATCATCTCTAACATTGAGGGCAGCCCATGAGTGGTGAAAATATCCCTTAACTCAGCAATGGTTATGAGAGCTGATGTATTATTCATGATTCTTACCTCTGACCTTTATGAATAGGCATCAACAAAAGGCAAACACGTTTGCCCATATATGGTCTTGCAAAATCTGTATGTACTCTCACTCCTGGCTTATTGGGGTATGATCACATGTGAAGGTGTGAAACGGTTTATTTTCATTCACCTGATGAATCTCTCGAGTTTCTACCATTTGTCCAGTATTCCTATCTAAACTAGGCCACCAAACATATGATATAGCCATCACCTTCATTGTGGAAATACCTGGATGATCCTTGTGCAGTTCTCTTAGTACACTTTGCTCTCCTCCTGGAGGAACCACTACCCTATTCCCCCACATTATGCAATCTTCATATGTACTAAGTTCATGTCTGTGCACATAAAATGATTTGAACTCTGAAAGCTGAGCAGCTTTTTACCAACCATTCTTGATAAAAGACAAAACTTTAGCATATACTGAGTCATGTGCTGTCCATCTCCTGATGTATGTAGCTGCAACTGGTGAAGCTTAAATGTGCTCTGACAACCACATGGTATCTGTGGGGAGTGGTGCTGATGCTGGTTTCTCTGCCAGTGGTGACCTCCTCAGTAGATCAGCATTTGCATCATGACCATTTCAAAATTTCAATGGGTAGTTATGAGCAGCAAGTGAGATGGATCAGTTTATTCTTGCACTAGCCATGTTGGGCAGTGCCTTGTGTTCATGTAAAAGTGACTAATGTGAATCATCTTCCATGCACATAGTTATGAAAATGGTGCATCCCATACACTGTTGCCAAACTCTCCCTGTCAGTTTCTGCATAATTTTTTCAGCATTCAGTTTGCATGAAGCAAAAGCTATAGGCTTTTCTGATCTATCTTCATTTCGGTATGCTAGCATTGCCGCTACACCACACTGTGATGCACGACATGACAAAACAAGAGGCCTATCTAGATCATAATGTATCAAGACCACTACTAGTGCACCCTCTTCGCAAGCAACATGTACAATGGCACAAGCATTGAAGAGTGGCTCCTGAGAAATCTACCAATGAAAGTCAGTTTCTGGCAGGGGAGTGTGATGTTGCCAGGGTTATTTAATTTGTTTATGGTTGGGGTGGTTAGGGAGGTGAATGCAAGAGTTTTGGAGAAAGGGGCGTGTATGCAGTCTGTTCAGGATGAGAGAGCCTGGGAAGTTAGTCAGTAGTTGTTTGCTGGTGATACAGCAGTGGTGGCTGATTCGAGTGAGAAAACTGCAGAAGTTGATGTCTGAGTTTAGAAAAGTGTGTGAAAGAAGATAGTTAAGAGTAATGTGAATTAGAGCAAGGTTTACATGAGAGAGACTGACAACAGGAGGTCTGAATGGCCTACAACTGGGTTGTCTGGTGATAAAGAAAAAAAAGTTGACAAGAAAATGTATTTCTGTTCAACAGATTTTTAAGCTATCACTGACTCATTGCTGCTGCACATTAGCCTTCTACTATCTCCATTACTGCTGTCGTTTATACAGTTAATTTCTGGCGTTTTTCTCATAGTATATCTTAAAATAAGATATGTCTCAACTTTTGAGGGTATTTATAGTCTTAGCATTCACTACATCTTATGGTAATTTATTCCAGGGCTCAACACAACTATAGGAAAAGAAGCTTTTTCCCACGTCTGTACTACATCTTTAGCTTTGAGTTTTTTGTTGTTTGTCCTGGTAACTGTATTTTCTCATATTTCAAAAAGATGTCTGTAATTTACTGTATCGAACTTGTTCAGAATTTTGAACGCTTGGATTGTCACTGCGAAGTTTCTGTTTTTTAAGGGAGAAGAGATCCAATCATTTTAGCCTCTTTTCCTATGCCAGTTTACTAAGGACGGGATCAACTTTGTGGTGCGTCTCTGTACTTGATTTAATTCTTCCTCGTCTCTTTATAGTTTGAGAACCAAAACTGGACTGCATATTCAAGGTGTGGTATTACCAGAGAATTATAAAGTGTGAATTGTTTCTGGTGTCTTGTAATCTATATTCCTGGCTATGAAACCTAACATTTGTTTACCTTTTTTACTTGATGCTTAACATTGTTTAATGTACTTCAGATTGTTGCTAATGGCAATTGCAAGGTCCTTCTCTTCATTTATTTTAGAGAGTTTCTGAATAGTTTGTAGTTGTAGCATGTATCCTTGTCTCCAAAGTTGATAACTTTACACTTGTTTACATAAAACTTCATTTGCCATATGTCTGACCACTCTGCTTGTAAGTAAAGATTTCTTTGAATCATTTTACAATCCCACCTTGTTTACAACTCTACCTCCTGGTTTAGTAACATCAACAAATTTGGAGATCTTAGATATGAGTCAGAGTTATAGGTCATTAATGTATATTATGAAAAGTATTGGTCCTAGTACCAACCCCAGTGTTACACCACTTCAGTGTTTAATACTGCATACTACTTTCTGGTAAACCAGTATCTGATCTATGTACAGAGTTCACCAATTTCCTGTGCTTTGAGAGTATTTAAAAGTCTCTTGAGGTATTTTATTGAAAGCTTTTTGGAAATCTAGATATACTACATCAGATGGTACTTTTTCATTATTAGGTTCAGCTAGGATGAAGGACAAGTTAGTTGGGATGTAAGTTTGAATGAAGAAAATTGGAAGAAGTGAAGTGTTTTAGATATCCAAGAGTGGATTTTGCAGTGAATGGAAGCTGAAGTGAGATATAGGGTGGGGGAGGGGGCCAGGAAGCATACTGTCCTCACCTTTACCCATCTGACTAGTTGCCACAATTATGATGTGTTAACAGAGGCCATGGTCTAGGTCCACAAACACTTCAACATTCAGGACAAGGTAGTCAGCAAAACCACTGACAGTGGTTCAAAATTTGTGATGCTTTCCCCTAGTGTGGTGGCCAGGTGGACCTGATGCCTGACTTTGACAGTGTTAGCAGACTGCCTGAGACCAACTCAGACAATGAGGATGACATGGCTGAGGGTGATTATTCCATCAGCTTTGTTACCCTTGGCAAAATCCTTGATAAGGAACAGGAGCACCTGAGTCTGCCAGTCCAGATGAGGTGTACGGCTCACACTTAGGCAAGGGCCTCCTCAAGCAGATGGGCTCTGCCGTTGCTGCCTTCAATGCCCTCAACAAGAAGGCCCACAGCAAGGTTGGGCACTCTTCAATACCCAGGGGAGGATCCCTCAGGTCGATGACACCATCAAGGAAGTACTGGACAAGAGGCTGGTGGTTTCTGACAAAAAGTGGAATGCCTTGTACGACTCGATTGTCATCATCAACAACATCCTGGCCACTAAGAAGGCTGAGCTCGACAGGTTCCTTAACTGCATGGAGAACTTCTCGGCCTTCAATGACCAGGAGATAGCCTTCCTGAAGGAGTGGGCCAAAGTCATGTCCCATATGGCTGTTGCCCTCGACAACATTCAGGGGAAGAAGAACACCTACCTTGGAACCCTCTTTCCCACAGTGGCCATAACCCTCATGAAGCTCAGGAACATGAAGAACAGCTTGGCTGTTTTAAGCTACTAATCAATTCCCTGGTAGTGGCCATTACCACCTGGTTCAACCACTACCAGAATGACCAGGACTGCCAGCTAGCAGCTGCCTTCCACCCACAGTTCTGGCTCCGCTGGCTGCACAAGTTCGATAGCATCTCTATCAAGGCCACCATGGAAGAAGAGATCAAGAGAGCTCTGAGGAACTGGAACGGCAACAGCGCCACCTGCTCCAGCGACAGCAGACAGCAGCATGCAGTCGCTGCCGTGCATGCCCCCAACCTCTTTGCTGGGTGGATGGCTGCTGACTCAAGTACCATTGTCAAGCAGAAGGCCAAGAAGTTTCTTGAACCCTGGCTGGACACTGATGGCCAATTCTGACTTCATGGGGATGGAGATCTTCACCAACCTCTTCCTGAAGTACAACACACCATTTCTGTCTTCTGCCACAGTGTAATGGCTTTTCTCTCTCAGCAAGGACATCCTGAGGCTCTAGAGATAAAAGACTGTCAGCTAGGCCTATCATAAGTTGTCAATAATTAGCAATTACTTCGTTTTTTTTTACATTTTGAGTTAACTAATTGATAATTCTGAGTTTGTACGTGAATTTTGTACCGTACAATATGCTTAATAGCTTAATAGATGTACTTAAATTTCAGACTTACCTTTTAGTTCCTGCTATGATGATTATCTGGTAAATTAGAATTAAATTCATGGTATTGGTTTGGTTACAAGCGTTTCAAAACTAAATTTTTTCATAAGAATTTTAAAAATTACGAAGCAAAATGTTTTAAAACTTGTAGGAAATGCATATTATTTGTAAATGAGTGGATGGACTATTCTTCATCTGTTTCTTGGTGCTACTTCGCTGATGCAGGAAACTGCGATCAGTTATAAATAGATAAATAAATCGATGAATAAATCAAAAAGTTATCATTATTGGATCATCGTTAGCATCCAATAACTAGGTATTAAGATTATCAGATTATCAATATTGGACATAAAAATTGGGGTTGTATTGTTTTTACGGGGTAACTTTTTAGTTATAGGTGCCCAACAATGCCTAGGGGTCGAAATAGTGCCTAATCTATTACTAGAGTTATGCATTAGGAAAACTGTGAAAGTGGCAAAGTATAGAATCACATTCAAGAATATGGACAAGGACATGTTTGGTAAGTGATTCACTGCATGGATTATGCATCACATGTCAGTTGACCACACTTTTTTTATATACTTGTTTGCAATTTACATTATTAACAAGGTAGCCCCAGGAACAAAGAAAGGCCTCATTTGCTTACAGTCATTCTCTAGCTGTCATTAGTAATGCACAGAAACTACAGCCCCCTTTCCACATCTTGTTCCCAAAGTCTTTCCATGGTTTCCCCTGTCTCCTTCATATACCCTAGTTCACTCTGTTGACCACAGGTTTCCCTCTGTATGCCACTTCACTCCATTTCAGTTTATCCCATGAAGCCTTTCACCCTCCTGCATGTTCAGCCCCTGACCACTTTAAAGGATTTTAATTTAATCATTCCATTTCCAATTTGATATCTCCCTTCTTGTCCCATCTACTTTCGACACATACATCCTCTTTGTCAACCTCTCCTCACTTATTCTTTCCATATGTCCATTTCAGCACACCCTCTTCACCCCTCTTAACTACACTGTTTTTATTGCCACTCTTTCTCTTACCCACGTAGTACTTGATCAAACCATTCAACACCAGAATTGTTCTCAACCATTTCATTAAACATTCACCTTTCATTATGTGTCCTCATATGTCGCCCATGCCTTACATCCTTCCAGTATTATTAGGACTACTATACCTTGAAATTTATCCATTTACAGCTAACCATGTAACAGCCTCTTTTTCCATACATCAATAGATGCTCTCAGAACCTTCACCCTATCACCCAGTCTGTGACTTCTCCATCCATGGTTCCATTCTTTAGGGGATCAAGCACCAGAGGAACCAGAGGCCAGTACAAAAAACTGGGCAAAAAGCTAGTTAAAAAAGATGTTAAGAAGCACTGGTTTAGTGTTAGTGTTGTGGCTGGTTGGAATAAACTAACCAATAAAACAGCGAATGCTGGCAGCTCATGTCAGTTTAAGTAGCTATTAAATGGTATAGAAAGTTCAGGATATTGGGCCTTATAAGTGTAAAACTTTCTCCCTAGGCTTTACAAGTATGTAGTAACAGATAGGTAATTACACTGATGGATTGGTGTGGAAACAATGAAAATGCTGTGGTGTACTTGTATTTCTCTTGGTGCTGAATTTCCAATGCCAACTGACATCATACACCTCCTGACATTTTGCAGCAGTGTTATAAACAACTGTATCCAATTAAGTTCTTTGTTTTTGTATCTGGGGATAAGCATTGCAGTGTTCACTGCCACAGATGAAATGAGATTTTTTTTCTATTTCTAAAATTTTCCACTGTATAGTTGGTAATTGATGGGTTATAGACCTGCAGCTGTGAAAGGGTTGAACAAACTGAAGAGTTGGTCAGATACATATCTGAAGCTCAGTCCAAGTGAATGCAAAGTATGGGACCAGAGTTGGAGCTCACACATCAAATCTTTTTCTTGGGTGATTAAGAGATTTCAATGTACTGTTTTTGATACCCAATTGGTTTAGTGAAAACAAACTTCATATAGATTTGTTTTATCTCTAATACCACAGGTTGCAACACAGTACAGGTTGAACATCCCTTAATTGGAAAATCAGACCAGAAATGCTCCAAAATCCGAAACCTTTTGAGTGGTGACATGACATGAAAAAATTCCACACCTGACCTCACTTGCCTGTGCTTTGCTCTTATACTCTGTTGGCAACAGTTTGTTACAAACCATTGTTACCGCCAGACCTATATGCATTACTCAATGTGTTATAGCTGAGATATACCTCATTGTTTTGATTATTCAATGGTCTTCCTCAGGAGATACAAGTTCCAGCATTTGGCGGGACTGTATTCCCAGCCAATGATGCTCACCTGGTCGGATCAGAGAGCAATACACCTTGATGTGTTGCTCTCTGATTGGATCGCTTGTCCTGCTGCCTTCACCCATTCTCAGTGATTGCTGCTTGATGTGACATTATTCTTAATCTCTAGGCAAGCTCTCACACTATCACTAAATGGTTGATGCCAAGGCAACTACAGGCAAGGGACAAACTGTTTAGTGATAGTGTGAGCTTACCTTGAGGAAAGGATTAAGAACAACTTTAACACAAGATCTGGTTTCATCTGCTGGTCATGTCAGATAGCAGAAATTGCTTTGAACAGGTGAAGGCAGCAGGACAAGCGATCCAAGTGATCCAATCAGAGAGTGACATGCCAAAGTGTCAGACCAGGTGACCATCTTTTTCTGGGGAATGCAGTCCCGCCAAATGATGGAATTTGTATCTCCTGAGGAAGACCGTTGAATGATCAAAATATTGAGGTATGTCCCAGCTCTAACCTGTTTGTTTCCATACCATCTTGTTTTCTGTATTTGTCATGATGGATAATAGATAATGAGATATCTTGGGGATGGGACCAAAGTCTAAACACAATATCCATTTATGTTTCATATACAACTTATAGACATAGTCTGAAGGTATTGTATACAATATCTTTGATAATTTTGCACCTGAAAAAAAGTTTGTGCAACACTGAACCCTCAGAAAGCTAAGTTGTCACAACATCAGCCACAAGTGTGGACAATATGAGGTTGCTTGGCATCACCTTCATTCTTGACTCTGAATTTATATGCTACTGATAAGCAATCATTTTCTTAAACTTATTCACACAGAGCAGAGAATAAGCAAAAACACAGTGGGTAATGCATGCAGTTCTGGTGGTGATGATGGCTTGTAACAAACTGGAGCCAACAGAACGTCTGAGCCCAACATGGTGTGGAATTTTCCACTTGTGATGTCATGTTGCTGCTCGAAAAGTTTTGAATTTTGGAGCATTTTGGATTTCTGATTTTCAGAGTAGGGATGCTCAACCTGTACTGTGTTGCAATCTGTGGTATTAGAGATAAAACAAATTTATAAGTAGTTTGTTTTTACTGAACCAGGTGACCATCACTTGCTGGGAACACAGTCCCGCTGAATGCTAGAATCAGTATCTCCTAAGGGAGACCATTGAATGCTTGAAAAGTTGAGGTATGTTTCAGCTCTAACCTTTTTGTTTCCATACCATCCTGTTTTCCACATATCTCATTATGTATATGAAAATATTCCAAATTCAGATACACTTCTGGTCCCAGGCATATCTGATAAGGGATGCTCATCTTGTATATATTCATTGTATTACTCCATAAAGTAATTGATTAGAATTCTTCATATTTTTTTCAGGTAATGTGTCATGGATCATGCGTATCCAGAATGAACTGACATTGATGACGTCTGAAGGTGAACTTCCATTGCTTAAACTGAGTGACCTGTATGCACCAAGAGCTTTTCAAGATCAAAACGATAGTTCTGTTTTCTATGATATAAGAGTAGATGATGACAAAGATATGGTATGAATTTGTTTTCCCAACTGCTAAGCTACAGAATAGTATACACTAAACTTTCTTGCTCTTTCAGTTACTGTTTCATTTGGCCTCAGTTTTTCATATAGCCTTTAATGAATTTAGTGAAGTTGTTTTGGTGAGGTGGTTAGGGAGGTAAATGCAAGAGTTTTGGAGAGAGGGGTGAGTATGCAGTCTGTTGGGGATAAGAGGGCCTGGGAAGCGAGTCAGTTGTTTTTCGCTGATGATACAGCTGTGGTGCCTGATTCGAGTGAGAAACTGCAGAAGATGGTGACTGAGTTTGGAAAATTGTTTGAAAGGAGAAAGTTGAGAGTAAATGTGAATAGGAGCAAGGTTATTAGTTTCAGTAGGGTTGGGGGACAAGCTAATTGGAATGTAATTATGAATGGAGAAAAATTGGAGGAAGTGAAGTGTTTTAGATATCTGGGATTGGACTTAGCAGTGACTGGAACCATGGAAGTGGAAGTGAGTCACTGGGTGGGGGAGGAAATGAAGGTTCTGTGAGCAATTAAGAATGTGTGGAAGGAGAGAACGTTATCTCGAAGAGCAAAAATGGGTATGTTTGAAGGAATAGCAATTCCAATAGTACCATATGGTTGGGAGGCATAAGCTATAGATAGGGTTGTACAGAGGAGGGTGAATTTGTTGGAAATGTAATGTTTGAGGACAATATATGGTGTGAGGTGGTTTGATTGAGTAAGTTATGAAAGGGGAAGAGAGATGTATGGAAATAGGAAGAGTGTGGTTGAGAGAGCAGATGAGGGTGTGTTGAAATGGTTTGGACATATGGAGAGAAAGAGTGAGGAAAGAGTGACAAAGTGTGTATGTGTCAGAGGTGGATGGAACAAGAAGTGGAAGACCAAATTGGAGGTGGAAGGAAGGAGTGAAAAAGATTTTGAGCAATTCGGGCCTTTACATACAGGAGGGTAAGAGTTGTGCAAGGAATAGGGTGAATTGAATCGATGTGGTATGCCAGGGTCAATGTACTATCAATGGACTGAACCAGGGCATGTGAAATGTCTGGGGTAAACCATGGAAATGTGTTGGGCCTGGATGTGGATAGGGAGCTGTGGTTTTGATGCATTTCACATGACAGCTAGAGACTGAGTGTGAATGAATGTGGTATATTTTGTCTTTCCTGGTGCTACCTCGCTGAAGCAGGGGGTAGCAATGCTGCATCTTGTGGGGTGGGGTAGCACCAGGAATGGATGAAGGCAAGCAAGCAAGTATGAATATGTGTGTGTCAGTTTATGTATATGTGTATATGTTGATATGTATATATATATGTATATTGGAAAGGATCACAATTTTGCGCATGATCAAGATATTCCTATGAGTCCACAAGGAAAATGAAACATGATAAGTTCCCAAGTGCACTTTCGTGTAATAATCACATCATCAGGGGAGACATGAGAGAAATACAAGTCAGTTGATATACATCGAAGAGACAAAGCTAGGACGCCATTTGGTAAACATGTGATTGTCCAAAACATCACATGTTTAACAAATGGCGTCCTAGCTTCGTCTCTTCTATGTATATCAACTGACTTATATTTCTTTCTTGTGTCTCCCCTGATGGTGTGATTATTACATGAAAGTGCACTTGGGAACTTATCGGGTTTCATTTTCCTTGTGGACTCGTAGGAATGTATGTATATGTGTATATGTTGATATGTTTATGTATGTATGTGTACGTGTATGGGTGTTTATGTATGTGTATATGAGTGGATGGGCCATTCTTTGTCTGTTTCCTGGTGCTACCTTGCTGACTTGGGAAGTGGCAATCAAATATAAAAAAAAGAAAAAATATGAATATATATCCGATGTTCCTGTTTGTTTTCTTTTCTAACACATGTTATTTACCTCCTTCCAAAGTATCTTTTTATTCTCCCTAAGGTGTAATGATACTCTCACCCCAACTCTCATTTGAGCTCTTTTTTTTTTTAGCCCTTTTACCTTTTACCTCCTGCCGCATTCTTTTGTGTATCCCTCAGTCATTTCCACTCCTTCCTTGCAAGTATCATCCAAACACCTCTTTTCTCTTTCACTAACAACTTTACTTCTTCATCCCACCACTCATTACCCTTTCTAATCTGTCCATCTCCCCCCATTCTCATGCCACATGCAATTTTTGCTCATGGCATCACTCCTTCCCTAAATGCATTCCATTCCTCACCCACTTCCCTCATGTCATTTGCTCTCACCTTTTGCCATTCTTTACTCACTCTCACTTGATACTTCCTCACACAAGTCTACTTTCCAAGCCCACTTACTCTCACTGCTCTCTTCTCTCCAACATTCTCTCTTCTTTGGAAACCTCTACAGATCTTCACCTTTGCCCTCACAAGATAGTGATCAGACATCCCTCCAGCAGCCCTCCTCGGCACATTAATCTCCAAAAGTCTCTCTTTTACACAAGTATCAGTTATCACTTATGTCCTTCGACCATCTCTCCTCCTCACATATGTATGTATACTTTATATATCTCTCTTTTTAAATCATGTATTTCCAATCACATTTTTCAGCACACAAATCCAGAAGCTCTTCACCATTTCCATTCACATCACTGAATACCCCATGTACACCAATTATGCCCTCAACTACCACATTACTTAAATTTGCAATCAATTCACCCATCACCAAAACCTAGTCTCATGCATCAAAACTGCTGACACACTCACTCAGCTGCTCCCAAAACACTTGCCTTTCATTATCTTTCTTCTCATGACCAGTGAAGGGGGCAAGTGGGGAAGTAATATCAGGTAGTGATGAAGTGGAAAGGAGATGGATTGAGTATTTTGAAGGTTTGTTGAATGTGTTTGGTGATAGAGTTGCAGATATATGGTGTTTTCACTGGGATGGTGTGTGAAGTGAGAGGGTCAGGGAGAATGGTTTGGTTAAGAGGGAAGAGGCAGTGAAAGCTTTGTGGAAGATGAAATCTGGCAAGGCAGCGGGTTTGCGTGGTTTTGAAGTTGAATTTATTAAGAAAGGGGGGTGACTGTGTGTTTGGTTTGGTAAGGATATTCAGTGTATGTATGGATCATGGTGAAGTGTATGAGGATTGACAGAATGCATGCATAGTGCCATTATACAAAGGCAAAGGGGATAAAGGTGAGTGTTAAAACTACAGAGGCATAAGTTTGTTGAGTATTCCTGGGAAATTATATGGAAGGTTATTGATTGAGAGGGTGAAGGCATGTACTGAGTATCAGACTGGGGAAGAGCAGTATGGTTTCAGGAGAGGTAGAGTATGTGTGGATCAGGTGCTTGCTTTGAAGAATGTGTGGGAGAAATACTTAGAAAAACAGATGGATATGTATGTAGCATTTATGGATCTGGTTAAGGCATATGATGGGGTTGATAGAGATGCTTTGTGGAAGGTTTTAAGAGTAAATGGTGTGGGATCCAAGTTTCTAGAAGTAGTGAAAAGTTTTTATTGAGGAAGTAAGGCATGTGTACAAGTAGGAAGAGAGGAGAATGATTGGTTCCCAGTGAATGTCTGTCTATGGCAGGGTGCATGATGTCCCCATGATTGTTTAATTTGTTTATGGACGGGGTGGTTAGGAAGGTAAAATGCAAGGGTGTAGGAGAGAGGGGCAAGTATATAATCTGTTAGGTATGACAGGGCCTGGGAAGTGTCAGTTGTTGTTCACCAGCGATACAGCTCTAGTGGCTGATTCGAGTGAGAAACTACAGAAGTTAGTGACTGAGTTTGGAAAAGTGTGTGAAAGGAGAAAGTTGAGAGTAAATATGAATGAGAGCAAAGTTATTAGGTTCATTAGGGTTGAGGGTCAAGTTAATTCGGATGTGAGTTTGAATGGAGAAAAATTGGAGGAAGTGAAGTGTTTTAGATATCTGGGATTGGACTTAGCAGCGGATGGAACTATGGAAGTGGAAGCGAGTCACAGGGTGGGGGAAGGGGTGAAGGCTTTGGGAGTGATGAATGTGTGGAAGGAGAGAATGTTATCATGTGGAGCAAAATTGGGTATGTTTGAAGGAATAGTAGTTCCAGCTATACTATATGGTTGTGAGGCATGGGCTATAGACAGGGTTGGATGAAGTAGGTTGGATTTGTTGGAAATAAGATGTTTGAGGACAATATGTGGTGTGAGGTGGTTCGATTGAGTAAGTAATGAAAGGGTGAGAGATGTGCGGTAATAAAAAGAGTGTGGTTGAGAGAGCAGAAGAGGATGTGTTGAAATGGTTTGGAGATACAGAAAGAATGAGTGAGGAAAGATCGACAAAGAGGATATACGTGTCAGAAGAGAAGGGAACAAGGTAAGGTGGAAAACCAAATTGGAGGTGGAAGGATTGAGTGAAAAAGATTTTGAGCAATCGGGGCTTGAACATGCAGGAGGTTGAGAGGTATGCAAGGAATAGAGTGAATTAGAACAGTATGCCATACCGGGGTCGACTTGCTGTCAGGGGACTAAACCAGGGCACGTGAAATGTCTGGGGTAAATCATAGAAAGGTGTGTGGAGCCTGGATGTGGTTGATAGGGAGCTGTGGTTTCAGTGCATTACACATGACAGCTAGAGACTGAGTGTGAATGAATCTGGCCTTTTTTGAAGGCAAGCAAGTATGGTTATGTACATATTTTTTTTTTTTTTTTTTTTTTTTGCTTTGTCGCTGTCTCCCGCGTTTGCGAGGTAGCCCAAGGAAACAGACGAAAGAAATGGCCCAACCCACCCCCATACACATGTATATACATACACGTCCACACACACAAATATACATACCTACACAGCTTTCCATGGTTTACCCCAGACGCTTCACATGCCCTGATTCAATCCACTGACAGCACGTCAACCCCGGTATACCACATCGATCCAATTCACTCTATTCCTTGCCCTCCTTTCACCCTCCTGCATGTTCAGGCCCCGATCACACAAAATCTTTTTCACTCCATCTTTCCACCTCCAATTTGGTCTCCCACTTCTCCTCGTTCCCTCCACCTCCGACACATATATCCTCTTGGTCAATCTTTCCTCACTCATTCTCTCCATGTGCCCAAACCATTTCAAAACACCCTCTTCTGCTCTCTCAACCACGCTCTTTTTATTTCCACACATCTCTCTTACCCTTACGTTACTTACTCGATCAAACCACCTCACACCACACATTGTCCTCAAACATCTCATTTCCAGCACATCCACCCTCCTGCGCACAACTCTATCCATAGCCCACGCCTCGCAACCATACAAAATTGTTGGAACCACTATTCCTTCAAACATACCCATTTTTGCTTTCCGAGATAATGTTCTCGACTTCCACACATTCTTCAAGGCTCCCAGGATTTTCAACCCCTCCCCCACCCTCTGATCCACTTCCGCTTCCATGGTTCCATCCGCTGCCAGATCGACTCCCAGATATCTAAAACACTTTACTTCCTCCAGTTTTTCTCCATTCAAACTTACCTCCCAATTGACTTGACCCTCAGCCCTACTGTACCTAATAACCTTGCTCTTATTCACATTTACTCTTAACTTTCTTCTTTCACACACTTTATATATATATATATATATATATATATATATATATATATATATATATATTTTTTTTTTTTTTTTTTATACTTTGTCGCTGTCTCCCGCATTTGCGAGGTAGCACAAGGAAACAGACGAAAGAAATGGCCCAACCCCCCCCCATACACATGTATATACATACGTCCACACACGCAAATATACATACCTACACAGCTTTCCATGGTTTACCCCAGACGCTTCACATGCCTTGATTCAATCCACTGACAGCACGTCAACCCCGGTATACCACATCGCTCCAATTCACTCTATTCCTTGCTCTCCTTTCACCCTCCTGCATATTCAGGCCCTGATCACACAAAATCTTTTTCACTCCATCTTTCCACCTCCAATTTGGTCTCCCTCTTCTCCTCGTTCCCTCCACCTCCGACACATATATCCTCTTGGTCAATCTTTCCTCACTCATTCTCATTCTCTCCATGTTATGTACATATGTATATATGTATATGTCTGTGTATGTATATTAATGTATATATGTATATGTTATGTGTGTGTATGGTCATTTATGTATATGTGAGTTGATGGGCCATTCTTCGTCTGTTTCCTAGCACTACCTTGCTGATGGAGCAAACAATGATTAAGTTTAATAAACGAATAGATATATATTTTTTTCATGCATATTTGCCATTTCCCTTGTTAGCGAAGTAACATTAAGGAGAGAGGACTGAGCCTTAGATGGAATATCCTCACTTGGCCCCCTTCTATGTTCTTTCTTTTTGAAAATCAAAACAAGGACAGGATTTCCAGTTCCCCACTCCCTCCCCTTTGTCTCCTCCTACAACTCAAAGGGAATATGTAGGAAGTATTCTTTCTTCCCATCCTCATACATACTCGCCACTTCCCATGTTAGCGGGGTATCGTCAAGAACTGAGGACGGAGCCTAGTAGGCAAAATCCTCACTTGGCCTCCTTGTCTGTTCCTTTTTTGTTTTTCATATATATATATATATATATATATATATATATATATATATATATATATATTTTTTTTTGCTTTGTCGCTGTCTCCCGCATTTGCGAGGTACCGCAAGGAAACAGACGAAAGAAATGGCCCAACCCACCCCCATACACATGTATATACATACGTGCACACACGCAAATATACATACCTACACAGCTTTTCATGGTTTACCCCAGACGCTTCACATGCCCTGATTCAATCCACTGACAGCACGTCAACCCCGGTATACCACATCAATCCAATTCACTCTATTCCTTGCCCTCCTTTCACCCTCCTGCATGTTCAGGCCCCGATCACACAAAATCTTTTTCACTCCATCTTTCCACCTCCAATTTGGTCTCCCACTTCTCGTTCCCTCCACCTCCGACACATATATCCTCTTGGTCAATCTTTCCTCACTCATTCTCTCCATGTGCCCAAACCATTTCAAAACACCCTCTTCTGCTCTCTCAACCACGCTCTTTTTATTTCCACACATCTTTCTTACCCTTACGTTACTTACTCGATCAAACCACCTCACACCACACATTGTCCTCAAACATCTCATTTCTAGCACATCCATCCTCCTGTGCACAACTCTATCCATAGCCCACGCCTCGCAACCATACAACATTGTTGGAACCACTATTCCTTCAAACATACCCATTTTTGCTCTCTGAGATAATGTTCTTGACTTCCACACATTCTTCAAGGCTCCCAGAATTTTTGCCCCCTCCCCCACCCTATGATCCACTTCCGCTTCCATGGTTCCATCCGCTGCCAGAACCACTCCCAGATATCTAAAACACTTTACTTCCTCCAGTTTTGCTCCATTCAAACTTACCTCCCAATTGACTTGACCCTCAACCCTACTGTACCTAATAACCTTGCTCTTATTCACATTTACTCTTAACTTTCTTCTTTCACACACTTTACCAAACTCAGTCACCAGCTTCTGCAGTTTCTCACATGAATCAGCCACCAGCGCTGTATCATCAGCGAACAACAACTGACTCGCTTCCCAAGCTCTCTCATCCCCAACAGACTTCATACTTGCCCCTCTTTCTAAAACTCTTGCATTCACCTCCCTAACAACCCCATCCATAAACAAATTAAACAACCATGGAGACATCACACACCCCTGCCGCAAACCTACATTCACTGAGAACCAATCACTTTCCTCTCTTCCTACACGTACACATGCCTTACATCCTCGATAACAACTTTTCACTGCTTCTAACAGCTTGCCTCCCACACCATATATTCTTAATACCTTCCACAGAGCATCTCTATCAACTCTATCATATGCCTTCTCCAGATCCATAAATGCTACATACAAATCCATTTGCTTTTCTAAGTATTTCTCACATACATTCTTCAAAGCAAACACCTGATCCACACATCCTCTACCACTTCTGAAACCACACTGCTCTTCCCCAATCTGATGCTCTGTACATGCTTTCACCCTCTCAATCAATACCCTCCCATATAATTTACCAGGAATACTCATCAAACTTATACCTCTGTAATTTGAGCACTCACTCTTATCCCCTTTGCCTTTGTACAATGGCACTATGCAAGCATTCCGCCAATCCTCAGGCACCTCACCATGAGTCATACATACATTAAATAACCTTACCAACCAGTCAATAATACAGTCACCCCCTTTTTTTAATAAATTTCACTGCAATACCATCCAAACCTGCTGCCTTGCCGGCTTTCATCTTCCGCAAAGCTTTTACTACCTCTTCTCTGTTTACCAAATCATTTTCCCTAACCCTCTCACTTTGCACACCACCTCGACCAAAACACCCTATATCTGCCACTCTATCATCAAACACATTCAACAAACCTTCAAAATACTCACTCCATCCCCTTCTCACATCACCACTACTTGTTATCACCTCCCCATTTGCGCCCTTCACTGAAGTACCCATTTGCTCGTTTGTCTTACGCACTTTATTTACCTCCTTCCAGAACATCTTTTTATTCTCCCTAAAATTTAATGATACTCTCTCACCCCAACTCTCATTTGCCCTTTTTTCACCTCTTGCACCTTTCTCTTGACCTCCTGTCTCTTTCTTTTATACATCTCCCACTCAATTGCATTTTTTCCCTGCAAAAATCGTCCAAATGCCTCTCTCTTTTCTTTCACTAATAATCTTACTTCTTCATCCCACCACTCACTACCCTTTCTAATCAACCCACCTCCCACTCTTCTCATGCCACAAGCATCTTTTGCACAATCCATCACTGATTCCCTAAATATATCCCATTCCTCCCCCACTCCCCTTACTTCCATTGTTCTCGCCTTTTTCCATTCTGTACTCAGTCTCTCCTGGTACTTCCTCACACAAGTCTCCTTCCCAAGCTCACTTACTCTCACCACCCTCTTCACCCCAACATTCACTCTTCTTTTCTGAAAACGCATACAAATCTTCACCTTAGCCTCCACAAGATAATGATCAGACATCCCTCCAGTTGCACCTCTCAGCACATTGACATCGAAAAGCCTCTGTTTCGCGCACCTGTCAATTAACACGTAATCCAATAACGCTCTCTGGCCATCTCTCCTACTTACATACGTATACTTATGTATATCTCGCTTTTTAAACGAAGCTTCTTAAACGAAGCTCAAGGGTCAAGGGGAAGAGTGGTTTGGGAATGTCTTGGGAGTAAAGTCAGGGGTTAGTGTGACGACAAGAGCAAGGGAAGGAGTAGCAGTACTCCTGAAACAGGAGTTGTGGGAGTATGTGATAGAATGTAAGAAAGTAAATTCTCGATTAATATGAGTAAAACTGAAAGTTGATGGAGAGAGATGGGTGATTATTGGTGCATATGCACCTGGGCATGAGAAGAAAGATCATGAGAGGCAAGTGTTTTGGGAGCAGCTGAATGAGTGTGTTAGTGGTTTTGATGCACGAGACTGGGTTATAGTGATGGGTGATTTGAATGCAAAGGTGAGTAATGTGGCAGTTGAGGGAATAATTGGTATACATGGGGTGTTCAGTGTTGTAAATGGAAATGGTGAAGAGCTTGTAGATTTATGTGCTGAAATATATATATATATATTTTTTTTTTCAAACTGTTTGCCGTTTCCCGCATTAGCAAGGTAGCGTTAAGACCAGAGGACTGGGCCTCTGAGGGAATATCCTCAACTGGCCCCCTTCTCTGTTCCTTCTTTTGGAAAATTAAAAAAAGAAACGAGGCGAGGATTTCCAGCCCCCCGCTCCCAAATATATATATTTATTTATTTATTTATTTTGCTTTGTCGCTGTCTCCCGCGTTAGCGAGCTAGCGCAAGGAAACAGACGAAGGAATGGCCCAACCCGCCCACATACACATGTATATACATACATGTCCACCCATGCACAATATACATACCTATACATCTCAATGTACACATATATATATACACACACAGACATATACATATATACACATGTACATAATTCATACTGTCTGCCTTTATTTGTTCCCATCGCCACCCCGCCACACATGGAATAACAACCCCCTCCTCCCTCATGTGTGCGAGGTAGCGCTAGGAAAAACACCAAAGGCCCCATTCGTTCACACTCAGTCTCTAGCTGTCATGTAATAATGCACCGAAACCACAGCTCCCTTTCCATATCCAGGCCCCACCCACTTTGCATGGTTTACCCCAGACGCTTCACATTCCCTGGTTCAATCCATTGACAGCACGTCGACCCCGGTATACCACGTCGTTCCAATTCACTCTATTCCTTGCACGCCTTTCACCCTCCTGCATGTTCAGGCCCCGATCACTCAAAAGCTTTTTCACTCCATCTTTCCACCTCCAATTTAGTCTCCCACTTCTCCTCGTTCCCTCCACCTCTGACATATATATCCTCTTGGTCAATCTTTCCCCACTCATTCTCTCCATGTCACCAAACCATTTCAAAACACCCTCTTCTGCTCTCTCAACCACACTCTTTTTATTTCCACACATCTCTCTCACCCTTACATTACTTACTCGATCAAACCACCTCACACCACATATTGTCCTGAAACATCTCATTTCCAGCACATCCACCCTCCTGCGCACAACTCTATCCATAGCCCACGCTTCGCAACCATACAACATTGTTGGAACCACTATTCCTTCAAACATACCCATTTTTGCTTTCCGAGATAATGTTCTCGACTTCCAAACATTCTTCAAGACTCCCAGAATTTTCGCCCCCTCCCCCACTCTATGATTCACTTCCGCTTCCATGTTTCCATCCGCTGCCAGATCCACTCCCAGATATCTAAAACACTTTACTTCCTCCAGTTTTTCTCCATTCAAACTTACCTCCCAATTGACTTGACCCTCAACCCTACTGTACCTAATAACCTTGCTCTTATTCACATTTTACTCTTAACTTTCTTCTTTCACACACTTTACCAAACTCAGTCTCCAGCTTCTGCAGTTTCTCACCTGAATCAGCCACCAGCGCTGTATCATCAGCGAACAACAACTGACTCACTTCCCAAGCTCTCTCATCCACAACAGACTGCATACTTGCCCCTCTTTCCAAAACTCTTGCATTCACCTCCCTAACAACCCCAACCATAAACAAATTAGACAACCATGGGGACATCACACACCCCTGCCGCAAACCTACATTCACTGAGAACCAATCGCTTTCCTCTCTTCCTACACGAACACATGCCTTACATCCTCGATAAAAACTTTTCACCGCTTCTAACAACTTGCCTCCCACACCATATATTCTTAATACCTTCCACAGAGCATCTCTATCAACTCTATCATATGCCTTCTCCAGATCCATAAATGCTACATACAAATCCATATGTTTTTCTAAGTATTTCTCGCATACATTCTTCAAAGCAAACTTCTGATCCACACATCCTCTACCACTTCTGAAACCACACTGCTCTTCCCCAATCTGATGCTCTGTACATGCCTTCACCCTCTCAATCAATACCCTCCCATATAATTTACCAGGAATACTCAACAAACTTATACCTCTGTAATTTGAACGCTCACTCTTATCCCCTTTGCCTTTGTATAGTGGCACTATGCAAGCATTCCGCCAATCCTCAGGCACCTCACCATTAATCATACATACATTAAATAACCTTACCAACCAGTCAACAATACAGTCACCCCCTTTTTTAATAAATTCCACTGCAATGCCATCCAAACCTGCTGCTTTGCCGGCTTTCATCTTCCGTAAAGCTTTTACTACCTCTTCTCTATTTACCAAATCATTTTCCCTAACCCTCTCACTTTGCACACCACCTCGACCAAGACACCCCACATCTGCCACTCTATCATCAAACACATTCAACAAACCTTCAAAATACTCACTCCATCTCCTTCTCACATCAACACTACTTGATATCACCTCCCCATTTGCCCCCTTCACTGAAGTTCCCATTTGCTCCCTTGTCTTACGTACTTTATTTATCTCCTTCCAAAACATCTTTTTATTCTCCCTAAAATTTAATGATACTCTCTCACCCCAGCTCTCATTTGCCCTCTTTTTCACCTCTTGCACCTTTCTCTTGACCTCCTGCCTCTTTCTTTTATACCTCTCCCACTCATTTGCATTTTTTCCCTGCAAAAATCGTTCAAATGCCTCTCTCTTCTCTTTCACTAATAATCTTACTTCTCCATTCCACCACTCACCACCTTTTCTAATCAACCCACCTCCCATGCTTCTCATGCCACAAGCATCTTTTGCGCAAGCCATCACTGCTTCCTTAAATACATCCCATTCCTCCCCCACTCCCCTTACCTCCTTTGTTCTCACCTTTTTCCATTCTGTACTCAGTTTCTCCTGGTGCTTCCTCATACAAGTCTCCTTCCCAAGCTCACTTACTCTCACCACTATCTTCACCCCAACGTTCTCTCTTCTTTTCTGAAAACCCCCACAAATCTTCACCTTTGCTTCCACAAGATAATGATCAGACGTCCCTCCAGTTGCACCTCTCAGCACATTAACATCCAAAAGTCTCTCTTTCGTGCGTCTATCAATTAACACGTAAACCAATATCGCTCTCTGGCCATCTCTCCAACTTACATACGTATACTTATGTATATCTCGCTTTTTAAACCAGGTATTCCCAATCACCAGTCCTTTTTCAGCACATAAATCTACAAGCTCTTCATCATTTCCATTTACAACACTGAACACCCCATGTATACCAATTATTCCCTCAACTGCCACATTACTCACCTTTGCATTCAAATCACCCATCACTATAACCTGGTCTCGTGCATCAAAACCACTAACACACTCATTCAGCTGCTCCCAAAACACTTGCCTCTCATGATCATTGTTCTCATGCCCAGGTGCATATGCACCAATAATCACCCATCTCTTCCATCAACTTTCAGTTTTACCCATATCAATCGAGTATATATATATATATATATATATATATATATATGTGTGTGTGTGTGTGTACGTGTGGGAAGAGAGGAAAGTGATAGGTTCTCAGTGAATGTAGGTTTGCGGCAGGGGTGTGTGATGTCTCCATGGTTGTTTAATTTGTTTATGGATGGGTTTGTTTGGGAGGTGAATGCAAGAGTTTCTGAAAGAGGGGCAAGTATGAAGTCTGTTGGGGATGAGAGAGCTTGGGAAGCGAGTCAGTTGTTGTTCGCTGATGATACAGCGCTGGTGGCCGATTCATGTGAGAAACTGCAGAAGCTGGTGACTGAGTTTGGTAAAGTGTGTGAAAGAAGAAAGTTAAGAGTAAATGTGAATAAGAGCAAGGTAATTAGGTACAGTAGGGTTAAGGGTCAAGTCAATTGGGAGGTAAGTTTGAATGGAGAAAAACTGGAGGAAGTAAAGTGTTTTAGATATCTGGGAGTGGATCTGGCAGTGGATGGAACCATGGAAGCGGAAGTGGATCATAAGGTGGGGGAGGGGGCGAAAATTCTGGGAGCCTTGAAGAATGTGTGGAAGTCGAGAACATTATCTCGGAAAGCAAAAATGGGTATGTTTGAAGGAATAGTGGTTCCAACAATGTTGTATGGTTGCGAAGCGTGGGCTATGGATAGAGTTGTGCGCAGGACGATGGATGTGCTGGAAATGAGATGTTTGAGGACAGTGTGTGGTGTGAGGTGGTTTGATCGAGTAAGTAACGTAAGGGTAAGAGAGATGTGTGGAAATAAAAAGAGCGTGGTTGAGAGAGCAGAAGAGGGTGTTTTGAAATGGTTTGGGCACATGGAGAGAATGAGTGAGGAAAGATTGACCAATAGGATATATGTGTCGGAGCTGGAGGGAACGAGGAGAAGTGGGAGACCAAATTGGAGGTGGAAAGATGGAGTGAAAAAGATTTTGTGTGATTGGGGCCTGAACATGCAGGAGGGTGAAAGGAGGGGAAGGAATAGAGTGAAATTTATCGATGTGGTATACCGGGGTTGACTTGCTGTCAGTAGATTGAATCAGGGCATGTGAAGCGTCTGGGGTAAACCATGGAAAGCTGTGTAGGTATGTATATTTGTGTGTGTGGACGTATGTATATGGATGTTGTATGGGGGTGGGTTGGGCCATTTCTTTTGTCTGTTTTCTTGCGCTACCTCGCAAACGCGGGAGACAGCGATAAAAAAAAAATACATATATATATATATATATATATATATATATATATATATATATATATATATATATATATATATTCCTTTGAGTCCACGGGGAAAATGAAACACGAAAAGTTCCCAAGTGCACTTTCGTGTAATGATCACATCATCAGGGGAGACACAAGAGAGAAATATAACATTCAGTTAAAATACATCGAAGAGACGAGGCTAGGACGCCATATGGTAAACATGTGATTGTCCAAAACATACAACGAGCGTTCATAAACTTATCATTTTACAAATCTTATCAATAATAAAGTTATCTAATTTGTACAGACCATTACTGATATTAAGATTATAATTCTTTGTGTATTTAATGATAGAAGATTCAATGATATTTCTCTTGGTAATAGAGTTAGAGTTAACAACTGAGATGGCGTTACTCCAGTCAATACAATGATCATAGTTTTTAACATGATTAAACAAGGCATTTGATTCTCTTCCCGTTCTTATACTATATTTATGTTGCTTAAGTCTAACAGAAAGATCCTTGCCAGTCTGACCAACATAAAATTTATCACAGTTTCCACAATGAACTTTATAGATGCAGCCAAGAGAATTTTCTGGTGAATTCCTGATTAAGATATTCTTTATAGTATTATTGTTGCTAAAGGCAACATTTACATTAAAGGATTTAAGCAACATGGGAAGCAAAGTGAAATTATTATTAAAGGGAGAACTAAAAGATTCTTGGTGTCAAAGGGAGGTTTGGGCTCAACTCTATAAAATGATTTCTTTGCTAACTTAAGGGATTTCTCAATGAAAGATCTAGGGTACTTTAACTTAGATCCAATAGAATATATCTTCTCAAACTCATTATCAATAAACTCTGGACTGCAAATACGTAATGCCCTTAGGAACATAGATTGAAATGATGATAATTTAACTCTGTCATGTTGAGATGAGTAATAATGGATATATGAGCATACATTGGTGGGCTTTCTGTATATACTAAACTTAAACTTGTTTCCTTGTCTATGGATCATGCAATCTAAAAATGGTAACATACCTATTATTTTCATTTTCTACGGTAAATTTGATGGAAGGTACTAAATTGTTAAGTAAGGGGAGAAATATTTGTAAATTTTCATTTGTTGGCCAAACACAAAGAACATCATCTGCATACCTAAACCAAATTGCATTAGAAAGTAAGATATCATTTAGTAATTTTGTTTTAAAAAATTCCATATAAAGATTACTTAGTACAGGTGAAAGAGGGTTACCCATTGCCATACCATATTTTTGAGCATAATAATTTCCATTAAATTGAAATACACAGTCTTTTATACACAATTTTATCATTTCAATGAAATTAGACTTTGAAACAGGACAATCACATGTTTACCAAATGGCGTCCTAGCCTCGTCTCTTCGATGTATATCAACTGAATGTTATATTTCTCTATTGTCTCTCCTGATGATGTGATTATTACACGAGAGTGCACTTGGGAACTTTTTGTGTTTCATTTTCCCGTGGACTCGTAGGAATATCTTGATCATGTGCAAAATTGTGATTCCAATATATTTTTTTTTTTTTTTTTTTTTTTTTTTTATACTTTGTCGCTGTCTCCCGCGTTTGCGAGGTAGCGCAAGGAAACAGACGAAAGAAATGGCCCAACCCCCCCCCATACACATGTACATACACACGTCCACACATGCAAATATACATACCTACACAGCTTTCCATGGTTTACCCCAGACGCTTCACATGCCTTGATTCACTCCACTGACAGCACGTCAACCCCTGTATACCACATCGCTCCAATTCACTCTATTCCTTGCCCTCCTTTCACCCTCCTGCATGTTCAGGCCCCGATCACACAAAATCTTTTTCACTCCATCTTTCCACCTCCAATTCGGTCTCCCTCTTCTCCTCGTTCCCTCCACCTCCGACACATATATCCTCTTGGTCAATCTTTCCTCACTCATTCTCTCCATGTGCCCAAACCATTTCAAAACACCCTCTTCTGCTCTCTCAACCACGCTCTTTTTATTTCCACACATCTCTCTTACCCTTACGTTACTTACTCGATCAAACCACCTCACACCACACATTGTCCTCAAACATCTCATTTCCAGCACATCCATCCTCCTGCGCACAACTCTATCCATAGCCCACGCCTCGCAACCATACAACATTGTTGGAACCACTATTCCTTCAAACATACCCATTTTTGCTTTCCGAGATAATGTTCTCGACTTCCACACATTTTTCAAGGCTCCCAAAATTTTCGCCCCCTCCCCCACCCTATGATCCACTTCCACTTCCACGGTTCCATCCGCTGACAGATCGACTCCCAGATATCTAAAACACTTTACTTCCTCCAGTTTTTCTCCATTCAAATTTACCTCCCAATTGACTTGACCCTCAACCCTTCTGTACCTAATTACATTACTCTTATTCACATTTACTCTTAACTTTCTTCTTTCACACACTTTACCAAACTCAGTCACCAGCTTCTGCAGTTTCTCACATGAATCAGCCACCAGTGCTGTATCATCAGCGAACAACAACTGACTCACTTCCCAAGCTCTCTCATCCCCAACAGACTTCATACTTGCCCCTCTTTCCAAAACTCTTGCATTCACCTCCCTAACAACCCCATCCATAAACAAATTAGACAACCATGGAGACATCACACACACCTGCCGCAAACCTACATTCACTGAGAACCAATCACTTTCCTCTCTTCCTACACGTACACATGCCTTACATCCTCGATAAAAACTTTTCACTGCTTCTAACAACTTGCCTCCCACACCATATATTCTTTATACCTTCCACAGAGCATCTCTATCAACTCTATCATATGCCTTCTCCAGATCCATAAATGCTACATACAAGTCCATTTGCTTTTCTAAGTATTTCTCACATACATTCTTCAATGCAGACACCTGATCCACACATCCTCTACCACTTCTGAAACCACACTGCTCTTCCCCAATCTGATGCTCTGTACATGCCTTCACCCTCTCAATCAATACCCTCCCATATGATTTACCAGGAATACTCAACAAACTTATACCTCTGTAATTTGAGCACTCACTCTTATCCCCTTTGCCTTTGTACAATGGCACTATGCACGCATTCCGCCAATCCTCAGGCACCTCACCATGAGTCATACATACATTAAATAACCTTACCAATCAGTCAATAATACAGTCACCCCCTTTTTTAATAAATTCCACTGCAATACCATCCAAACCTGCTGCCTTGCCGGCTTTCATCTTCCGCAAAGCTTTTACTACCTCTTCTCTGTTTACCAAATCATTTTCCCTAACCCTCTCACTTTGCACACCACTTCGACCAAAACACCCTATATCTGCCACTCTATCATCAAACACATTCAACAAACTTTCAAAATACTCACTCCATCTTCTCACATCACCACTACTTGTTATCACCTCCCCATTTGCGCCCTTCACTGAAGTTCCCATTTGCTCCCTTGTCTTATGCACTTTATTTACCTCCTTCCAGAACATCTTTTTATTCTCCCTAAAATTTAATGATACTCTCTTACCCCAACTCTCATTTGCCCTCTTTTTCACCTCTTGCACCTTTCTGTTGACCTCCTGTCTCTTTCTTTTATACATCTCCCACTCAATTGCATTTTTTCCCTGCAAAAATCATCCAAATGCCTCTCTCTTCTCTTTCACTAATAATCCTACAACTTCATCCTACCACACACTACCCTTTCTAATCAACCCACCTCCCCTCTTCTCACCTCCTACTCTTCTCATGCCACAAGCATCTTTTGCGCAATCCATCACTGATTCCCTAAATACATCCCATTCCTCCCCCACTCCCCTTACTTCCATTGTTCTCACCTTTTTCCATTCTGTACTCAGTCTCTCCTGGTACTTCCTCACACAAGTCTCCTTCCCAAGCTCACTTACTCTCACCACCCTCTTCACCCCAACATTCACTCTTCTTTTCTGAAAACCCATACAAATCTTCACCTTAGCCACCATATATATATATATATATGTATATATGTATATATGTATATATATATATATATATATATATATATATATATATATGTATATAATGGAGTTGCACAGACTGTGATCCTTGCTAGGGTTACAAGAATGTTCTTCCGCCCACCAGTGATGCTACTACGTTTGTGAATCAAGAACCATTGCAACACAAACCTCGCCAGGTGGTACAATGTACCGCACTGTATCGAGGCAGACTTCCTCAGAACTTTTTTAAAGGGGAAGTAAATGTTTATAATTGTGTTACTGGAGTGATAGTTTTCATACATAGTGCTCTGACAAGAAAATAGTGAAATTGGAAAAAATGTAGCTTAGACATTGAAACTTATTGATACAGTGGTTAAATTGATGAGAACTACTATTGACGTTTGTGTAAATAAATTACACATTTCCCTTTTCCATAGCCAGAGGTTGAACCATTATGTGACATTCATTTTTTCATTTCATTTCAAGCTAGAAGTTTCAGTTTTCTAAATTATTTCTTACATTTTTCATATGTATATATATGTATATGTGTGTGTGTGTGTATATGTGCGTATATATGTGTATGTATATATATATATATATATATATATATGTATATATATATATATTATCCCTAGGGATCAGGGTGAAAGAATACTTCCCACGCATTCCTCGCGTGTCGTAGAAGGCGACTAGAGGGGACGGGAGAGGGGGGCCAGAAATCCTCCATTCCTTGTATTTTTTTTTTTTTAACTTTCTAAAATGGGAAACAGAAGAAGGAGTCACGCGGGGAGTGCTCATCCTCCTCGAAGGCTCAGACTGGGGTGTCTAAATGTGTGTGGATGTAACCAAGATGTGACAAAAGGAGATAGGTAGCATATTTGAGGAAAGGAACCTGGATGTTTTGGCTCTGAGTGAAACGAAGCTCAAGGGTAAAGGGGAAGAGTGGTTTGGGAATGTCTTGGGAGTAAAGTCAGGGGTTAGTGAGAGGACAAGAGCAAGGGAAGGAGTAGCAGTACTCCTGAAACAGGAGTTGTGGGAGTATGTGATAGAATGTAAGAAAGTAAATTCTCGATTAATATAGGTAAAACTGAAAGTTGATTGAGAGAGATGGGTGATTATTGGTGCATATGCACCTGGGCATGAGAAGAAAGATCATGAGAGGCAAGTGTTTTGGGAGCAGCTGAATGAGTGTATTAGTGGTTTTGATGCACGAGACCAGGTTATAGTGATGGGTGATTTGAATGCAATGGTGAGCAATGTGGCAGTTGAGGGAATAATTGGTATACATGGGGTGTTCAGTGTTGTAAATGGAAATGGTGAAGAGCTTGTAGATTTATGTGCTGAAAAAGGACTGCTGATTGGGAATACCTGGTTTAGAAAGCGAGATATACATAAGTATACGTATGTAAGTAGGAGAGATGGCCAGAGAGCGTTATTGGATTACGTGTTAATTGACAGACGTGCGAAAGAGAGACTTTTGGATGTTAATGTGCTGAGAGGTGCAACTGGAGGGATGTCTGATCATTATCTTGTGGAGGCTAAGGTGAAGATTTGTATGGGTTTTCAGAAAAGAAGAGTGAATGTTGGGGTGAAGAGGGTGGTGAGAGTAAGTGAGCTTGGGAAGGAGACTTGTGTGAGGAAGTACCAGGAGAGACTGAGTACAGAATGGAAAAAGGTGAGAACAATGGAAGTAAGGGGAGTGGGGGAGGAATGGTATGTATTTAGGGAATCAGTGATGGATTGCGCAAAAGATGCTTGTGGCATGAGAAGAGTGGGAGGTGGGTTGATTAGAAAGGGTAGTGAGTGGTGGGATGAAGAAGTAAGATTTTTAGTGAAAGAGAAGAGAGAGGCATTTGGACGATTTTTGCAGGGAAAAAATGCAATTGAGTGGGAGATGTATAAAAGAAAGAGACAAGAGGTCAAGAGAAAGGTGCAAGAGGTGAAAAAGAGGGCAAATGAGAGTTGGGGTGAGAGAGAATCATTAAATTTTAGGGAGAATAAAAAGATGTTCTGGAAGGAGGTAAATAAAGTGCGTAAGACAAGGGAGCAAATGGGAACTTCAGTGAAGGGTGCAAATGGGGAGGTGATAACAAGTAGTGGTGATGTGAGAAGGAGATGGAGTGAGTATTTTGAAGGTTTGTTGAATGTGTTTGATGATAGAGTGGCAATTATAGGGTGTTTTGGTCGAGGTGGTGTGCAAAGTGAGAGGGTTAGGGAAAATGATTTGGTAAACAGAGAAGAGGTAGTAAAAGCTTTGCGGAAGATGAAAGCCGGCAAGGCAGCAGGTTTGGATGGTATTGCAGTGGAATTTATTAAAAAAGGGGGTGACTGTATTATTGACTGGTTTGTAAGGTTATTTCATGTATGTATGACTCATGGTGAGGTGCCTGAGGATTGGCGGAATGCGTGCATAGTGCCATTGTACAAAGGCAAAGGGGATAAGAGTGAGTGCTCAAATTACAAAGGTATAAGATTATTGAGTATTCCTGGTAAATTATATGGGAGGGTATTGATTGAGAGGGTGAAGGCATGTACAGAGCATCAGATTGGGGAAGAGCAGTGTGGTTTCAGAAGTGGTAGAGGATGTGTGGATCAGGTGTTTGCTTTGAAGAATGTATGTGAGAAATACTTAGAAAAGCAAATGGACTTGTATGTAGCATTTATGGATCTGGAGAAGGCATATGATAGAGTTGATAGAGATGCTCTGTGGAAGGTATTAAGAATATATGGTGTGGGAGGCAAGTTGTTAGAAGAAGTGAAAAGTTTTTATCGAGGATGTAAGGCATGTGTACATGTAGGAAGAGAGGAAAGTGATTGGTTCTCGGTGAATGTAGGTTTGCGGCAGGTGTGTGTGATGTCTCCATGGTTGTTTAATTTGTTTATGGATGGGGTTGTTAGGGAGGTGAATGCAGGAGTTTTGGAAAGAGGGGCAAGTATGAAGTCTGTTGGGGATGAGAGAGCTTGGGAAGTGAGTCAGTTGTTGTTCGCTGATGATACAGCGCTGGTGGCTGATTCATGTGAGAAACTGCAGAAGCTGGTGACTGAGTTTGGTAAAGTGTGTGAAAGAAGAAAGTTAAGAGTAAATGTGAATAAGAGCAAGGTTATTAGGTACAGTAGGGTTGAAGGTCAAGTCAATTGGGAGGTAAGTTTGAATGGAGAAAAACTGGAGGAAGTAATGTGTTTTAGATATCTGGGAGTGGATCTGGCTGCGGATGGAACCATGGAAGCGGAAGTGGATCATAAGGTGGGGGAGGGGGCGAAAATCCTGGGAGCCTTGAAGAATGTGTGGAAGTCGAGAACATTATCTCGGAAAGCAAAAATGGGTATGTTTGAAGGAATAGTGGTTCCAACAATGTTGTATGGTTGCGAGGTGTGTTCTATGGATAGAGTTGTGCGCAGGAGGATGGATGTGCTGGAAATGAGATGTTTGAGGACAATGTGTGGTGTGAGGTGGTTTGATCGAGTAAGTAACGTAAGGGTAAGAGAGATGTGTGGAAATAAAAAGAGCGTGGTTGAGAGAGCAGAAGAGGGTGTTTTGAAATAGTTTGGGCACATGGAGAGAATGAGTGAGGAAAGATTGACCAAGAGGATATATGTGTCGGAGGTGGAGGGAACGAGGAGAAGAGGGAGACCAAATTGGAGGTGGAAAGATGGAGTGAAAAAGATTTTGTGTGATTGGGGCCTGAACATGCAGGAGGGTGAAAGGAGGGTAAGGAATAGAGTGAATTGGATCGATGTGGTATACCGGGGTTGACGTGCTGTCAGTGGATTGAATCAGGGCATGTGAAGCGTCTGGGGTAAACCATGGAAAGCTGTGTAGGTATGTATATTTGCGTGTGTGGACGTATGTATATAAATGTGTATGGGGGTGGGTTGGGCCATTTCTTTCGTCTGTTTCGTTGCGCTACCTCGCAAACGCGGGAGACAACGACAAAGCAAAAAAAAAAAAAAAAAAGAAAAATATATGTATATATATGTTTTGGAAGGAGGTAAATAAAGTGCGTAAGACAAGGGAGCAAATGGGAACTTCAGTGAAGGGGGCTAATGGGGAGGTGATAACAAGTAGTGGTGATGTACGAAGGAGATGGAGTGAGTATTTTGAAGGTTTGTTGAATGTGTTTGATGATAGAGTGGCAGATATAGGGTGTTTTGGTCGAGGTGGTGTGCAAAGTGAGAGGGTTAGGGAAAATGATTTGGTAAATAAAGAAGAGGTAGCAAAAGCTTTATGGAAGATGAAAGCCGGTAAGGCAGCAGGTTTGGATGGTATTGCAGTGGAATTTATTAAAAAAGGGGGTGACTGTATTCTTGACGGGTTGGTAAGGTTATTTAATGTATGTATGACTCATGGTGAGGTGCCTGAGGATTGGCGGAATGCTTGCATAGTGCCATTGTACAAAGGCAAAGGGGATAAGAGTGAGTGCTCAAATTACAGAGGTATAAGTTTGTTGAGTATTCCTGGTAAATTATATGGGAGGGTATTGATTGAGAGGGTGAAGGCATGTACAGAACATCAGATTGGGGAAGAGCAGTGTGGTTTCAGAAGTGGTAGAGGATGTGTGGATCAGGTGTTTGCTTTGAAGAATGTATATGAGAAATACTTAGAAAAACAAATGGATTTGTATGTAGCATTTATGGATCTGGAGAAGGCATATGATAGAGTTGATAGAGATGCTCTGTGGAAGGTATTAAGAATATATGGTGTGGGAGGCAAGTTGTTAGAAGCAGTGAAAAGTTTTTATCGAGTATGTAAGGCTTGTGTACGTGTAGGAAGAGAGGAAAGTGATTGGTTCTCGGTGAATGTAGGTTTGTGGCAGGGGTGTGTGATTTCTCCATGGTTGTTTAATTTGTTTATGGATGGGGTTGTTAGGGAGGTGAATGCAAGAGTTTTGGAAAGAGGGGCAAGGGTGCAATCTGTTGTGGATGAGAGAGCTTGGGAAGTGAGTCAGTTGTTGTTCGCTGATGATACAGCGCTGGTGGCTGATTCATGTAAGAAACTGCAGAAGCTGGTGACTGAGTTTGGTAAAGTGTGTGAAAGAAGAAAGTTAAGAGTAAATGTGAATAAGAGCAAGGTTATTAGGTACAGTAGGGTTGAGGGTCAAGTCAATTGGGAGGTAAGTTTGAATGGAGAAAAACTGGAGGAAGTAAAGTGTTTTAGATATCTGGGAGTGGATCTGGCAGCGGATGGAACCATGGAAGTGGAAGTGAATCATAGTGTGGGGGAGGGGGCGAAAATTCCGGGAGCCTTGAAGAATGTTTGGAAGTCGAGAACAATATCTTGGAAAGCAAAAATGGGTATGTTTGAAGGAATAGTGGTTCCAACAATGTTGTATGGTTGCGAGGCGTGGGCTATGGATAGAGTTGTGCGCAGGAGGGTGGATGTGCTGGAAATGAGATGTTTGAGGACAATATGTGGTGTGAGGTGGTTTGATCGAGTAAGTAATGTAAGGGTAAGAGAGATGTGTGGAAATAAAAAGAGTGTGGTTGAGAGAGCAGAAGAGGGTGTTTTGAAATGGTTTGGTCACATGGAGAGAATGAGTGAGGAAAGATTGACAGAGAGGATATATGTGTCAGAGGTGGAGGGAACGAGGAGAAGTGGGAGACCAAATTTCAGGTGGAAAGATGGAGTGAAAAAGATTTTGAGTGATCGGGGCCTGAACATGCAGGAGGGTGAAAGGCGTGCAAGCAATAGAGTGAATTGGAACGATGTGGTATACCGGGGTCGACGTGCTGTCAATGGATTGAACCAGGGCATGTGAAGCATCTGGGGTAAACCATGGAAAGTTGTGTGGGGCCTGGATGTGGAAAGGGAGCTGTGGTTTCGGTGCATTATTACATGACAGCTAGAGACTGAACGAATGGAGCCTTTGGTGTCTTTTCCTAACGCTACCTCGCACACATGAGGGGGGAGGGGGTTGTTATTCCGTGTGTGGCGGGATGGCGATGGGAACAAATAAAGGCAGACAGTATGAATTATGTACATGTGTATATATGTATATGTCTGTGTTTGTATATATATGTGTACATTGAGATGTATAGGTATGTATATTTGCGTGTGTGGACGTGTATGTATATACATGTGTATGTGGGCAGGTTGGGCCATTCTTTCATCTGTTTCCTTGCGCTACCTCGCTAACGTGGGAGACAGCGACAAAGCAAAATAAATAAAATAAGAAGTAAATATAATAAATATATATATATATATATTTTTTTTTCATACTATTCGCCATTTCCCGCGATAGCGAGGTAGCGTTAAGAACAGAGGATTGGGCCTTTTTTGGAATATCCTCACCTGGCCCCCTCTGTTCCTTCTTTTGGAAAATTAAAAAAAAAAAAAAAAAGAGAGAGAGGGGAGGATTTCCAGCCCCCCGCTCCCTCCCCTTTTAGTCGCCTTCTACGACACGCAGGGAATACGTGGGAAGTATTCTTAATCCCCTATCCCCTATATATATATATATATATTTATTTTTTTTTCATACTATTTGCCATTTCCCGCATTAGCGAGGTAGCGTTAAGAACAGAGGACTGGGCCTTTGAGGGAATATCCTCATATGGCCCCCTTCTCTGTTCCTTCTTTTGGAAAATTTAAAAAAAAAAAAGAGGGGAGGATTTCCATTTCCCCACTCCCTTCCCTTTTAGTCGCCTTCTACGACATGCAGGGAATACGTGGGAAGTATTCTTTCTCCCCTATATATATTTATCTATTTATTCACTTTGCCCTGTCGCCATTATATATATAAGAAGTAAGATTATTAGTGAAAGAGAAGAGAGAGGCATTTGGACAATTTTTGCAGGGAAAAAATGCAATTGAGTGGGAGATGTATAAAAGAAAGAGACAGGAGGTCAAGAGAAAGGTGCAAGAGGTGAAAAAGAGGGCAAATGAGAGTTGGGGTGAGAGAGTATCATTAAATTTTAGGGAGAATAAAAAGATGTTCTGGAAGGAGGTAAATAAAGTGCGTAAGACAAGGGAGCAAATGGGAACTTCAGTGAAGGGCGCAAATGGGGAGGTGATAACAAGTAGTGGTGATGTGAGAAGGAGATGGAGTGAGTATTTTGAAGGTTTGTTGAATGTGTTTGATGATTGAGTGGCAGATATAGGGTGTTTTGGTCGAGGTGGTGTGCAAAGTTAGAGGGTTAGGGAAAATGATTTGGTAAACAGAGAAGAGGTAGTAAAAGCTTTGCGGAAGATGAAAGCCAGCAAGGCAGCAGGTTTGGATGGTATTGCAGTGGAATTTATTAAAAAAGGGGGTGACTGTCTTATTGACTGTTTGGTAAGGTTATTTAATGTATGTATGACTCATGGTGAGGTGCCTGAGGATTGGCGGAATGCGTGCATAGTGCCATTGTACAAAGGCAAAGGGGATAAGAGTGAGTGCTCAAATTTCAGAGGTATAAGTTTGTTGAGTATTCCTGGTAAATTATATGGGAGGGTATTGATTGAGAGGGTGAAGGCATGTACAGAGCATGAGATTGGGGAAGAGCAGTGTGGTTTCAGAAGTGGTAGAGGATGTGTGGATCAGGTGTTTGCTTTGAAGAATGTATGTGAGAAATACTTAGAAAAGCAAATGTGTTGGCGGTGGAGGGAACGAGGAGAAGTGGGAGACCAAATTGGAGGTGGAAAGATGGAGTGAAAAAGATTTTGTGTGATTGGGGCCTGAACATGCAGGAGAGTGAAAGGAGGGCAAGGAATAGAGTGAATTGGATCGATGTGGTATACCGGGGTTGACGTGCTGTCAATGGATTGAACCAGGGCATGTGAAGCGTCTGGGGTAAACCATGGAAAGTTGTGTGGGGGCCTGGATGTGGAAAGGGAACTGTGGTTTTGGTGTATTATTGCATGACAGCTAGAGACTGAGTGTGAATGAATGGGGCCTTTGTTGACTTTTCCTAGCGCTACCTTGCACACATGAGGGGGAAGGGGTTGTTATTTCATGTGTGGCGAGGTGGCAATGGTAATGAATAAAGGCAGACAGTATGAATTACGTAAATGTGTATATATAGATATGTCTGTGTGTGTATATATATATGTACGTTGAGATGTATAGGTATGTATATTTGCATGTGTGGATGTGTATGTATATACATGTGTATGTGGGTGGGTTGGGCCATTCTTTCGTCTGTTTCCTTGCGCTACCTTGCTAACGCGGGAGACAGCGACAAAGCAAAAAAAAATAAGAATATATATATATATGTTTGAAGGAATACTGGTTGCCATCATTTTATATGGTTTGAGGCTTGGGATATAGATAGACTTGTGCGGAGGAGGGTGGATGTTCTGAAAATGAGATGTTTGAGGACAATATGTGGTGTGAGATGGTTTGATCAAGTAAATAATGAAAGGGTAAGAGGATGTTTGGTAATAAAAAGAGTGTGGTTGAGAGGACAGAAGAGGGTGTTTTGAAATGGTTTGTTCACATGGAGAGAATGAGTGAGGAAAGATTGGCAAAGAGGATATATGTGTCAGATGTGGAGGGAACAAGGAGAAGTGGGAGACCAAATTGGAGGTGGAAAGATGGAGTGAAAAAGATTTAGAGTGATCGGGGACTGAACATGCAGGAGGGTGAAAGGCGTGCGAGGAATAGAGTGAAATGGAACGATTTGGTGTACCGGGGTCGTCGCTCTGTCAAAGGATTGAACCAGGGCATGTGAAGCGTCTGGGGTAAACCATAGAATGTTGTGTGGGGCCTGGATATGGAAAGGGAGCTGTGGTTTTGGTGAATTATACATGACAGCTAGAGGCTGAGTGTGAATGAATGTGGCCTTTGTTGTCTTTTCCCAGCGCTACCTCACACACTTGTGGGGGAGGTTTTTTTTTTTCATGTGTGGTGGGGTGGCGATGGGAATGAATAAAGGCAGACTGTATGAATTATGTACATGTGTATATATGTATATGTCTGCATATATTTATATGTGTACATTGAGATGTATAGGTATGTATATGTGCATGTGTGAGCATGTATGTATATACATGTGTATGTGGGTGGGTTGGGTCATTCTTTCGTCTGTTTCCTTGAGCTAGCTCGCTGACGCGGGAGACAGGGACAAAGTATAATTAATAAATAAATATATATTATCCCTTTGGATAGGGGAGAAAGAATACTTCCCATTTATTCCCTGTGTGTCATAAAAGGTGCTAAAAGGGGAGTGAGCAGGGGGCTGGAAATACTCCCCTCCAGTTTTTACTTTTCCAAAAGAAGGACCAGAGAATGAGGCCACATGATGATTTTCTTTCTTAGGCTGAGTACTCTGTTTTTAGTGCTACTTCACTGACACAGGAAATGGTGAATATGTATGAAAAAAAGAGGCTCTGAAGTATGATAATCATCGAGTAAAACATTTGATTAAAGCTGTATGATATCTTGTCATATTGTAATGTTTTTTTAACTTTGTATTATTTTTATATGCATTCAAGATAATCACATTGTTTTGACTGGTATCAAATATAGTGATTGTTAAAAGTAGAAGCAGCCAGTCATTTAGTAGTACTGATTGACTCTCAAATTGACTGGTGTAAAATATCCAAGATATTTAATGTGGAAGTAACCTGTCATTTATTAGTCTTGATTGACCCTAGAATTGCAAACCCTCATTATAATATATGTATGTAACATTTAAGTACTGGGATGGAGTATTGATATGGGAAAACCTTTACATTGGTTAGATAGTGTATGTTACAGTATTATGGCATTTTTTCTCCTTTGTCTTACCTTTAGTGCTGAATTTAAGTGATGTTAGTTAATAAAGAAATGTTGATATGGGACCTCCTTTTCTGATGAGTATCTAACCAGTGCATACCCATTTTCAAAAGCATATGATAGCTCATTGATCCTTATATTACATACACAAGATAAGTACATGAGGTAAAGCAAGTAAGACTAAATGTAATCTAATGATTTTTATTTTGTAGTACAAATAAAGAAGGGCTATTTATTCAATATAAATATGTATTTGTATAAAGTACTTTTTATAGTTATAGTAATTTTTTCTTATGGTGAAAATATGGTGAAGCATTGCTAATCTTGGAAATTAAACCTCTGGTATAGCTGTTCTATTAAAGTTTTACTTTTTACCCCAGTATATTTTCAAGTATTAGTTTTCATTTATTTAGGCAATTGGACATTACTTCCCTTTGGATTATTTCAGAAAAATGGAAGCAGAAGAAGCATACCTGGATCTAGCCATGTCTCAAGTTCCTCTTGCACCTGCACTGGTGATGATGAGAGAAGAGGTAGCATGCTTTCCCCTCAACCTATGCAACGAAACAGAGGACATTCTATTTCTGATATGAATCCTGCATCATGTAGGGTGCATGCTGAAGTTGCAGCAGTTACAAATGCAAATATACCTGCCTCTGACAAGAACACCAAAGGAGGTATATCACCAAGGTAATTCTTTTTAGCTAAGTTTCTAGAATGTGCAGTATTTTTTCATGCATGAAACCTTCAATCTTGTCCCTAGTTGGTTCATCTGACCACATCCTCAAAAAAGTATTTATTCTAATGGCACTTCTTCCTCCAGCAGCCCATTATGAACATAGATATTGGCACCTCAACAAAGATGACTGGATAAACCTGCAAAAAACTCTTCTCTGACTTTTCTTGGGTATATTAGTCTTGTTTGTGGTGATACTTATGTCTCCAGCAAATGCACAACAGAGTTTATTGTTTTTGGAATGGAAGCATTTATTTCCTCTTCCTCCATGTTGACCCCTTCTTCCAATCCACAGTTCAGCCATTCTTTCTGTCATTCAGACAAGGGATCAAGCATTTAGGCTTGAAAAACTCTCCTTACTTCGATGCCCATTCAGCATTTATCTCTGCCCATAATCATTGTGAATAAGTTGCATGTAAAGCAAAGTGGTCATTTGCTCAAAGGAAGTGTGATAACCTCTCCTTATCATCCAATGATAGGTCTTTCTGGTCATTATCTAAGGACATTGCTAACAACTTTTGTCACTCTTCCTCTCCTTCACTTTCCATTCTGATGGTACCATACCTGTCCCTACTGGAGGTAAAGCAACTCTCTTTGGTTCTTGTTTCTCATCTAACTCTTTCCTTGGATGATTTTAACATTCCTTCACCCCCTGATGTTCCTCTTGCTAATCCTATGCCCCTCCCCATAATCTTTTCAAAATGTCCAAAAAGTGCTTCTCTAGACACAAGGAAAGCTTATTGTCCTGATGACATCCATCCCATGTGCTGAAAGTTTGTGTCTCCGAACTTGCACCATGTCTGCTTCATTTCTGTTTAAAAACCAAAACTTTTCCCTCTTCATGGAAGCATATGTTGGTACATACCATCTCTAATAAGGGTGACCATTCTAACCCCTCTGAATAATGTCCTTTTGCTTTGACGTCTGCCATTTCCAGGGTCTTTGAGACTCTCCTCACTTACCATATCCTTAGACATCTTGAATCTAAGTCTTCTGAGTGAGTGTGTCAGCAGCTTTGATGCTTGAAACTGGGTATTAGTGATGGGTGATTTAAATGCAGTGAGTAATGTGGCATTTGAGGGTATAATTGGTGTATATGGGGTATTCAGTGTTGTGAATGGAAATGGTGAAGAGCTCATAGATTTGTATGATGAAAAAAAGACTGGTGAATGGGAATACCTGGCTTAAAAAGAGAGATATGCATAAGTATACATATTTAAGTAGAAGAGATGGTCAAAGGGCATTATTGGATGACGTTAATTGATAGGTGTGTAAGAGAGAGACTTTTAGATGTTAATGTGCTGAGAGGGGCAACTGGAGGGATGTCTGATCACTATCTTGTGGAGGCAAAGGCGAAGATTTGAAGAGGTTTTCAAAAAAGAAGAGAGAATGTTGGAGAGAAGAGAAAGGTGAGAGTAAGTGAGCTTGGAGAGGAGTCATATGTGACAAAGTACCAGGAGAGATTGAGTGTAGAATGGCAAAAGGTGAGAGTGAATGATATAAGGGGAATGGGTGAGTAATGGGATGTATTCAGGGAAGGTGTGATGGCATGTGCAAAAGATGCATGTGGCATGAGAAAGGTGGGAGATGGGCAGATTAGAAAGGGTAGTGAGTGGTGGGATGAAGAAGTAAAGTTGTTAGTGAAAGAGAAATGAGAGGCATTTGGATGATACTTGCAAGGAATGAGTGCAAATGACTGGGAGATGTATAAAATAAAGTGGCAGGAGGTCAAGAGGAAGGTGCAAGGGTTGAAAAAGAGGGCAGATGAGAGCTGGGGTGAGAGAGGATCATTAAACTTTAGGGAGAATAAAAAGATGTTTTGGAAGGTGAATAATGTTTGTAAGACAAGAGAACAAATGGGAACATCGATGAAGGGGGCAAGGAGGGAAGTAATAACAGGTAATGATGAAGTGAGTATTTTGAAGGTTTGTTGAATGTTTGATGATAGGCTGGCAGATGTGGGATGTTTTGGTTAGAGTGGTGTGTGAAGTGAGAGGGTCAGGTTTGGTTAAGAGAAGAGGTTGTGAAAGCTGTGTGGAAGACGAAATCTGGCAAGGCAGCGGGTTTCGATGCATTGCAGTGGAATTTATTAAGAAAGGGATGACTGTCTTGTTGATTGGTTGGTAAGGATATCCAGTGTATGTATGGATCATGGTGAAGTGCCTGAGGAATGCATGCATAATTCCATTGTACAAAGGCAAAATGGATAAAAGCAAGTGTTCAAACTTCAGAGGCATAAGTTGTTGAGTTTTCCAAGGAAATTATATGGGAGGATATTGAATGAGAGGGGTGAATGCATGTACATTGCATTAGATTGGGGAAGAGCAGTGTGGTTTCAGAAGTGGTAGAGGATGTATGGATCAGGTGTTTGCTTTGAAGAATGTGTGTGAGAAATACTTAGAATAACAGATAGATTTGCATGTAGCATTTACAGATCTAGAGAAGGCATATGATAGGGTGATAGGGATGCTTTGTGGAAGGTCTGGCATGGGAGGTAAGCTGCTAGAAGCAGTGAAATGTATTAACCAAGGATGTATGGTATGTACGAGTAGGAAGAGAGGAGAGTGATTGGTTCCCAGTGAATGTCGGTCTATGGCAGGGTGTGTGATGTCCCCATGGTTCTTTAATTAGTTTATGGATGGGGTGGTTTGAGAGGCAAATGCAAGGGTTTTGGAGAGGGGCAATTATGCAGTCTATTGGAGATGAGAGAGCCAGGGAAGTGAGTGGTGGCTGATTTGAGTGAGAAACTGATGAAGTTGATGAGTGAGTTTTGAAAAGTGTGTGAAAGGAGAAAGTTGAGAGTAAATGTTAGTAAGAGCAAGGGTATTAGGTTCAGTAGGGTTGAGGGACAAGTTAATTGGGAGGTAAGTTTGAGTGGTGAAAAATTGGAGGAAGTGGAGTGTTTTAGGTATCTGAGAGTTGACTTACCAGTGAAGGGAACCATGGAAGCAGAAGTGGGTCACAAGAGTGGGGGAGGGGGCGAATGTTTTGGGAGTGATGAAGAATGTATGGAACGAGAGAACATTGTCGCAGAGAGGAAAAATGGGTATGTTTGAAGGAATAGTAGTTCCAACAATATTTTATGGGTGTGAGGTGTGGGTTATAGATAGGGTTGTATGGAGGAGGGTGGATGTTTTGGAAATGTTTGAGGACAGTGTGTGGTGTCAGGTGGTTTCGTCAGGTAAGTAATGAAAGGGTAAAAGAGATGTGTGGAAATAATAGTGTGTGTTTGAGAGAGCAGAAGAGGGTGTGTTGAAATGGTTTGGACATATGGAGAGAATGAGTGATGAAAGCTTGACTAAGAGGATATTCACTGTATGATTGGATCATGGTGAAGTGCCTAAGGATTGGTGGAATGCATGCATAGTGCCTTTGTACAAATGCAAAGGGTATAGAGATGAGTGTTGAAAGTAGAGAGGTATTAGTTTGTTGAATATTCCTGGGAAATTATGTGGGAGAGTATTGATTGAGAGTGTGAAGGCATGAACAGAGCATCATATTGAGGAAGAGCAGTGTGGTTACAGAAGTGGTAGAGGATGTGTGGATCATGTGTTTGCTTTGAAGAATATATGTGAGAAATGTTTTTTTATGCAGCATTTATGGATGTGGAGAAGGCATATGATAGGGTTGATAGAGATGTGTTGTGGAAGTTTTGAAGAATAAATGGTTTGGGAGGTAAGTTGCTAGAGGCAGTGAAAAGTATTTACCAAAGATGTGAGGCATGTGTACGAGTAGGAAGAGAGGAGAATGATTGGTTCCTAGTGAATATCAGTCTTTGGCAGAGGTGTGTGAAGTCCCTATGATTGCTTAATTTGTTTATGGAAGGGGCTGGTTAGGGATTTAAATGCAAGAATTTTGGAGAGGGGTGAGTATGCAGTCTGTTGTGGGTGAGAGGGTCTGGGAAGTGAGTCTGTTGTTGTTCACGTATGATATATCTCTAGTGGCTGATTTTGAAAAATTGCAGAGGTTGGTGACCCAGTTTGGAAAAGTGTGTGAAAGGAAAAAGTTCAGAGTAAATGTGAATAAGAGCAAGGTTATTAGGTTCAGTAGGGTTAAGGGACAAGTTGATTGGGATGTAAGTTTGTCAGAAAAAATTTTGGAGGAAGTGAAATATTTTAGATATCTGGGAGTGGACTTAATAGTGATCGGAACCATGGAAGTGGAAGTGAGCCACAGGGTGGGGTAGGGGGCGAAGGTTCTAGAAGTATTGAAGAATGTGTGGAAGGAGAGAACATTATCTCGGAGAACAAAAATGGTTATGTTTGATGGAATAGTAGTTCAAGTGATGTTATATGGTTGAGGTATGGGCTATAGATAGGTGTGTGAATACGAGGGTGGATGCATTAGAAATGAAATGTTTGAGGACGATATGTGGTGTGAGGTGGTTTGATCAAGTGAGTAATGAAAGGGTAAGAGGATGTATGGTAAGGAAAAGTGTGGTTGAGAGAGCAGCAGAGGGTGTGTTGAAATGGTCCGGAAATATGGAGAGAATGAGTGAGGAAAGATTGACAAAGAGGATATATGTGTCAGAGGTGGAGGGAACGAGGAGAAGTGGGAGACCAAGTTGGAGGTGGAAAGATGGAGTGAAGATTTTGAGTGATCGGGGCCTGAACATACAGGAGGGTGAAAGGTTTGCAAGAAATAGAGTGAAATGGAATGGTGTGGTATACAGGGGTCAATGTTCTGTGAAAATACTGAACCAGGGCATGTGAAGCATCTGGGGTAATCTACTGAAAGGTCTGTAGGGCTTGGATGTGGATTTGGAACTGTGGTTTTGGTGCATTACACATGACAGCTAGAGACAGAGTGTGAACGAATGTGGCCTTTTTTGGTTTTTCTTAGTGCTACTTTGCTGAAGTAGGGATAGGTGATGCTTTTTTTGTGTGGCGGTATAGCAACAGGAATGGATGAAGGCAAGCAAGCATGAATATGTACATGTGTATATTTGTACATGTCTGTGTGTGTAGGTATATGTGTGTATAGGGGATAGGGGAGAAAGAATACTTCCTACGCATTCCTCACGTGTCAGAGAAGGTGACTCAAGGGGACGGGAGCGGGGGGCTAGAAACCCTCCCCTCCTTGTATTTTAACTTTCTATACGGGGAAACAGAAGAAGGAGTCATGTGGGGAGTGCTCATCCTCTTCGAAGGCTCAGATTGGGGTGTCTAAATGGGTGTGGAAGTAACCAAGATGAGAAAAAAAGGAGAGATAGGTAATATGTTTGAGGAAAGGAACCTGGATGTTTTGGCTCTGAGTGAAATGAAGCTCAAGGGTAAAGGGGAAGAGTGGTTTGGGAATGTCTTGGGAGTAAAGTCAGAGGTTAGTGAGAGGACAAGAGCAAGGGAAGAAGTAGCAGTACTCCTGAAACAGGAGTTGTGGGAGTATGTGATAGAGTGTAAGAAAGTAAACTCTAGATTGATATAGGTAAAACTGAAAGTGGATGGAGAGAGATAGGTGATTATTGGTGCATATGCACCTGGGCATGAGAAGAAAGATCATGTGTTTTGGGAGTAGCTGAGTGAGTGTGTTAGTAGTTTTGATGCATGAGACCGGGTTATAGTGATGGGTAATTTGAATGCAAAGGTGAGTAATGTGGCAGTTGAGGGAATAATTGGTATACATGGGGTGTTCAGTGTTGTAAATGGAAATGGTGAAGAGCTTGTAGATTTATGTGCTGAAAAAGTACTAGTGATTGGGAATACCTGGTTTAAAAAGAGAGATATATATAAGTATACGTATGTAAGTATACATATAAGTATACGTATGTATACGTATGGATAGGGTTGTGCGCAGGAGGGTGGATGTGCTGGAAATGAGATGTTTGAGGACAATATGTGGTGTGAGGTGGTTTGATCGAGTAAGTAATGTAATGGTATGAGATGTGTGGAAATAAAAAGAGTGTGGTTGAGAGAGCAGAAGAGGGTGTTTTGAAATGGTTTGGGCTCATGGAGAGAATGAGTGAGGAAAGATTGACAAAGAGGATATATGTGTCGGAGGTGGAGGGAACGAGAGAAGTGGGAGACCAAATTGGAGGTGGAAAGATGGAGTGAAAAAGATTTTGAGTGATCGGGGCCTGAACATGCAGGAGGGTGAAAGGCGGGCAACGAATAGAGTGAATTGGATCGATGCGGTATACCGGGGTTGACGTGCTGTCAATGGATTGAATCAGGGCATGTGAAGTGTCTGGGGTAAACCATGGAAAGTTGTGTGGGGGCCTGGATGTGGAAAGGGAGCTGTGGTTTCGGGCATTATTGCATGACATCTAGAGACTGAGTGTGAACGAATGTGGCCTTTGTTGTCTTTTCCTAGCGCTACCTCACACACATTGAGGGGGGAGGGGGATGTTATTCCATGTGTGGCGAGGTGGCAATGGGAATGAATAAAGGCAGACAGTGTGAATTGTGTGCATGTGTATATATGTATATGTCTGTGTGTATATATATGTGTACATTGAGATGTATGGGTATGTATATTTGCATGTGTGGACATGTATGTATATACATTGTGTATGGGGGTGGGTTGGGCCATTTCTTTCGTCTGTTTCCTTGTGCTACCTCACAAACGGAGACAGCGACAAAGCAAAATATATGTATGTAAGTAGGAGAGATGGCCAGAGAGCGTTATTGGATTACATGTTAATTGATAGGCGCATGAAAGAGAGACTTTTGGATGTTAATGTGCTGAGAGGTGCAATTGGAGGGATGTCTGATCATTATCTTCTGGAGGCGAAAGTGAAGATTTGTAGAGATTTTCAGAAAAGAAGAGAGAATGTTGGGATGAAGAGAGTGGTGAGAGTAAGTGAGCTTGGTAAGGAGACTTGTGTGAGGAAGTACCAGGAGAGACTGAGTACAGAATGGAAAAAGGTGAGAACAAAGGAGGCAAGGGGAGTGGGGGAGAAATGGGATTTATTTATGGAAGCAGTGATGGCTTGCGCAAAAGATGCTTGTGGCATGAGAAGCATGGGAGGTGGGCAGATTAGAAAGGGTAGTGAGTGGTGGGATGAAGAAGTAAGATTATTAGTGAAAGAGAAGAGAGGCATTTGGACGATTTGTGCAGGGAAATATTGCATATGAGTGGGAGATATATAAAAGAAAGAGGCAGGAGGTTAAGAGAAAGGTGCAAGAGGTGAAAGAGAGGGCGTATGAGAGTTGGGGTGAGAGAGTATCATTAAATTTTAGGGAGAATAAAAAGATGTTTTGGAAGGAGGTAAATAAAGTGCATAAGACAAGGGAACAAATGGGAACATGAGTGAAGGGGGAAGGTGATAACGAGTAGTGGTGATGTGAGAAGGAGATGGAGTGAGTATTTTGAAGGTTTGTTGAATGTGTTTGATGATAGAGTGGCAGATATAGGGTTTTTGGTCGAGATGGTGTGCAAAGTGAGAAGGTTAGGGAGAATGATTTGGTAAATAGAGAAGAGGTAGTAAAAGCTTTGCGGAAAATGAAAGCCGGCAAGACAGCGGGTTTGGATGGTGTTGCAATGAAATTTATTAAAAAAGGGGGTGACTGTATTGTTGACTGGTTGGTAAGGCTATTTAATGTATGTATGACTCATGGTGAGGTGCCTGAGGATTGGCGGAATGCTTGCATAGTGCCATTGTACAAAGGCAAGGGGGATAAAAGGTAGTGCTCAAATTACAGAGGTATAAGTTTGTTGAGTATTCCTGGTAAATTATATGGGAGGGTATTGATTGAGAGAGTGAAGGCATGTACAGAACATCAGACTGGGGAAGAGCAGTGTGGTTTCAGAAGTGGCAGAGGATGTGTGGATCAGGTGTTTGCTTTGAAGAATGTATATAAGAAATACTTAGAAAAGCAAATGGATTTGTATGTAGCATTTATGGATCTGGAGAAGGCACATGATATATTTGATAGAGATGCTCTGTGGAAGGTATTAAGAATATATGGTGTGGGAGGCAAGTTGTTAGAAGCAGTGAAAAGTTTTTATCGAGGATGTAAGGCATGTGTACGTGTGGGAAGAGAGAAATTGATTGGTTCTCAGTGAATGTCGGTTTGTGGCAGGGGTGTGTGATGTCTCCATGGTTGTTTAATTTGTTTATGGATGGGGTTGTTAGGGAGGTGAATGGAAGAGTTTTGGAAAGAGGGGCAAGTATGCAGTCTGTTGTGGATTAGAGGGCTTGGGAAGTGAGTCAGTTGTTGTTCGCTGATGATACAGCGCTGGTGGCTGATTCGTGTGAGAAGGTAAGTTTGAATGGAGAAAAACTGGAGGAAGTGAAGTGTTATAGATATCTGGGAGTGGATTTGGCAGTGGATGGAACCATGGAAGCAGAAGTGAATCATAGGGTCGGGAAGGGTGTGAAAGTTCTTGGAGCGTTGAAGAATGTGGGAAAGTCGAGAATGTTATCTTGGAAAGCAAAAATGGGTATGTTTGAAGGAATGGTGGTTCCAACAATGATATATGGTTGCAAAGTATGGGCTATAGATAGAGTTGTGCGGAGGAGGGTGGATGTGTTGGAAATGAGATGTTTGAGGACAATATGTGGTGTGAGGTGGTTTGATCGAGTAAGTAATGAAAGGGTAAGAGAGATGTGTGGTGGTAAAAAGAGTGTGGTTGAGAGAGCAGAAGAGGGTGTTTTGAAATGGTTTGGTCACATGGAGAGAATGAGTGAGGAAAGATTGATCAAGAGGATATATGTGTCAGTGGTGGAGGGAACGAGGAGAAGTGGCAGACCAAATTGGAGGTGGAAAGATGGAGTGAAAAAGATTTTGAGTGATCGGGGCCTGAACATGCAGGAAGGTGAAAGGTGTGCAAGGAATAGAGTGAATTGGAACGATGTGGTATACCAGGGTCGACGTGCTGCCATTGGATTGAACCAGGGTATGTGAAGCGTTTGGGGTAAACCATGGAAAGTTGTGTGGGGCCTGGATGTGGAAAGGAAGTTGTGATTTCGATGCATTATACTTGACAGCTAGAGACTGAGTGTGAATGAATGTGGCCTTTGTTGTCTTTCCTAGTGCTACCTCGTGCACATGTGGGGGAGGGGGTTGGTATTTTATTATGTGGTGGGGTGACAACAGGAATGAATAAGGGCAGACAGTATGAATTATGTACATGTGTATATATGTATATGTATGTATGTGTATATATAGTTATACCTTGAGATGTATAGGTATGTATATGTGTGTGTGTGGACGTGTATGTATATACATGTGTATGTGGGTGGGTTTGGCCATTCTTTCGTCTATTTCCTTGGGCTACCTCGCCTAATGCGGGAGACAGCGACAAAGTATGATAAATATATATAAATGTTATGTATATATATGTATATATGTGTGTATGGGCATTTATGTATATTTAAATGTGTATGTGAGTGGATGAGCCATTCTTAACCTGTTTCCTGGCACTACCTTTCTGATGCGGGAAACAGTGATTAAGTATGATTTAATAGATAATACATATTATTTTTACACTTGATTGTTTTTATCGATCAATGAGGTAGCACCAGGAAACAAATGAAGAAAGACCCTTGTACTCATACACACACATATACATACAATGACATACATGTACATTTTTTTTTTTTTTTTTTTTTTTTTTTTATACTTTGTCGCTGTCTCCCGCGTTTGCGAGGTAGCGCAAGGAAACAGACGAAAGAAATGGCCCAACCCCCCCCCCATACACATGTATATACACATGTCCACACACGCAAATATACATACCTACACAGCTTTCCATGGTCCACCCCAGACGCCTCACATGCCTTGATTCACTCCACTGACAGCACGTCAACCCCTGTATACCACATCGCTCCAATTCACTCTATTCCTTGCCCTCCTTACACCCTCCTGCATGTTCAGGCCCCGATCACACAAAATCTTTTTCACTCCATCTTTCCACCTCCAATTTGGTCTCCCTCTTCTCCTCGTTCCCTCCACCTCCGACACATATATCCTCTTGGTCAATCTTTCCTCACTCATTCTCTCCATGTGCCCAAACCATTTCAAAACACCCTCTTCTGCTCTCTCAACCACGCTCTTTTTATTTCCACACATCTCTCTTACCCTTACGTTACTTACTCGATCAAACCACCTCGCACCACACATTGTCCTCAAACATCTCATTTCCAGCACATCCATCCTCCTGCGCACAACTCTATCCATAGTCCACGCCTCGCAACCATACAACATTGTTGGAACCACTATTCCTTCAAACATACCCATTTTTGCTTTCCGAGATAATGTTCTCGACTTCCACACATTTTTCAAGGCTCCCAAAATTTTCGCCCCCTCCCCCACCCTATGATCCACTTCCGCTTCCATGGTTCCATCCGCTGACAGATCCACTCCCAGATATCTAAAACACTTCACTTCCTCCAGTTTTTCTCCATTCAAACTTACCTCCCAATTGACTTGACCCTCAACCCTACTCTACCTAATAACCTTGCTCTTATTCACATTTACTCTTAACTTTCTTCTTCCACACACTTTACCAAACTCAGTCACCAGCTTCTGCAGTTTCTCACATGAATCAGCCACCAGCGCTGTATCATCAGCGAACAACAACTGACTCACTTCCCAAGCTCTCTCATCCCCAACAGACTTCATACTTGCCCCTCTTTCCAGGACTCTTGCATTTACCTCCCTAACAACCCCATCCATAAACAAATTAAACAACCATGGAGACATCACACACCCCTGCCGCAAACCTACATTCACTGAGAACCAATCACTTTCCTCTCTTCCTACACGTACACATGCCTTACATCCTCGATAAAAACTTTTCACTGCTTCTAACAACTTGCCTCCCACACCATATATTCTTAATACCTTCCACAGAGCATCTCTATCAACTCTATCATATGCCTTCTCCAGATCCATAAATGCTACATACAAATCCATTTGCTTTTCTAAGTATTTCTCACATACATTCTTCAAAGCAAACACCTGATCCACACATCCTCTACCACTTCTGAAACCGCACTGCTCTTCCCCAATCTGATGCTCTGTACATGCCTTCACCCTCTCAATCAATACCCTCCCATATAATTTACCAGGAATACTCAACAAACTTATACCTCTGTAATTTGAGCACTCACTCTTATCCCCTTTGCCTTTGTACAATGGCACTATGCACGCATTCCGCCAATCCTCAGGCACCTCACCATGAGTCATACATACATTAAATAACCTTACCAACCAGTCAACAATACAGTCACCCCCTTTTTTAATAAATTCCACTGCAATACCATCCAAACCTGCTGCCTTGCCAGCTTTCATCTTCCGCAAAGCTTTTACTACCTCTTCTCTGTTTACCAAATCATTTTCCCTAACCCTCTCACTTTGCACACCACCTCGACCAAAACACCCTATATCTGCCACTCTGTCATCAGACACATTCAACAAACCTTCAAAATACTCATTCCATCTCCTTCTCACATCACCACTACTTGTTATCACCTCCCCATTTACGCCCTTCACTGAAGTTCCCATTTGCTCCCTTGTCTTACGCACCCTATTTACCTCCTTCCAGAACATCTTTTTATTCTCCCTAAAATTTACTGATAGTCTCTCACCCCAACTCTCATTTGCCCTTTTTTTCACCTCTTGCACCTTTCTCTTGACCTCCTGTCTCTTTCTTTTATACTTCTCCCACTCAATTGCATTTTTTCCCTGCCAAAATCGTCCAAATGCCTCTCTCTTCTCTTTCACTAATACTCTTACTTCTTCATCCCACCACTCACTACCCTTTCTAAACAGCCCACCTCCCACTCTTCTCATGCCACAAGCATCTTTTGCGCAATCCATCACTGATTCCCTAAATACATCCCATTCCTCCCCCACTCCCCTTACTTCCATTGTTCTCACCTTTTTCCATTCTGTACACAGTCTCTCCTGGTACTTCCCCACACAGGTCTCCTTCCCAAGCTCACTTACTCTCACCACCTTCTTCACCCCAACATTCACTCCTCTTTTCTGAAAACCCATACTAATCTTCACCTTAGCCTCCACAAGATAATGATCAGACATCCCTCCAGTTGCACCTCTCAGCACATTAACATCCAAAAGTCTCTCTTTCGCACGCCTGTCAATTAACACGTAATCCAATAACGCTCTCTGGCCATCTCTCCTACATACATAAGTATACTTATGTATATCTCGCTTTTTAAACCAGGTATTCCCAATCATCAGTCCTTTTTCAGCACATAAATCTACAAGCTCTTCACCATTTCCATTTACAACACTGAACACCCCATGCATACCAATTATTCCCTCAACTGCCACATTACTCACCTTTGCATTCAAATCACCCATCACTATAACCCGGTCTCGTGCATCAAAACTGCTAACACACTCATTCAGCTGCTCCCAAAACACTTGCCTCTCATGATCTTTCTTCTCATGCCCAGGTGCATATGCACCAATAATCACCCACCTCTCTCCATCAACTTTCAATTTTACCCATATTAATCGAGAATTTACTTTCTTACATTCTATCACATACTCCCATAGGTATGTATATGTGTGTGTGTGGACGTGTATGTATATACATGTGTATGTGGGTGGGTTTGGCCATTCTTTCGTCTATTTCCTTGGGCTACCTCGCCTAATGCGGGAGACAGCGACGAAGTATAATAAATATATATAAATGTTATGTATATATATGTATATATGTGTGTATGGGCATTTATGTATATTTAAATGTGTATGTGAGTGGATGAGCCATTCTTAACCTGTTTCCTGGCACTACCTTTCTGATGCGGGAAACAGTGATTAAGTATGATTTAAGAGATAATACATATTATTTTTACACTTGATTGTTTTTATCGATCAATGACATACATGTACATATACATAGATATACATATCAACATATATACATATACTTGCATACACAGACATATGCATATTTACATGTGTATATGTTCATACTTACTTGCCTTCATACATTCCTTGCACCACCCTGCCCAACAGGAAACAGCATCGCCACCCATGTCAGCGACATAGTGCCAGTAAACAGACAAAAAAGGCCATATTCGTTCACACTCAGTCTCTAGCTGTCATATGTAATGCATCAAAACCACAGCAAACTATTTACATCCAGGCCCCACACACTTTTCCATGGTTTACCCCAGATATTTTACACGCTCTGGTTCAGTCCATTCACAACATGTTGAATTCAGTATACAACATCGTTCCAATTCACTCTTTTCCTTGTACACCTCTCAACCTCCGGCATGTTCAGGCCCTGATAGCTCAAAATCTTTTTCACTCCATCCTTCCACTTCCAGTTTAGTCTCCCGCTCCTCCTTGTCTCTTCTCCTCTGACATATATATCCTCTTTGTCAACCTTTCCTTGCTCATTTTCTACATATGTTCAAACCATTTCAACACACCCTCTTCTGCTCTCTCAACCACACACTTTTTATTACCACACACACCTTTCTTACCTTTTAATTACTTACTCAATTAGAACTCTTCAAACCACATGCTGTCCTCAAACATTCCACTCCAACACATTCCACCCTACTTTGTACAACCTTATCTATAGCCCATACTTCACGAGTATATAATAATTTTTAAACTACTATTCCTTCAAACATACCCATTTTTGCTCTCCAAGATAATGTTCTCTCTTTCCACACATTGTTCATCACTCCCAGAACCTTGGCCACGTCCCCCACCATATGACTCGCTTCCACTTCCATTGTTCCATTCGCTGCTAAGTCCACTCCCAGATATCCAAGACACTTCATTTTCTCCAATTTTTTTCATTCAAACTAACTTGTCCCTCAACCTTGCTGAACCTAATAACATTCCTCTTATTAACATTTACTCTCAACTTTCTTCTTTCATGTTCTTTTCCAAACTCAGTCACCAACTTCTGAAGTTTCTCACTTGAATCCACAACCAGTGCTGTATCATATGTGAACAACAACTGACTCATTTCCCAAGCCCTGTCATCTCTAACAGACTGCATACTCACCTCTCTCTATAGAATAGTAGCATTTACCTCCCTAACCACTCCATCCATAAACAAATTAAACATCCATGGGGACATCACACACCCTTGCCACAGACTGACCTTCACTGGGAACCAATCACTCTCCTCTCTTCCTACTCATACACATGCCTTATACCCTTGATTAAAGCTTCTCTCTGCTTCTGGCAGCTTACCTTCCACAGCATTTACTCTTAAAATCTACAAAGCATATGTATCAACCCTATCATATGCCTTCTCCAGATCCATAAATGCTATATACAAATCCATATGTTTTTGTAAGTATTTCTCATATACATTGTTCAAAGCAAACACCTGATCCACACATCCTCTACCACTTCTGAAACCATACTGCTCATCCCCAGTTTGATGCTCTGTACATTCCATCACCCTCTTAATACCCTCCCATACAATTTTCCAGGAATACTCAACAAATATATGCCTCAGTTGTCAAAACACTCACCTTTATCCTCTTTGTCATTGTTCAGTGGCACTATACATGCATTCTGCCAACCCTCAGGCACTTCACTATGATCCATAAATACCTTAGATATCCTTACCAACTAATCATCAACATGTTCACCCCATTTCTTAATGAATTCAACTGCAATACCATCCAAACCAACTTCCTTGATGGTTTCATCTTCTGTAATGATTTCACCACCTCTTCTCTGTTCACCAAACTTTTTCACTTCACACACCACCCTGACCAAGACTCCTTACATTTGCCACTCTATTATCAAACACATTCAACAAACCCTCAAAATACTCACTTCATCACTATCTGTTATTGCTAATCTATTACTCTTCCTTTTATTCTCTTTGTTTTTGGTACGTTTTACTTACCCATGAAATCATGCCTTGTTTCCTGTAACATTCTTCATGTTCATTATAGTCTATCATTGCATGATTTCTATAAGCAGCTAGCTACTGAAGTTTACACTCACAAGAATGTAAACATTTTATTTGAATATACTAAGCAGGGTAACGTTGGTATCTATGTTGTCTCCAAAATATTAAGCCTATGAAGACCCACAAATCTTTAGAATCAGTATGGTGGCAGCAATGAAAGCATCAGCCATCAGGTTTCTAAGAACAGAGCTGATGAGTAGAAGGTTGTACTACTACAGACTGTAGGTGGCAATAGAGTACTTGGCAGATATAATTCATTTGTGTTCCCTGCACCAATGGATGACCATTCTATCCCAGCTACATTGATGCACTCCTTGCCTCAAAGGAAAATGTACTGGTTGACAGGTTGATTTTGAAAGTGTCTCCAATATTCATATATCACCAGACTTAAGATTCACTGCAAGAAATATGAATATGGAGACCAGAAAGAAAGTGAGATGAGAGATCAATTGATATTGGATGCTCTTTGTGAGATATTCTCTGAAGAGGATTACCTTAATTTTGATGTGGATGTCAAGGTTTGTGTAGCACATTGAGCATCAAAGATGCAGATGGCAGTATTTCATGGTAAAGGATCAGAAACTGTCAACAGTCTGACTTTGAAGAAAACAAATGAAATGAAGACATTCAGCATGAGGATCACACCAAATGAAGACATTCACCATGAGGATCACACCTTGACACGCATCCATGAGGGAATGCAAGATCTTTGGCAACAAGCATATTTGGAAGAAACTCGAATGCCTGGCATATGGTAAGACCTGTCGTAAGTGTAGCAATAAGAATTACTTTGCAAGTAAATGCAGATCAAAGCCAGTGAAGGATTCTACAAGGCTCTTGCACAAACAAAAGACCACATTAATGCTGGACCTTAAGTGAAATATAAAGAAGTTAATGAAAAGGAAAAAGAATAGACAAGGAAATGCATTTACAAATTTTGGAGTAAGTGAATAATTTGTTTCTTGAAAAGTGCCTTGTCATAGTTACTGGAAGAGACATAAGAAGTTAGAGAGCAATAAAGCTTTGCTGTAAAGAGAAAGAAAGTTAACGAAATGGCCCTCCCTCGAGTTGCCAACAGCCACACAGTAACCTCATGACACAGGAGCCTACTGAGTATAATGTGGTCTAGCTAGTGCTGTAGGCATAAAAACAGCCTGCTCTTAGGAGCAAAAACTAAGTAATACCTATAGGAGAGGGAAAGTGAACCAACTTTGCAGCTTAAGGCAAGAGGGTCAAGTTTTGAAAGGGTCAGGTTTTGAAGATAACCTAGGAGAGTTGATAAATCAGATCACTTTCAACTCTGTCACATAAGGATGCAGAGTTAGAATTACTCCAGTTATAAGAGCAATACTCCATACAAGGATGGATCTGTCTTTTGTATGAATGGCAAGTGCATCAAGAAATGAAATTTCAACCTCCAAACAGGACCCTTAGTTTCTTAGAGGTTGACTTAGTTATTTCTTTAATGTGGGGTTTCCAAAATGGTGTGGACATTACAGTAATACCAAGTATGTTTATCAAGCAAGGTGGAATTACAGATCCATCGGATGAGAGAGGAAATTTGAGTAATTTTTGGTTGAGAGATAGGCAGAGACTTGGTCTTGGAGGCATTAAACTTAACCAGGTTTTGTCTCCCCCACTAAGATATCCTGTCCAGGTCTGAGTCTATTGAGGAAATTATGTTGAGATGAGGTACAAATTGAGTCAGAGAAAAAGGAGCAGATTTGAAGGATGTGGAGGAATGCAAGTGTTGAATTGTCATCTTATGAGTGTATTTAGTTATTTGTGGAAGAAAGGAAATCGTTGATAAAAAGGAGGGTGAGTGTAGGAGATGGGACAGAACCTTGAGGGACATCACCATATATGGAGAAGTGGGGAGAGGCTGATTCATCAACAGTCATGTAGATAGATCAGTCAGAGGGGAAGCCAGATATAACATAGCAAAAGGGGGGAGGGAAGCCAAAAGAGGGTGGCTTTAGAGATGAGACCCCAGTACCACACCTTGTCAACAATGGTTATGTCAAGGACAACTATGTAGGATTCCCCAAAATCTTTCAGAGATGATGACCAGACATTAGTGAGACAGGAAAAATATCGGTAGTGAATTTTACTTTATGGAAGCAATACTGAGATTCAGACTCAAGATATCCGAGGATATGGGAGTTGAGAAGGGACTCCTAAGATTTTAGAAATTGTGGCTGTCAAAGCAAAAGGATGATAGTTAGAAGGATTAGAATGGTCACCCTTCATAGGGATGGGATGTACTGATGTTTGCTTCCAAGATGAAGGAAAAGTTTTTTTTTTTAAACAAGTGAAACAGGCAATCAAGCACAGATGCAAGTTCGAAGGCACACTTTTTCAGTACACAAGGATGGATGCCATGATGTTCTTAAGCCTTGCGTGTGTCCATAGGGAGAAAAGCTTTCCAGATAGTAAGAAAAAAGATTACAGGGAGGGGCATAGGATTAGTAAGAGGAGCATCAGGGGCTGAAGGAATGTTAGAGTCATCCAAGACAGAGTTGGAGGAGAAACAAGAACCAAAGAAAGTTGTTTTGTCAGTGGGAGAGATAGCCATGGTGCCTCAGAATGGAAAAGTGAAGGAAAGGTAGAGCGACAGAAGTTTTTATCAAAGCCCTTAGCCAAAGACCCGAAAGACCTGGTAGTGAATTAAGAGGAGAGGTTATTGCTCTTCATTTGAATAAAGAAATGTTTTGCCTCATGGATAACATGCTTGCAATAATTATAGGCAGTGATAGATACTGAATTAGATGTGGAGGAAGGAGAGTTTTTCCAAGCCTGATGCATCTGATCTCTTGCCTGAATGACCTTAGAACAGAAATGGTTGAACCATGGATTGGAAGAAGAGGTTGGCTTTAAGGAAGAGGGGATCAATTCTTCCATTCCCACAATAATAACCTCTATTATGCATTTGGCAGACAGTGATTTATCCAAGAGAGGTCAGAAGAGAATTTTCTTGACTTCCAGTTATCTTTGTTGAGCTGCCAGTATTTACGTTTAGATGGGGCTGCTCAAGGGAAGTGCCATTAAAATAGAGATATCTATGAAACTGTGGTCAGATGAATCAACTGGGGGCAAGATTGCGTTGCTACAGCACAAACGATTGCAGGTGAAAAACAGGTCCAGAATATTAGAAGTGTGGTCACAGCAGTTAGGAATATGAGTTGGGTGTGTAATGATTTCCTCTAGATCATTGAGAAGGGGGAAAGTGAGGGCTTCCGTCTCCCAACCATCTGCATGGGAGGATCTTGGCTATTCCCTATAGTGAACATTGAAATCCCCTTGTTAGAGGATCTTGGCTTGTGGGGGAGAGGATATCATGGCCTTATGGTAAGAGTTTAGATAGCTGATTGTTGATGCAGTGGCAAGTCCATCATGACATGCATAGTGGTAGATTGTAAGAAGGTGAGGTTTCAAGTTGACTGAGTTGGAAGCATGAATATTACTCTTCAACATATAGTGCCTGGCAAGCATTTAAAACACTGTGATATAGTGTTTTACATATGGAAAACTACTAAGATAAGCCTATTGGGAAAGTTTAGAATAATTCTTGTCAGTTGTGTGACTAAAGAGAAATGTTTTGTAGAGTTCTTATTGTAGAACAGGAGCATTAACCAAATTTGGGTAAGAGAAGATCAGATCAGATGAATATGATAACTGAATTATGAGAATATTAGTGTAGTCCGTGATGTGTATTCAAAGTGCAGTGATGTGTTTTTGGAAGAGCTAGGGAAATTGCCTAGTGTTGTTGAGATAACTCTTCTTTTATCATCTAACCCAGTTTCAGTATTCAATAAGTAAAGTGCTGGTCAGTATTAAACAAAAGTTTCAATTACACTTATTGAATTACTGAAAATGAGCCATAGCCAAAGTGGATGAACCAACAGAATAGGTAAGTATAGTTATTGGAAGCAAGAAATCAAGTGATTTTTTATTTTTTGATAATCCACAAGCACTGAATAAGGACCAGAAAAGGGAAATTCGTCCACTATCAGTGAATGATATATTACCTGACATTTCAAATGCTAGATTGTTCTCATGATTTGATCTGAGAGATGGTTTTTGGCAGTGTGTACTAGATGAGCATTCAAGCTATCTTACAATGTTTCAGACACCATTATGAAGGTATAGCTTTAGTCCTCTGTTCTTAGCACTACCTTGTTAATGCGGGAAGTGATGAATATGTATGAAAAAAGAAATTAGTTTATGGAATTGCAGACAGTGATGAATTAGTTAATGATGATCATGATCATAATTTGTGTAAACTGTTAGATATGTAGAGAGCAAGGGATTTTAAGCTCAGCAACTGTAAAACAGAATTGAGGACTTAAGATATCTAAGTATGGTTTGAAACTGATCATAAGATAGCATCCATTGTAAAGATGAAAACTCTCAAAATGTGAATGAAGTACAAAGATTATCAGGCATAATGATTTATTTAGCTAGCTTGTTACATAAATTGTCCAATGTAATGGAGCCTATCCACCAACTAACTAATAGATATGTTGGATGACAGTAGGGGAGAGTACAAAAGGAGGCTTTAAACAAGATCAAGCAGATAGTGACATCCTTTTCAGTGTCAGCTTTGTGTGACCAAGACAAACCACTCATTATTCAGTGCAACGCCAGTCAAACAGGTGCTATGTCAATGCAGGAAGGTAAACTGATAATTTATGCAAAGAGAGCACTGACTCCTACAGAGACTAGGTATGCATAGGTTGAGAAAGAAATGCTAGTAGTTGTATTTGCCATAAAGTTCCATCAGTATACATTTGGGAGACTGACCAGAGTAATAAGTGACCACAAACTTTTACAATCATTGAAAAACCTCTACACATAGTGCCAGAGCTACTGCAAGGAATGTTGCTTCAAGCTCACCAGTACGACATAGAATTGGGCTCACCAGTACGACATAGAATTGGAATATTATTATAGGAAGGACATGCACATTGCAGGTTTCTGTTGTACACACTTACCAGAGAATGGAGGAGGACAAATGTTTGAGAATATAAACAATCTTTTCTCCCTATCAGTCCATAACATCTGGAGAAGGTAAAAAGAGCAACAGCAAATGATGAGACAGTGCATTTGCTTGAGGAAACCATAATCTTTTGGTAGCCTGAAACCAAAGATACTGTCCCCAACCACCAAACTGCCTTATTTTTGTTCAGGAAATTTCTTGGCACAAAATAATTTGATATGCTTAGATCAAGAAGGCAGTATGCTTGACTCAGGCAGGTATAGAAGGCTGTTTGAGGCATGCAAGAGAATGTGTATACTTGGCAAGAATGGATGCTGAGATCAAAGAACACATTGCCCAGTGTGAAATATGTAACTGATTCAAGAGTTCCCAACAGAATGAAACCATAATGTCCCATGAGACTGCATGCAGACCAAGGATGGGAGTAGGTGATGATTTGTTTTAGGAATTGAATTTTAGGAATTGAAACTTTTTACTTGACTGGACTATTCTAGCAACTATTGGGAAGTTGATATGTTGGAGTCGATGAGTATCAGTGTAGTCATCAGAAAAATGAAAGCTCACTTTGCAAGATACTTGGTTCTGTTAGTGCTTATCAGTGACAATAGACCACAATTTATCCGTAAAGATTTCATCGACTTTGCTCATAAGTATGATTATCAGCATAAGACATGCAGTCCTAAGCACTCTCATTGAATGGAATGGATGAATCAGCTGTCAGCACTGCAAAAAATCTGATCAGGAATGCTGTGACCAGTGGAAACAATCCATATTTGGCCATATTGGACTAGAGGAACACCCATACACAAGATATGGAAATAAGTCTGGCACAGTGGAACCTTTAAGTCTAGCACAGTGGAACCTTTAAGGACACAAACATTGTTACCAGTCAGTTGAGCTCCTAAAGCCACACAGCATGGATATTTCACTTGAAAAAAAAAAAAGAGAAGACTCAGAATTTGAAGCATGCATAGTACAACAAGAAGACCCATAAGAAGATGTGGTGTTGATCAAACCAAGTACTCTCTGAGACAAGACTTGGCAGAAGGGAACAGCGAAGAAGTGATTGGATGAGAAAAAGTACGATGTGTTAAATTCTAGGACATTGACACAATAGGTAGCACTTGAGAAAGAATTGTGAATGAGACCTGAATGATGAACAAAGACCATGAGACAGTATGACAAAATATGTGCAAGTTGATAAGGGTTTAGAGACAGACCAAGGTTTGGAGGACAGTGCAAATACAGATGCAAATGTGCCAAGTAGTATGCTGAACCAGGGTAAGGATGAAATAGGTTATAGTGATGTTTCTGGGTATGATCCACTGTGATGCAAGAACTAGATCAAGTATCTTAACTTTTCTTGTCAATTTGATGATGATTTGGTAAAGAAAATTATCTTGAACAAAGTCCAGCAGATTCACTTTCTACACCTGAGAAAATTTTCCAGTTGATTACTGGAAGATCAAAATTCCTCAGAATGAGTCTTTGAGGCTTTATCCTGTATTTTCCATTTTAAGTCCTCATACATGACATTGTTACTATCTGCTGGCTGACTAGGGTTTCCATATATGACATTTATTTGAAGTTTGAAAATCTCTTTGCTTATCTAAGCAAACAAATATTCAACAGTTGCAGATGTTATGGTCAGGATTTCAGTGGGATTGAGGTAAGATTTTACATGCAGTGCAGTTTTGCCGCCTCAAGTGTCTCCATCCTTTACAAATAATTTGTGATCTGGCGTGTTGTACTTGCTAATCAGATCTTTTTCATGTTCAGATATGTTCTTGTTAAACCAGTTATATCACCATGTTCTTTGTTTACCAAGCAATGCTATTCTGTTCTGTTGTAGTTGTATCTTGTATTCATATAAAATCCATTAAGTTTCTTCATGTGATATTCTGTAAGTCCATTTCATTGTAAGTAAAATTCTTCATAGTCAGAATTTTGCCATCTCTGCTGAATATGCCACTGCATCATTCACCATCTTGATTATTCCTGTTTATTTTGACTACGTTTGTTCTGGATTATTGCAATCGTTAAGGCTTAGACTGCCCAAATGGTGTAGCATGGCCCACTGTTGAAATAAAACTCTAATATTTCTTTTGACACAGCTAATGGTTTTTTCCCATGCTTGATCATCTCTAGGTATTGTACTCACAACCGCTTCTAGCAGGATTTTCTTCTTCGGAAGGACGACAAGTGAAGAGACCCACTGAACTCTTCAAGAAAGCCTCATAGTTTACAGCTATTAGCAATAACTGTTCCACTGACAAAAAACTTTTGAGCTTTTTGCTACAGAGGCTGCATTATTTTTCAGACATGACAATTTTATATTTAGATAATACAGCATAAAAAAATGAAAAAAAAAAAAAAAAAGTGCCCACCCCCACCCTAAATTTTCAAAGATGATGTTACACTTGCATCTTAGTCTCTGTCATCTGCAGATTTCTAGGCATTGAATTGGCAAGGTTCCTGAAGTATTCTAGGTCCATTGGGTCTTCATCCCCAGAATGAAGTGAGGCATTGATGAGGTGTTGTGGGAAGGAAGCTTGACTTTCATCTGGCTCCAGCAATTCTTGGTTAGCTGAGGTCTAGGAAATTCCCAGGCCACTCCAAGAGTTGAACACTTTTTTCTGATAACCTACTCATTACCTTTCTATCCTTATGGCAGGGGACACTATCTCTCATTAAGTGATCACATTCTTGAACCTCGTAAAAAGGAAGCAGATGGTCTTCTAGCATTTTAATGTACCCCTATCCATTCATCATACTGTTTTTAGGTAAGAAATACAACATTCATCATACTGTTTTTAGGTAAGAAGCACAACTAAAGCAACCCCAGATCATCACACTACCAGGATGTTTCACTGTCTTCATTGTGAAACAAGAGTCATGCTGGTTGCCACTCTCTAACCTCCCCACCCTCCCCTGCCTTAACTTCACATGCCTGAAGGCCTTACTTCATTCTTGCTCATTCTAGTCCTTGTATTTCTTTGCAAATGTGAGTTGTTCGCTTTTCATTTCCTTCATAAGTAGGAGTCAGCTGGCTTGTGGGAAGGAATGTGAAGATTTTTGCAGGTGATCTTGAATGGTTCTTTGAAAGATAATTCCTGAAAGTTTTGGGCTGTTTTTATTGAATTTGATGATTGAAATGTGGGTTTGCTTCAGAACTTATTGTCTTAGGAAGATATCTGTAGATCAAGGAGTCTTCCTTAGGTGGCAAGGATAAGTTTTGGTTTTAGGATGACTTTGTCATTGGCATTGGCAAGCAGCTGCCTGATTGTGCATTTTGAGTACCCAGTGCGCTAAGAAATCTCATGTGTACCCACATTTTCTTGTTTTAAGGGAGAAATGGACTTGTTTGTCCTTAGGAAGGTAAGAGCCAACCATAATGAAGTGTAGGTGGAAGAAATACAGTGCCCAGAAACAAAATTTCCAAAATGAAGTAGCAGCTAGGAGTAAAGCAAGGATATCCTTCCCAAAGATAGCCTGAGGCACACTGAGGTGGTTTACTGATGATCATACCATCAGAAATGCTAGTCATAGTGAGAAGGTGTATGATGATTTCATCATGAGCATCATATGCCTTTACCCACAATAAACCTTAGTGGTGTATCACTTTTGAAAGTATATGGGGACAGGCAACGTTTTTTGCTGATGCTGTATTGTGCTTTTACTATTTTGTGATGGATACTAGAAACTTTACATAGATATAAGTGGATATTACATTTGATCTAAATTTTGAAATTACTGAAGAGATAGAAGTGATTTTGTAATTTTTTACATCCAAATACAGTAGTTATGGTATGGCACAGTATTCTGATAATTCGATGGAAACGATTTTGGAACTGATGGTGGTGAATGCCAAGAATTGAAGATGATCTTTTTTTTTCAGCTTTGTGTTTCTTCAGTTGTATTACCATGGAAAGATGGGAAATGATGATGATCGCCCACTTTTGCTTCCTACTGATCAGATAGAGATCCAGCGTGCGCTCAGAGTAATTGACTTCATACGACCTCAAGAGACTCACAAAATAGGAGTTTTGTATGTAGGCAAAGGGCAGACGACAGAGCAGCAGATCTTGAAGAACACCTTTGGTTCCCTAAGATATATGATTTTCCTTCAGGTACTGTTATAGTAATAACCAGAACTGGGCATATTTACATGGTTTTGCAATAGATTTTTAAGGTGATTACATGGTTATGGTTATAATAGAAATATGTTGTCATAATTCATATAGAGTAAATATGATTACTTCCACAAATTAAGGAAATTAGTGCCACAGTCATGTTACTTTTTTTATGTTAAAGGCTCCAATCATGGACAAAAGTCCATATCAAAGCCTGGCCTAAATTGAGATATAGAGAGATTCAACAAAGGAGCAAGAAGACAAGGGAAAGTATTTACAGATTTTGAAGGAAGTGAAAAACCTGTCATTTAAAATGTGCCAGGTCATAGTTATTTGGAAAGACATGAGCAGGTAGAGTGCCAAAGCTCCAGGTATAGGGAATGAAACATTTATCACAATGGCCCACCCTCGAATTGCCAACGGTTGCACAGTAATCATGTGATGCAGTGGCTTGCCGAGTATTTTGTGGTCTAGCTGTTGGTGAGGCCACACAAGCAGCCAGCTTTTGGGAGCAAAAGCCTAAGTTATACCTATAGAAGAGGAAAAGTATACCAACATTATGGCATAGGGCAAGTGGTACAAGTTTTGAAGTTAGCCAGGGAGAGTTTATAAGTAGGACCACTTTCAACTTGACTCTTTCAACTAAGAATGCAGAGCAATACTACATACATGGATGGATCAGTCCTTTTTATAAACAGAGCAAAACATTCAACCCTTTCTTTATACACTTTCATCAGTGGTTCCTGAACTTTCACCCCCTCACCCATCCAATGCTCACTTCCACTTCCATGATTCCATTTGCTGCCATGACCACTCCCAGGGATCTGAAACACTTCACTTCCTCCAAAGTTTCTTCATTAAAACTCACACCTGCCCCTCTACCATCTTAAAACTAATAGCCTTGCTTTTATTCACATTTACTCTCAACTTCCCTCTTTTCACACACTATCCCTAACTCGCACAACATCTGCAGTTTCTCATGCTAATCTGCCACCAGTGCTGTGGTATGGGCAAACAACAAATGGCTCACTTTCCCCCCCATCCTCTACAGACTGCAAACTTGCCCTTCTCTCCAATATTCTTGCATTTACCTGTCTCACCACCTCCTCCATAGATAAATCAAACAGCCATTGTAACATCACAGCCCAAACTATGCTTGAAACTACTTGCTCTCCTCTCTTCCTATTTGTACACCAATCTCACCCCCTTGATAGAAATTCATTTTTGCTAATAGCAGTCATCCCCCCACCACACACACACCAGCTTAAACCTAATTACCTTGCTTTTATTCATTCACATTTGCTGTCAACTTCCCTCTTTTCACACACACTCCCAGTCTCAATGAACAACTAATGCAGTTTCTCGTGCAAATCTGCCTTTAGTGCTGTGGCATGAGCAAACAACCAACAAATGACTCACTTCCCTGGCCCCCTAGTCCCCAACAGACTGCATACATACACCTCTTTCTAAGACTATTGCATGTGTATGTTGCACCACACCATCCATGGCAATATCACAGCCCTAACTATGCTTGAAACTATTCACTCTCCCCTCTTCCTACTCATATGCCAACCTAACACCCTTACTAGAAACTCTTTGTTGCATATAGCACCCCCACCCCTTACACACACCATATATTCTTGAGACCTTTCTTAAACTTTCTCAAGGAATCTCTATCAACCCTATCGTATGCTTTCTTCAGATCCACAAATGCCACATACAAATCTTTCTGTTTCTCTAAGCATTTCTCACACATATTCCTCCTTAATAGCAACTTTACTTCATTATCCCACCACTCGCATACCTTTCTAACCTGCCACCCTCCAACCTTAGGCATGCCATCTGCTTCTCTTGCACATGCCAACACTGGTCTCCTGAATACTCCCATTTCTCTATAATTTCCCTAGCTTCATTTACTCTCAAATTTTCTGCTCTCTAATCAATCAGTCCTGGTATTTCTTCACACAGATCTTTCCAAGATCATTTACATTTACCTCTCTTTTCTCACACATAATGTTTCCTCTTTTCCAAAAACCTCTACAAATGTTTACCCTCATCTCTACACGGCAACAATTAAACATCCTACCAGCTGCCCTTCTCAGTACATTCACATCCAAAATTTTCTTTTTTGTATGATATCAGTTATTGTTTACCAAATCATTTTCCCTAACCCTCTCACTTTGCACACCACCTCGACCAAAACACCCTATATCTGCCACTCTATCATCAAACACATTCAACAAACCTTCAAAATACTCACTCCATCTCCTTCTCACATCACCACTACTTGTTGTCACCTCCCCATTTGCTCCCTTCACTGAAGTTCCCATTTGCTCCCTTGTCTTACGCACTTTATTTACCTCCTTCCAGAACATCTTTTTATTCTCCCTAAAATTTAATGATACTCTCTCACCCCAACTCTCATTTGCCCTCTTTTTCACCTCTTGCACCTTTCTCTTGACCTCCTGTCTCTTTCTTTTATACATCTCCCACTCAATTGCATTTTTTCCCTGCAAAAATCGTCCAAATGCCTCTCTCTTCTCTTTCACTAATAATCTTACTTCTTCATCCCACCACTCACTACCCTTTCTAAACAGAGAAGAGGTAGTAAAAGCTTTGCGGAAGATGAAAGCCGGCAAGGCAGCAGGTTTGGAAGGTATTGCAGTGGAATTTATTAAAAAAAGGGGGTGACTGTATTATTGACTGGTTGGTAAGGTTATTTAATGTTTGTATGACTCATCGTGAGGTGCCTGAGGATTGGCGGAATGCGTGCATAGTGCCATTGTACAAAGGCAAAGAGGATAAGAGTGAGTGCTCAAATTACAGAGGTATAAGTTTGTTGAGTATTCCTGGTAAATTATATGGGAAGGTATTGATGTTCTGGAAGGAGGTAAATAAAGTGCGTAAGACAAGGGAGCAAATGGGAATTTCAGTGAAGGGCGCAAATGGGGAGGTGATAACAAGTAGTGGTGATGTGAGAAGGAGATGGAGTGAGTATTTTGGAGGTTTGTTGAATGTGTTTGATGATAGAGTGGCAGATATAGGGTGTTTTGGTCGAGGTGGTGTGCAAAGTGCGAGGGTTAGGGAAAATGATTTGGTAAACAGAGAAGAGGTCGTAAAAGCTTTGCGGAAGATGAAAGCCGGCAAGGCAGCAGGTTTGGATGGCATTGCAGTGGAATTTATTAAAAAAGGGGGTGACTGTATTGTTGGCTGGTTGGTAAGGTTATTTAATGTATGTATGACTCATGGTGAGGTGCCTGAGGATTGGCGGAATGCGTGCATAGTGCCATTGTACAAAGGCAAAGGGGATAAGAGTGAGTGCTCAAATTACAGAGGTATAAGTTTGTTGAGTATTCCTGGCAAATTGTATGGGAGGGTATTGATTGAGAGGGTGAAGGCATGTACAGAGCATCAGATTGGGGAAGAGCAGTGTGGTTTCAGAAGTGGTAGAGGATGTGTGGATCAGGTGTTTGCTTTGAAGAATGTATGTTAGAAATACTTAGAAAAGCAAATGGATTTGTATGTAGCATTTATGGATCTGGAGAAGGCATATGATAGAGTTGATAGAGATGCTCTGTGGAAGGTATTAAGAATATATGGTGTGGGAGGCAAGTTGTTAGAAGTAGTGAAAAGTTTTTATCGAGGATGTAAGGCATGTGTACGTGTAGGAAGAGAGGAAAGTGATTGGTTCTCAGTGAATATAGGTTTGCGGCAGGGGTGTCCATGGTTGTTTAATTTGTTTATGGATGGGGTTGTTAGGGAGGTGAATGCAAGAGTTTTGGAAAGAGGGGCAAGGATGAAGTCTGTTGGGGATGAGAGAGCTTGGGAAGTGAGTCAGTTGTTGTTCGCTGATGATACAGCGCTGGTGGCTGATTCATGTGAGAAACTGCAGAAGCTGGTGACTGAGTTTGGTAAAGTGTGTGAAAGAAGAAAGTTAAGAGTAAATGTGAATAAGAGCAAGGTTATTAGGTACAGTAGGGTTGAGGGTCAAGTCAATTGGGAGGTGAGTTTGAATGGAGAAAAACTGGAGGAAGTGAAGTGTTTTAGATATCTGGGAGTGGATCTGGCAGCGGATGGAAACATGGAAGCGGAAGTGGATCATAGGGTGGGGGAGGGGGCGAAAATTCTGGGAGCCTTGAAGAATGTGTGGAAGTCGAGAACATTATCTCGGAAAGCAAAATTGGGTATGTTTGAAGGAATAGTGTTTCCAACAATGTTGTATGGTTGCGAGGCGTGGACTATGGATAGAGTTGTGCGCAGGAGGATGGATGTGCTGGAAATGAGATGTTTGAGGACAATGTGTGGTGTGAGGTGGTTTGATCGAGTAAGTAACGTAAGGGTAAGAGAGATGTGTGGAAATAAAAAGAGCGTGGTTGAGAGAGCAGAAGAGGGTGTTTTGAAATGGTTTGGTCACATGGAGAGAATGAGTGAGGAAAGATTGACCAAGAGGATATATGTGTCGGAGGTGGAGGGAACGAGGAGAAGTGGGAGACCAAATTGGAGGTGGAAAGATGGAGTGAAAAAGATTTTGTGTGATCGGGGCCTGAACATGCAGGAGGGTGAAAGGAGGGCAAGGAATAGAGTGAATTGGAGCAATGTGGTATACCGGGGTTGACGTGCTGTCAGTGGATTGAATCAAGGCATGTGAAGCGTCTGGGGTAAACCATGGAAAGCTGTGTAGGTATGTATATTTGCGTGTGTGGACGTATGTATATACATGTGTATGTGGGTGGGTTGGGCCATTTCTTTCATCTGTTTCCTTGCGCTACCTCGCAAACACGGGAGACAGTGACAAAGCAAAAAAAAAAAAAAAAAAAAATTGATTGAGAGGGTGAAGGCATATACAGAGCATCAGATTGGGGAAGAGCAGTGTGGTTTCAGAAGTGGTAGAGGATGTGTGGATCAGGTGTTTGCTTTGAAGAATGTATGTGAGAAATACTTAGAAAAGCAAATGGATTTGTATGTAGCATTTATGGATCTGGAGAAGGCATATGATAGAGTTGATAGAGATGCTCTGTGGAAGGTTTTAAGAATATATGGTGTGGGAGGCAAGTTGTTAGAAGCAGTGAAAAGTTTTTATCGAGGATGTAAGGCATGTGTACGTGTAGGAAGAGAGGAAAGTGATTGGTTCTCAGTGAATGTAGGTTTGCGGCAGGGGTGTGTGATGTCTCCATGGTTGTTTAATTTGTTTATGGATGGGGTTGTTAGGGAGGTGAATGGAAGAGTTTTGGAAAGAGGGGCAAGTATGAAGTCTGTTGTGGATGAGAGAGCTTGGGAAGTGAGTCAGTTGTTGTTCACTGATGATACAGCGCTGGTGGCTGATTCATGTGAGAAACTGCAGAAGCTGGTGACTGAGTTTGGTAAAGTGTGTGGGAGAAGAAAGTTAAGAGTAAATGTGAATAAGAGCAAGGTTATTAGGTACAGTAGGGTTGAGGGTCAAGTCAATTGGGAGGTAAGTTTGAATGGAGCAAAACTGGAGGAAGTAAAGTGTTTTAGATATCTGGGAGTGGATCTGGCAGCGGATGGAACCATGGAAGCGGAAGTGGATCATAGGGTGGGGGAGGGGGCGAAAATCCTGGGAGCCTTGAAGAGTGTGTGAAAGTCGAGAACATTATCTCGGAAAGCAAAAATGGGTATGTTTGAAGGAATAGTGTTTCCAACAATGTTGTATGGTTGCGAGGCGTGGGTTATGGTTAGAGTTGTGTGCAGGAGGATGGATGTGCTGGAAATGAGATGTTTGAGGACAATGTGTGGTGTGAGGTGGTTTGATCGAGTAAGTAACGTAAGGGTAAGAAAGATGTGTGGAAATAAAAAGAGCGTGGTTGAGAGAGCAGAAGAGGGTGTTTTGAAATGGTTTGGTCACATGGAGAGAATGAGTGAGGAAAGATTGACCAAGAGGATATATGTGTCGGAGGTGGAGGGAACGAGGAGAAGTGGGAGACCAAATTGGAGGTGGAAAGATGGAGTGAAAAAGATTTTGTGTGATCTGGGCCTGAATATGCAGGAGGGTGAAAGGAGGGCAAGGAATAGAGTGAATTGGATCGATGTGGTATACCGGGGTTGACGTGCTGTCAGTGGATTGAATCAGGGCATGTGAAGCATCTGGGGTAAACCATGGAAAGCTGTGTAGGTATGTATATTTGCGTGTGTGGACGTATGTATATACATGTGTATGGGGATGGGTTGGGCCGTTTCTTTCGTCTGTTTCCTTGCGCTACCTCACAAGCGTGGGAGACAGCGACAAAGCAAAAAAAAAAAAAAATCAGTGTGTAATCCAGTAATGCTCACTGACATCTTTTATACTCACATATGTACACTTGTATATATACCCCTATTTAAAGCAGAAATTCTTAATCACCAACTCTTTTTTCAGCACACACCAAAAATTATTCACCATTTTAATTCACTTTGCTGAGTACCCCTTTCTTCACAATAATGCCATCAGCTGCTTCATTACTCACCTTTAAATCAACCGTCATGAATACCTGGTCTTTTGCATCAAAACTGTTGACACCCTCACTCAGTTGCTCCCAAAATTCTTGCCTGTCATGGTCTTTTTTTTTTAGCCAAGTGCACAAGTACTAATAATCACCCATTTCTAGCAATCAACTTTCATTTTTACCCATATCAGTCTGGAGGTCAATTACTGACACTTTTTCACACACTCCTGCAAATGGTTCAGCATTTGTGCTTCCCCATCCTTAGCTCTTACTCTTACACCAAATCCTGACTTACTCCTTTTGATGTTTTGAAACCATTCTTTCCCTTTACCCCTGATGAGCTTTGTTTCACCCAGAGCCAGACCATCCAGGTTTCTATCTTCAGACATACTGCCTATCTCTGTGTCCCAGAGTGGCAGCAGGGAGCTGGAAACCCATGTCATCCTGTATTTCAATTTCTGAAAAATGGAATAGAAGGAGCCAAGTGGGGAGTGCTTATCCTCATTGAAGGTGCTTGGTGGGGTGTCTGAATGTTTATGGATCTAACCAAGATGTAAGGGAAAGAGATGGGTAGTATGGTTGAGGAAAGGAACCTGGATGATCTGACTCTGAGTGATACAAAACTCAAGGGTAAGGGGAAGAATTGTTTGAGAATAGAGGTATAGTCAGGGGTTGTTGCAAGGACGAAAGCTAAGGAAAGGGTAGCACTATTGCTAAGTTCTCATGTTTGTGTGTGTTGATCAGACCATACATATGCTGGAATGAAGTTGAAATTGTAGACCATTGTTTTGGCAAGTCATTTTTACCTCTGAGTAGATGTTTCACTTTTTGATTGAAATTACTATTGAAAGTCTCTTGAGGATTTATTCTTAATTTTGCATAAGTTTGAGTGTCGCATAGATTTTTCATTTTTGCTTTACATCTTCATTTATCAGCTTTAGTGATATGTAGATATGCTATATGTCTTTCTTCAGGTTTTGAAAGCAGCCTGAAATCTCTGAGGACAGTTGGGAATGGTGCCTCTTGACATGGCATTGCAGGCAATACCTTTGTGAATGTTGATATTATCACAAGATGTATCGCCATATTTTTCAAGGTTACAAAATGCTTTAGTCACCGTAGCAATATTCACAGATTTGTTTGAAATTGCAAAGCATAGCTTCTATCCAAGTGCTAAAGTTGCATCACTGTTCAGTTGCTTATTAGAATGGTTGATAAATTTTGGATGAGTTTGTCTTGTCTGTTTACCATTACTATAAAGCTCTTTAAATTTTTTGATTAAGATAAAGTTCAAGAGTGCTGCTTGTTGGTCTTGATTTTTCATCATGCACTTTTTCCAGCTAGCAGGTGTTGCACAATCAAAAATTTTTTTCTTTAGGTTATAGATCTTTCTACACTCGCTTCAGTTTTTGATATTTTTGTATTTTTGAGGAGTGATACATTTGACATCATCAAAGAACTTATCAGATAACTTCGATAGAGTGCTGGGAAGCACTTATTACTTAAACGCTTTCTCAAGAGTTTCAGCAAAAGTTATAGTTTATGAGCTTGAACCATATATGAAGTAAGTAAAATTATAAAGGGTGAAAGATCTGGGAAGTTCACACAGAATTCTTGGAGGAGACTTGGAAAGCTGCTAAAAGCATTGAGAATTTTTTATGAAGGATGTAAGGTTTGTGAATTAGTGTGAAGAAGAGTGAGTGAGTGGTTCCAAGTGAAGTTTGGTCTGTGGCAGAGGTGTATGATGTCACTATGTTTGTTTAATTAGTTTATGAATGGGATGGTGAGGGAGATATATGCAAGTCTTGGAGAGAGGGGCTAGTAAGCAGTCTTTAAGTTATAAGGGGGCTTGGAAGTGAGTCAGCTCTTGCTTGCTGATGACACAGCTTTGTTGGCAGATTTGAGTGAGAAACTGCAGAAGTTGTTGATTGAGTTTGGTAAGAGTGTATGAAAGGAGGAACATGAGAGTAAATGTGAATAAAGCTACGTTACTAGCAGGGTAGGGGAACAAGTTAGTTGGGATGTGAGTGTGAATGGAGAATTTAAGAGAAAGCGAAGTATTTTAGATATGTGGGAGTGAACATGGCAGCAAGTAGAACTGCATAAGTAGAAGTGAGTCATAGGGTGGATGAAGGGGAGAAGGTTCTGGAAGTATTGAAGAATGTGTGGAAAGTGAGGACATTATTTGGGAGGGCTAAAATGGGTATGCATGAAGGTTGAGAGAGCTGAAGAGGGCATGCTGAAATAGTTTGGCCATAAGAAGAGAATGGGCATGGACAGGTTGACAAAGAGGATGTATGTATCAGAAGTGGATGGGACAAGGATAAGAGAGAGACCAAATTGGAGATGGAAGGATGGAGTGAAAAAGAATTTAAGTGATCATGGCCTGAATATGCAGAAGGGTGAAAGATGTGCATGGGATAGACTGAATTGGAACAGTGTGGTATACAGGGGTCTGTCAATGGATTAAACCAAGGCATGTAAGGTGGCCAAGGGAAGAAACCATGGAAAGATCAGTGGGACCTGGTTGTGGATAGGGGGCTGTAATTTTGGTTCATTGCACATGATAGCTAGAGATTGAATGTGATCAAAAGCAACCTTCTTTGTTCATGGCACTACCTTGCTTGCATTGGAATTGGCAATAAGGTATAAAAAAAAATACACTATTGCTTCTCTCACCATGGCATTAGGAACACATAACCTAGAGCCTTGTTGACACATATCCACACTCTAGCTGTAATGTATAATGTACAGAAACTAATGCCTCCTATCCACAACAAAGCTCCACAGGCTGCTCCATAGGCTGCCTTTACATTTACCATTATTTTATTTACAGGGTTTGGGTTCTGTAGTTGAGCTGAGGACAGTATCAAGAGATGTTTTCCTTGGAGGTCTTGACACTAATGGAACTGATGGCCAGATAGCCTATATTTGGCAAGATGATATGATGCAGGTTTGTTTTTGATAGTGATGCTCAGTTTCACTCTCCTTACTGAGGTTTTTAACAAGCTCCCCTCTCTACTCATAACACTTGAACCCCCCCCCCCCTTTTACCAATCCCAAACCACCTCAGTACACTGTGAATTAAAAAAAAGTAGCAAATGAGAAAGCAAAAAAAAAAATCTTATTTCTACTACTTTTTATGTTTGATGGTTATCACATAACCAGCAGTACAACTAAAGCTACTGGCCATACTTTTATCAGAGGTGGAACTTTCTTTAGGTAGGTAGTAGTTAGTAGGCAGCCACTTACCAGGGAGGTATATTACTGGTACTACCCACCTAGGTATCGAAAGGTTAGTGACAGCTGTGTAGTAAGCCAGCACTTCAATGGTTGTCAAGTTGCGTTCCTCTGACCCAGGTAGCTGTCCTCTCTTTCTGCCTCAACCACATGTGGACTGCTGGCATTCCATCCACAAATATACAATCTCTCCTTGTCACATATGAAACTTGACTACACTTAACTCACAACTTATTCTTTGTAGGTTTAGATTTTCCTGTGGTGGGTGCAGTATGCTAGCCCTTCCTTTTGGCAAAGTGATAGGAGGAATACATAGAAGTAATGGGTAGGAGCATTAGGTAAAAGGAATGGATAGGAATGTTAGATGGGAGCTTTTGGTAAAAGTGATTGGTTGTAACATTAAGTAAACATATAGGTAGTAGTAGTCAGTAGGAACATTAGATAGGAGCCTCTGAAAACACTGTGCTACAGTTGCCCTCTGCCAATGGCCTGTTTAGGGTGGGCATTGAAGTCTAGAAAAGTGTTGCTGGAGTTCACCAGTTGTGGAGAGACTTTTGCAGCAGCCATCTCCTTGAGGTAGTTTCTGAAGGGAACAGGCATCAGGGATGTAATTTGATAGAGCTGTCTTTAACCAGAGCAGGCCATTTTTGTTGATGAAATTAAGATAGAAAAATTTTATTATTTGAAATGGTAAGCTTTCATTTTTGTAAATCATGCTTATACAATAGATTGCCCAAGCTGTGCATATAAGGCTCACAGCAACTTCAGAAGTGGTAGAGGATGTGTGGATCAGATGTTTGCTTTGAAGAATGTATGTGAGAAATACTTAGAAAAGCAAATGGATTTGTATGTAGCATTTATGGATCTGGAGAAGGCATATGATAGAGTTGATAGAGATGCTCTGTGGAAGGTATTAAGAATATATGGTGTGGGAGGCAAGTTGTTAGAAGCAGTGAAAAGTTTTTATCAAGGATGTAAGGCATGTGTACGTGTAGGAAGAGAGGAAAGTGATTGGTTCTCAGTGAATGTAGGTTTGCGGCAGGGGTGTGTGATGTCTCCATGGTTGTTTAATTTGTTTATGGATGGGGTTGTTAGGGAGGTGAATGCAAGAGTTTTGGAAAGAGGGGCAAGTATGAAGTCTGTTGGGGATGAGAGAGCTTGGGAAGTGAGTCAGTTGTTGTTCGCTGATGATACAGCACTGGTGGCTGATTCATTTGAGAAACTGCAGAAGCTGGTGACTGAGTTTGGTAAAGTGTGTGAAAGAAGAAAGTTAAGAGTAAATGTGAATAAGAGCAAGGTTATTAGGTACAGTAGGGTTGAGGGTCAAGTCAATTGGGAGGTGAGTTTGAATGGAGAAAAACTGGAGGAAGTAAAGTGTTTTAGATATCTGGGAGTGGATCTGGCAGCGGATGGAACCATGGAAGCGGAAGTGGATCATAGGGTGGGGGAGGGGGCGAAAATTCTGGGAGCCTTGAAGAATGTGTGGAAGTCGAGAACAATATCTCGGAAAGCAAAAATGGGTATGTTTGAAGGAATAGTGGTTCCAACAATGTTGTATGGTTGCGAGGCGTGGGCTATGGATAGAGTGGTGCGCAGGAGGATGGATGTGCTGGAAATGAGATGTTTGAGGACAATGTGTGGTGTGAGGTGGTTTGATCGAGTAAGTAACGTAAGGGTAAGAGAGATGTGTGGAAATAAAAAGTGGTTGAGAGAGCAGAAGAGGGTGTTTTGAAATGGTTTGGGCACATGGAGAGAATGAGTGAGGAAAGGTTGACCAAGAGGATATATGTGTCGGAGGTGGAGGGAACGAGGAGAAGAGGGAGACCAAATTGGAGGTGGAAAGATGGAGTGAAAAAGATTTTGTGTGATCGGGGCCTGAACATGCAGGAGGGTGAAAGGAGGGCAAGGAATAGAGTGAATTGGAGCGATGTGGTATACCGGGGTTGACGTGCTGTCAGTGGATTGAATCAGGGCATGTGAAGCGTCTGGGGTAAACCATGGAAAGCTGTGTAGGTATGTATATTTGCGTGTGTGGACGTATGTATATACATGTGTATGGGGGTGGGTTGGGCCCTTTTTTTCGTCTGTTTCCTTGCGCTACCTCGCAAACGTGGGAGACAGCGACAAAGCAAAAAAAAAAAAAAAAAAAAAAAAAGCAACTGAAGTTCTATTTTTCACCTAATTCTAATGATCAGTATCGGAAGGATACATCACCTAATGTTAAACAACTGTATCTTCAGTTATTAACCCTCTTGGTGCATGTTTGAATTTTGTGGTCTCCTCTCTCGCAGAAAAATGGGAATTTTTTCAAGTTTGTAAATAGGTGCACAAAAACGACTATTCTATTCTTTTATGAATTAAGCTATAACCACTCCAAGTTAAGGAAAAACAGATGCTTTACTGGATTGATCAATCCTGTGATGCAAAAAAAAATTTGTTAACTTGTATTTATATAATGAGTTGTACAAAAATCTGTCAAAATGACTTTCATGTAAGAATCCAAAAGTCCTTCTGCCTATGGGAAACACTGCACTGAAGTTTACACCTGCCAGTGGCCCGTCAAGGGTGAGGCACCAAATGTTAAAAGACAGCACTGGTGTCCACCAGTTATGCTAGGGAATAAAAGGGATGACTGGTGAAAGTAAAAAGAAGGAGCTTGAGGAAAATTCTAAGGTTATAGTTTGGATGTGCTAGGGATTGGGAAAACCTGTGTCCTTGAGCAGTGTGTTTGGAGTGAAAATGGAAGTGATGACTGCACGTTTTGGGAGGGTGAGGTATGGATGGAAATTAATTAAAATTACCGAGGAAGAAGGAAAGGATGTGCAACTGTGATATCACTGAGAGGTGTTACAAAGCATAGATGAAATTTATCAAGGATATTGTGGGTGAAAGGAGAGATTGTAATTGTGAAGTATGCATGGGTATGTTCATATGTGCCATTAATATGAAGACTGTGCGAGGTAAGGATGACATGAAGAATGGAGAAATATGAATGACTGTGTAAATGGGTCTGAGAAGGAGAGAGAGAGATGATTGTAATGGGTGATATGAATACAAAGGTGGAATGTAATGAAATTGGCAAGACTGTTGGTAAATGGGGAGTACCTGGAGTAAATGAGGATGGAAGTTACCTTGTGGATGTCTGTGCTGAGAGAGGTTTCTTTCTTGCAAATACCTTTTTTCAGCACAAGATGATAGACTGATGTACATGGATGAGAAATGATAAAAGAAAAGAAAAATAGGGTTTGATTGTCTATGTGGCAGTGGATGAAAGGTTGAGAAAAGTTGTGGTGGATGCTAGAGTTCTTATGAAGATGAGAATATGGCTTAAGGTGAGGATATGGTATAAAGAAGAATGGAGAGGTAGAAGTGTTGGCAAGTAAGAAGATTAATCAGAAATAATGCAGGTGGGAATAGGAAAGAAGGATGATAGAAAGTTTAGATGACAGTGCAGAAAATGTAGGGATGCCATCATATATGAGAGAGGTGTTTAAAATGTTTATAGAAAGACTGTTAAAAGTTGTGAAATTAGTAGTTGGATGTAAGAATATTAGATATAAGAATAAAAAGGGAAATGCATTGTGGATGGATGAGATTAGAAATGCTGTGAAAGAGAAGAAAAAGACATTTGGTAGATTGCTTGAAAGGAATCTGTTTTTGGAAATTCAGCAAAGGAGGAGGAAAGAATATAAGATATGTTTGTGGAATGTTAAGAAGCTGATAGAGGAAAGCAAAGAATGAGAAGTAAAAGATTTTGAAGAAAGTTGAATGAAATGTTTAGGGAAGATATGAAAGGAAGTAGATAAGGATAGAGGTGAATGTAGGAGTAGAAATGCTAATATGATGAGTAAGGAAGGAGAGTTGCTGAATCAAAAGGAGGAAGTGAAAGGAAGATTGAAAGAGTATTTGAAAAACTGATGAGTATGAAACAAGGTGAGGCAGCAGCAGTTACATGCATGGGTATGGTTGATGGAAGGAAAGGGATACAAGTGCATAGGCTTACAGTAAGATGGGAGGTAGAAATGGTGTTAAAAGAGGTTAAAGGTAGGAAAGGCACCTGGAGCAGATGAGGTTACTGCTGAAATATTGAACTATGGAGGAGAAAGTTGTAATTTAGCATGGAAACAGAAGGATGTGTCTAAGGGTTGGGTAAAAGCTATTGTTATTCATTATTCAAAGGAAAAGGTGTTAAGGTGTATGTAGCAGTTAGAGAGGAAGAAATCTGTTAAGTTTAAGAGGAAAAGTGTATGCAAGTGTTGATTGATAAGTGATGAAAGTGACTGAATGCAAATAAATGAGGAACAAGGGGTTTTAGTAAATTTAGGGAATGTGTGGATCAGATTATTTTGGGGGGAAAATGACTGGAAAAGTATTTAGTGAAGGATAAGAAAGTCTGTGACAGAGTTGAGCACATTGCTTTATGGGATGTGTTAAAGATATCTGGGGTAGGGGGACAACTGTTGGATGGTGTAAAAGCCTTCTATAAGGTAGAAAATTAATGGATAAGAGTTTAGCAAAAGTCTCAGTATATATGTAGGTGTGAGACAGGGCTGTGTGATGTCACTTTGGCTTTTATCATATATATGGATGGAGTGATAAGAGGTGTGAAAGCAAAATTAGGGAAAGAGGGTGCAGAGATGAAGTGTGGTGGTGAGGTATGGTGGCTTGAGAAAAGCTTATTTGTGCATGATAATGATGTGTACTGCGATTGAAGAGGAGTTGCAGAAGATTGCAGGTGTGTTTTATGATTTATGTAAGTGTAGATTATTGAAAGTAAACGTGAGTAAAAGTAAAGTAAAGGTGTTTGAAAGGAATCTTGAAAATATAGATTTTGCAAAACCTTATACAGTGAAACAAAGTGTACTTAGAGAGACTGGAAGAGGTGAGAAAATTTAAGTAGTTAGGAGCTATCTTGGGTAAATTTGATGATATTGATGGAGAGATAAGGGAGAGAATAGTACATGGTCAAAAGGTCACTGGGTCCCTTGATAGAATTGTGTAAAGTAGAGGTGTAAGTATGGAAGTGAAAAGAGGATTAAGGGATATCATAGTCCTCCCAACCCTGACCAATGCAGCCGAAATACTGACATAGAATGAGCCACAGAGGTCAAGAGTCTAGGCTGTGAAAGTGAGCTATATGAGGGGAGCATGTGGTAAGAAGAAAGAAATGATGAGGTGTAAGAAGAAATGAGAGGATGTACAAGAGATGTTGTATGACAGGGAATGCAAAGGGAATGGTTGTGAAGTGGTAGAGTGGGTGAAAAATAATACTTTGAGGTGGTTTGGGTATATGGAAAGAATGCAAGTTGGGGAGTTTACAAGGACAATGTACAATACTATGATTAAAGAGGTTGGCGTGAGAGGAAAACTCCATGCAAGAAGGAGACTTGGAGAAAACTGTTGGAAGAATTTGTAGAATGGTATGTGTGAGGGAGGCATGTAAGGACAGGAAAAGTTGAGATGTACCTCACAGTTCCAGTCTTTCCTTTCAACCACATTATTCTTGACCCATTCCATCCATGCTCTGTAACACCCTCTCATATTCTTGGTGATGGCAAAAGGTCACTGGGTCCCTTGATAGAATTGTGTAAAGTAGAGGTGTAAGTATGGAAGTGAAAAGAGGATTAAGGGATATCATAGTCCTCCCAACCCTGACCAATGCAGCCGAAATACTGACATAGAATGAGCCACAGAGGTCAAGAGTCTAGGCTGTGAAAGTGAGCTATATGAGGGGAGCATGTGGTAAGAAGAAAGAAATGATGAGGTGTAAGAAGAAATGAGAGGATGTACAAGAGATGTTGTATGACAGGGAATGCAAAGGGAATGGTTGTGAAGTGGTAGAGTGGGTGAAAAATAATACTTTGAGGTGGTTTGGGTATATGGAAAGAATGCAAGTTGGGGGATTTACAAGGACAATGTACAATACTATGATTAAAGAGGTTGGCGTGAGAGGAAAACTCCATGCAAGAAGGAGACTTGGAGAAAACTGTTGGAAGAATTTGTAGAATGGTATGTGTGAGGGAGGCATGTAAGGACAGGAAAAGTTGAGATGTACCTCACAGTTCCAGTCTTTCCTTTCAACCACATTATTCTTGACCCATTCCATCCATGCTCTGTAACACCCTCTCATATTCTTGGTGATGGCACAGTTGCATAGCCTTTTATCCCTCTTCCCTGATATTTTCCTATAACTCGACTCTCTTAATTCTGTTATCATTTTTGTTACCTTCCTCTAGACCTTCTCTCTAAGCTCTTTGTGTTTCTTTAGCTGTAGTGACCATATTTTATTTTTGGCCTTATGCAAGACATAAACAACTTATGAAATATTTCTTTTTCCAAGTATTGAATGCTGATTTGAAGTTTACTTGCCGACATTTTGTCTCTCTTCCCATTCTTATATTGTGGACTATGGCAACATGTTAGGGACAGTGTCAGCTCCCAAGTCCTGATCCTGCACGGATTCCTACAGCATATTTCTTTCCACATCATTTACATATTAAGGCCTTCTTTCACCATGATCCATCATCATTACTTTTCATTTACTCATGTGAATATCATTTATCATATACCTGACCTACTTTGGAGTCTAAAATTCTCATTATAAGTTCTTCAAAAGACTCTGTCCATCTTTCTTTCTTCCTTTCACTTCCTTCTTTTGATTCAGCAACTCCCCTTCTGTACTAATCTTGCTTCTCTCTGGGAGTCCATGCTCCATCCAACACAGAACCCTGCAATACTCCACTGGTGGTGGTGACCACCCTTTTCAAGAAGGCTCCTCTGACATATATCTTCTGTTTTGTATATAGAGTAGCTGTTTGTACTGTGTGGGGAGGGAGTTTTGTAGTTGTAGGGCCTCCTCTCTTGAACATTCTTTATCATACATCTTGGATTCCTAAATGTTGTCTGCATTAACCCTTTCTTCATGCCTTTTGACCCTTTAACCAATCATTTTTATACTATAGAAGCACTCCCTCACATCTTTTTGAGTATTTTTTGCTTAATATCATAGTATGCCTTCTGCTTCTTCTGTCTCCAAAGCTCTTGAATAACTGATTATGTCACTGATATGTTTTGAAAAATTAAAGGTTATGATTGAGTCACCACTTACTCTTCTTTCTGTTCCAAGATGAGCAAATTTAATGCTTCTAGCTCTTCTCTATAACTTAGCTCTCTTAATTCTTGTACCATCTTTTTTACCCCCCCTTGGACTTTCCCAGTTAGCTCTTTGTGCTTTTGTAGGTGTGTTGACCAAACTTGAGAAAGACATGGGAGTTGCCTTTGTCCTTAGCCAGTCAGGAGAGTCCCTGATTAGGGAAGTAGTTGAGACTAACCATCTACTATTAAATGTTAGGATAGCATTCAAGTTGATGGATATGGAATTTTCAGCAAGCTGATCACATCATACGTAAGGTTATTACTTGAATATACTTCTTAACAACACATGTAATTACCTATTTGTAATTACCTAGTTCTACCATATGGGGTGGAAGTTTTATACTTGCAGGGCCCCATCTCTCAAATAATCTCTAGTATTACACATCTTCAATTTGTTTGCATTATCAATGTCATGAGTTATTTTATTCCATTCGTCTATTACTCTTATCCAATAGGAGTGCTTTGATACATCATGTGTTCTTAACTATTTGTAATTACTTATAGTACTGGGAGGGAGTTTCACACTTTTGGGGTCCCATCTCTTGAACATTCTCTTCTGTCATACAACTTCATAAATTTATCTATGCTGTCTGCATTAACCATTACCTCAGTCATTTTATTCCATTCACCCACCAGTCTTATACTGTGAAAGTACAGTACTTCTTTACTTCTTTTTAATCAAGTTTCTTGCTTCATTTCACATTATGTCCTTTGGTTGCTCTGTCCCTGCATTATGAAAGAACTATTCACTGTCTGTATCACTGATCTGTTTAAGAAACTTACAAGTTGTTATAAGGCCACCCCGTGTTCTTCTTTCTTCCAAGGTGAGCAAATTTAAAGTCTCTAGCCTTTCCTTGTAACTTATCTCTCAGTTCTGTTACTTGAGCCATTTTTGTTATTGTTCTCTGGACCTTCTCTATTAGCTGTTTGTGCTTCTTTAGTTGCAGTGACCAAATGTGTAAAGCATATTCTAGCTTTGTCATAAGTGTGATGTGAACATCTTGCTAATATTTTCTTATCCGTCTAATTGAAAGTTTTTCTAATACCAGCAGACAGTGTCTCCAAACTATTTTTGTAATTTTCAACTCTGTTGACATTTTAGGGCCAATGTCAACTCCAAAGTGCAACTTACACACACACAACCCTAAAATTTATTTCCTTCTAGATAATTTGTGTGTGTGAATCCTGCAAGCTAATTTGCATGTTTGAAATGTTAAGTGAAAAATATGTGGTTATGTCTGCTAACCTTTTGTGTTTCAGGTTGTATTCCATGTTTCAACACTAATTCCAACAAAGGATTCAGACCCAAATTGCATTGGAAAGAAGCGCCATATAGGCAATAATTATGTTACAATTGTTTACAATGAGAGCAATCGGCCCTACAGTATCGGTACCGTGAAGGTAAGTAGATTATGATAAGAAATAATGTTTTGTTGAGTGCATGATTATTTGTAGAAATTAAATATACTGTTCATGCACATTGATGTGAATTTTCATAATGCATGAAAACACTTTTATGTGTATTAACTGACATTTCAAATAATTTGAATTTTTCATATCATTTCTTTGCAATCTCTGCTCTTAAATGATTGATGTAAGATTTGTCCATAATAACATCATGCTATAAATAGCATGGTTCTGTAGTATCGTCTTTATCAGCTGTTTGTCACAGTACTTCATCTTGCATTCGTAAGCAACATTATTATAGTTGTTTTAAGTATCTAAGATTAACTGAACTGCTCTTTGCATTGCTAAAGACTTATTGCACTTTCTCTATGCTTCCGTAAGTATCTTGGTTCAACTCTTAGATATCATCCAAACAACATTCTTTCCTCAAAGCTCAAATAAATGCAGTGGTTCTGTAATTGATTCAACATTTCTTTAATTTAAGATGAAAATTTAATTTTTGGTCATGTTACAGTGACTGGGTCTAATAGTAACAAAGAATAAGCATTGTCTTTCATAGCTATAAAAGTTTACATGAAGCTCACAAGAGGTACAAAGAATCTGTTCTCTTAGAAGTAGAGAAGTACAGAGAATGTATTCACTTTTTAGAAGATATAAAATTCTCATTGCAGCAAACACTTCTTTTTAAGCCAACCCATCTGTAAATTTGTCCCCTGTTGCTGCATGCAGTCATAAGGCTTTGCCCAATGAATTACATAGATACACAAACCCAAGGTCCAAGCAAGGTGGTCTGGCCTAAATGCTAGAAAAAAAAAAGCTCCCTTGTAAGCAGTAGAAGAATGGGATAGCAAAGCAGAGGCTCTCTTCCCATCCTCTACTCCCTCCAGCACATACTGGGAGGAAAACAGAAAAAAAATGCCTTGCAGGATTAATAAGCCTGAAGGTAGTTTTAATAGGAAAGAAACAACGTTGAATGAACATAAGTATGTCTTGCATCCCATTATTTTTTTCTTATAGAGGCAAGACTAAGGATAAACTTGAGCTCCAGTCTCTTGGCCCACCATGGTTATTATTATTCCTGATGTTAAAGAATGATGCAGTAATTCTTAATTACTCTATCAAAGCGCAGGTGACATGGGTTTATCAGTGTATGATACCGCAACATGGCCAGTGCTTGACAAAGGAAGCATGATATACCAATGTGTTATAATGACTGAGTAAATAAAATATTCAGTACAAGAGGGTGAGGAGTGATGATCAAACTTAATTTTGAAGATATTATGAGTGTTGCTCTGAATTACATTTTTTGTGAGCTTATTCCAAGCATCATTAATGTTGTTGATAAAAAAAATATTTTGTACAGTCCAGATGAACTCTATGACCTCTTAAGTTTTAATCCATTTTCTCTTGTTGGTAATGCTGGTGCTACTGTAAAGAAATGTTCAATATCATTTTTGAATCCTTCAAGTATTTTGAAACATTCTGTTCATTTTTCTTGGAGGTGCCTCTTGCTTAGGGAGAACAAGATTAATTCTTGCAGTCTCTCCTCATATGGTATGATATGTGAGAAGGGAATCAATGTAGTTGCTCTTTGCTGCACTGCTTCCAATTCAAGAGTGTCCTTGCTTAAGTGTGGGGCCCAAAACTGCTTTGCATATTTAAAGTGTGGTCCAACAAGACTTAGGTATACTGGCAGTATCACCTCCTTGCTTTTGTACGTAAAGTTCTGCTTTTAAACCCTAACATTCCATTTGCTTTCTTGGCAGCTTCATTACTGTGCTTGGAGAATGTGAAATTATTTGAGACAGTGACCCATAGATCTCTCACACTAGGGGTGTCCTTTATCTTGTGGCCCATCGGTTCATTATCAGAAATTTTGTTTAGGGTTCCTACTTGTAACAGCTGACATTTATTGATGTTAAATGGCTTTTGCCATTAAGTAATGGCAAATTATATCAGCAATTATATCTGGATTCTTTTATAATCATAGCCTATTTTCTTAGTTAATATGTCACTGCTGATCTTTGTATCATTTGCAAATTTGAACACCATAGCATTTAGCTCTACTACAGTATCTTTAATATAAATGATGAAAAGTATAGGCCCAAGTACACTGACCACGGTGTTGATTCCCCATTCTTTACGACTCTGTGCTTCCTGTTACATAACCAGGCTTCTACCCAATTTTCTATGCAACCAGTAATCCCCAAGGCCCAGATGTTGTGCTTCAAGTTAATATGGTGGAGTTTTTCAAATGCTTTCTGGAAGTCCAGAAATATTATATCTATTGCTTTTTTCTTATTGTGGGGATAGGGGAGAAAGAATACTTCCCACGCATTCCTTATTTGCCGTAGAAGGCGTCTAAAGGGGACGGGAACAGGGGGCTAGAAACCCTCCCCTCCTTGTATTTTAACTTTCAAAAAGGGGAAACAGAAGGAGTCATGTGGGGAGTGCTCATCCTCCTTGTAGGCTCAGATTGGGGTGTCTAAATGTGTGTGGATGTAACCAAGATGAGAAAAAAGGAGAGATAGGTAGTATGTTTGAGGAAAGGAACCTGGATGTTTTTGCTCTGAGTGAAACGAAGCTCAAGGGTAAAGGGGAATAGTGGTTTGGGAATGTCTTGGGAGTAAAGTCAGGGGTTATTTAGAGGATGAGAGCAAGGGAAGGGGTAGCACTACTCCTGAAACAGGAGTTGTGGGAGTATGTGATAGTGTAAGAAAGTAAACTCTAGATTGGTATGGGTAAAACTGAAAGTTGATGGAGAGAGATGGGTGATTATTGATGCATATGCACCTGGGCATGAGAAGAAAGATCATGAGAGGCAAATGTTTTGGGAGCAGCTGAGTGAGTGTATTAGTAGTTTTGATGCATGAGAATTTGAATGCAAAGGTGAGTAATGTGGCTGTTGAGGGAATAATTGGTGTACATGGGGTGTTCAGTGTTGTAAATAGAAATGGTGAAGAGCTTGTAGATTTATGTGCTGAAAAAGGACTGGTGATTGGGAATACCTGGTTTAAAAAGAGAAAGATGCAAAAGATTATATATGAAGTAGGAGAGATGGACAGAGAGCATTATTGGATTATGTGTTGATTGATAGGTGCACGAAAGAGAGACTTTTGGATGTTAATGTGCTGAGAGGTGCAACTGGAGGGATGTCTGATCATTATCTTGTGGAGGCGAAAGTGAAGATTTGCAGGGGTTTTCAGAAAAGAAGAAAGAATGTTGGGGTGAAGAGAGTAGTGAGAGTAAGTGAACTTGGGAAGGAGACTTGTGTGAGGAAGTACCAGGAGAACAAAGGACGTAAAAGGAGTGGGGGAGGAATGGGATGTATTTAGGGAAGCAGTGATGGCTTGTGCAAAAGATGCTTGTGGCATGAGAAGCGTGGGAGGTGGGCAGATTAGAAAGGGTAGTGCGTGGTGGGATGGAGAAGTAGGATTGTTAGTGAAAGAGAAGAGAGAGGCATTTGGACGATTTTTGCAGGGAAATAATGCAAATGAGTGGGAGATGTATAAAAGGAAGCAGAGGTGAAAAAAAGGTGCAAGAGGTGAAAAAGAGGGCAAATGAGAGTTGGGGTGAGAGAGTATTATTAAATTCTAGGGAGAATAAAAAGATGTTTTGGAAGGAGGTAAATAAAGTGCATAAGACAAGAGAACAAAAGGGAACATCAGTGTAGCAGGCAAATAGGGAGGTGATAACAAGTAGTGGTGATGTGAGAAGGAGATGGAGTGAATATTTTGAAGGTTTGTTGAATGTGTTTGATGATAGAGTGGCAGATATAGGGCATTTTGGTCGAGTTGGTGTGCAAAGTGAGAGGGTTAGGGAGAATGATTTGGTAAATAGAGGAGAGGTAGTAAAAGCTTTACAGAAGATGAAAGCCGGCAAGACAGCGGGTTTGGATGATATTGCAGTGGAATTTATTGAAAAGGGGGTGACTGTATTGTTGACTGGTTGGTAAGGTTGTTTAATGTATGTATGACTCATGGTGAGGTGCCTGAGGATTGGCAGAATGCTTGCATAGTGCAATTGTACAAAGGCAAAGGGGATAAAAGCGAGTGCTCAAATTACAGAGGTATAAGTTTGTTGAGTATTCCTGGGAAATTATATGGGTGGGTATTGATTGAGAGGGTGAAGGCATGTACAGAGCATCAGATTGGGGAAGAGCAGTGTGGTTTTAGAAGTGGTAGAGGATGTGTGGATCAGGTATTTGCTTTGAAGAATGTATTTGCTTTGAAGAATGTATGTGAGAAATGCTTAGAAAAGCAAATGGATTTGTATGTAACATTTATGTAGCTGGAGAAGGCATGTGATAAGAGTTGATAGGGATGCTCTGTGGAAGGTATTAAGAATATATGGTGTGGGAGGCAAGTTTTTAGAAGCAGTGAAAAGTTTTTATCAAGGATGTAAGGCATGTGTACATGTAGGAAGAGAGGAAAGTGATTAGTTCTCAGTGAATGTTGGTTTGTGGCAGGGGTGTGTGATGTCTCCATGGTTGTTTAATTTGTTTATGGATAGGGTTGTTAGGGAGGTGAATGCAAGAGTTTTGGAAAGAGGGGCAAGTATGCAGTCTGTTGTGGATGAGCGAGCTTGGGAAGTGAGTCAGTTGTTGTTCGCTGATGATACAGCGCTGATGGCTGACTTGGCTGAGAAATTGCAGAAGCTGGTGACTGAGTTTGGTAAAGTGTGTGAAAGAAGGCTGAGAGTAAATGTGAATAAATGCAAGGTTATTAGGTATAGTAGGGTTGAGGGACAAGTCAATTGGGAAGTAAGTTTGAATGGAGAAAAACTGGAGGAAGTGAAGTGTTTTAGATATCTGGGAGTGGATCTGGCAGCGGATGGAAGCATGGAAGCGAAAATGAATCACAGGTTGGGGAAGGGGTGTGAAAGATCTGGGAGCGTTGAAGAATGTGTGGAAGTCGAGAATGATATCTTGGAATGGAAAAATGGGCATGTTTGAAGGAATAGTGGTTCCAACAATGATATATGGTTGCGAGGCGTGGGCTATAGGTAGAGTTGTGTGGAGGAGGGTGGATGTGCTGGAAATGAAATGTTTCAGGACAATATGTGGTGTGAGGTGGTTTGATCGAGTAAGCAATGAAAGGGTAAGAGAGATGTGTGGTAATAAAAAGAGTGTGGTTGAGATTGCAGAAGAGGTTGTTTTGAAATGGTTTGGTCACATGGAGGGAATGAGTGAGAAAAGATTGACAAAGTGTATATATGTGTCATAGTTGGAGGGAACGAGGAGAAGTGGAAGACCAAATTGGAGGTGGAAAGATGGAATGAAAAAGATTTTGAGCAATCGGAGCCTGAACATGCAGGAAGATGAAAGGCTTGCAAGGAATAGAGTGAATTGGAACGATGTGGTTTACCGGGGTCAACGTGTTGTCAGTGGATTGAGCCAGGGCATGTGAAGCGTCTGGAGTAAACCATGGAAAGTTCTGTGGGGCCTGGATGTGGAGAGGGAGCTGTGGTTTTGGTGCATTATGCATGACAGCTAGAGAATGAGTGTGAACGAATGTGGCCTTTGTTGTCTTTTCCTAGTGCTACCTCGCGCACATGTGGGGGGGGTTGTTATTTCATGTGTGGTGGGGTGTTGACGGGAATGAATAAGGGCAGACTATGAATTATATACATGTGTATATATGTATATGTCTGTGTGTATATATATGTATACATTGAGATGTATAGGTATGTATATGTGCATGTGTTGACGTGTATGTATATAAATGTGTATGTAGGTTGGTTGGGCCATTCTTTTGTGTGTTTCCTTGCACTACCTCGCTAACGAAAGAGACAGCGACAAAGTATAATGAATACGAATAAAAGATTCAAGGAGGTTTGTAGAGGATGGTTTGCATCTTCTAAACCATGCTGTGTGTTATTGATCAGCCTGTGTTCCAGATAGTGTACGATTTTATCTCTAATAATCAACTCCAGAAGTTTACTTGTAATTTTGAGGATAATAGGACAGTAATTACTAGACAATTTGTGGCTTTCCATTTTGTACATAGTAGTGACACCTGCCAGTCTCCAATCCCTAGGACTAATATTTCCTGGATTGATTTATTGAAAATCTGGGTTGATGTTCTGGCAATTCATGTTTGACATTTTTAATCACTCTTGGATAGAAACAATTAGGACCTGGGTTATATTGGTCTTCAGTTTATCTTTTTTTTTTTTTTTTTTTTTTTTTTTTTTATACTTTGTCGCTGTCTCCCGCGTTTGCGAGGTAGCGCAAGGAAACAGACGAAAGAAATGGCCCCCCCCCCCATACACATGTACATACACACGTCCACACACGCAAATATACATACCTACACAGCTTTCCATGGTTTACCCCAGACGCTTCACATGCCTTGCTTCAATCCACTGACAGCACGTCAACCCCTGTATACCACATGACTCCAATTCACTCTATTTCTTGCCCTCCTTTCACCCTCCTGCATGTTCAGGCCCCGATCACACAAAATCTTTTTCACTCCATCTTTCCACCTCCAATTTGGTCTCCCTCTTCTCCTCGTTCCCTCCACCTCCGACACATATATCCTCTTGGTCAATCTCTCCTCACTCATTCTCTCCATGTGCCCAAACCATTTCAAAACACCCTCTTCTGCTCTCTCGACCACGCTCTTTTTATTTCCACACATCTCTCTTACCCTTACGTTACTTACTCGATCAAACCACCGCACACCACACATTGTCCTCAAACATCTCATTTCCAGCACATCCATCCTCCTGCGCACATCTCTATCCATAGCCCACGCCTCGCAACCATACAGCATTGTTGGAACCACTATTCCCTCAAACATACCCATTTTTGCTTTCCGAGATAATGTCCTCGACTTCCACACATTTTTCAAGGCTCCCAAAATTTTCACCCCCTCCCCCACCCTATGATCCACTTCCGCTTCCATGGTTCCATCCGCTGACAGATCCACTCCCAGATATCTAAAACACTTCACTTCCTCCAGTTTTTCTCCATTCAAACTCACCTCCCAATTGACTTGACCCTCACCCCTACTGTACCTAATAACCTTGCTCTTATTCACATTTACTCTCAACTTTCTTCTTCCACACACTTTACCAAACTCAGTCACCAGCTTCTGCAGTTTCTCACATGAATCAGCCACCAGCGCTGTATCATCAGCGAACAACAATTGACTCACTTCCCAAGCTCTCTCATCCCCAACAGACTTCATACTTGCCCCTCTTTCCAGGACTCTTGCATTTACCTCCTTTACAACCCCATCCATAAACAAATTAAACAACCATGGAGACATCACACACCCCTGCCGCAAACCTACATTCACTGAGAACCAATCACTTTCCTCTCTTCCTACACGTACACATGCCTTACATCCTCGATAAAAACTTTTCACTGCTTCTAACAACTTGCCTCCCACACCATATATTCTTAATACCTTCCACAGAGCATCTCTATCAACTCTATCATATGCCTTCTCCAGATCCATAAATGCTACATACAAATCCATTTGCTTTTCTAAGTATTTCTCACATACATTCTTCAAAGCAAACACCTGATCCACACATCCTCTACCACTTCTGAAACCGCACTGCTCTTCCCCAATCTGATGCTCTGTACATGCCTTCACCCTCTCAATCAATACCCTCCCATATAATTTACCAGGAATACTCAACAAACTTATACCTCTGTAATTTGAGCACTCACTCTTATCCCCTTTGCCTTTGTACAATGGCACTATGCACGCATTCCGCCAATCCTCAGGCACCTCACCATGAGTCATACATACATTAAATAACCTTACCAACCAGTCAACAATACAGTCACCCCCTTTCTTAATAAATTCCACTGCAATACCATCCAAACCTGCTGCCTTGCCGGCTTTCATCTTCCGCAAAGCTTTTACTACCTCTTCTCTGTTTACCAAATCATTTTCCCTAACCCTCTCACTTTGCACACCACCTCGACCAAAACACCCTATATCTGCCACTCTGTCATCAGACACATTCAACAAACCTTCAAAATACTCATTCCATCTCCTTCTCACATCACCGCTACTTGTTATCACCTCCCCATTTACGCCCTTCACTGAAGTTCCCATTTGCTCCCTTGTCTTACGCACCCTATTTACCTCCTTCCAGAACATCTTTTATCTATCTGCATTATTACTTCTCTAACTGTGATAGTGAGTTCTTGTATTCAGTGAGTGCAATTTTCCAGTCTCAAAATTTGTGTAGTTGCTTTCTAGTGGAAATGCAGAACAAAAAATTTTGTTCAGGGATGTTGCTATGCTTTTATCTTCCACAACGGGTTCCCCATTCTTGTTTACTAAGGATCCTATTCCACTCAATATATATTTCTTATTATTGATGTATTTTATTTATCTTACTGAATCGCTGTTTCATTATTGATGTATTATATTTATCTTACTGGATCGCTGTTTCCTGCATCAGCAAGGTAGAGCAAGGATAACAGACAAAGAAAGGCCCACCCACCCACATACACGTATATATATGTATATATATATATATATATATATATATATATATATATATATATATATATATATATATATATATATATATATATATCTTTCTTTTTCTTTCAAACTATTCGCCATTTCCCGCGTTAGCGAGGTAGCGTTAAGAACAGAGAACTGGGCCTTTGAGGGAATATCCTCACCTGGCCCCCTTCTCTGTTCCTTCTTTTGGAAAAATAAAAAAAAATAATGAGAGGGGAGGATTTCCAGCCCCCCGCTCCCTCCCCTTTTAGTCGCCTTCTACGACACGCAGGGAATACGTGGGAAGTATTCTTTCTCCCCTATCCCCAGGGAATATATATATATATATATATATATATATATATATATATATATATATATATATATATATATATATATATATATATATATATACCCATACATGCTCATATACATACATATACATTTCATTGTATACATACATGTACATACACAAACATACATATTCACACATGTAAATATTCATACTTGCTGCCTTCATCCATTCCTTCAAACATACCCATTTTTGCTCTCAGATAACGTTCTTGCCTTCCACACATTCTTCAACGCTCCCAGAACTTTCGCCCCCTCCCCACCCTGTGACTCTTTTCCACTTCCATGGTTTCATCTGCTGCCAAGTCCACTCCCAGATATTTAAAACACTTCACTTCCTCCAGTTTTTCTCCATTCAAACTTACGTCCCAATTAACTTGTACCTCAACCCTACTGAACCTAATAACCTTGCTCTTATTCACATTTATTCTCAACTTTCTTCTTTCACATACTTTACCAAACTTGGTCACCAACCTCTGCAGTTTCTCACCCGAATCAGCCACCAGCACTGTATCATCAATGAACAAAAACTGACTCACTTCCCAAGCTCTCTCATTCACAATAGACAGCATATGTCCCCTCTCCAAAACTCTTGCATTCACTTCCCTAACCACCCCATCCATCAGGAGATTAAACAACCATGGAGACATCACTCACCCCTGCTGCAAACTGACATCCACTGGGAACCAGGTCACTTTCCTTTCTTCCTACTCATACACATGCCTTACACCCTTGGTAAAAACTTTTCACTGGTTCTAGCACCTTATCTGCCACACTATGTACTCTTAAAACCTTCCACAAAGCATCTCTATCATCCCTATCATATACCTTCTCCAGATCCATAAATGCTTCATATAAATCTATATGTTTTTCTAAGTATTTCTCACATACATTCTTCAAAGCAAACACCTGATCCACACATCCTCTGCCACTTCCAAAACCACACTGCTCCTCCCCAGTCTGATGCTCTGTACATGCCTTTACCCTCTCAATTAATACCTTCCCCTATAATTTCCCAGGAATACTCAACAAACTTATGCCTCTGTAATTTGAACACTCACCTTTATCCCCTTTGCCTTTGTACAATGGCACTATGCATGCATTCTGCCAATCCTCAGGCACTTCATCATGATCCATACATACATTGAATATCCTTACCAACCAACCAACAATACAGTCACCCCCTTTTTTAATGATTTCCACTGCAGTACCAACCAAACCCGGCACCTTGCCGGCTTTCATCTTCTGCAAAGCTTTCACTACCTCTTTTCTGTTTACCAAACCATTCCCCCTGACCCTCTCACTTCGCACACCACCCCAACCAAAACACCCTATATCTGCCACTCTATCATCAAACTCATTCCACAAACCTCCAAAATACTCAGTCCATCTTCTCACATCACCCCTACTTATCACCTCCCCATTAACCCCCTTCACCAATGTTCCCATTTGTTCTCTTGTCTTATGCACTTTATTTACCTCCTTGCAAAACATCTTTTTATTCTCCCTAAAATTTAATGATACTCTCTCACCCCAACTCTCATTTGCCCTCTTTTTCACCTCTTGAACCTTTCTCTTGACCTCCTGCCCCACTCTTTTATACATCTTCCTCATTTGCACTGCTTCCCTGCAAAATGCATCCATTGTAGCTCATCCTCTTCAACTCTCTAAGTCATACTCCTTATACTAATACACCACTTTCTTACTCTATCATATTTTATTCTATCAACCCTCCTTGCACCACTTGTTGTCCTCGTATATTTATTTCCATCTCATTCACCGTCATCATTACTTTTTCATCTAGGGCCTCTGTCTCACATCCATACAGCACCATCATGACTACTCTGTAATGTGTGTATATGTATATTTGTTGATACATTTTGACTTGCCATGTTAAACTTATGTGAACAATTTGAGCCTTTTGTTTGACTATCCTGGACCCACAGGGAAATATATTAGTAGATCATATCTTTTATAGTTCTTCCTTTGTTTTAGTGTAAGATGAGCTCCTAAACACAGTGTAAATGTTAAAAGCATAAATTGAAAGCTTTTCCCCCGAAAAAAATATATGAATTGAGAATACAACTACCTCCCCAGGGTGACTTTTCACTTGCAGTGTATCCTTATGCAAGTGGAGTCTGGTAACACCTTTCATTGTGTATGATTGTGTATATTTGATTTGGAGGGTCTGCAACTGGGCATTCCCAACTGCATTGGATTGAGGATGGCTTGAAAACAACCTTTGTGCATGTCTTCCAACAACTGAGGGACTTTGCTTAGCACTTTTCTTCCTGCCACAAAGGAAACACTCTTTCCCTGCTCCTATTTGGAGTGCATCTTTGAGCTGTCCCTGGCTACTTTGTTGGAACATGTGTCATACCCACACATTTTAGACACACACATTTTTCACTCCTGGGAGATGATTTTCTATGAGCTCTTGGCTTTTTTTTTTTTTTTTAATTTAGCAGATTCACCAATGAGCTCCTGGCTTTTTTTTTTGTTACTCTATAATGCTCTGCCTGCTTGAGCTTACATATGATCTGGTCACATCTACCAATTTTGTTTGCATTAGCTTAGCCAATGGCGAGTAACTTATGTAGAGCACTGTGGGCAAGTGAGCACTTAGCTCCTTTGCATCACTGTAAATATGCATGTGAACACTTAATCTGTCACTCACTTCATCATTTAAAAGAACATTAACGAACTACCTATACCCATGATGTCTGGATAAGGGTTTGCAAGTAGTAATGCTGGAAATACACCAACCATGATGAGAAAAGTATCATTTAGGAGATGAAACTGTTAGTACTCATTGGTAAAAAATTACTTTGAGAGAAGGATATATATCTCCACATCACATATACTATAGTGACCTTGTTAAAAGCTCTTCCTCAAGGAACACATTATGACTGTTCAACAGGATATCCCTGTATGTATTATTATGTATCCTTTGGGAATTACTGAAATGTAAGCAAATGGTTGTTCTTTAGGAAGCTTCTTTCACTGATAACACACGTAAACTGCATTTGATACAACCAGATTTTTATCAAAATGCAAGTGATCTTGTTGATAACTGCTTACAGCTTGCAACACCACCTATACAAAAATACCATGCGATGCAGTATTTAGAACTATCTATGGTATGACCTTTCAGAAGGTTGTCTCGTGCTTATGCTATTTACTAGCTATTTGTCATAATGACTAGATGACTACAGATACTTCATTTGTTTTTGAAAGTTTTAACTGACTGGTCCACTAAACAATTGCTCGAGATGATGGTAAATTTGTATGGGTAATTAGATCAGATGGGTCTTCAAAGCACATTTGGTAAATTCATTTGTGTGCAATTTGTAATTTCTATTTATTTTTTTAACAATCATTTTTAGGGTCAGTTCAACCATACAGTAGTAGAGGTTACCCCTGGAGAGCACTCCATCAACACTGTGAGTGTATTGTGTCGGCCAGAATTAAAGGAATATGTGGGTATTGATACTCACAGGCTTGTTTCTGATGATAACTTGCCCATCGTAGTCCGACAGCTTGCCCTTCATGCTGATGTGAGTATGATATGGAAAAGTATAATAATCAAAATGATTTGGCGATGACCACTGCAGAAGTTTTTGGTATTCGTATTGAATATTGTTATTTTCCTTTGGAAGTACAGATATGCTGTATGTGATTCAAATAGTTTTTCTATAATGATAAGGATCATGTTGCTTAATACTTGTTTTATTCATACAAAAGAAGCATTCATTACCTAAAACAGAAATATAAATTGGTACAGTCTAACCTCAAAAAGTCTTATTTCTAAAGTTCAGAAATCTATGAAATTCATATAATTTCATGCCATAGGACTTGATTCCAAAATTTAGAATGCTCTCCAAAATTTGGAATTTTGGATTGCCTGTGTTGTACTAGTCTTTTAGCCTTCCGTTATATATTTTTGTACTTCTTTTGTTAGTTCATTGTTTATTGAATTTGTGTACACATTTCCACTAGTTCTCTCCAAAATTTGGAAAATTCTGATGTTTATTCAGAAAGGTACAGGCCCCAAGCAATCCAAATTTTGCAGGATATTCTGTATTAAAGAAAATATATGGACTTTGTGTGGTGAGTAGTTTTACGTTTCTGTAAAAGTATGTAAATACTGCACCTGCATTGCATGCCAAAGTAAGATGGCTAATCACTATTATATACACTCATAATCAATATGCCAGGTTTTAAGTCTTTTAGAAGACTGGTGTGATGATTGATAGAAAGTTATGCATGCTTAATTGATAGTATACATAGTGATTAACACTATAGAAACCCATCATTTCTTTTTTCAGTCAGTATTATTACTTTTCTCTTTTAGCTTGTTCTGTTTTACTCTATCATATTGCTGTACACAATTTTACATCTTCACAGTTGTTTTGCCTAGTCCCCTGTATTGCCCTTTGGTTGAATAGTTCCCCCTAGTTTCAAACAATCACATTGTATCACTATTGTCTAATCTGTTAGTGACTTAGAGTTATCTTATGGTCCCTTGTCTTTTCTTAAGTGTGGATAGGTTTCAGAATGCTGTTTCCTCTCTAGTGCGCAGATCTCCTAATTCATATAGTTTTATCACTTATTGTTGGATTTTCATGATGTTTTATACCACTGTAATTGAAGAGACTATACTAGTGATGCACTTTCTAATTTGGAACAATATGGTTGATATCTTCATAAATGTTTCGTTCATTTACTGAACTTACTTTGACCATGACAGAATTTACCTTTATCTCAACCATTTTAATTGATAATGTAGATATGTTAAGTAATGCTCAAGATTATGAGTACAGTCTGTAAGACAGGTGGAAGATCTGTGGCAAATGACAAAAGCAATTAAAGAATTAGGGAAGATATTGTAAAGCCCATAGGTATGTTAGTGGCAAATAATCTAAAGCTATTCCATAAATATATTTATTTATTTTATATTTATTATACTTTGTCGCTGTCTCCCGCGTTTGCGAGGTAGCGCAAGGAAACAGACGAAAGAAATGGCCCAACCCCCCCATACACATGTATATACATACGTCCACACACGCAAATATACATACCTACACAGCTTTCCATGGCTTACCCCAGACGCTTCACATGCCTTGATTCAATCCACTGACAGCACGTCAACCCCGGTATACCACATCGCTCCAATTCACTCTATTCCTTGCCCTCCTTTCACCCTCCTGCATGTTCAGGCCCCGATCACACAAAATCTTTTTCACTCCATCTTTCCACCTCCAATTTGGTCTCCCTCTTCTCCTTGTTCCCTCCACCTCCGACACATATATCCTCTTGGTCAATCTTTCCTCACTCATCCTCTCCATGTGCCCAAACCACTTCAAAACACCCTCTTCTGCTCTCTCAACCACGCTCTTTTTATTTCCACACATCTCTCTTACCCTTACGTTACTCACTCGATCAAACCACCTCACACCACACATTGTCCTCAAACATCTCATTTCCAGCACATCCATCCTCCTGCGCACAACTCTATCCATAGCCCACGCCTCGCAACCATACAACATTGTTGGAACCACTATTCCTTCATACATACCCATTTTTGCTTTCCGAGATAATGTTCTCGACTTCCACACATTCTTCAAGGCCCCCAGAATTTTCGCCCCCTCCCCCACCCTATGATCCACTTCCGCTTCCATGGTTCCATCCGCTGCCAGATCCACTCCCAGATATCTAAAACACTTCACTTCCTCCAGTTTTTCTCCATTCAAACTCACCTCCGAATTGACTTGACCCTCAACCCTACTGTACCTAATAACCTTGCTCTTATTCACATTTACTCTTAACTTTCTTCTTCCACACACTTTACCAAACTCAGTCACCAGCTTCTGCAGTTTCTCACATGAATCAGCCACCAGCGCTGTATCATCAGCGAACAACAACTGACTCACTTCCCAAGCTCTCTCATCCCCAACAGACTTCATACTTGCCCCTCTTTCCAAAACTCTTGCATTTACCTCCCTAACAACCCCATCCATAAACAAATTAAACAACCATGGAGACATCACACACCCCTGCCGCCAACCTACATTCACTGAGAACCAATCACTTTCCTCTCTTCCTACACGTACACATGCCTTACATCCTCGATAAAAACTTTTCACTGCTTCTAACAACTTTCCTCCCACACCATATATTCTTAATACCTTCCACAGAGCATCTCTATCAACTCTATCATATGCCTTCTCCAGATCCATAAATGCTACATACAAATCCATTTGCTTTTCTAAGTATTTCTCACATACATTCTTCAAAGCAAACACCTGATCCACACATCCTCTACCACTTCTGAAACCACACTGCTCTTCCCCAATCTGATGCTCTGTACATGCCTTCACCCTCTCAATCAATACCCTCCCATATAATTTACCAGGAATACTCAACAAACTTATACCTCTCTAATTTGAGCACTCACTCTTATCCCCTTTGCCTTTGTACAATGGCACTATGCACGCATTCCGCCAATCCTCAGGCACCTCACCATGAGTCATAAATACATTAAATAACCTTACCAACCAGTCAACAACACAGTCACCCCCTTTTTTAATAAATTCCACTGCAATACCATCCAAACCTGCTGCCTTGCCGGCTTTCATCTTCCGCAAAGCTTTCACTACCTCTTCTCTGTTTACCAAATCACTTTCCCTAACCCTCTCACTTTGCACACCACCTCGACCAAAACACCCTATATCTGCCACTCTATCATCAAACACATTCAACAAACCTTCAAAATACTCACTCCATCTCCTTCTCACATCACCACTACTTGTTATCACCTCCCCATTTGCGCCCTTCACTGAAGTTCCCATTTGCTCCCTTGTCTTACGCACTTTATTTACCTCCTTCCAGAACATCTTTTTATTCTCCCTAAAATTTAATGATACTCTCTCACCCCAACTCACATTTGCCCTTTTTTTCACCTCTTGCACCTTTCTCTTGACCTCCTGTCTCTTTCTTTTATACATCTCCCACTCGATTGCATTTTTTCCCTGCAAAAATCGTCCAAATGCCTCTCTCTTCTCTTTCACTAATACTCTTACTTCTTCATCCCACCACTCACTACCCTTTCTAATCAACCCACCTCCCAGATAATTATGAAGTGAGCAAATAATCAGGTAATATGTGAGGAGTGAAACACAAAATTCAGAAGTGTTTTCACAGTGGGGGACTTGTTATCTTCAGCACTGGAGATTTAGGAAGGGGGAACAACCATGGAAAATTTTAAGGCTATGGGGAAGATAGAAGTAGGGTATTCAAAATCTGGATGTATGTAAGGAAGATAACCTTGTTGAAATCTGTTTTCAAAGAATGTGCCGAAATGCATGGTAGACTACTTGTGATGTTCAGAAAGATATACAAGAGAGGGATCACTTCCAAGGAAGGGAAGGACACCACACACCACTACCTGTTTTTTGGAGAGGAGATGGGAAAATGAATTAAACTACTGATTGGTAGTTTTGATGAGTATAATTTGCAAAACAGTCAAGAAAGTAGTTTGAAAATAGATGGATGAGTATAGTACAATATTTGCAAGAGAGATGCTTTCTAAATGAGGTGAAAAAGGTTCAGAAAGAAGAGGTGTTGGATATTAATTTCTCTAGACGCCTATGATTAGACAGTGTGAGAAAAGAACAAGACAAATGAGAAAGGTGAATGGATTTTGATTTTTGTATTGCCAGAAAACATATGACATTTCTTCTTTGGTTGTTGATTTAATGAAATGTGTAGCTACAGGTAGACGTAAGTGATTTTGTTCGAGGTGCCTTTTCATTAGAGTGATCAGTATCATCCTGTAGGACTCTCATTACCGCTTCTGTTCTGTATCTATGAAATTTTTTTGTGATGACTAGAATTATACTGGAATGTTTTATATTGAAATTATAGAAGAAGTAGGAAGTCAGAGGTATGGTTAAGATTTGCCAAGACACCTTGACAGTCTCCATCTTTGTTTTGACACAAAGTTGATGAAGCTCATCATTGCTAAATGACAGGAAACAAACTGCAAGGATCAGTATGTGAAAGAAACTCATGGGTTAATATAGCACACAACCTGTTATCAGAACATCACATCAGGAGGATTGTTTTAAAAGTAGATTATTTTCTGGTCATCATCGAAGCTACCCTACGGTACATGAAAAAGGAAATGTTAAGAAAAGTACTTACAGCACACATTTGGCCTTCAGTATGTAGCATCTGTCTAGTTACCCCATATGAGGAGAAGCATTGATCTACTTGAGGATGCTTGCTGGCAGGCAACAAAGTTTGTAGCAGTAGTAAGGCTACTAAACTGCAAGGAAAAGATATGAAAAAAATTTACATTTATCCATGCTGGAAGAGAGAAGAGAGAGGGAAGACTTGATATTAATGTGCCGTTTCTGAAAAGCTCTGATTTTAATCATGATTGGCTTTTGAAAATTGAGAGGACAGAGCAAGGAACTTAGTAATAGTCAGATTGTAAAAGATGCCATGAAATTCTTGTCCTGTATCATAAATTTAGATATATGAAACAGGCTGAGAAGAGATTGCAAGTTCAGACAACATAGATTGTTTATCCCTATGAACACGATTGATATGTTCCCAGATGATGGTACTTCGAGATTTATTAAGCCCAACTCAAAAGCATTTTGATCAGCAGTAAATAGGAATGTCAGAAAGCTGAAAAAAAGAAAAAAATTCTGATAACTTGATCATATTAATTGCTGTATATGCATTTAACCCTCTGGGCACACAATGATTTTCCGGCTGCATTCCTTGAAAAGTGTCAGTTTCCTGCAAAATATAGAAATATTGATTGGTCCTCATTACAAGTTATTTATAATGGCAATGCCAAAGAGTCTCCATATCAGGCATTAATATCTAAAAAAAACTGTTAAGAGGGAGAGGAAGAAGAAAAATGAAAGTAGAGTACAGGGACCTCTCAATTCATGCAATAGTTTTGTTCTCAAAAGTGGTCATATCAATGAAAACGCTTAAATGAAATAATGTAAGTAATAGAGATTAGGGGTTTCATTATTTATGAGACAGTACTGAATATAATGCCTGTGAAAAACTGCAGTGTACATGTACGAGGAAAAATAGAATATTAAAAGATACATAGGTAAATTATTGGTAGTAGTTGGTAGGCAGCCACTGACCAGAGAGGTATATTACTGGTATTACCCACCTGGGCATTAGGAGGGTTAGTGATTGCTGCATAGTGAGTCAGCACTTCTTTTGTTGTCAAGTTGCACTCCCCTGACCCAGGAAGCTGTTTTTTCTTTTTGTCTCACCTATACATGAACTGCTGGCACTCCATGAACATACATTCTCTCTTTGTCACACATAATAAATGACTACACTTAACTCACACAGCTCATTCTTTGCAACTCTAGATTTTCTGGTGGTAAGCACCATGTGCTAACCTTGCCTTTTGACAAAATGTTAAGAACAATAGACAGAAGTAGTAGATAGAAACGTCAGACGGGAGCATTAGGTAAAAACATGAGGTAGAAGTAGTAGGTAGGAACATTAGGTAGAAGTAATAAGTTGGAACATTAAATAGCACATTAGACAGTAGTAGTAGTTGGTAGGAATATGAGGTAGAAGCCTCTGGAAACACTACGATAGTTCTCATCTGACAGTGGCCTTTTGGGTGAGCCAGTAAAGGCCACGAAGCAGCTCTGGATTCACCAGTTATGGATAGTCTTTTGCTATGGTCACTTTCTTGATGGAGTTCCTAAAGGGAATTTGCATCAGAGATAAAGGTATATAGATGGATAGTTAATATACTTACTGTAAATTGAATTCTATTCAGAAAAGTAGAAAGTTAATTTGATTTTAACACTTATGATTACTGCAGTTCCTGATTTACTTGTTAGCATAGATAGAGAGGGAGAAGGTGAGTGGTGTTCCCATGAAAAGGGTTATCTGGGTTAGATGACATTGTTGTGGAAGTTGGTGGTGATGGTTGAGTGGTTTCAGCTATTACATCACTATATGTTCATGGTTGGTCCTTCTAATGAGTGTCTTTTTTTCTTTACAGAGAAATCTTGTTTTCCATTTAAGCTTTGTTATTTTCTCTCTGTGACTTTCTTTTTAGCTTCTTGATTTCAGCTAGGATATTTTGAGTCACATTGAACTATGTTCTGTGTGTGGGTCATTTTTGTCAAAAACAGCCATAGCAAAGTCAATGTGGTGAAATGCTTCCGCCAACCTCTTGCTAGTGAGAGAACCTCCCCTTCTGCTACAACTTCCTCCTGATGTCCCTTCTCCCACTGAGGAAGATCATCATTCAAGAGCTCCAGCAGCTCCTTCACATCACCTTCCTGAACCTCATCAAAGCTGACATCTTTTGCCACTTCTGCAGTGTGTGCATGCTTTTTTGATACTTCGGTGTCAACATCAAAACCTTGGAATCCACAAACAAACTGAAGGCAAAGCCTCCTCCACATTCTATTCAAACAAACTCTGGTGATTTCCTTCTAAACCTCACCGATGATCATGATGACATCCTTGATGGTGAAGGACTTGTAGAATTACTTCACAGTCATCTCGCCATTCTTTGTATCCTTTACAAACTTTGCAAATGTTCTCTATAGATAGCAGTTGGCCTTAAAAGTAGATATCACCCCCTGGTCCATTGGCTGAATAAGAGGTGTAATTTTAGGTGGATGAAATGCTACTTTTGATTTTCTAACTAAGGTATGGTGTTGAAGGTGAATGGCCAAGGGGATTATTAACGAGAAAGAGAATCTTGAAAATTATAATGACCTTTGAACAGTATTCCTTCAGCTCCCCTTTTGATTAGAATCATAATACACTGGCAAATATTGCTTTACATATCTCTTAGAGCCCTGAGATTTCTTGAATGGTAGACCATTAATATTTTAAGCTTGGTCACCTTTGATGTTTTCCCACTGTAGTTAGTGTGAGGCAACCCTTAGCAGCTCTGAATCCTGGTATTGTCTTCTCTTCATGGGAAATATACATTCTTGAAGGCATTCTCTTCCAAAATAATTCAATCTCGTCTGTGTTCAAAATCTGCTTATGAGAATAACTGTCTTCCTTTATGGTGGTCTTGGGGGTATCAGCAGAAGCAGCCTCACCAGACATCTTAATGTTGTGGTAATTATGGTATTTCCTAGAATTCATGAACCAATAAGGAATTGCAGGAAATGTCTGCTGCTCCTTCTGTTGCAAAGGCATCATATACACTCCAGGCCTTTGCTTGTATCACAGGCAAATTGTTAGGAACATGAGTTTGTTGTTTGATCCATATGTTCAACATTTGTTCCATTTTCTCTGTAATTAAACTTTGCAGATACAAGGTGCATTGAATAATGTTCCACTCTTGGTACTCTCCTTGATCTGTTCTGCACTATAATATATAGTCTGTAAAGTAGATTCACCAAGTCCATGAGCTTGCTCAGCATTGGCTGTTCATTCACCTCTCTTGTAGTGTTTGAGCACATTCATTTTTACCTCACTGGTAATGGCCTTATGCTTCTTAGCACCACTGATAACATGAGACATTATGATATGCTTTGGTTGCACGATGCAAGGGGTAAAACACATGAAGTATACAGTATACTTCAACACAAAATTCTGTAGCACCTCATGACTATTGATTGTATCCATGCCATGCATATGAGCACTTCTTGCATGGTGCTGGCAAAGCCACAACACCATGCTGCCGGATCAGTGATGACTGTTATTCCAAACTTAAGCCCATGTAAATTAAACATGTAAATGGACTGTACGCATGATTCTAAAAAAGGTTTAACTTAAATACGCTTAAATCAAGAGGTCCCTGTATGTTTATGGTTGATTCTTGCTGGGTGGCATAAACATCCTCAGGTGTAACAGAATTCATGCTCCTTATGTACATGTGAACTGTAAAGGACTTATAAAAGATTAGATTTCCAGAATCAAAGGGACCTTAAGTAGCACTGCTTTGCCAACTCATGAGATCTGTTCAGAAATGTTGTATATGTCATTATATGTCAGTGTTATATATCAAAAGGTGAGAGTGAATGATAAGGGGAGTGGATGAGAACTGAGAGATATTTAGGAAGGCAATACTTGCATGTACGAGAGAAGTTCATGACATGCAGATGTTTGGTAAAGAGCAGGTAAGAGAAGGTAGTGAGTGATAGGATAATGAAGTAAAGTTGTAAGTGAAAGAGAAAAGAGAGGTGTATGATAGGTATTTATAGGGATAGTGTTAAAATGTTTGGGAGATGTACAAGAGAAAATGGCAGGAGGCCAAGAAGAGGGTTGGAAAAAGGGCAAATGAGATTTAGGGTTAGTGAATATCGGTAAACTTAAGGGAGAACAAGTTTTTTAGATAATAATGTAAAAAATGAGGAAATAGGAACATTGATAAAGGAGGCAAAGAGGGAAGTGGTGATAGGTAATGATGAGGTGAGATGGAGAGAGTATTTTGAAGTTTTGTTGAATAACATTGGTGATAGAGTGGCAGATGAAGGATGTCAGGTTGGAGAGGTGTGCAGAGTGAGAGAGTCATGGAAAGTTGTTTGGTTAAGAGAGAATAGGTGGAGAAAGCTGTGTGTAATAATCCAAGACTGCTGGATTTGATAGGATGATATTGCAGTCGAATTTCTTAAAAGTGTGGGTGACTGTGTTGTTGAGTGGTTACTTAGGATTTTCAGTGCATGTGTCAGTCTTTGTGAGGTTTCTGAGGGTTGGTAGTATGCATGTATAATGCCAATGGATAAAGGCAGTGGGGACAAAGGTTAGTGTTTAAACAACAGAGTAATAAGTTTGTTGAGTATATCTGGTAAGTTATATGGGAAAGTGGTGATTGAGAAGGTGAAGGTATGTACAAAGCATCAGATTGGGGAGGAACAGTTTGGCTTTAGGAATGGTAGAGGGTGTGGGGATCAAGTATTTGCTTTAAAAGATGTGTGTTTGAAATACATAGAGAAACGGAAGGAATTGTATGTGGCATTTATGGATCTTGAGAAAAGATATCATAGGGTTGATAGAGATGCCTTGTGGAAGATCTCTTCATTATATGATATGGGAGGAAAGCTATTGGAAGCAGTAAGAAGTTTTATCAAGAGCTTAAGGTATGTTTACTTGTCAGTAGAGAAGAGATTGAGTGGTTCTAGGTGAAGGTTGGTCTTTGGCAAAAGTGTGTGATGTCACAAGAGCTTTTTAATTTCTTTATGGATTAGGTGGTGAGGGAGGTAAACGCAAGGGTCATGGAGAGAGGCATGAATATGCAGTCCTTAGGGGATGAGATGGCATGGGAAGTGCATCCATTGTTGTTTGTAGATGACACTATGGATGGGAGATTTGAGTGAGAGATTGCAGAATTGGATGTCTGAGTTTAGAAGTGTATGTGAAAGGAGGAAGAGGAGAGTAAATGTGAAGAAAAGCAATGTTGTTGGGTTTAATAGGACATAGGGACAGGTTAGTTTGAGTGTAACTTTGAATGGGGAAAATCTGGAGGAAATTATATTATTGTTTATACTTAGGAGTGGACATAAGTATGATTGTAACATTAGGAGGAGCAGAACTGAAGGATGTGGAGCACTGCAGTGTTGAGTCATCAGTATGAGTGCATCTGGTTATTTATAGAAAAAAGGAAACTTTTGATAAAACAGAAAAAATGTAGGAAGCAGACAAAACCTTGATTGATACCAGCTTTTGATAGAAGAAGGTGGTGAGGCTGATCCATCAACAACTATGGAGACAGATTGGCTAGAGAGGAAACTAGAAATGAGGGAACAAAGTGAGGGAGAGGCACACGCTTTGAATATATCAAGGACAGCTACAGCAGATTTCCCAAAATCTTTCAGGGATGGTGACAGGAATGGATATCACCAGTGCATCATCAGGGATGGTACAAGAATGAGATAATTGTATCTTTTGCAATGATGTAATCACATGAATGTGCACTTTGGACTCATTTTTCCTTATAAATATCGGCAAATATATCTATCTGTCTATATCTATCTATCTATCTATCTATATATCTATATATCCCTGGGGATAGGGGAGAAATAATACTTCCCACGCATTCCCCGCATGTCGTAGAAGGCGACTAAAGGGCTAGAAACCCTCCTCTCCTTATATTTTAACTTTTGAAAAGGGGAAACAGAAGGAGGAGTCATGCGGGGAGTGCTCATCCTCCCCGAAGGCTCAGATTGGGGTGTCTAAATGTGTGTGGATATAACCAAGATGAGAAAAAAGGAGAGATAGGTAGTATGTTTGAGGAAAGGAACCTGGATGTTTTGGCTCTTGAGTGAAGTGAAGCTCAAGGGTAAAGGGGAATAGTGGCTTGGGAATGTCTTGGGACAAAAGTCAGGGGTTGGTGAGAGGGAAAGAGCAAAGGAAGGAGTAGCACTATTGAAGCAGGAGTTGTGGGAGTTTGTGATAAAGTGTAAGAAAGTAAACTCTATATTGATATAGGTAAAACTGAAAGTGGACGGAGAGAGAGGGGTGATTATTGGTGCCTATGCACTTGGCCATGAGAAGAAAGATCATGAGAGGCAAGTGTTTTGGGAGCAGCTGAGTGAGTGTGTTAGCAGCTTTGATGCATGAGACAGCATTGAAGTGATGGGTGACTTGAATGCAAAGATGAGTAATGTGGCAGTTGAGGGAATAATTGGTGCACATGGGGTGTTCAGTGTTGTAAATGAAAATGATGAAGAGCTTGTAGATTTGTGTGCTGAAAAAGGACTGGTGGTTGGGAATATCTGGTTTAAAAAGAGAAATACACAAGTATACGTATGTAAGTAGGAGAGATGGCCAGAGAGCATTATTGGATTACGTGTTAATTGATAGGCATGTGAAAAAGAGACTTTTGGATGTTAATGTGCTGAGAGAGGCAACCAGAGGGATGCCTGATCATTATCTTGTGGAGGCAAAGGTGAAGATATGTAGAGGCTTTCAGAAAAGAAGAGAGAATGTTGGGGTGAGAGTAAGTGAGCTTGGAAAGGAGACATGTGTAAGGAAGTACCAGGAGAGATTGAGTGCAGAACGGAAAAAGGTGAGAGCAAATAACATAAAGGGAGTGGGGGAGGAATGGGATGTATTTAGGGAAGTAGTGATGGCTTGCACAAGAGATACCCTATGGCATGAGAAAGGTAGGAGGTGGGCAGATTAGAAAGGGTAGAGAGTTAAGGGATGAGGAAGTAAGATTGTTAGTGAAAGAGAAGAGAGAGGGATTTGGACAATTTTTGCAGGGAAATAGTGCAAATGACTGGGAGATGTATAAGAGAAAGATGTAAGAGGTCAAGAGAAAGGTGCAAGAGGTAAAAAAGAGGGCAAATGAGAGTTGGAGTGAGAGGGTATCATTAGATTTTAGGGAGAATGAAAAGATATTTTAGAAGGAGGTAAATAAAGTGCATAAGACAAGAGAACAAATGGGGAGATCGGTGAAGGGGGCAAATGGGGAGGTAATAACGAGTAGTGGTGAAGTGAAAGGGAGATGGAGTGAGTATTTTGAAGGTTCGTTGAATGTGTTTGATGATAGAGTGGCAGATATAAGGTGTTTTGGTCGAGGTGATGTGCGTAGTGAGAGGGTCAAGAGAATGATGTGGTAAACAGAGAAGAGGTAGTGAAAGCTTTGCAGAAGATGAAAGCTGTCAATTTAGCTGGTTTGGATGGTGTTGCTGTAAAATTTATTAAAAAAGGGGATGACTGTGTTGTTGACTAGTTAGTAAGGATATTCAATGTATGTATGGTTCATGGTGTGGATTGCCATTGTACAAAGGCAAAGGGGATAAAGGTGAGTGCTCAAATTACGGAGGTATAAGTTTGTTGAGTATTCCCATGAAATTATATGGGAGGGTATTGATTGAGAGGGTAAAGGCATGTACAGAGCATCAGATTGGAGAAGAGCCTTGTGGTTTCAGAAGTGGTAGAGCATGTGTGGATCAGGTCTTTGCTCTGAAGAATATATGTGAAAAGTACTTAGAAAAACCGATGGATTTGTATGTAGCATTTATGGATCTGGAGAAGGCATATGGTAAAGTTGATAGAGATGGTCAGTGGAAGGTATTAAGAGTATATGGTGTGGTAGGTAAGTTGCTAGAAGCTGTGAAAAGTTTTTATCGAGGATGTAAGGCATGTGTACAAGTAGGAATAGAAGAAAGTGTTGGTTCCCAGTGAATGTTCGTTTGCGACAGGGGTGCGTGGTGCCTCCATGGTTGTTTAATTGTTTTATGGATGGGGTTGTTAAGGTGAATGGAAGAGTTTTGGAGAGAGGGGCAAGTATGCAATCTGTATATACACATGTATATACATGTGTATGTGGGTGGGTTGGGTCATTCTTTTGTATGTTTCCTTGCGCTACTTCACTAACACAGGATATAGTGACTATGTATAGTAGTGAATAAAAACATTTATATTTATTCATTTTATTTATTATATCTAGTCGCTGTATCCTGCATTAGCGAGGTAGTGCAAGGAAACGGATAAAAGAATGGCCCAACCCACCCACATACACATGTATATACATAAACGCCCACATGCGCACATATACATACCTATACATTTCAAAGTATACATACACAGACATATATATGCATGCAGATATTCACACTTACTGCCCCATCCATTCCTGCCGCCACCCCCCCCCACATGAAATGGCACTCCCCTCCCCCTGCGTGCACGCGAGGTAGTGCTAGGAAAAGACAACAAAGGCTACATTCGTTCACATTTAGTCTCTAGTTGTCATGTGTAATGCACAGAGACCACAGCTCCCTTTCCACATCCAGGCCCTGCAAAACTTTCCATGGTTTAACCCAGATACTTCACATGCCCTGGTTCATTCCATTGACAGCATGTCACCCCGGTAAACCACGTCGTTCCAATTTACTGTATTCCTTGCATGCCTTTCACTCTCTTTTATGTTCAGGCCCCGATTGCTCAAAATCTTTTTGACTCCATCCTTTCACCTCCAACTTGGTCTCCCACTTCTCCTCCTTCCCTCCACATCTGACACATATATCTTCTTTGTCAATCTTTCCTCAATGATTCTCTCCATGTGACCAAACCATTCATTCCACACATTCTTCAACACTCCCAAAGCGTATGCCCCCTTCCCATCCCTGTGACTCACTTCCGCTTCCGTGGCTCTATCCGCTGTTAGATCCACTCCCAGACATCTAAAACACTTCACTACCTCCAGTTTTTCTCGATTCAAACTTGGCTTCCAATAAACTTGTCCCTCAACCCTACTGAACCTACTAACCTTGCTTTTATTCATATTTACTCTCAGGTTTCTTCTTTCACACACTTTACGAAACTCAGTCACCAACTTCTACAGTTTCTCACCTGAATCAGCCACCAGCACTGTATCATCAGCGAACAACAACTGACTCAATTCCCAAGCTCTCTCATCCACAACAGACTGCATACTTGCCCCTATTTGTTAAACTCTTGCATTCACCTCTCTGATAACCCCATCCATAAACAAACAGCCATGGAGACATCATGCACCCCTGCCGCAAACCAACATTCACTGGGAACCAATCACTTTTCTCTCTTCCTACTCATACACATGCCTTACATCCTTGATAAAAACTCTTCACTGCTTCTAACAACTTGCCTCCCACACCATATACTCTTAATATCTTCCACAGAGCATCTCTATCAACTCTATCATATGCCTTCTCCAGATCCTTGAATGCTACATTCAAGTGTGAATATCTACATTCATTTGTTTTTCTAAGTATTTCTCACATACATTCTTCAAAGCAAGCACCTAATCCCCACATACTCTACCACTTCTGAAACCACACTGCTCTTCCCCAATCTGATGCTCTGTACATGCCTTTACTCTGTTGATCAATACTGTCCCATATTATTTCCCAGGAATTCTCAACAAACTTATATCTCTGTAATTTGAACACTCAAATCTATCCCCTTTGCCTTTGTACAGTGGAACTAGGCATGCATCCCGCCAATCCTCAGGCACTTCACCATGAACCATACATATATTGAATATCCTTAACAACACAGTCACCACCTTTTTTAACATATTCCACTGGAATACCATCCAAACCTACTGTCTTGCTGGCTTTTATCTTCTGCAAACCTTTCACTACCTCTTCTCTGTTTACCAACCATTCTCCCTGACCCCTCTCACTTTGCACACCATTCCGACCAAAGCACTCAGCAAACATATACCTCTGTAATTTGAGCACTTACCTTTATCCCCTTTGCCTTTGTACAATGGCATTATGCATGCATTCCGCCAATCCTTAGGCACCTCACCATGAGTCATACATACATTGAATATCCTTACCAACCAGTCAACAACACAGTCACCCCCTTTTTTAATAGATTCCACTGCAATACCATCCAAACCCGCTACCTTGCCGGCTTTCATCTTTCGCAAAGCTTTTACTACCACTTCTCTGTTTACCAAATCATTCTCCTTAACCCTTTCAATTCACGCACCACCTCGACCAAAACACCCTTTATCTACCACTCTTATCATCAAACACATTCAACAAAACTTCAAAATACTCACTACATCTCTCTTCACCACCACTTGATATTACCTCCCCATTAGCCCCCTTCACCGATGTTCCCATTTGCTCAATTGTCTTATGCACTTTATTTACCTCCTTCCAAAACATCTTTTTATTTTCCCTGAAATATAATGACACTCTCTAACCATACCTCTCATTTGCCCTCTTTTTCACCTCTTGCACCTTTCTCTTGACCTCATGTCCTCTTTCTTTGATACATCTCCCACTCATTGCACTTTACTTCCCTGCAAAAATCGTCCAAATGCCTCTCTCTTCTCTTTCACTAACAATCTTACTTCCCCATCCCACCACTCACTATCCTTTCTAATCTGCCCACCTCCCACCTTTCTCATGCCACAAGCATCTTTTGTGCAAAACATCACTGCTTCCCTAAATACCTCCTATTCCTACCCCACTCCCCTAATGCCATTTGCTCTCACCTTTTTCCATTCTGCGCTCAGTCTTCCCTGATACTTCCTCACACAGGTCTCCTTCCCAAGCTCACTTACTCTCACCACTCTCTTCACCCCAACATTCTTTCTTCTTTTCTGAAAACCTCTACAAATCTTCACCTTCGCCTCCACAAGATAATGATCAGACATCCCTCTAGTTGCACCTCTCAGCACATTAACATCCAAAGGTCTCTTTTCCACACACCTATCAATTAACACGTAATCCAATAACGCTGTCTAAAAACAGAGATATACATAAGTAAGCAGGAGAGATGCCCAAAGAGTGTTATTGGATAACGTGTTAATGTGCTGAGAGAGTCAAATGTAGGGATATTTGATCATCATCTTGTGGAGGTGAAAGTGAAGATTTGAAGAGGTTTTCAGAAAAGAAGTGAGAATGTTGGGGTGAAGAGAGTGGTGAGAGTAAGTGAGCTTGGGAAGGAGACTTGTGTGAGGAAGTACCAGGAGAGACTGAGTGCAGAATGGAAAAGGGTGAGAGCAAATGACGTAAGGGGAGAGGGGAAGAATGGTATGTATTTAGGGAAGTAGTGATGTCTTGCACAAAAGATGCTTGTGGCATGAGAAGCCTTGGAGGTGGGCAGATTAGAAAGGGTAGTGAGTTGTTGAATGAAGAAGTAAGATTATTAGTGAAAGAGAAGTGAGAGGATTTGGAATGATTTTTGAAGGGAAATAGTGCAAATGACTGGGAGATGTATAAAAGAAAGAGGCAGGAGGTCGAGAAAGGTGCAAGAGGTGAAAAAGAGGGCAAATGAGAGTTAGGATGAGAGAGTATCATTACATTTTAGGGAGAATGAAAAGATGTTGTGTAAAGGGGTAATTAAGTGCGTAAGACAAGAGAAGAAATGGGAACATCGGTGAAGGGGGCTAATGGGGAGGATCACAAGTAGTGGTGATGTGAGGAGATGGAGTGAGTATTTTGAAGGTTTGCTGAATGTGTTTGATGATAGAGTGGCAGATATAGGGTGTTTTGGACGTGGTGGTGTGCGAAGTGAGAGGGTTAGGGAGAATGATTTGGTAAACAGGGAAGAGGTAGTAAAAGCTTTGTGGAAGATGAAAGCTGGCAAGGCAGCGGGTTTTCGATGGTATTGCAGTGGAATTTATTAAATAAGGGGGGTGACGGTGTTGTTGACCAGTTGGTAAGGATATTTAATGTATGTATGACTCATGGTGAGGTGCCTGAGGATTGGCAGAATGCTTGCATAGTGCCAATGTACGAAGGCAAAGGGGATAAAGGTTAGTGCTCAAATTTCAGAGGTATAAGTTTGTTGAGTATTCCTGGGAAATTATATTGGAGAGTATTGATTGAGAGGGTGAAGGCATGTACAGAGCATCAGATTGGGGAAGAACAGTGTGGTTTCAGAAGTGGTAGAGGATGTGTGGATGAGGTGTTTGCTTTGAAGAATGTATGTGGGAAATACTTAGAAAAGCAAATGGATTTGTACGTAGCATTTATGGAACTAGAGAAGGCATATGATAAGAGTTGATAGAGATGCTTTGTGGTAGGTATTAAGAATATAAGGTGTGGGAGGCAAGTTGTTAGAAGCAGTGAAAAGTTTTTATTGAGGATGTAAGGCATGTGTACGTGTAGGAAGAGAGGAAAGTGATTGGTTCTCGGTGAATGTAGGTTTGCGGCAGGGGTGCATGATGTCTCCATGGTTGTTTAATTTGTTTATGGATGGGGTTGTTAGGGAGGTGATTGCAAGAGGTTTGGAGAGAGGGGCTAGTATGCGGTCTGTTGTGGATGAGAGAGCTTGGGAAGTGAGTCAGTTGTTGTTCAATGATGATACAGTGCTGTTGGCTGATTCGGGTGAGAAACTGCAGAAGCTGGTGACTGAGTTTGGTAAAGTGTATGAAAGAAGAAAGCTGAGAGTAAATGTGAATAAGAGCAAGGTTATTAGGTACAGTAGGGTTGAGGTACAAGGCAACTGGGAGGTAAGTTTGAATGGAGAAAAACTTGAGGGAAGTGAAGTGTTTTAGATATCTGGGAGTGGATTTGGCAGCAAATGGAACCATGGAAGCGGAAGTGGATCATAGGGAGGGGGAGGGGGCGAAAGATCTGGGAGCGTTGAAAAACATGTGGAAGTTGAGAATGTTATCTTAGAAAGCAAAAATGGGTATGTTTGAACCAATAGTATTTCCAACAATGTTAAATGATTGCGAGGCATGGGCTGTAGATAGAGTTGTGTGGAGGAGGGTGGATGTGCTGGAAATGAAATGTTTGAGGACAATATGTGGTGTGAGGTGGTTTGATCGAGTAAGTCATGAAAGAGTAAGAGAGATGTGTGGTAATAAAAAGACTGTGGTTGAGAGAGCAGAAGAGGGTGTTTTGAAATGGTTTGGTCACATGGAGAGAATGAGTGAGGAAAGATTGACAAAGATGAGGTAGCGCAATGAAACAGACAAAAGAATGGCCCAACCCACCCACATACACATGTATATACATATATGTCCACACACGCTTATATACTTACCTATACATCTATACCTATACATATATATACACACACACATACATATACATATACACACATGTACATAATTTATACTGTTTGCCCTTATTCATTCCCGTCGCCACCCTGCCACACATGAAATGTCAACCCCCTCCCCCCGCATGTGCACGAGGTAGTGCTAGGAAAAGACATCAAAGGCCACATAATGCACCGAAACCACAGCTCCCTTTTCACATCCAGGCCCCACAAAACTTTCCATGGTTTACCCCAGTCGCTTTACATGCCCTGGCTCAATCCACTGACAGCACGTCGACGCCGGTATACCACATCGTTCCAATTCACTCTATTCCTTGCACACCTTTCACCTTCCTGCATGTTCAGGCCCCGATCACTCAAAATCTTTTTCACTCCATCTTTCCACCTCCAGTTAGGTCTCCCATTTCTCATTGTTCCCTCCACCTCTGACACATATATCCTCTTTGTCAATCTTTCCTCACTCATTCTCTCCATGTAACCAAACCATTTCAATACACCCTCTTCTCTCTCAACCACACTCTTTTTATTACCACACATCTCTCTTACCCTGTCTTTACTTACTCGATCAAACCTTCTCACACCACATATTGTCCTCAAACATCTCATTTCCAGCACATCCACCCTCCTCCGCACAACTCTATAACCCACGCCTCGCAACCATATAACATTGTTGGAGCCACTATTCCTTCAAACATACCCATTTTTGCTTTCCAAGATAACATTCCTCAACTTCCACACATTTTTCAACGCTCCCAGAACTTTCACCCCCTCCCCAACCCTATGATTCACTTCCGCTTCCATGGTTCCATCTGCTGCCAAATCACCTCCTCGATATCTGAAACACTTCACTTCATCCAGTTTTTCCCCATTCAAACTTACCTCCCAATTGACTTGTCCCTCAACCCTACTGTACCTAATAACCTTACTCTTATTCACATTTACTCTCAGCTTTCTTCTTTCACACACTTTACCAAACTCAGTCACCAGCTTCTGTAGTTTCTCTCCTGAATCAGCCACCAGCTCTGTATCATCAGCAAACAACAACTGACTCACTGCCCAAGCTCTCTCATCCACAATAGACTGCATACTTGCCCCTCTTTCCAAGTCTCTTGCATTCACCTCCCTAACAACCCCTATCCATAAACAAATTAAACAACTATGGAGACATCACGCACCACTGCCGCAAACCTACATTCACTGATAACTAATCACTTTCCTCTCTTGCTGCACGTACACATGCTTTACATCTTCGATAAAAACTTTTCACTGCTTCTAACAACTTGCCTCCCACACCATATATTCTTAATATCTTCCACAGAGCATCTCTATCAACTCCATCATATGCCTTCTCCAGATCATAAATGCTACATATAAATCCATTTGCTTTTCTAAGTATTTCTCACATACATTCTTCAAAGCAAACACCTGATTCACACATCCTCTACCACTTCTAAAACCACACTGCTCTTCCCCAATCTGATGGTCTGTACATGTCTTCACCCTCTCAATCACTACCCTCCCATATAATTTCCCAGGGATACTCAACAAACTTATACCTCTGTAATTTGAGTACTCACTTTTATCCCGTTTGCCATTGTACGATAGCGCTATGCAAACATTCTGCCAATTCTCAGGCACCTCACCATGAGTCATATATACATTAAGTAACCTTACCAACCAGTCAACAATACAGTCACCCCCTTTTTTAATAAATTCCACTGCAATACCATCCAAACCAGCTGCCTTGCCGGCTTTCATCTTCCGCAAAGCTTTTACTGGTGTGGAAGGCAAGTTGTTAGAAGCAGTGAAAAGTTTTTATCGAGGATGTAAGGCATGTGTACGTGTAGGAAGAGAGGAAAGTTATTAGTTCTCAGTGAATGTAGGTTTGCGGCAGGGGTGCGTAATGTCTCCATGGTTGTTTAATTTGTTTATGGATGGGGTTGTTAGGGAGGTGAATGGAAGAGTTTTGGAAAGAGGGGCAAGTATGCAGTCTGTTGTGGATGAGAGAGGTTGGGAAGTGAGTCAGTTGTTGTTCAATGATGATACAGCGCTGGTGGCTGATTTATGTAAGAAACTGCAGAAACTGGTGACTGAGATCGGTAAAGTGTGTGAAAGAAGAAAGTTGAGAGTAAATGTGAATAAGAGCAAGGTTATTAGGTACAGTAGGTTGAGGGTCAAAACGGATGGAACCATGGAAGCAGAAGTGAATTATAGGGTGGGGAAGGGGATGAAAATTCTGGGGGTCTTGACGAATGTGTGGGGGTTGAGAAGATTATCTCGGAAAGCAAAAATGGGTATGTTTGAAGGAATAGTGGTTCCAATAATGTTATATGGTCGCGAGGCGTGGGCTATGGATAGAGTTGTGTGGAGGAGGGTGGCTGTGCTGGAAATGAGATGTTTGAGGACAGTATGTGGTGTGAGGTGGTTTGATCGAGTAAGTAATGAAAGGGTAAGAGAGATGTATGGTAATAAAAAGAGTGTGGTTGAGAGAGCAGAAGAGGGTGTTTTGAAATGGTTTGGTCACATGGAGAGAATGAGTGAAGAAAGATTGACAAAGAGGATATATGTATCTGAGGTGGAGGGAACGAGGAGAAGTGGGAGACCAAATTGGAGGTGGAATGGTGGAGTGAAAAAGATTTTGAGTGATTGGGGCCTGAACGTGCAGGAGGGTGAAAGGCGTGCAAGGAATAGAGTGAATTGGAAACTATGTGGTATACCAGGGTCGACTTGCTGTCAATGGATTGAACCAGGGCATGTGAAGTGTCTGGGGTAAACCATGGAAAGTTGTGTGGGGCCTGGATGTGGAAAGGGAGCTGTGGTTTCGGTGCATTATTACATGACAGCTAGAGACTGAGTGTGAACAAATGTGGCCTTTGTTGTCTTTTCCTAGTGCTACCTCGCACACATTTGGGGGGAGGGGGTTGTTATTTCATGTGTGGCGAGGTGGTGATGGGAATGAATAAAGGCAGACAGTATGAATTATGTACACTTGTACATATGTATATGTCTGTGTGTGTATATATATGTATACGTTGAGATGTGTAGGTATGTATATGTGCGTGTGTGGAGGTGTATGTATATACATGTTTATGCGGGTGGGTTGGGCCATTCTTTCGTCTGTTTCCTTGCGCTACCTTGCTAATGCGGGAGGTAGCAGCAAAGCAAAGACAGACTTCCCCAGAACTTTTTTTAAAGGGGAAGTAAATGTTTATAGTTGTGTTACTGGAGTGATAGTTTTCATACATGGTGCTTTGACAAGAAAATAGTGAAATTGAAAAATGTAGCTTAGGCATTGAAGCTTATTGATACAGTGGTTAAATTGATGAGAACTACTATTGACGTTTGTGTAAATAAATTAAACATTTCCTTTTTCCATAGCCAGAGGTTGAACCATTATGTGACATTCATTTTTTCATTTCATTTCAAGCTAGAAGTTTCAGTTTTCTAAATTGTATCTTACATTTTTCACATGTATATATATATGTATGTGTGTGTGTGTGTATGTATGCGTGTGTGTGTATGTGTGTGTATGTGTATATATATATGTATATTATCCCTGGGGATAGGGGTGAAAGAATACTTCCCACGCATTCCTCGCGTGTCGTAGAAAGCGACTAGTATTTTTTTTTTTTAACTTTCTAAAATGGGAAACAGAAGAAGGAGTCACGCGGGGAGTGCTCATCCTCCTCGAAGGCTCAGATTGGGGTGCCTAAATGTGTGTGGATGTAACCAAGATGTGAAAAAAGGAGAGATAGGTAGTATGTTTGAGGAAAGGAACCTGGATGTTTTGGCTCTGAGTGAAACGAAGCTCAAGGGTAAAGGGGAAGAGTGGTTTGGGAATGTCTGGGGAGTAAAGTCAGGGGTTAGTGAGAGGACAAGAGCAAGGGAAGGAGTAGCAGTACTCCTGAAACAGGAGTTGTGGAAGTATGTGATAGAACGTAAGAAAGTAAATTCTCGATTAATATGGGTAAAACTGAAAGTTGATGGAGAGAGATGGGTGATTATTGGTGCATATGCACCTGGGCATGAGAAGAAAGATCATGAGAGGCAAGTGGTTTGGGAGCAGCTGAATGAGTGTGTTAGTGGTTTTGATGCACGAGACCGGGTTATAGTGTTGGGTGATTTGAATGCAAAGGTGAGTAATGTGGCAGTTGAGGGAATAATTGGTATACATGGGGTGTTCAGTGTTGTAAATGGAAATGGTGAAGAGCTTGTAGATTTATGTGCTGAAAAAGGACTGATGATTGGGAATACCTGGTTTAAAAAGCGAGATATACATAAGTATACTTATGTAAGTAGGAGAGATGGCCAGAGAGCGTTATTGGATTACGTGTTAATTGACAGGCGCGCGAAAGAGAGACTTTTGGATGTTAATGTGCTGAGAGGTGCAACTGGAGGGGTGTCTGATCATTATCTTGTGGAGGCTAAGGTGAAGATTTGTATGGGTTTCCAGAAAAGAAGAGTGAATGTTGGGGTGAAGAGGGTGGTGAGAGTAAGTGAGCTTGGGAAGGAGACTTGTGTGAGGAAGTACCAGGAGAGACTGAGTACAGAATGGAAAAAGGTGAGAACAATGAAAGTAAGGGGAGTGGGGGAAGAATGGGATGTATTTAGGGAATCAGTGATGGATTGCGCAAAAGATGCTTGTGGCATGAGAAGAGTGGGAGGTGGGTTGATTAGAAAGGGTAGTGAGTGGTGGGATGAAGAAGTAAGAGTATTAGTGAAAGAGAAGAGAGAGGCATTTGGACGATTTTTGCAGGGAAAAAATGAAATTGAGTGGGAGACGTATAAAAGAAAGAGACAGGAGGTCAAGAGAAAGGTGCAAGAGGTGAAAAAAAGGGCAAATGAGAGTTGGGGTGAGAGAGTATCATTAAATTTTAGGGAGAATAAAAAGATGTTTTGGAAGAAGGTAAATAAAGTGCGTAAGACAAGGGAGCAAATGGGAACTTCAGTGAAGGGCGCAAATGGGGAGGTGATAACAAGTAGTGGTGATGTGAGAAGGAGATGGAGTGAGTATTTTGAAGGTTTGTTGAATGTGTTTGATGATAGAGTGGCAGATATAGGGTGTTTTGGTCGAGGTGGTGTGCAAAGTGAGAGGGTTAGGGAAAATGATTTGGTAAACAGAGAAGAGGTAGTGAAAGCTTTGCGGAAGATGAAAGCCGGCAAGGCAGCAGGTTTGGATGGTATTGCAGTGGAATTTATTAAAAAAGGGGGTGACTGTATTGTTGACTGGTTGGTTAGGTTATTTAATGTATGTATGACTCATGGTGAGGTGCCTGAGGATTGGCGGAATGCGTGCATAGTGCCATTGTACAAAGGCAAAGGGGATAAGAGTGAGTGCTCAGATTACAGAGGTATAAGTTTGTTGAGATTTTATGAGCAATGTATGGCCACAGGTTTTATGAGCAGTGTTTGGCCACAGACCTTTTGGTGAGTATATGGCCATAGACCTTATGGACAACGTATGGCCACAGACCTTCTGACCAATGTATGGCCACAGACCTTCTGGTTAATGTATGGCCACAGACTCATATACAGATTATTGCCACAGACCATCTGGCCAATATATGACCACAGACCATTTGGCCAATATATGACCACAGACCATTTGGCCAATATATGACCACAGACCATCTGGCCAATATATGACCACAGACCATCTGGCCAATATAAGGCCACAAACTGATAAGACTAACAGGATTTGATCACCCTAATACGAGTAAAAAAAAAAAAATCCATCTTTCTACGAGTGATTATGATGGTCGTTGACCTGACCATCTCGTCCGTAACCACGGCTAATGACCTACCGCGAGTGACCCAGACAGGTTAGGTTAGCTCGGCGCTCACCTGGTTGGAAGGGGCAAGGGGTACGGGGGAGGGGGGGAGTGACGGGAGGGGTAGAGGTGGATCAAAGGGTTATGAAAGGTAAATATATATATTTATATATATATATATATATATATATATAGGAGTAGGAGTCTAGCAGTTCATCACCCACAGACGCGGGAAACGGCGATCAAATTTAAAGAGGGAAGTCAGCACCACAAGTAAAGCATCCTCCTCGAAGGCTCAGAGTGGGGTGCCTAAATGTGTGTGGATGTAACCAAGATGTGAAGACCCTTACTGGAAAAACAATCACTCTTGAAGTAGAACCTTCAGACACAATTGAAAATGTGAAGGAAAATAGTGAAATTGGAGAAAAATGTAGCTTAGACATTGAAGCTTATTGATACAGTGGTTAAATTGATGAGAACTGCTATTGACGTTTGTGTAAATAAATTATACATTTCCTTTTTTCCATAGCCAGAGGTTGAACCATTATGTGACATTCATTTTTTTCATTCATTTCAAGCTAGAAGTTTCAGTTTTCTAAATTGTTTCTTACATTTCTCATATGTATATATATGTGTGTGTGTGTGTGTGTGTATATGTGCGTATGTATGTGTATGTGTGTGTATGTGTATATATATATATGTGTATATATATGGTAAATTATATGGGAGGGTATTGATTGAGAGGGTGAAGGCATGTACAGAGCATCAGATTGGGGAAGAGCAGTGCGGTTTCAGAAGTGGTAGAGGATGTGTGGATCAGGTGTTTGCTTTGAAGAATGTATGTGAGAAATACTTAGAAAAGCAAATGGATTTGTATGTAGCATTTATGGATCTGGAGAAGGCATATGATAGAGTTGATAGAGATGCTCTGTGGAAGGTATTAAGAATATATGGTGTGGGAGGCAAGTTGTTAGAAGCAGTGAAAAGTTTTTATCGAGGATGTAAGGCATGTGTACGTGTAGGAAGAGGGGAAAGTGATTGGTTCTCAGTGAATGTAGGTTTGCGGCAGGGGTGTGTGATGTCTCCATGGTTGTTTAATTTGTTTATGGATGGGGTTGTTAGGGAGGTAAATGCAAGAGTCCTGGAAAGAGGGGCAAGTATGAAGTCTGTTGGGGATGAGAGAGCTTGGGAAGTGAGTCAGTTGTTGTTCGCTGATGATACAGCGCTGGTGGCTGATTCATGTGAGAAACTGCAGAAGCTGGTGACTGAGTTTGGTAAAGTGTGTGGAAGAAGAAAGTTAAGAGTAAATGTGAATAAGAGCAAGGTTATTAGGTACAGTAGGGTTGAGGGTCAAGTCAATTGGGAGGTGAGTTTGAATGGAGAAAAACTGGAGGAAGTGAAGTGTTTTAGATATCTGGGAGTGGATCTGGCAGCGGATGGAACCATGGAAGCGGAAGTGGATCATAGGGTGGGGGAGGGGGCGAAAATTTTGGGAGCCTTGAAGAATGTGTGGAAGTCGAGAACATTATCTCGGAAAGCAAAAATGGGTATGTTTGAAGGAATAGTGGTTCCAACAATGTTGTATGGTTGCGAGGCGTGGGCTATGGATAGAGTTGTGTGCAGGAGGATGGATGTGCTGGAAATGAGATGTTTGAGGACAATGTGTGGTGTGAGGTGGTTTGATCGAGTAAGTAACGTAAGGGTAAGAGAGATGTGTGGAAATAAAAAGAGCGTGGTTGAGAGAGCAGAAGAGGGTGTTTTGAAATGGTTTGGGCACATGGAGAGAATGAGTGAGGAAAGATTGACCAAGAGGATATATGTGTCGGAGGTGGAGGGAACGAGGAGAAGAGGGAGACCAAATTGGAGGTGGAAAGATGGAGTGAAAAAGATTTTGTGTGATCGGGGCCTGAACATGCAGGAGGGTGAAAGGAGGGCAAGGAATAGAGTGAATTGGAGCGATGTGGTATACAGGGGTTGACGTGCTGTCAGTGGAGTGAATCAAGGCATGTGAAGCGTCTGGGGTAAACCATGGAAAGCTGTGTAGGTATGTATATTTGCGTGTGTGGACGTGTGTATGTACATGTGTATGGGGGGGGGTTGGGCCATTTCTTTCGTCTGTTTCCTTGCGCTACCTCGCAAACGCGGGAGACAGCGACAAAGTATAAAAAAGAAAAAAAAAAAAAAAAAAAAAAATATGTATATTATCCCTGGGGATAGGGGTGAAAGAATACTTCCCACGTATTCCTCGCATGTCGTAGAAAGCGACTAGAGGGGACGGGAGCGGGGGGCCAGAAATCCTCCCCTCCTTGTATTAACTTTCTAAAATGGGAAACAGAAGAAGGAGTCACGCGGGGAGTGCTCATCCTCCTCGAAGGCTCAGAGTGGGGTGCCTAACTGTGTGTGGATGTAACCAAGATGTGAAAAAAGGAGAGAGAGGTAGTATGTTTGAGGAAAGGAACCTGGATGTTTTGGCTCTGAGTGAAACGAAGCTCAAGGGTAAAGGGGAAGAGTGGTTTGGGAATGTCTGGGGAGTAAAGTCAGGGGTTGGTGAGAGGACAAGAGCAAGGGAAGGAGTAGCAATACTCCTGAAACAGGAGTTGTGGGAGTATGTGATAGAGTGTAAGAAAGTAAATTCTCGATTAATATGGGTAAAACTGAAAGTTGATGGAGAGAGGTGGGTGATTATTGGTGCATATGCACCTGGGCATGAGAAGAAAGATCAAGAGAGGCAAGTGTTTTAGGAGCAGCTGAATGAGTGTGTTAGTGGTTTTGATGCACGAGACCAGGTCATAGTGATGGGTGATTTGAATGCAAAGGTGAGTAATGTGGCAGTTGAGGGAATAATTGGTATACATGGGGTGTTCAGTGTTGTAAATGGAAATGGTGAAGAGCTTGTAGATTTATGTGCTGAAAAAGGACTGATGATTGGGAATACCTGGTTTAAAAAGCGAGATATACATAAGTATACTTATGTAAGTAGGAGAGATGGCCAGAGAGCGTTATTGGATTACGTGTTAATTGACAGGCGTGCGAAAGAGAGACTTTTGGATGTTAATGTGCTGAGAGGTGCAACTGGAGGGATGTCTGATCATTATCTTGTGGAGGCTAAGGTGAAGATTTGTATGGGTTTTCAGAAAAGAAGAGTGAATGTTGGGGTGAAGAGGGTGGTGAGAGTAAGTGAGCTTGAGAAGGAGACCTGTGTGAGGAAGTACCAGGAGAGACTGAGTACAGAATGGAAAAAGGTGAGAACAATGGAAGTAAGGGGAGTGGGGGAGGAATGGGATGTATTTAGGGAATCAGTGATGGCTTGCGCAAAAGATGCTTGTGGCATGAGAAGAGTGGGAGGTGGGTTGATTAGAAAGGGTAGTGAGTGGTGGGATGAAGAAGTAAGAGTATTAGTGAAAGAGAAGAGAGAGGCATTTGGACGATTTTTGCAGGGAAAAAATGCAATTGAGTGGGAGATGTATAAAAGAAAGAGACAGGAGGTCAAGAGAAAGGTGCAAGAGGTGAAAAAAAGGGCAAATGAGAGTTGGGGTGAGAGAATATCATTAAATTTTAGGGAGAATAAAAAGATGTTCTGGAAGGAGGTAAATAAAGTGCGTAAGACAAGGGAGCAAATGGGAACTTCAGTGAAGGGCGCAAATGGGGAGGTGATAACAAGTAGTGGTGATGTGAGAAGGAGATGGAGTGAGTATTTTGAAGGTTTGTTGAATGTGTTTGATGATAGAGTGGCAGATATAGGGTGTTTTGGTCGAGGTGGTGTGCAAAGTGAGAGGGTTAGGGAAAATGATTTGGTAAACAGAGAAGAGGTAGTGAAAGCTTTGCGGAAGATGAAAGCTGGCAAGGCAGCAGGTTTGGATGGTATTGCAGTGGAATTTATTAAAAAAGGGGGTGACTGTATTGTTGACTGGTTGGTAAGGTTATTTAATGTATGTATGACTCATGGTGAGGTGCCTGAGGATTGGCGGAATGCGTGCATAGTGCCATTGTACAAAGGCAAAGGGGATAAGAGTGAGTGCTCAAATTACAGAGGTATAAGTTTGTTGAGTATTCCTGGTAAATTATATGGGAGGGTATTGATTGAGAGGGTGAAGGCAGGTACAGAGCATCAGATTGGGGAAGAGCAGTGTGGTTTCAGAAGTGGTAGAGGATGTGTGGATCAGGTGTTTGCTTTGAAGAATGTATGTGAGAAATACTTAGAAAAGCAAATGGATTTGTATGTAGCATTTATGGATCTGGAGAAGGCATATGATAGAGTTGATAGAGATGCTCTGTGGAAGGTATTAAGAATATATGGTGTGGGAGGAAAGTTGTTAGAAGCAGTGAAAAGTTTTTTGGTTATCAGTGAATGTAGGTTGCGGAGGGATGTTGATCATTATCTGTGGGGCTTAATTGAAGATTTGTAGAGGTAATGAAAGAAAAGAGAAGTGAAGTTTGGGTGATAGAGGGTTGGGAGAGTAGAGTCGTTGATGTGGATGACCGTGGTGAGGATATGTACCAAGAGAGACTGGTACAGAATTGGAAAAGTGGAAGAACAATGGAAGTAAGGGGAATAAGAGGCAGGTATTAGGACAGTATTTGAGGTAATCTGTGGATGGGCTTGGCAATAGAGTTGTTGTGCATGATGAACAGCGTGGTGGTGATTATGAAAAGGAAGTGGAAAGTTGGTGGGAAGAAGAAAGTTAAGAGTAATGTGAAAGAGAAGAGAGTGAGGCAATATTGGGAGGTGATTTTGAGGGAAAAAATGGAATGAGTTTAGTGGAGATGGATATAAGAAAGGAACGGAAGTGGTCATAGAGCGAAAGTGGGCTAAGAGGTGAAAAAAATATTGGCAAGCAAAATGGGTTGTGTGAGAGAATATTCAAATTGTATTTTAGGGGGGCTATAGAAGAGTTTGGAAGGAGGTTAAATAGATGGTAGACAAGGTGATGCGAGTGGGAACTGTCAAGTGAAGGCGCAAAGGGGATGGTGATAAAAAGAGTGGTTGATGGAGAAGGAGAGGAGTGTTTTTGAAGGTGTGTGTGAATGTGATGGATGATGAGGAGTTTAAGGGATGTTTGTCGAGGTGGGGACAAGGAGAAGAGGGGAAAATTGAGGTAAAAGAGAAGAGGAGTGAAAAGCTTTGGGAGTGAAAGCGGCAAAGGAGCAAGGAATGGTAATTGCAGCGAATTTATAAAAGGGGTTGACTGTATGGTTGAATGGTTGTGAAGTTTTTAAATGAAGTATGTATATGACTATTGGGTGGAGTGTTTACATGGATTGGGGAATGGGCCCATTTTCGTTTTCCTTGACCATAACTCGCAAAGGGGAAGAAAAGTGATTAAAATTACAATAATGGAATGTGGGAGGAAAGTTGTTAGAAGCAGTGAAAAGTTTTTATCAAGGATGTAAGGCATGTGTACGTGTAGGAAGAGAGGAAAGTGATTGGTTCTCAGTGAATGTAGGTTTGCGGCAGGGGTGTGTGATCTTCATGGTTGTTTAATTTGTTTATGGATGGGGTTGTTAGGGAGGTAAATGCAAGAGTTTTGGAAAGAGGGACAAGTATGAAGTCTGTTGGGGATGAGAGAGGTTGGGAAGTGAGTCAGTTGTTGTTCGCTGATGATACAGCGCTGGTGGCTGATTCATGTGAGAAACTGCAGAAGCTGGTGACAGAGTTTGGAAAAGTGTGTGGAAGAAGAAAGTTAAGAGTAAATGTGAATAAGAGCAAGGTTATTAGGTACAGTAGGGTTGAGGGTCAAGTCTGTTGGGGATGAGAGAGCTTGGGAAGTGAGTCAGTTGTTGTTCGCTGATGATACAGCGCTGGTGGCTGATTCATGTGAGAAACTGCAGAAGCTGGTGACAGAGTTTGGAAAAGTGTGTGGAAGAAGAAAGTTAAGAGTAAATGTGAATAACAGCAAGGTTATTAGGTACAGTAGGGTTGAGGGTCAAGTCAATTGGGAGGTGAGTTTGAATGGAGAAAAACTGGAGGAAGTGAAGTGTTTTAGATATCTGGGAGTGGATCTGGCAGCGGATGGAACCATGGAAGCGGAAGTGGATCATAGGGTGGGGGAGGGGGCGAAAATCCTGGGGGCCTTGAAGAATGTGTGGAAGTCGAGAACATTATCTCGGAAAGCAAAAATGGGTATGTTTGAAGGAATAGTGTTTCCAACAATGTTGTATGGTTGCGAGGCGTGGGCTATGGATAGAGTTGTGCGCAGGAGGATGGATGTGCTGGAAATGAGATGTTTGAGGACAATGTGTGGTGTGAGGTGGTTTGATCGAGTGACTAACGTAAGGGTAAGAGAGATGTGTGGAAATAAAAAGAGCGTGGTTGAGAGAGCAGAAGAGGGTGTTTTGAAGTGGTGTGGGCACATGGAGAGGATGAGTGAGGAAAGATTGACCAAGAGGATATATGTGTCGGAGGTGGAGGGAACAAGGAGAAGAGGGAGACCAAATTGGAGGTGGAAAGATGGAGTGAAAAAGATTTTGTGTGATCGGGGCCTGAACATGCAGGAGGGTGAAAGGAGGGCAAGGAATAGAGTGAATTGGAGCGATGTGGTATACCGGGGTTGACGTGCTGTCAGTGGATTGAATCAAGGCATGTGAAGCTTCTGGGGTAAACCATGGAAAGCTATGTAGGTATGTATATTTGCGTGTGTGGACGTATGTATATACATGTGTATGGGGGGGGGTGGGTTGGGCCATTTCTTTCGTCTGTTTCCTTGCGCTACCTCGCAAACGCGGGAGACAGCGACAAAGTATAATAAAATATAAATAAAAAGTTTGTTGAGTATTCCTGGTAAATTATATGGGAGGGTATTGATTGAGAGGGTGAAGGCATGTACAGAGCATCAGATTGGGGAAGAGCAGTGTGGTTTCAGAAGTGGTAGAGGATGTGTGGATCAGGTGTTTGCTTTGAAGAATGTATGTGAGAAATACTTAGAAAAGCAAATGGATTTGTATGTAGCATTTATGGATCTGGAGAAGGCATATGATAGAGTTGATAGAGATGCTCTGTGGAAGGTATTAAGAATATATGGTGTGGGAGGAAAGTTGTTAGAAGCAGTGAAAAGTTTTTATCGAGGATGTAAGGCATGTGTACGTGTAGGAAGAGAGGAAAGTGATTGGTTCTCAGTGAATGTAGGTTTGCGGCAGGGGTGTGTGATGTCTCCATGGTTGTTTAATTTGTTTATAGATGGGGTTGTTAGGGAGGTAAATGCAAGAGTTTTGGAAAGAGGGGCAAGTATGAAGTCTGTTAGGGATGAGAGAGCTGGGGAAGTGAGTCAGTTGTTGTTCGCTGATGATACAGCGCTGGTGGCTGATTCATGTGAGAAACTGCAGAAGCTGGTGACTGAGTTTGGTAAAGTGTGTGGAAGAAGAAAGTTAAGAGTAAATGTGAATAAGAGCAAGGTTATTAGGTACACTAGGGTTGAGGGTCAAGTCAATTGGGAGGTGAGTTTGAATGGAGAAAAACTGGAGGAAGTGAAGTGTTTTAGATATCTGGGAGTGGATCTGGCAGTGGATGGAACCATGGAAGCGGAAGTGGATCATAGGGTGGGGGAGGGGGCGAAAATCCTGGGAGCCTTGAAGAATGTGTGGAAGTCGAGAACATTATCTCGGAAAGCAAAAATGGGTATGTTTGAAGGAATAGTGGTTCCAACAATGTTGTATGGTTGCGAGGCGTGGGCTATGGATAGAGTTGTGCGCAGGAGGATGGATGTGCTGGAAATGAGATGTTTGAGGACAATGTGTGGTGTGAGGTGGTTTGATCGAGTGAGTAACGTAAGGGTAAGAGAGATGTGTGGAAATAAAAAGAGCGTGGTTGAGAGAGCAGAAGAGGGTGTTTTGAAGTGGTTTGGGCACATGGAGAGAATGAGTGAGGAAAGATTGACCAAGAGGATATATGTGTCGGAGGTGGAGGGAACGAGGAGAAGAGGGAGACCAAATTGGAGGTGGAAAGATGGAGTGAAAAAGATTTTGTGTGATCGGGGCCTGAACATGCAGGAGGGTGAAAGGAGGGCAAGGAATAGAGTGAATTGGAGCGATGTGGTATACCGGGGTTGACGTGCTGTCAGTGGATTGAATCAAGGCATGTGAAGCGTCTGGGGTAAACCATGGAAAGCTGTGTAGGTATGTATATTTGCGTGTGTGGACGTATGTATATACATGTGTATGGGGGGGGGTTGGGCCATTTCTTTCGTCTGTTTCCTTGCGCTACCTCGCAAACTCGGGAGACAGCGACAAAGTATAATAAAAATTTTTTTTTTTTTTTTATATATATATATATATATATATATATATATATATATATATATATATATATATATATATATATAGGACTGTCTAATGTCGCCATTGTTGTTGAGTATATAAGAATTCTGTCTGAAAGATGTATGACCTTACTTTCCCCTATGTAAAAGGCAAATAAGAGAATGACAGTCATAATATCCTACATGGTAAAGTATAAATCTGAAGAACTGATTAAGAATGAAGCTATAAGAAGGTAGTGGAACAAAACTGCTAGTGAAAAAAGCTTGTTAATATGGTATGGCCATGTATAGCAGATGACATGATAGTGAATTGCCTACAATACTATGGTTGAAAGTAAAATGTAAACCATATAAGAGATAGTAAAACAAAGTGAGTAAACTTCTAAAATTAGAGGTATTTCTCATGAAGATGCCAAGAGAATGAATGATAACTATGTGCATTAACAACAACTAAGTCAGGAATGTGAATGATCAAGAGGCAATGATACAGTATTGAAGGCAATGTTCACTTCTGCACACTTGAGGAGGATATAAGGGAGTGAGCTGAGAGGATGTACACAACTGATACACTCAATACACATAGGTGAAGTTACAGAAACTACAGCTAAACCTCATAACAATGAAAATGCAGCAAGCTTATAACTAGTCTTTTGTTCATAGATAGTTGAGTGCTTAGCTTGTTTTTTGTTTGTTTATCTTGCTTAATTTACAGCTCATTTCTAAACTGGTATATATTCTATGTAATAAACAAACCTGAGGCAAATGAACACAGAATGCTTTGTAACCAACAAAATTAAGCATGAAACTTTTCATGCGTCCTTTTATCAAACCAGTTACTAAATTCTCAGTGGTTACTGCAAGAAAGAAGAAAGCTGAGAGTAAATGTGAATAAGAGCAAGGTTATTAGGTATAGTAGGGTTGAGGGACAAGTCAATTGGGAGGTAAGTTTGAATGGAGAAAAACTGGAAGTGAAGTGTTTTAGATATCTGGGAGTGGATTTGGCAGCGGATGGACCCATGGAAGCAGAAGTGAATCATAGGATGGGGGAGGGGGCGAAAGTTCTGAGAGTGTTGAAGAATGTGTGGAAGTCGAGAAGATTATCTCGGAAAGCAAAAATGGGTATGTTTGAAGGAATAGTGGTTCCAACAATGTTATATGGTTGCGAGGCGTGGGCTATAGATAGAGTTGTGCATAGGAGGGTGGAGGTGCTGGAAATGAGATGTTTGAGGACAATATGTGGTGTGAGGTGGTTTGATTGAGTAAGTAATAGTAGGGTAAAAGAGATGTGTGGTAATAAGATTGAGTAAGTAATAGTAGGGTAAAAGAGATGTGTGGTAATAAAAATAGTGTGGTTGAGAGAGCAGAGGAGGGTGTTTTGAAATGGTTTGGTCATATGGAGAGAATGGGTGAGGAAAGATTGACCAAGAGGATATATGTGTAAGAGGTGGAGGGAACAAGAAGTGGGAGACGAAATTGGAGGTGGAAAGATGGAGTGAAAATGATTTTGAGTGATTGGTGCCTGAACATGCAGGAGGATGAAAGGCATGTAAGGAATAGAGTAAATTGGAACGATGTGGTATACCGCCGTCGACATGCTGTCAATGGATTGAACCAGGGCGTGTGAAGCATCTGGGGTAAACCATGGAAAGTTCTGTGGGGCCTGGATGTGGAAAGGGAGCTGTGGTTTTGGTGCATTATTACATGACAGCTAGAGACTGAGTGTGAACGAATGTGGCCTTTGTTGTCTTTTCCTAGCGCCACCTCCCACACATGAGCAGGTAGGGGATTGTTATTTCATGTGTGGCAGGGTGGCGATGGTAATGAATAAAGCCAGACAGTATGAATTATGTACATGTGTATATATGTATATGTCTGTGTGTGTATATATATATATGTATACGTTGAGATGTATAGATATGTATATGTGCGTGTGTGGACATGTATGTATATACATGTGTATATGGGTGGGTTGGACTATACTTTCATCTGTTTCCTTGCGCTACCTTGCTAACGCGGGAGACAGCGACAAAGCGACAAAGAAATATATATATATATATATATATATATATATATATATATATATATATATATATATATATATATATATATATATATATATATATTATCCCTGGGGATAGGGGAGAAAGAATACTTCCCACGTATTCCCTGCGTGTCGTAGAAGGCGACTAAAAGGGGAGGGAGCGGGGGGCTGGAAATCCTCCCCTCTCGTTTTTTTTTTTTTAATTTTCCAAAAGAAAGAACAGAGAATTGGGCCAGGTGAGGGTATTCCCTCAAGGCCCAGTCCTCTGTTCTTAACGCTACCTCGCTAATGCGGGAAATGGCGAATAGTTTGAAAGAAAATATATATATATATATGTATATATATATATATATATATATATATATATATATATATATATATATGTATATATATATTTTTTTTTTGCTTTGTCGCTGTCTCCCGCATTTTCGAGGTAGCGCAAGGAAACAGACGAAAGAAATGGCCCAACCCACCCCCATACACATGTATATACATACACGTCCACACACGCAAATATACATACCTACACAGCTTTCCATGGTTTACCCCAGACGCTTCACATGCCCTGATTCAATCCACTGACAGCACTTCAACCCCAGTATACCACATCGCTCCAATTCACTCTATTCCTTGCCCTCCTTTCACCCTCCTGCATGTTCAGACCCCGATCACACAAAATCTTTTTCACTCCATCTTTCCACCTCCAATTTGGTCTCCCACTTCTCCTTGTTCCCTCCACCTCCGACACATATATCCTCTTGGTCAATCTTTCCTCACTCATTCTCTCCATGTGCCCAAACCATTTCAAAACACCCTCTTCTGCTCTCTCAACCACGCTCTTTTTATTTCCACACATCTCTCTTACCCTTACGTTACTTACTCGATCAAACCACCTCACACCACACATTGTCTTCAAACATCTCATTTCCAGCACATCCACCCTCCTGCGCACAACTCTATCCATAGCCCACGCCTCGCAACCATACAAAATTGTTGAAACCACTTTTCCTTCAAACATACCCATTTTTGCTTTCCGAGATAATGTTCTCGACTTCCACACATTCTTCAAGGCTCCCAGGATTTTCGCCCCCTCCCCCACCCTATGATCCACTTCCGCTTCCATGGTTCCATCCGCTGCCAGATCCACTCCCAGATATCTAAAACACTTCACTTCCTCCAGTTTTTCTCCATTCAAACTCACCTCCCAATTGACTTGACCCTCAACCCTACTGTACCTAATAACCTTGCTCTTATTCACATTTACTCTTAACTTTCTTCTTCCACACACTTTACCAAACTCAGTCACCAGCTTCTGCAGTTTCTCACATGAATCAGCCACCAGCGCTGTATCATCAGCGAACAACAACTGACTCACTTCCCAAGCTCTCTCATCCCCAACAGACTTCATACTTGCCCCTCTTTCCAAAACTCTTGCATTCACCTCCCTAACAACCCCATCCATACACAAATTAAACAACCATGGAGACATCATACACCCTTGCCGCATCACTTTCCTCTCTTCCTACACGTACACATGCCTTACAACCTCGATAAAAACTTTTCACTTCTTCTAACAACGTGCCTCCCACACCATATATTCTTAATACCTTCTACAGGGCATCTCTATCAACTACATCATATGCCTTCTCCAGATCCATAAATGCTACATACAAATCCATTTGCTTTTCTAAGTATTTCTCACATACATTCTTCAAAGCAAACACCTGATCCACACATCCTCTACCACTTCTGAAACCACACTGCTCTTCCCCAATCTGATGCTCTGGACATGCCTTCACCCTCTCAATCAATACCCTCCCATATAATTTACCAGGAATACTCAACAAACTTATACCTCTGAAATTTGAGCACTCACTCTTATCCCCTATGCCTTTGTCCAGTGGCACTATGCACGCATTCTGCCAATCCTCAGGCACCTCACCATGAGTCATACATACATTAAATAACCTTACCAACCAGTCAATAATACAGTCACCCCCTTTTTTAATAAATTCCACTGCAATACCATCCAAACCTGCTGCCTTGCCGGCTTTCATCATCCGCAAAGCTTTTACTACCTCTTCTCTGTTTACCAAATCATTTTCCCTAACCCTCTCACTTTGCACACCACCTCGACCAACACACCCTACATCTGCCACTCTATCATCAAACACATTCAACAAACCTTCAAAATACTCACTCCATCTCTTTCTCACATCACCACTACTTGTTATCACCTCCCCATTTGCACCCTTCACTGAAGTTCCCATTTGCTCCCTTGTCTTATGCACTTTATTTACCTCCTTCCAGAACATCTTTTTATTCTCTCTAAAATTTAATGATACTCTCTCACCCCAACCCTCATTTGCCCTCTTTTTCACCTCTTGCACCTTTCTCTTGACCTCCTGTCTCTTTCTTTTATACATCTCCCACTCAATTGCATTTTTTCCCTGCAAAAATTGTCCAAATGCCTCTCTCTTCTCTTTCACTAATAATCTTACTTCTTCATCCCACCACTCACTACCCTTTCTAATCAACCCACCTCCCACTCTTCTTATGCCAGAAGCATCTTTTGCGCAATCCATCACTGATTCCCTAAATACATCCCATTCCTCCCCCACTCCCCTTACTTCCATTGTTCTCACCTTTTTCCATTCTGTACTCGGTCTCTCCTAGTACTTCCTTACACAAGTCTCCTTCCCAAGCTCACTTACTCTCACCACCCTCTTCACCCCAACATTCACTCTTCTTTTCTTAAAACCCATACAAATCTTCACCTTAGCCTCCAGAAGATAATGATCAGACATCCCTCCAGTTGCACCTCTCAGCACATTAACATCCAAAAGTCTCTCTTTCGCGCGCCTGTCAATTAACACGCCTGCCAATATTCCTGTTTCATGATAAGAGAAGTGGACCAGGCAGTATGATACAGTAGTTAAATTGATGAAAACTGCTATTGACGTTTGTGTAAATGAATTATACATTTCCCTTTTCCATAGCCAGAGGTTGAACCATTATGTGACATTCATTTTTTTCATTTCATTTCAAGCTAGAAGTTTGTTTTCTAAATTATCTCTTACATTTTTCATATGTATATATATGTATATGTGTGTATGTGTGTATATGTGCGTATGTATGTGTATATGTATATATATATGCATATATATGTATATTATCCCTGGGGATAGGGGTGAAAGAATACTTCCCACGCATTCCTCGCGTGTCGTAGAAGCCGACTAGACGGGACGGGAGCGAGGGGCCAGAAATCCTCCCCTCCTTGTATTTTTTAACTTTCTAAAATGGGAAACAGAAGAAGGAGTCACGCGGGGAGTGCTCATCCTCCTCGAAGCCTCAGACTGGTGTGTCTAAATGTGTGTGGATGTAAGCAAGATGTGAAAAAAGGAGAGATAGGTAGTATGTTTGAGGAAAGGAACCTGGATGTTTTGGCTCTGAGTGAGACAAAGCTCAAGGGTAAAGGGGAAGAGTGGTTTGGGAATGTCTTGGGAGTAAAGTCAGGGGTTAGTGAGAGGACAAGAGCAAGGGAAGGAGTAGCAGTACTCCTGAAACAGGAGTTGTGGGAGTATGTGATAGAATGTAAGAAAGTAGATTCTTGATTAATATGGGTAAAACTGAAAGTTGATGGAGAGAGATGGGTGATTATTGGTGCATATGCACCTGGGCATGAGAAGAAAGATCATGAGAGGGAAGTGTTTTGGGAGCAGCTGAATGAGTGTGTTAGTGGTTTTGATGTATGAGACCGGGTTATAGTGATGGGTGATTTGAATGCAAAGGTGAGTAATGTGGCAGTTGAGGGAATAATTGGTATACATGGAGTGTTCAGTGTTGTAAATGGAAATGGTGAAGAGCTTGTAGATTTATGTGCTGAAAAAGGACTGATGATTGGGAATACCTGGTTTAAAAAGTGAGATATACATAAGTATACGTATGTAAGTAGGAGAGATGGCCAGAGAGCGATATATATATATATATATATATATATATATATATATATATATATATATATATATATATGTGGAAGGTATTAAGAATATATGGTGTGGAAGGCAAGTTGTTAGAAGCAGTGAAAAGTTTTTATCGAGGATGTAAGGCATGTGTACGTGTAGGAAGAGAGGAAAGTGATTGGTTCTCAGTGAATGTAGGTTTGCGGCAGGGGTGTGTGATGTCTCCATGGCTGTTTAATTTGTTTATGGATGGGGTTGTTAGGGAGGTGAATGCAAGAGTTTTGGAAAGAGGGGCAAGTATGAAGTCTGTTGGGGATGAGAGAGCTTGGGAAGTGAGTCAGTTGTTGTTCGCTGATGATACAGCGCTGGTCGCTGATTCATGTGAGAAACTGCAGAAGCTGGTGACTGAGTTTGGTAAAGTGTGTGAAAGAAGAAAGTTAAGAGTAAATGTGAATAAGAGCAAGGTTATTAGGTACAGTAGGGTTGAGGGTCAATTCAATTGGGAGGTGAGTTTGAATGGAGAAAAACTGGAGGAAGTGAAGTGTTTTAGATATCTGGGAGTGGATCTGGCAGCGGATGGAACCATGGAAGCGGAAGTGGATCATAGGGTGGGGGAGGGGGCGAAAATCCTGGGAGCCTTGAAGAATGTGTGGAAGTCGAGAACATTATCTCAGAAAGCAAAAATGGGTATGTTTGAAGGAATAGTGGTTCCAACAATGTTGTATGGTTGCGAGGCGTGGGCTATGGATAGAGTTGTGCGCAGGAGGATGGATGTGCTGGAAATGAGATGTTTGAGGACAATGTGTGGTGTGAGGTGGTTTGATCGAGTAAGTAACGTAAGTGTAAGAGAGATGTGTGGAAATAAAAACAGCGTGGTTGAGAGAGCAGAAGAGGGTGTTTTGAAATGGTTGGGCACATGGAGAGAATGAGGAAAGATTGACCAAGAGGATATATGTGTCGGAGGTGGAGGGAACGAGGAGAAGAGGGAGACCAAATTGGAGGTGGAAAGATGGAGTGAAAAAGATTTTGTGTGATCGGGGCCTGAACATGCAGGAGGGTGAAAGGAGGGCAAGGAATAGAGTGAATTGGAGCGATGTGGTATACCGGGGTTGACGTGCTGTCAGTGGATTGAATCAAGGCATGTGAAGCGTCTGGGGTAAACCATGGAAAGCTGTGTAGGTATGTATATTTGCGTGTTTGGACTTATGTATATACATGTGTATGGGGGTGGGTTGGGCCATTTCTTTCTTCTGTTTCCTTGCGCTACCTCGCAAACGCGGGAGACAGCGACAAAGCAAAAAAAAAATATATATATATATATATATATATATATATATATATATATATATATATATATATATATATATATATATATATATATATATATATATATACATATATATATATACATATATATGAAATGACAACCCCATCTCCCCGCATGCATGCAAGGTGTCTCTAGAAAAAGACAATAAAGGTCACATTCGTTCATACTCGGTCTCTTGCTGTCATGTATAATGCACCGAAACCATAGCTCCCTCTCCACATCCAGGCCCCACAAACCTTTTCATGGTTTACGCCAGACACTTCACATGCCTTGGTTCAACCCATTGACAGCACTTCGACCCCTGTATATCAAATTGTTCCAATTTACTCTATTCCTTGCACAACTTTCACCCTCCTGCATGTTCATGCCCCGATCACTCAAAATCTTTTCCATTCCATCTTTCCGCCTCCAATTTGGTCTCCCACTTCTCCTCGTTCCCTCCACCTCTGACACATATATTCTCTTTGTCAATCTTTCCTCACTCATTGTCTCCATGAGGTAGTGCTAGGAAAGAGGCGAGGCATGGCTGAACCCACCCACATATAAATACATGTACATAAACGCCCACATACTTGTACATATACATATGTATGCATTTCACTGTAGTCATACGTATACATACACAGACTTATACATATATATACATGTACATATTCATATATACACTTGTACATATTCGTATTTGCTGTCTCCATCCATTCGTGTCGCCATCCCACCACACATTAAATAGCATATTCCTTCAATCATGTTCAATTTTGCTCTCCCTGATAATGTTCTCTCATTCCATATGTTCTTCAGCGCTCCCAGGACGTTCGTCCCTTCCCCTCTCCTATGAGTCCTTCTGCTTCTATGGTTCCATTTGTTGCCATGTCCACTCCCAGATGTCTGAAACACTTGACTTTCTCCACTTTTTCAAACTCGTTTCACAGTTATTTTGTCCCTCAACCCTGTTAAACCCAATAACTTTGCTTTTATTTATATTTACACTCGATTCTCTCTTTTCACACACACTTCCAAACTCAGTTAACTTTCAAAGTTTCTCACTCAAATTCACCACCAGAGCTGTATCATCAGCAAACAACTAACTCACCCGTAAACAAATTGAACAACCATGGTAAAATCACACCCTTGCCTAAGCCAACCTTCACTTGAAACCATTCACCCTCCTCTCTTCCTACCCATACATAGGCCTTACATTTTTGATAAAAACCTCTCATTCTTCTAGGAGCTTTTCTCTTGCACTGCACATCTATATGGACCCTGTCATATGCCTTGTTTAGATTCATAAATGCATCTTACAAGTCCATCTGTCTTTCAGAGATTTTCTTGCACATTTTTTAAAGCAAACACTTGATCCACACATCCTGTACCACTTTTGAAACCATACTGCTACTACCCTGGAGTTGGTGAGAGGACAAGAGCTAAAGAAGGAATAGCATTACTTCTGAAACAGGAGTTGTGGAAGTATGTGACAGCATGTACAGAAATAAATTCTTGATGTGGGTAAGATTAAAAGTAGATGGGGAGAGATGGATGATTATTAGTGTTCATGTACCAGGCCATGAGAAGAAGGATCATATGAGGCACATGTTTTGGGAGTAGCTGAGTGAGTGTGTTTGCAGTTTTGATATAAGAGACCAGGAATTAGTGATGGGTGATTTAGATACAAAGGTGACTTATGTAACAGTAGATGGAATGATTAGAAATGAACTGCCTGTGGAGTTGTTTGCTGATAAAGGACTGGTGATTGGGGACACCTGGTTTAAAATGAAGGATATACACAAGTATATGTATGTGAGTAGGAGAGATGGTCACTGGGCATTATTTAATTATATAGTAATTGATAAACATTTAAGAGAGACTTTTGGATGTAATTGTGCTGAGAGGGGCAGCTGGTGGGATTTCTGATCATTATCCTGTGGAAGCGAGGGTGAAGATTTGTAGAGGTTTTTGAAAAAGAGGTGACACTGGCCATGAGAAGAGTGATGAAGGTAAGTGAGCTTGAAAAGGAGACTTGTGTGAAGAAATACCTAGAGAGAGATTGAGTGGAGAATGGCAAAAGGTGAGGGTAAGTAAAGCAAGGGGAGTGGGTGAGGAATCAAAGGTACTGAGGAAGCAGTGATGGCATATGCAAGAGATGCATGTAGCATGGAAAAGGTGGGAGGTGGGCAGAATAGAAAAGGCAGTTAGTGGTGGGATGAAGTAAAGTTGCTAGTGAAAGAGAAAAGAGAGATGTTCGGGCATTACTTATATGGAAGGAGTACAAATTATTACATGTACAAGAGAAAGTGTAGCGAGGTCAAGAGGAGGTGCAGGAGCTGAAAAAGGGCAAATGAGAGTTGGGGTGAGTGAGTATCAGTAGATTTTTGGGAAGATAAGATGTTTTGGAAGGAGGTAAATAATGTGCAGAAAACAAGAGATTAATGAGAATTCAGTGGAGGGCAAAAGGGGAAGTGATGATGGGAACTGATGAAGTATAGAGATGGAGCAAGAATTTTGAAGGACTGTTAAATGTGTTTGATGTTAGAGTAGCAGATGTATGATGTTTGGGTTAAGGTGGTATGCAAAGTGAGAGAGTCATGGAAAGTGGATTGGTGAAGATGAGAAGTGGTGAAAGTTTTGTATAAGATGAAATGCAGCAAGGTGGCTGGAGTGGATGGTATTGCAGTCAAATTTAATGAGAAAGGGGGTGACTGTTGTTGTTAATTGGTTGTTAAGAATTTTCATTGTGTATATGGATCATGGTGAGGTGCATGAGGATTGATAGAATGAATGTATAGTCCCACTGTATAAACACAAGTGAGATAAAGGTGAGCATTCAAACTACAGAGGTACAAGTTAATTGAGAATACCTGGTAAGTTGTATGGGAGGGTATTGAGTGGGAGAGTAAAGACATTTACAAAACATCAGATTGGGGAGGAGCAGTGTGGTTTCAGAAGTGGTAGAAGGTGTGTAGATATGTGGATCAGGTGTTTGTTTTAAAGAATGTGTGAGAAATACTGAGACACAGATAGATTTGTATGTGGCATTTATGGGTCTGGAGAGAGCATGTGATAAGGTTGAAAGGGATATTTTGTGGAAGGTCATAAGAATATATGATGTGGAAGGAAAGCTGCTAGAAGCAGTGAGAAGTTTTTATCAAGAATGTAAGGCATGTGTACGAGTTGCAAGAGGGGAAATTAAATGGTACTAAGTGAAGGTTGGTCTGTGTCATGGGTGTGTGATGTCACTATGTTTTTTCAATTTGTCTATGGCTGGGATGGTTAGGGAGGTAAATGCAAATCTTGGCAAGAGGAGTGAGTTTGCTGTCTGTTGGGTGATGAAAGGGCCTGGAAAGTGTCTTTTGTTTTTTGCTGATGATTCAGCACTGGTGGCAGATTTGAATGAGAAACTGCAGAAGTCAGTGAGTGAGTCTTTTAAGAGTGTGTGAAAGGAGAAAGTTGAGGGTGAATGTGAATAAAAGCAGGGTTACTAGATTTACCAGGGTTAAGGGATAGGTCAGCTAGGGTGTGAGTTTGAATGGAGAAATCTTGGAGGAAGTGAAGTGTTTTAGGTACATGGGAGTGGACATGGCAGTGAATGGAATCATGTAAGCAGAAGTGAGTCATAAGAATGGGAAGGAGGCAAAGATTGTAGGAGTGCTGAAGAATATGTGGAAGGAGGTATTGTTATTTGGGTGGGCAGAAATTAACATGTTTGAAGGAATAGTAGTTCCAATATTATTATATGTAGGCTTTGGCTATAGATGAGACTGTGAAGAGGAGGGTGATTGTGTTGGAAATGAAATGTTTGAGGACATGTTGTGTGAGGAGGGTATGATTGAGTTACTAATGAAAGGTAAGAGAGATGTATTGAAAAGTGTGTGGTTGAGAGAGCAGAAGTGAGTATGCTGAAATGGTTTGGACATATGGAGAGAATGAGTAAGGAGAGGTTGACAGAGAAGATATATTTGTCAGAAGCATAGGGAACAAAGAGAATGGGGAGTCCAAATTGGAAGTAGATTGGTGGAGTGAAAATTATTTTTAGTGATGGGGTATGAAGATGCAGAAGTGTGAAAGGTGTGTGTGGGATAGAGTGAATTGGAATGATGTGATATACTGGGATTGACATGCTGTCAGTGGACTGAACCAGGGCATGTGAAGTGTTAGAGGTAAACCATGGAAAGCCTGGCCCAGGTAACCAATTTTTCAACTTATCAGCCAACCCCTGTGGGAGGATCAACAGCCAGGTTGACTGTGGACCAACTGCTGCAACTGAAATTCAAACGTATGTGCTCTAAACCAGGCAGCCCATGAATGCTTCATGGTCTGCAACACTAACTGGCTATACCAAGATGATCTTGGTTTTTACACTTTAACTTATATTTCTCTGTGAATCATGACAATACAAAATCCATTTTGCATACATTACGAATTACATACATCTAGATTTGATGAAAAGTAAGACTAATACGTGAAATCTTAAGACTGAAAGCAATGGGTAAATGCTGAGTCTTTCATATCAGTCAATGCTGTCCAAATCTTGGAGGTTTTGGCCCTTCTCAGTCATAAGCCAATAGTGGACAAAAACTGGTGTAGCTGAGCTGACTGATGGAAATGTTGGGCATTTCCACCTCATCACTAAATGGTACCTCTGGGGCATTTATAACTAGTATTCATTGATATTTTCAAACTCACTCCCATCTCAGACACACCAAAATGGCTTCAATTTCTCCATTAGTTGCAGCTCTCTTTTCTTGATACTCCTGATTGCATTGGCAAATCAAAACATTTTGGAAATAACAAGAAAAACCTTGAAAAAACATTACCTATTTATTTTGTACCCTCTGACCTTTGTTGGCATAGAATGGAAAATACAGGGACTTCTTGATTTATGCATATTTGATTCATGGGTTGACAGCATGATGGTGTAGCGTTGCCAATGCAGAGTGAAAATTGTGCATACACGGTACGGATACAGTCTGTAGTCATGGAGTGCTACAATATTTCTGTTGTACAGTATGCTGTATATTGCATGTGTTTTGTCCCTTGCATCATGCCACTAAAGTATATTTTAAGTTTTCCTGGTACCAGTTGTGCATAGAAGCACAAGGCCCTCACTAATGAGGTTAAAATGGATGTGCTCAAATGTTATGAGAGATGTGAATGAACAACTGATATGAAGCATGCCCTTGGACCACTGAACGTACTGAGTGGAGTGTTCGCTATAGTGCAGAGAAGATCAAGGAGAGTGCTAAGAGTGGAACATTAATCAAAGCATCTAAAATCTCCCATTCACAAAGATTGATTATGCAGAGAATAGAATTAATGTTGTGCACATGGATCATACTCAAAATTCATTAAAATGTTTCTTTCAGCAAAGATATTTGGAACAAATCTTGGTTGGTTTGAGAATTATAGGAAATGCCACTCATAGCCACAACATTTAAGAAGAGGCTAACTGAAGCATTTCATCACATTGACCTTGGTTTTACTACATTTGATGAGGATGACCTAAACACAGAATACAGTTCAGTGGTGGCTCGAAAACATCCCAGCTGATGTCAAGAGCTGTTAAGAAATCCATCAGGAGAAGACAATGAAGGCTAAACAGACAACACTAGATTTCTTTTTATAGAAGAAGTACCCTTATAAGGAGGACCAACCATCAACATCTAGTGACGTAATAGCTCACTTAACCATCACCACCCTCTTTCACAGCTACAATATCTGACCCAGATGACTCCCATCCCTAGTAACTCCTCCACTCACCTCCCTCCTCTCCATCAGCACCAGCAAGCAATTCAGGAAGAGCAGGAAGTGTTGGAAGTATGTTTGTTATTTTTTACATTTGTTATAGAATTCATAGAACAGTATGTAAATTATTTTATTTATATATATTATACTTAATCGCCGTCTCCCAAGTTAACGAGGTAGCGCAAGGAAACAGACAAAAGAATGGCACACCCAACCCACATACACATGTATATACATAAATGCCCACACTTGCACATATACATACCTATACATTTCAGTCTATACATACATATACATACACAGACATATACATATTGGAAAGGATCACAATTTTGCACATGATCAAGTACATTCCTATGAGTCCATGGGGAAAATGAAACATGATAAGTTCTCAAGTGCACTTTTGTGTAATAATCACTTCATCAGGAAAGATACAGGAAAGAAATATAAGTCAGTTGATATACAACGAAGAGATGTAGCTAGGACGCCATTTGGTAAACATGGCGTCCTAGCTACATCTCTTCATTGTATATCAACTGACTTCTATTTCTCTCTTGTATCTCCCCTGATGATGTGATCATTACACGAAAGTGCACTTGGGAACTTATTGTGTTTCATTTTCCCTGTGGACTCATGGGAACATATACATATATACACATGTACATATTCATACTTGCTGCCTTCTTCCATTCCCATCGCCACCCTGAAACACATGAAATAGCATTCCCCCACCATTTACACGCGAGGTAGCACTAGGAAGATAAAAAAGTACACATTCGTTCACACTCAGTCTCTAGATGTCATGTGTAATGAACTGAAACCACTGCTCCATTTCCACACTCAGGCCCCACAAAACTTTCCATGGTTTACTCCAGACATTTTGCATGCCCTGGTTCAGTCCATTGACAGCACGTCAACCCTGGTATACCACATCGTTCCAATGTACTCTATTCCTTGCACGCCTTTCACCCTCCTGTACGTTCAGGTCCTGATCGCTCAAAATCCTTTTCACTCCATCCCTCCTCCTCCAATTTGGTCTCCCACTTCTCGTTCCCTCTACCTCAGACACATATATCCTTTGTCAATCTTTCCTCACTCATTCTCTCCATGTGACCAAACCATGGCAACACACCCTCTTCTGCTCTCTCAACCACACTTTTTATTACCACACACTCTGTTACCCTTTCATTACCTACTCGATCAAACCACCTCACACCACATGTTGTCCTCAAACATTTCATTTCCAACACATCCACCCTCCTCCACACAACCTTATCTATAGCCCATGCCTCACAACCATATAGCATTGTTGGAACCACTATTCCTTTAAACATACGTATTTTTGCTCTCCAAGATAATGTTGACCCCTTCCACATATTCTTCAACGCTCCCAGAACCTTCACCCCCTCCCCCACCCTGTGACTCACTCCCACTTCCATGGTTCCATCTGCTGCTAAATCCACTTCCAGACATGTAAAAGACTTCACTTCCTCTAGTTTTTCTCCATTGAAGCTTACCTCCCAATTAACTTGTCCCTCAACCCTACTGAACCTAATAACCTTGCTCTTATTCACATTTACTCTCAGCTTTCTTCTTTCACACACTTTACCAAACTCAGTCACCAACTAATGCAGTTTCTCACCCAAATCAGCCACCAGCACTGTATTATCAGAGAACAACAACTGACTCACTTCCCAAGCTCTCTCATCCACAACAGACTGCATACTTGCCATTCTCTCCAAAACTCTTGCGTTTACCTCCCTAACCACCCCATCCATAAACAAATTAAACAACCATGGAGCCATCATGCACCCCAGCCACAAACCAACATTCACTGGATAACAATCACTTTCCTTGCATCCTTAATAAAACCTTTTCAATGCTTCTAGCAACTTACCTCCCACATCATATACTCTTGATACCTTCCACAAAGCATCTCTATCGACCCTATCATATGCCTTCTCCAGCTCCATAAATGCTACGTGCAAATCCATCTGTTTTCTTAAATATTTCTCACATGCATTCATCAAAGCAAACATCTGATCCACACATCCTCTACCACTTCTGAAACCACACTGGTCTTCCCCAATCTGATGCTCTGTACATGCCTTTACCCTCTCAATCAATACCCTCCCATAGAATTTCTTTGGAATACCCGACAAACTTATACCTCTGTAATTTGAGCACTCACTCTTATCCCCTTTGCCTTTGTACAATGGCACTATGCATGCATTCTGCCAATCCTCAGGCACTTCACCATGAACCATACATATACTGAATATCCTTACCAACCAATCAACAACACAGTTACCCTCTTTCTTGATAAGTTCCACTGCAATAGCATCCAAACCTGCAGCCTTGCCCGCTTTCATCTTTTGCAAAGATTTCACTTCCTCTTCTCTGTTTACCAAACCATTCTCCTTAACCCTCTCACTTCGCACACCACCTCGACCAAAACACCCTATATCTGCCACTTTATCATCAAACACATTCAACAAACCTTCAAAGTCCTCACTCCATCTCCTTCTCACATCACCACTACTTGTTATTACCTCCCCATTAGCCCCCTTCACCAGTGTTCCCATTTGTTCTCTTGTCTTATGCACATTATTTTTCTCCTTCCAAAACATCTTTTTATTCTCCCTAAAACTTAATGATACCCTCTCACCCCAACTCTTATTTGCCCTCTTTTTCACCCCTTGCACCTTTCTCTTGACCTGCCACTTTCTTTTATATATCTCCCAGTCATTTGCACTACTTCCCTGCAAAAATTGTCCAAATGCCTGTCTCTCTTCTTTCACTAACAATCTTACTTCTTCATCCGACCACTCACTCCCCTTTGTAGTCTGCCCACCTCCCAACTTTCTCATGCCACAAGCATCTTTTGTGCAAGTCATCATAACTTCCTTAAATACACCCCATTCCTCTCCTACTCCCCTTATGTCATTTGGTCTCACCTTTTTCCATTCTGCACTCAGTCTCTCCTGGTACTTCCTCACACAAGTCTCCTTTCCAAGCTCACTTACTTTCACCACTCTCTTCACCCCAACATTCTCTCTTCTTTTCTGAAAACCTCTACAAATCTTCTCATCCTTCCAACTGCCCCTCTCTCTACATTAACATCCGAAAGTCTCTCTTTCACATGCACCTATCAATTAACACGTATACTTATGTATACTTATGTATGCTTATGTATATCTCTTTTTTAAACCAGGTATTCCCAATCACCTTTCCTTTTTCAGCATTAATCTAGAAGCTCTTCACCATTTCCATTTACAGCACTGAACACCCCATGTACACTGATTATACCCTCAACTGCCACATTACTCACCTTTGCATTCAAATCACCCATAACTGAAACCTGGTCTCTTGCATCAAAGCTGCTAATACACTCACTCAGCTGCTTCCAAAACACTTTTCTCTCATGATCTTTTCTCATGACCAGGTGCAAAGCACCAATGATCACCCATCTCTCTCCATCTACTTCTAGTTTTACCCATATCAGTCTAGAGTTTACTTTCTTATACTCTATCACATACTCCCATAACTCCTACTTTAGGAGTAGTGCTACTCCTTCCTTTGCTCTTGTCCTCTCTCCAACCCCTGACTTTACTCCTAAGACATTCCCAAACCACACTTTCCCTTTACCCTTGAGCTTCGTCCCACTCAGAGCCAAAACATCCTGATTCCTTTCCTCAAACATACTACCTACCTATCCTTTTTCTCATCTTGGTTACATCCACATACGTTTAAACACCCCAATCTGAGCCTTCAAGGAGGATGAGCACCCCTCATGACTCCTTCTTCTGTTTCCTCTTTTAGAAAGTTAAGTACAAGGAGGGGAGGGTTTCTAGCCCCCTGCTCCCACCTCCTTTAGTTGCCTTCTACAATACATGGGGAATAAGTGGGAAGTATGCTTTCTCCCCTATCCCCAGGAAATTATAGTATTTTATATTTCCCATTACTAGTATACTGTAGTTTTTCATTGGTATAATATTCGATACTGTCTTATTGATAATGAAACTCCCTCAGTTACATTACTTACATTATTTGATTTACTGATTTTTTCATTAATGTGATCATTTTCAAGAACTTAACTATCATTTAAAGTAAGAGGTTTGTGTATAAAACAGTAGGAATGGATGAATGGAACAAGCTAGATGAAATATTGTGATTGCTTATCATATACATAATTTTATAAAGGCTCTGTGATGGTAAATTAAGTTAGAGAAGGGACTCCACAAATTTAGAACTCCATATTTATGCTAAAAAAATGATACTACAGAACAGTTTAGGTATGATGTCAGTCTCATCGCTCTCTGATAATTTGCCTCCTTCCTTACAAGTAATGTTCCTACTCTATTGTGCATGACCAATGGCTAATGTCCTCCTTTCCCCTTATTTCTTGGCTTTACCTATCCTTTCTTGCCAAAATTAGGCCTCTTTTTTTCCCCACATCTTTGCTTACCTATATCTTCAACCCTGTTAACATGTTTTATGATATATTTGTTTTTCAGTAAAGATTTATTTAAAACCGTTGCTTTCTTATTTTCTCAGCTTGCTTCAGTGGTTTGGGAATCGCTTTATCACCTACCCTTCAGCCCATATGCTGGTAACTGGATAGAAAGGTTAAGGAAGATCAGAAAGATCCGTGAAATTGTACTCCAAGACATTGGTAATAGGTCAAAGTGGGAGAAACCTCGAGAGTTGATAGATTTTACAGATTTAGTTGTAAGAAAAAGTAGAACTGGCGGCAGTGAACATCGGATATATTCCACAGAATGATTTAGAAATGGAAAGAGGGCAAGTGATTATGCAATGGGGTAAAATGTTCTTTTTTCTCTATAGAATGCATTTTATATGATTACCGGTCATTTTAGTGAGGAAAAATTAAAGAGAGTTTGATTTATGATGGCTCAGCATTTGCTAATTTCCATTTCGAATTGCGTGATTTTTACTGTATTTATTATGCTGTTTTATGGCAATGCTGTTGTTACATGATAAATTTTAGGTTGCATCAGTAAGCTATTGCACATGATAAAGATTTATGTATGTTACTTTTTGTCGGGAAAGATGTATATGTCTGCCATTTTGAGGTTATTAAATGAATTTTGTATTAAGAAGAGTTTTAATTTCCTTTACAACTTGTTTCCGTTTGAACTAGAGACTTAATTGTAAAGTCTTCCTCTTTGTTGTTTGTAATGATAAATGGTTTGAGGTTTGATGTTGAAAGTTATTTTCAGGGTAAATCTAGGTCAGACTCATGATGGGCATGTGAAATTTATGGCAGATTCTTACATTATGGGAGACATTGTTAAGGTGTATGTGAAGATCTGTAAATCCAGTACATTCAGATAAGTGTGATTCATTGTGAAGTTATAGGTATAAATTTAAGTTAGAGGGATAGATTGGAACTGCTAATTGAAAAATTCAGACAAGTAGGTAAAGTAGTATGCTTTGTAAAGAAAACATGATTGGGATTATAGCTGGTGAAAATCAGGCTTGGCAGTGGAAAATAATTTTGCTACAGCTGCTTGATTTAAGATGGAAAATGATAAATGAAAAGTTTTTGGCTGTTAAAATATATCTCTCAGAAAGGTACTGTTAAGCCTTAATGTCATTCCTTGATGGCTATAGCATGTTGAGATTAGAAGGCTAATGATGAATATGACCCCTGGAGAAAACTGTTTGCTATTTAGAGAACTCTACGTACCTGTCTATATCTATGATGTTTGTTTTCCCTCCCAGAACTCCCTTGAGGGGGTGGCCATGGTAAAAGTATGTATAACTAGTGAACTCCGCTACCACTTCTTAGCATTTAGTGCCTTAACCTTAACAGGCCACTGGCATAGTGTTTCCAGAGGCTTTTGCCTAATGTTCCTACCGACTACTACTACCTTACGTTACAACCTACTATTTCTCCCTATTCCTGCCTAATTTTTCTGTCTACTATATCTACCTAATGTTCTTACCCACTACTATTATCTATTGCTCCTATCCTTAGCCAAAAGGCATGGGTGGTATATATTGTTCGCCATAGAAAAATCTAGTGTCACAAAGATTGAGTTGTGTGAGTTAAGTGTTGTCAAGTGTTATGTATGACAAGAAGAGATTATATGTTTGTGGAAAGAATGATAGGAGACCATGTGTGAGGAAGGCAGACAGAAAAGACAGCTACCTGGGTCAGAGGAGTGCAACTTGATGATCACTGAATTGCTGACTCACTACACAACTGTCACTAAACACACACACACACACACACACACACACACACACACACATACACACAATAACCAAGCAGGTTGTACCTCCCTAGTTAGTGGCTTCCTACCCATCTTGGAGATAAATTCACTAATGATGTGAATGGATTACAATTTTAGTGACACTGGGAGAGGGAATGACTTATTTAGAGAATTCCTAAGAGTGTAGCAGATGTAAAAACAAAACAAAAAACATAGACTTTGTCTGTCATTATCTCTGAATGTTTCTAATATCTGTATAGCACAGAAATACATACTCGTACATGTGTAGGTACTGTACAGATAAGAGTGGATAAAAGTAATTTTATGTGAAAGAGCATGATAGATAACATGCCTGATATGAAGTTACTGGGAGTGTTGGTGGTATCAGATCTTATTATTTGTATACATATGCATTATAATTTTTGTCTCAAGTGTTCAGAGAATAGAAGTGCGAACACAAACCGGAGGATGAAATCTGTATATGATCCTAACTTGAAATTTCTCTCACACACATCAGCTTGTATCCAATGTGTTTATATGAAATGATAGATTTATTTATATTTATTATACTTAGTCGCTGTCTCTTGTGTTAGTGAGGTAGCGCAAGGAAACAGACGAAAGGATGGCCCAACCCACTCACATACACATGTATATACATAAACACTCACACACGCACATATACATACCTATACATTTCAACGTATACATACACATACACAGAAATATACATATATAAACATGTACATATTCATACTTGCTGACTTCATCCATTCCTGTCGCCACCCTTCCATACATGGAATGGCAACCCTCTTCCCCCGCGTGCGTGCAAGGTAGAGCTAGGAAAAGACAACAAAGGCCACATTCGTTCACACTCAGTCTTTAGCTGTCATGTGTAATGCACCGAAACCACAGCTCCCTTTCCACATCCAGGCCTTACAAAACTTTCCATGGCTTACTCCAGATGCTTCACATACCCTGGTTCAATCCATTGACAGCATGGTGACCCCAGTATACCACATCGTTCCAGTTCACTCTATTCCTTGCATGCCTTTCACCCTTCTGTATGTTCAGGCCCCGATCGCTCAAAATCATTTTCATTCCATCCTTCCACCTCCAATTTGGTCTCCCACTTTTCCTCATTCCCTCCACCTCTGACAAACATATCCTCTTTGTCAATCTTTCCTCGCTTATTCTCTCCATGTGACCAGACCATTTCAATACAACCTCTTCTGCTCTCTCAACCACTCATTTTATACCACACATCTCTCTTACCCTTTTTTTACTTAATCAAACCACCTCTCACCACATATTGTCCTCAAACATCTCATTTCCAACACATCCTCCCTTCTCTGCACAACCCTATCTATAGCTCATGCCTCATAACTATATAACATTGTTGGAACCATAATTCCTTCAAACATAAGCATTTTTGCTTGCTGAGATAACGTTCTCGCCTTCCACATATTCTTCAATACTCCCAGAACCTTCGCCCCCTCCCCCACCCTGTGACTCACTTCCACTTCCACGGTTCCATCCGCTGCTAAATCTACTCCCAGATATCTGAAACGTTTCACTTTCTCCAGTTTTTCTCCATTCAAACTTACCTCCCCAATTAACTTGCCCTTCAACCTGACTAAACCTAATAACCTTGCTCTTATTTACATTTACTCTTAGCTTTCTTCTTTCAAACACTTTACCAAACTTCGTCACCAACTTCTGTAGTTTCTTACCTGAATCAGCCACCAGCGCTGTATCAACTGACTCACTTCCCAAGCCCTCTCATTGAGAACAAACTGCATACTTGCCCCTCTCTTCAAAACACTTGCATTCACATCCCTAACAACCCCAAAGATGTATGCTCAAATGTATATTTATATAAGTGTTTTTCAAACTTGTCAGCCTTTTCCTCCATGATAAGGGAACACCAGCATGAAAAGAATAATGGCTGTATTTGCTCACATCCACCCTTTAACTCTCATGTATAATGCTGCAAAAAACAAATCCTATCCACAGCCACACCCCACAGACCTTTACATGGTTTCTCCTTTCTGCTTTTTATACCCTGGTTCGTTCCATTGACAGCACATTGCCTCCTGCATACTACATTGCCCCAATTCCTCAATCTCATGCATGCCTTGCACTCACCTGCATGTTCAGTCCCTGAACACTCCAAGCATCTTTCACTCCATCCTGCCACCTCTTCCTTGGTTTCTCCATTCTTGTTCCCTCCTCTTCTAACATGTATTTAGTATCCACTTAGTCAGCTTCTCCTCGCTAATCCTCTCCATGATTCCAACCCTTTTCAGTGCACCTTCATCAGCTCTTCCATACATACTCTTCTTACTACCTTTTCTGTCTCTTACCCTATAATTTCTTAATCAACTCTCCTCATCACACATTGTTCTCATATATTTCATTACCACCACATCCATCCTGTCCTGTACTCTGTTATCTAGGGATCACATCCATACAGTGTTTTCATGATAGCTGTTCTATCAAACATACCCATCTTTACCCTCACAGACAGTGACCTCTCTTTCCACTTACTCCTCAAAGTGCCCAGGATCTTTGAATCCTTGCTTACCCTTTGGATCACTTCAGCTTCTGTACTTGTATTCACGGCTATGTCCATTCCTGGGCACCTACAAAATTCTACTATCTCAAGGTTTTCTCCTCTCAAACTCATTCCAACCAACCTTTCTTTCTACACTGCTGCACTTGATAACCTTCGTGTTTGTTATTCGTATCAACTCTCACCTTCATCCTTGGACATAAAGAATATGTAAATGTATTGCATGTTGAAAATTACCTGCATAAATAAACATTTATATATGTAAGAAAATATGCACAAGTATAAACAGGTGCATATGCACCTGGGCATGAGAAGAAAGATCAAGAGAGGCAAGTGTTTTAGGAGCAGCTGAATGAGTGTGTTAGTGGTTTTGATGCACGAGACTGGGTTATAGTGATGGGTGATTTGAATGCAAAGGTGAGTAATGTGGCAGTTGAGGGAATAATTGGTATACATGGGGTGTTCAGTGTTGTAAATGGAAATGGTGAAGAGCTTGTAGATTTATGTGTTGAAAAAGGACTGATGATTGGGAATACCTGGTTTAAAAAGCGAGATATACATAAGTATACGCATGTAAGTAGGAGGGATGGCCAGAGAGCGTTATTGGATTACGTGTTAATTGACAGGCGTGCGAAAGAGAGACTTTTGGATGTTAATGTGCTGAGAGGTGCAACTGGAGGGATGTCTGATCATTATCTTGTGGAGGCTAAGGTGAAGATTTGTATGGGTTTTCAGAAAAGAAGAGTGAATGTTGGGGTGAAGAGGGTGGCGAGAGTAAGTGAGCTTGAGAAGGAGACCTGTGTGAGGAAGTACCAGGAGAGACTGAGTACAGAATGGAAAAAGGTGAGAACAATGGAAGCAAGGGGAGTGGGGGAGGAATGGGATGTATTTAGGGAATCAGTGATGGATTGCGCAAAAGATGCTTGTGGCATGAGAAGAGTGGGAGGTGGGTTGATTAGAAAGGGTAGTGAGTGGTGGGATGAAGAAGTAAGAGTATTAGTGAAAGAGAAGAGAGAGGCATTTGGACGATTTTTGCAGGGAAAAAATGCAATTGAGTGGGAGATGTATAAAAGAAAGAGACAGGAGGTCAAGAGAAAGGTGCAAGAGGTGAAAAAAAGGGCAAATGAGAGTTGGGGTGAGAGAGTATCATTAAATTTTAGGGAGAATAAAAAGATGTTCTGGAAGGAGGTAAATAAAGTGCGTAAGACAAGGGAGCAAATGGGAACTTCAGTGAAGGGCGCAAATGGGGAGGTGATAACAAGTAGTGGTGATGTGAGAAGGAGATGGAGTGAGTATTTTGAAGGTTTGTTGAATGTGTTTGATGATAGAGTGGCAGATATAGGGTGTTTTGGTCGAGGTGGTGTGCAAAGTGAGAGGGTTAGGGAAAATGATTTGGTAAACAGAGAAGAGGTAGTGAAAGCTTTGCGGAAGATGAAAGCCGGCAAGGCAGCAGGTTTGGATGGTATTGCAGTGGAATTTATTAAAAAAGGGGGTGACTGTATTGTTGACTGGTTGGTAAGGTTATTTAATGTATGTATGACTCATGGTGAGGTGCCTGAGGATTGGTGGAATGCGTGCATAGTGCCATTGTACAAAGGCAAAGGGGATAAGAGTGAGTGCTCAAATTACAGAGGTATAAGTTTGTTGAGTATTCCTGGTAAATTATATGGGAGGGTATTGATTGAGAGGGTGAAGGCATGTACAGAGCATCAGATTGGGGAAGAGCAGTGTGGTTTCAGAAGTGGTAGAGGATGTGTGGATCAGGTGTTTGCTTTGAAGAATGTATGTGAGAAATACTTAGAAAAGCAAATGGATTTGTATGTAGCATTTATGGATCTGGAGAAGGCATATGATAGAGTTGATAGAGATGCTCTGTGGAAGGTATTAAGAATATATGGTGTGGGAGGAAAGTTGTTAGAAGCAGTGAAAAGTTTTTATCGAGGATGTAAGGCATGTGTACGTGTAGGAAGAGAGGAAAGTGATTGGTTCTCAGTGAATGTAGGTTTGCGGCAGGGGTGTGTGATGTCTCCATGGTTGTTTAATTTGTTTATGGATGGGGTTGTTAGGGAGGTAAATGCAAGAGTTTTGGAAAGAGGGGCAAGTATGAAGTCTGTTGGGGATGAGAGAGCTTGGGAAGTGAGTCAGTTGTTGTTCGCTGATGATACAGCGCTGGTGGCTGATTCATGTGAGAAACTGCAGAAGCTGGTGACTGAGTTTGGTAAAGTGTGTGGAAGAAGAAAGTTAAGAGTAAATGTGAATAAGAGCAAGGTTATTAGGTACAGTAAGGTTGAGGGTCAAGTCAATTGGGAGGTGAGTTTGAATGGAGAAAAACTGGAGGAAGTGAAGTGTTTTAGATATCTGGGAGTGGATCTGGCAGCGGATGGAACCATGGAAGCGGAAGTGGATCATAGGGTGGGGGAGGGGGCGAAAATTCTGGGGGCCTTGAAGAATGTGTGGAAGTTGAGAACATTATCTCGGAAAGCAAAAATGGGTATGTTTGAAGGAATAGTGGTTCCAACAATGTTGTATGGTTGCGAGGTGTGGGCTATGGATAGAGTTGTGCGCAGGAGGATGGATGTGCTGGAAATGAGATGTTTGAGGACAATGTGTGGTGTGAGGTGGTTTGATCGAGTGAGTAACGTAAGGGTAAGAGAGATGTGTGGAAATAAAAAGAGCGTGGTTGAGAGAGCAGAAGAGGGTGTTTTGAAGTGGTTTGGGCACATGGAGAGAATGAGTGAGGAAAGATTGACCAAGAGGATATATGTGTCGGAGGTGGAGGGAACGAGGAGAAGAGGGAGACCAAATTGGAGGTGGAAAGATGGAGTGAAAAAGATTTTGTGTGATCGGGGCCTGAACATGCAGGAGGGTGAAAGGAGGGCAAGGAATAGAGTGAATTGGAGCGATGTGGTATACCGGGGTTGACGTGCTGTCAGTGGATTGAATCAAGGCATGTGAAGCGTCTGGGGTAAACCATGGAAAGCTGTATAGGTATGTATATTTGCGTGTGTGGACGTATGTATATACATGTGTATGGGGGGGGGTTGGGCCATTTCTTTCGTCTGTTTCCTTGCGCTACCTCGCAAACGCGGGAGACCGACAAAGTATAAAAAAAAAAAAAAAAAACATTTACTTATACAAGTTTATCAATGTGATCATACAAACACCTACATATGTATACAATGATAAACTTGAAAATTCAGTACATAGAAGTATTAGTTATTATTATGACCCCAGAACATTTTTACTTAGGGGTTCTGGGGCCAAACCTCAGGACCCCTCTATCCAGGGGATCCTATAGCCTCAAGGCTGTGCTAATCTCAGGATTGAAATCATACTGTTTTATTGACAGAAGATGATGCAGCCTCCCCAAGGATATCTTTCCATTTGTTGTGTAACCTTAAGCAGGCACAGTCTGGTAACATTTGTGCAAAAATATATACAAGGATAAGAATGTGTACATTTTTTATCTTTTTACATGATGTCTGTAAGGTTTCCTACCAGTCAGTTACTGGTTTTCACTACTCTTCTCCTATTAAGTGGTCCAGTAAAATTAGCTTGTTCTTGCTTTAAGTGTATGCTAAAAATGCAAACTAATTTCTTTCTTTTGATTTAAAGTCTTCCAGGTGGTCACCCTCTTTATGAATCTAGTCCAGATGATTTTTGGAAGATTTGTATTTTCCATTCTTTTTATTTCATTGTTCATCTCAACAATGTAATTTCATTGTGTGATATTTAGCACCTCTCTGATGTTAGACCACCCCTCGCTCCAATATTGCAATCGCCAGTTTGATGTGTCACTAGGCCTTTTATGTTCAAGATGTAACTTTATTCAAGATTTTGGAGGATCTACAACTTGTGAAGCCTGTTATGTAAAAGTAAGAGAGGAGCAGAGGATAAAAGGTCCCTTTGTGGTATATGCATTAGATATTCAGTTTGAGAGTACTAATTTTGGAGTTTAAATGAGGTTTAAGAGTAGAAGCTTTCCCAGCTTCATATAAAGTGAAGGAGTGTTGCCTTCTTAAGTGAATCAAGATCTTTATCTCTCTCCCTTTAAAGATATCCAGTTTGTAAGACAATGACTGTATGACACTGTAAAGTGAACTGGTGCAGTAAATTAGTGCATTAAAGTGCAGAATTATCAAAAGGAAGTGTAATTTTTTTAGTGTAACCAAAATGCAATACCAGGGCAGTTAGGCTTCTATAATTCTTCTCAAGTTGTAGGATGATACGCTTAATTAATCTTCAGTAATTGCTACTAGTATTACTTTAGGTGATAAGTTAAGGACCTCTAGCACTACCTGAACCAAAAATGAGTAGGATGGATTTAGTTGCAGAGATATGCCAAAAAGCAGTCAGTTGAAACAAGATAAATTAATAGAAATGTTTAGGGATGCTGTTGTAGCTTACAAAGAAGCAAGATTAGAAGATAACACAATTAGAGCTAAGAGTATGGAAAATTGAAGAAGCCGTTCAAGGACCATTAGGAAAGGCTTGAACGTAGAGTAGAACAGAAACAGTTTATGAGAAGTGGTCCAAGAAACACCAAATTACAGGATAGATAAAAGACAGTAAAAAGAAGGCAAAGTACTGGAGGCTGTGCAATCATAAGAAAAATTTGATTGCCATTGGACAAGAAATTGCAGGAGCATTACCGGGAGACTTTCACATAGAAGAAAGGATGAAAGTGTACAATGAATCTACTGGAATGACATCAAAAGCTGATCAAGAACAAAAATACACAGAGACTGAGGAAAGAAGAGATAAGGGAAGATTAGGAGCAAATTTTGAAACAGAGCAATAGAGTGTTAAGAGTGAAGGGGAGGAACATAGACCTGGGAAGACACAAACAGAGGTTAACAGGAAATTGAGCAAATAGGTTGAAAGATTATTGTATTCTGTTAGATATGAAGCAAAAAAGTATATGGGCTTCTTGATGGAAGATTTCGATAAATGCAGAGAATACAGAACTAGTGCTTGCTAGCCCAAAGAGAGATTTTGAAGGTTAGAAAGAGATTACAGAGAAGGTTGGAGACACAGAGGTTGACACTACCACCGAGGAGGATCTGGCTGAAAAAATGGAACCAAAATTAGATTATGAAAGAAGAAGTTGATAGACATAAATTGCTGGTTATCTTTTGATTGGAAGATGTTCCTGCACCAGATAATGAAGAAAAAGAGGAGAAAATGTGTAAAGGCCTGTCTACACGAGCGGGCCTGATCGGCGGGCTTGCCCGTTAACGGGCATATTTGACGGGCAAACGATCAAATTGCCCGAAAGCCCGCCGAGCGAAATCACTGAGCTGGTGCCCGGTAGCTGGAGTTTCTGCCCTGCCAGACGCAGGCCTTCATCCCACATCCCACGGCATAGTAGCACAGTGAACATTTAACGATGGCAGCCCAGGATAACTCTAGTGAGCCACCAACATTTTTTTGGTCTAAAGCACTTACTAGTACTTTGATTGACCATTATCGTAAGAATCCATGTTTACATCTTCAGGTAATTTCTGAAGTCGTGTTCCTCACTACTTTGTAGTTCATGAAGTATTGTTGCAATGCTTCCAAACATAATTCTTTTCTTTAACCAATCTTTACACCATATCCTTTTCTTCTTTTTCTTCTTGAGACACAAAGCTATTATCATAGAGCACAAAATCTTTTCCTTGACAATGCTAGGCACCATGGTTCTCGTACCGCACTCCACCCGCTACTGGCAACATCGTCGGGCAGGCCCGGCTGTTCATCACTTCGGTCGTGTGGACAACATTGACGGGCAGGCCCGCCAGAATTTGCCCGTTAACGGGCAAACCCGCCGATCAGGCCCGCTCGTGTAGACAGGCCTTAAGATGTGTGCTGGAGCCTATGAAACTGACAGAGGCATCTTTTGTGATAAGGGAAAGAACAGGAAGTTATAAACCATGATGTAAGGGGCCCACCAGTTATGGTTCTGTTTGACTTAGAGTCATCTAGCCAGGGAGTACTTATAAAAACTAAGAATCACAAAGACATGGTTGCATTCAGTGAGATATTCACAATTGCCAGAAAGTATTTGACACTCTACCACATACAAGGCTGATTATGAAGCTAAAGTCCCAAGCAGGAATAAGGGGAAACTCCATCGTCGGACAGATTATCTCAGTAAAAGGGAACAAAGGATGCATGTTAGAGGAGCCTTTTCCAAATGGTTTGAGGTGACCAGTGGAGTGCCGCAGGGTTCGGTTCTTGATCTACATTAATGAATTGCTTGGTATGGAATCCTACCTGAATATGTTTGCAGATGTTGCAAAAGTCATGAGTGAAGAGGATTGCATGAGCCTACAAGGGGACCCAAACAGACTCCAAAGTTGGTCTAAGATGTGGTTGATGACGGTCTCAATATGGTTATTACCTAGCAATTTAAGCTACATGATAGGTCTTGCGAATAGACATCGTCCTCTAACCAGTTGCTAGAATTATAAATTAAGAGAATAGCCGAGACAAACCGTTCTTTTTTATGTTGAAAGCTCCAGTCAAGGACAAAAGTACATCAAGGCCGGGCCATGATTGGAATATAGAGGTTGATGAAAATGAAAGAGACAAGAGAAGGTATTTACGAATTTTGGAGGAAGTGAAAAACCTGTCTTTTAGAATGAGCTAGGTTATGGTTATGGGGAAAGACATGAGAGGGTTGAGAGTTCCAAAGCTTCGAGGTGCATCGAAACTATAAGGTATCAAAACGGCCCACCCTTGAGTCGTCAGCGGTCACGCAGTAATCATGTCGCGCAGCAGCTTGCCGAATATGGCGTGGTCTAACTAATGGTGGAGTGCACAAGCAATCAGCACTTAGGAGGAGTAACCAAAGTAATGCCTAAAGAAGAAGGAAAGTGAGCCAACATTGCGTCGTACAGCAAGCAGGTCAAGTTTGAAGTAACCTGGGAGAGTTTCTGAGTCAGACTGCTTCCAACCCAACTCTCTCAAGTAAAGATGCAGAGCTAAAGCCATTCCAGATGTGAGAGCTGTGCACGGGTGGAAAACGAGACTCATGCGACCACTTTTGGCCAAAGGACGGTTAAACCCTCGGGCTAAATGGGGACCACCTAGTTGGCTGACGTCATTTTGATGTCACTGTTGGGCCTGAGGTGTGATTGGTGTGTAGCTCAGTACTGAGGAAAGGGGGTGGGGGGAATGCAAGTGATACCAGTAACAAGGGTGCCAGTGCCATTGCCATTAGGGACAAGGATGCCAGTGCTGCTGTTATCATTATCTGGGGTGTCAGTTAGAACACAAAAACAGGAGCGCTATCAGGGCTAAGGGTTCCAGTGCCAATGCTAGCAATATCAGGGATGCCAGCACTACGAGCCTTAAGGTTGTGAGTGTTACCACTTTCGCGGGTAGCAATGACAACAGTATCAGAGGTGTCAGTGCCAGTTACCAATGCCACGGATGCCAATGCCAGTGTTACCACTGTAGGAGGTGACTGCCACAGCTATCACTGTTGGGAGCGACTGATACCTGTACTAAGAGTGTCGTGCTAGAGATGCCAGTGCCAGTGTTACCACCATCGGGGCTGACAGTGATACCAGTGCCAGGGTGCTATTACAGAGAGTTTGAACAGATCTACCAATTGTATCGTAGAAATATATTCTGATGATGAAAAAGAATGGCCAAGAGATAGACAAGTTTCACTAAAGGCAAGTGTATCCAGGAAGGACTTAAATGTACCTAAGAAAGAGTTACCTAAGAGCTGTCTATGACTCTCCATGATCAGTCGGCCACGGAAACTGACCTTGGGTGGCCTGCCCAACGTTGAACCACCAACAAGGCACTGTTTTTGGCGGCAGGAAACAGCTTCAGTATCCTTCCCCTCATTGGAATGGCCACTCCCTGGGGAACAGCAATGCCAAAGATTTACCGTCACCTTTACCTAGTGCCCTTTCCCTAAAGCCTCCGAGAACTGGTCCTGCATTCGCTCCTTGAGAGGAATATGGAAAGATTCGCTGGTGTAGCACAAACAAGGCATATCTTATCAACCCTGCTCTGGGACAATGCAAGGTGCCGTCCTCGTTTACTAGATTTGTCCTTATCTCATGGGCCCGGCAAGATATCCACTGAACTCCTTACCCTTGGTTTAGAATATAAGGACACTGATTAGCAGACTCAGAAATACCCAGTGTACGTTGTCACCTGACAACCCCTGGAACAAACCATGGATGGGTCACAGCCGTTACAACGGGTACACTCCGTCGGGAGATTCAAACATATTGGGGTTCCCACCAACAGGCTGGTTGTGGTTTAGAGTGTCCTGAACACTACTTCTTGAAAGGTTTCACTTTGTGAGCAAATTCCATCCATCCAGAGAATTCCAAAGGATTAAGATCACTCTCCCCATAGACACATACACCCTACTACAGTGGCTGGGGCACTGGTCATATTTCGAGCTACTGCTCTGCCCTAGAGAAATGTTTCTGGCATATAGGCCAGAATTCATCCTGTGTCGACTGATTCCTGGCAGTGCCCAAGGTGCCATAAGAAAAGAATCGCTGTTTGGCATGGCTGTAACAAACTGACTCCGTCTTCCGTACCTGAACCAACCACCCTAGGTCAACCACTTGACTCAGCTCCTCAGCATGACGTAACACTTTCTACGGAAATTCAGGCTCTATAAAAAGAGAAAGGTTATGATGAAGTCCGGAATAAGCATGATTGTGATCGCCCTCGACCTAAATGATCCAGTCCCATGAAGCTCCATTGACCACCTCTTCTGCCATTTCGACACCGTCGTCATTCTCTGCTACCAATACTTCAGATGTACTTAGTGGTGGTTGAAATTCTGGCCTTACCATCCAGCAACATCTTCTACCACAACAATTCTGCATCTTGATTCCAAAACGACCTTGCACCTCAGTCCCAGACAAACCCTCCACCTCCTTTCCAGCATAATCCAACACCTCAACTCTCAAACAACCTTTATTTTCGGCTCTATAGCAACCTTGCTTCTCACCTCTAAAATCTTCCTGCAACTCTGCTTCAGAATAATTCTTCTCACATGACAAGCCCAACATACTCAACACATGCCCGTAATCAGTTCCTCAGACTTGCTCTTTTCAACAATCTGAGACCGAAATAGTAGACATGATATCAAACACCAAAACATTCAGGTGGCCAGCACAGAGACAGATGTTACACTGGAAACAAGTGGCGGCCCCTATCACCATTATAGCGCAATAAGCCGGACAGTAAGAGCTAACCGCAATACGCGCCAAAATGCACAGAAGTACGCAAACCCTGCGTATATGCACTTGGAACGCAAATAGTGTAAGAAAATAAAATTAACAACAGCACCTGTCATGCCTCTTCTACAATTTTGACGTCTTAGTTCAGGAGTGTTTCATCTTGTCTAGCTTGGAGAATCGAGGTCCCTCTGACATTCCTTGATATACAGCTTGCATGATGCAACATGAATGGCAAATCCCGACGGCTTGTAACTGAATGACTACCACGCGCTATAGATAAGAGCAGTTTTTGCTTTGAATATTTCAGCGCCATGCATCATAGGCTGGGCAACCACACCGGCCATAACCCCAGCGGTTACCAACTTCAAAACTTTGTAATGTCTAATACCCTGGATGTCTGCACCCCACCTGGCCTTACTATGCAACAAGGCGGGACACGATCATGTTATCATAGGCGGCCTCATTAACGTCAACTGCTGCCCTCCCTTGCCTCAGATCACGTGGCCATCATAGCTCAGCACTCCTCCACACACACCAGTGGTACAATATAGCGACTAAATACATATTACATGGATCAGTGCAAACCCTTGCCCAGGCACGGAGTCGCATCATCATCCTGGTCACACTTACAGATACCTTGTACAAGCGTTACATTAACAATGTTCCTAAAGTAGAACAGGTCAGCCACAGCAATGTGAGCTTCAAGACAGAAATATCAGCTACCATCTTCCGGCATCTAAAACTTCTGAAGCCGATAGACAGAATCCCACATGGGAGAATATGAGGATTTATCATGTTGCAGCTGAGACCTTAACCGTCATGCAATCGTGTGTCTGCCAGGGCTCATTGGATAACTTCAGCACCATCAGTCGGCGGCAGACTTACTCTGTTCTTAGGTAGGCACACATCAGCCACATCGCAAAGAAAAGACCGACCTCAGTGCACTGTTCTCCATCGGAAATGGCTGAACAACTGCTGTTGAAATGGTCCTCACAGACACAGCTACAGTCTCTACCCCCTCAGGTGCGACTTGCACCAGCATGAAATGAAGGTGAACGTCAACACCATATCGATGATGCCAAAACATGGGAAGAAGATGACCCACTACCGATCGACGATGAGGAACTTGGTCAAGCTCTTCTCGGGTGCAGCCACCTCCTACTGAAGATGGCATCTCCTGCTTCACACTGAGTCTGATTGCAAAGGCTCAAGGAACCCCCCGTTCTTAAACTATACAAACTGTGTCTGCTGGAGGGATCTCTACCTGAGGCCTGGAAAGGGAGCATCATTGTTCCTATCTCCAAGCACCTCTTGATAAGGTACGGGTCCATCCCCTCACTTGATTTTGTAAGGTGATGGAGAGGATCCTACTCAACCTGCTACTTTATTTCATCGGAAATCAACTCTCACCAGACCGCTATGGGTTCTAACCTGGCGGAACTCTACTTATTGCGTCTTACAGCCCCGTAAACTGCCTTTATCGACCTTCGAAGTGCCTTTGATCTTGCCGACAGGGATCTTATATATGAAAGACTTGCATTTCTTGGGTAAATGATCAAATAGATGGATTCACAGTTACCGCCACAACAGACACTCTTAGGTGGACTTCAAGGTGCGTGTAGCTCCTCGCTACCATTTCACCTCAGAACCCTACAGGGGAGAGCACTGATTCCCTTCCTGTTCAGTGTCCTGATGCATAGACTCCTACAAACAGTGGACAATCACCACAGACAGAAAGCAGTTACTTATGCGGATATTTGTATCTAGCAACGGACCCTTTTCGACTGTAAGAACTACCGACGTCATTGCCAACTTCAACCCAACACTGTGGACTCCTTATCTCCTCTGCGAAAAGTGGAGTTCTTTCTTTCCAAGTCCGAGGCCCACTTGACACACACATGGCTGGGGATATCATTCCATCTGTCAACTAGCCCTGCTACCTTGGGGTTCCGGCTGTTGTTCATACAACTAGGATCACTCCTGGAAAACGCCTATGCGTGAAGGACGTCTTTGACTCTCTCCAATAAGGTTCCATCAGCTCCCTGACCTTGTAGGAGACAGGGCATCTCCATACCTCTTGCCATTGCATCGCACGTTATCCACATGTTCAGTAGTAGACTATCACTTACTAGGTGTTGCCTCTCCTCTTGACTTGTACCTCAGTTACCTTCAAGTGTTTCAGAATGTTGTACTTAGAATCATACTTGGCTGTCCTACGTCGACACAAGTTCTTGTCATGCGGACTGAATTAAAATCAACATCCAGTAATGATAGAAGCTGGTGATTAGCCGATACCTCCATAATATGCTTCAGATGGTCCAACCTAACTCCTGTCTTCACCCAGAATATCTTACACACAGGACTGTGATGCTGCACAGCCTAACCACCGGGAAACAGGAGTATGATGCTACACGGCCAAACCACCGACATGTAGGACTATGATGCTGTGCAAACTAACCACCGACACACTGGACTGTGATGCTGCGTGACCTGACCACCGACACACAGGACTGTAATGCTGCACGGCCTAACCATCAACACACAGGCCTAAGATGCTGCACGGCCTAACCATCAACACACAGGCCTGTGATGCTGCAAGACCTTACCACTGACGCTGAACTATAATGCTCCACGGCCTAACCACCGACACACAAGACTATGATGCTGCACAGCTTAACCAATGACACACAAGACTATGATGCTGCACAGCTTAACCAATGACACACAAGACTATGATGCTGCACAGCTTAACCAATGACACACAAGACTATGATGCTGCACAGCTTAACCAATAACACACAGGACTATGATGCTGCACGGCCTAACCACCGACATACAGGACTATGATGCTGCATGGCCTAACACCGACACATAGGACTATGATGCTGCACGACCTAATCACCGACCCACAGGACTACGATGTTGCACGACCTAACCACCAACACACAGGATTATGATGTTGCAGAACCTAACCACTGACACACGACTTTGATACTGGACGGCATTACCCACATACAGGACTAGGATACTGCAAGGTCTAAATACTCACATACAGGGCTATGGTATTCCACATACTACCCACCAACATAAAGGACTATGATGCTACACGACTTAACCATCGACATACAGGACTATGATGCTACACGACCTAACCATCGACATACAGGACTATGATGCTTCACGGCCTAACCACCAGCATACAGGACTATGATGCTTCACGACCTAACCATCGACATACAGGACTATGATGCTACACGACCTAACCATCGACATACAGGACTATGATGCTACACGACCTAACCGTCGACATACAGGACTATGATGCTACACGACCTAACCACCAGCATACAGGACTATGATGCTTCACGACCTAACCACCAGCATACAGGACTATGATGCTTCACGACCTAACCACCAGCATACAGGACTATGATGCTTCACGACCTAACCATCGACATACAGGACTATGATGCTTCACGACCTAACCGTCGACATACAGGACTATGATGCTTCACGACCTAACCATCGACATACAGGACAATGATGCTTCACGACCTCAACACCAACATACAGGCCAATAATACTGCAAAACCTAACTAACCATCTACACACTCACACTCACACACGAGACATTACTGTATGCACCAAACAGACACGTCACGAGAGCAAGAGGTAATCCTCCATCCCCTTGGCTACAACCATCTATTGTCCACCTATATCCAGAGATCTTCCTGTGCAACTGCATCAGTAGCTCGTGGTGGAGGAGAACATACGGATGTTGCTTGAGCTTTGTCCTATGTCTGCGAGAATCGCTACCACTTGATGGATCATGTGGCAGTGCTTTCGCAGTTGACACAGATTGCTTATTGAATCGTCCTTAGATCGTCCCTCAGAGTGGAGCAGTGTTACCATCTAACCACTACGCACTGGCCTCTCTCCACCCTCAATATGAAGGGATTATGATTTGTGACCCTCAGTCAGGTCTTGAGGCAATACAGTCACCTACCTGCCTCTCCTTCTCTGGTTAACCAAGTTAAGCATCATTTGTTGACAGAACTCCCTCACCATCACATACTGGAGGTGAAGGACACGGGGAGAGGGACACAACTCCCTCACCATCACATACTGGAGGTGAAGGACACGGGGAGAGGGACACAACTCCCTCACCATCACATACTGGAGGTGAAGGACACGGGGAGAGGGACACAACTCCCTCACCATCACATACTGGAGGTGAAAGACACGGGGAGAGGGACACAACTCCCTCACCATCACATACTGGAGGTGAAGGACACGGGGAGAGGGACACAACTCCCTCACCATCACATACTGGAGGTGAAAGACACGGGGAGAGGGACACAACTCCCTCACCATCACATACTGGAGGTGAAGGACACGGGGAGAGGGACAGGCTAGCCTAGTGATCTTCCGGCTCCCGACACTCCCCAAAATTTGTCAATATCTTGTTCTGTAAGAGGCTGAACCTTACGTTTCGCGTTACAGAGTATGTACGCCAGAGACCTAAACATTAACACAATCAGTAATCATCTGTATTTCTTGGGTCAGTCTTGCTGATATACAAAGACTTGACCACATCCATGTCCACTGTTGCTGTTCTCTCATAATGGTTTATCCAGTCCTCAGGTCAGTGACCAACAACCAAAGCTTGGCCAACAACACAGGCAGCGCCGTAGCTCACCTTGCGATGGTCGCAGTATCTCCGGCCATCTGTTTATAGAAAAAGAAAAAGAAAAAACTACATTTAAAACATCATTTAGGCTAATTACAGGGAAGGGACTAAGACCCCTTGCACTCCATCATTACTTTGGAAGATAATCATATTGAATGTATATTGATCCAGCCTTACTACGCGCCTTCTCAGACGTGGGTTCCATTATGACATATAATCGCCTGAGTCAGTTGACCGTTATACCAGCAATATTCCCTACCTTAATAATGATACTACTACTACTACTAATGATAATAATAATGATAATAGTAATAGTGATAATAATATCCCTGGGGATAGGGGAGAAAGAATACTTCCCACGTATTCCCTGCGTGTCGTAGAAGGCGACTAAAAGGGAAGGGAGCAGGTGGCTGGAAATCCTCCCCTCTCTCTTTTTTTCTTTTTTTTTAATTTTCCAAAAGAAGGAACAGAGAAGGGGGCCAGGTGAGGATATTCCCTCAAAGGCCAGTCCTTTGTTCTTAACGCGGGAAATGGCGAATGGTCTGAAAAAAAGAGAAAAAAAAAAAGTAATAATAATAATAATTAATTAATAATAATAATAATAATAATAATAATAACAATAATAATAGCAATTATCATTATTATTATTACTATTATTATTATTATTATTAATTTTATTATTATTATTATTATTATTATTATGATTATTGTTATTATTATTATTATTATACATACATACATACATACATGATCGCCGTTTCCCGTGTTAGCGAGGTGGCGCCAGAAACACGAAGGCCGCATTCGCTCACACTCAGTCTCTATCTGTCATGTGCAATGCACCTAAACCACAGCTCCCTATCCACATCCAGGCCCCACAGACCTTTCCATGGTTTACTCCAGGTGCTTCACATGACCTGGTTCATTCCATTAACAGCACGTTGACCCCGGTATACCAAATCGTTCCAATTCATTCTATCTCGTGCACGCCTTTCACCCTCGCACATGGTCAGTGCCAGATCGCTCAAAATCTTTTCCACTCCCTGCACACGTTTTATATAATTCATAATTAGCATATCCTTAATAGAATTCCTGATTTACATATCCCTCTTGTAATTCATGATTAACATATCTCTTATGTATTTTATGATTAACATATCTTTTATAGAATTCACGATTAATATACCCTTTATATATTTCATGATTAACATATCCTTGATATAATTCATAATTCATAATTAATGATTCACGATTAATGTGTCCTTTATATAAGTAATGATTAAGATATCCTTATAGTTTTCATGACTAACATATTCTTACATAATTCATGATCATAATATCCTTCATGTGATTAATGATTATCATACCCTTCATATAATTCATGGTTGACATATCCTTTATATAATTCCTGATGAGCATATCCTTTTGATAATTCATTATTAACATACCCTAAATATAATTCATTATTAACATCTCCTGATTAACATATTCTTCCGTTTTATGATTAACATATCTTTTATATGATTCATGATTAACACATCCTTTATATGATTCATGATTAACATATCCTTCATATGATTCATGATGAACATATCCTTTATATGATTCATGATTACCATATCCTTTATGATTCATGATTAACATATCCTTTATATGATTCATGATTAACATATCCTTTATATGATTCATGATTAACATATCCTTTATATGATTCATGATTAACATATCCTTTTATGATTCATGATTAACATATCCTTTATAGATCATGATTAACTATCCTTTATATGATTCATGATTAACATATCCTTTATATGATTCATGATTAGCATATCCTTTATGATTCATGATTAACATATCCTTTATATGATTCATGATTAACATATCCTTTATATGATTCATGATTAACATATCCTTTATATGATTCATGATTAACATATCTTTTATGATTCATGATTAACATATCCTTTATATATCATGATTAACATATCCTTTATATGATTCATGATTAACATATCCTTTTATGTGATTCTATGATTAACATATCCTTTATATGATTCATGATTAACATATCCTTTATGATTCATGATTAACATATCCTTTATATGATTCATGATTAACATATCCTTTATATGATTCATGATTAACATATCCTTTATATGATTCATGATTAACATATCCTTTATATGATTCATGATTAACATATCCTTTATATGATTCATGATTAACACATCCTTTATATGATTCATGATTAACATATCCTTTATATGATTCATGATTAACATATCCTTTATATGATTCATGATTAACATATCCTTTATATGATTCATGATTAACATATCCTTTATATGATTCATGATTAACATATCCTTTATATGATTCATGATTAACATATCCTTTATATGATTCATGATTAACATATCCTTTATATGATTCATGATTAACATATCCTTTATATGATTCATGATTAACATATCCTTTATATGATTCATGATTAACATATCCTTTATATGATTCATGATTAACATATCCTTTATATGATTCATGATTAACATATCCTTTATATGATTCATGATTAACATATCCTTTATGATTCATGATTAACATATCCTTTATATGATTCATGATTAACATATCCTTTATATGATTCATGATTAACATATCCTTTATATGATTCATGATTAACATATCCTTTATATGATTCATGATTAACATATCCTTTATATGATTCATGATTAACATATCCTTTATATGATTCATGATTAACATATCCTTTATATGATTCATGATTAACATATCCTTTATATGATTCATGATTAACATATCCTTTATATGATTCATGATTAACATATCCTTTATATGATTCATGATTAACATATCCTTTATATGATTCATGATTAACATATCCTTTATATGATTCATGATTAACATATCCTTTATATGATTCATGATTAACATATCCTTTATATGATTCATGATTAACATATCCTTTATATGATTCATGATTAACATATCCTTTATATGATTCATGATTAACATATCCTTTATATGATTCATGATTAACATATCCTTTATATGATTCATGATTAACATATCCTTTATATGATTCATGATTAACATATCCTTTATATGATTCATGATTAACATATCCTTTATGATTCATGATTAACATATCCTTTATATGATTCATGATTAGCATATCCTTTATTTGATTCATGACTAACATATCCTTTATATGATTCATGATTAACATATCCTTTATATGATTCATGATTAAACATATCCTTTATATGATTCATGATTAACATATCCTTTATGATTCATGATTAACATATCCTTTATATGACTCATGATTAACATATCCTTTATATGATTCATGATTAACATATCCTTTATATGATTCATGATTAACATATCCTTTATATGATTCATGATTAACATATCCTTTATGATTCATGATTAACATATCCTTTATATGATTCATGACTAACATATCCTTTATGATTCATGATTAACACATCCTTTATATGATTCATGATTAACACATCCTTTATATGATTCATGATTAACATATCCTCCATATGATTCATGATTAACATATCCTTTATATGATTCATGATTAACATATCCTTTATATGATTCATGATTAACACATCCTTTATATGATTCATGATTAACATATCCTCCATATGATTCATGATTAACATATCCTTTATATGATTCATGATTAACATATCCTTTATATGATTCATGATTAACACATCCTTTATATGATTCATGATTAACATGTCCTCCATATGATTCATGATTAACATATCCCTTATATGATTCATGATTAACATATCCTTTATATGATTCATGATTAACACATCCTTTATATGATTCATGATTAACATATCCTCCATATGATTCATGATTAACATATACTTTATATGATTCATGATTAACACATCCTTTATATGATTCATGATTAACACATCCTTTATATGATTCATGATTAACATATCCTTTATATGATTCATGATTAACACATCCTTTATATGATTCATGATTAACACATCCTTTATATGATTCATGATTAACATATCCTCCATATGATTCATGATTAACATATCCCTTATATGATTCATGATTAACATATCCTTTATATGATTCATGATTAACATATCCTTTATATAATTCATGATTGACATATCCTTGATATGATTCATGATTAACATATCCTTCATATTATTCATGATTAACATATCCTTTATATAATTCATGATTAACATATACTTTATATGGTTCATGATTAACATATACTTTATATGGTTCATGATTAACACATCCTTTATATGATGCATGATTAACATATCCTTCATATCATTCATGATTAACATATCCTTTATATGATTCATGATTAACATATCCTTTACATGATTCATGATTAACGTATCCTTTATATGATTTATGATTAACATATACTTTATATGATTCATGATTAACATATCCTTCATATGATTCATGATTAACATATCCTTTATATAATTCATGATTGACGTATCCTTCATATGATTCATGGTTAACACATCCTTTATTTAATTCATGATTAACATATCCTTTATATGATTCATGATTAACATATCCTTTATATAATTCATGATTAACATATCCTTAATATAATTCATAATTTATGTATCCTCATATGATTCATGATTGACATGTTCTTTATATAAGTAATGATTAAGATATCCTTATAGTTTTCATGATTAACAAATTCTTACATAATTCATGATCATAATATCCTTCATATGATTAATGATTATCATACCCTTCATATAATTCATGGTTGACATATCCTTTATATAATTCCTGATGAGCATATCCTTTTTATAGTTCATTATTAACATATCCTTTGTATGGTAATTCCTGATTAACATATTCCTCTATGATTCATGATTAACATATCCATTATATGATTCATGATTAACATATACTTTATATGGTTCATGATTAACATATCCTTTATGTGATTCATGATTAGCATATCCTTTATGTGATTCATGATTAACATATCCTTTATATGATTCATGATTAACTTATCCCATAATTGATTCAAGATTAACGTTGACACGTAATTGGAAGTATTATTTTTCATGATGAGGTTCACAATGATGTTCATAGAATACAATGACTCATAAAGATGATTACAGACAACAATGCATAATAATGACGTTGGCAGACAACAATGCATCATAATGACGTTGACAGATAACGATGCATCATAATGACGTTTACAGATAACGATGCATCATAATGACGTTGCCAGACAACAATGCATCATAATGACGTTTACAGATAACGATGCATCATAATAACGTCGCCAGATAACGATGCATCATAATAACGTTGCCAGATAAAGATGCATCATAATGACGTTGACAGATAACGATGCATCATAATGACGTTGCCAGATAACGATGCATCATAATGACGTTGACAGATAACGATGCATCATAATGACGTTGACAGACAACGATGCATCATAATGACATTGACAGATAACGATGCACCATAATGACGTTGACAGACAACGATGCATCATAATGACGTTGACAGATAACGATGCACCATAATGACGTTGACAGACAGCGATGCATCATAATGACGTTGCCAGATAACGATGCATCATAATGACGTTGACAGACAACAATGCATCATAGTGACGTTGACAGATAACGATGCATCATAATGACGTTGACAGACAACAATGCATCATAGTGACGTTGACAGATAACGATGCATCATAATGACGTTGGCAGATAACGATGCATCATAATGACGTTGCCAGATAACGATGCATCATAATGACGTTGACAGATAACGATGCATCATAATGACGTTGACAGATAACGATGCATCATAATGAAGTTTACAGACAACGATGCATCATAAAGACGTTGACAGATAACGATGCATTGTGATGACGGTGACAGATAATGATGCATCATAATGACGTTGACAGATAACGATGCATCATAATGACGTTGACAGACAACGGTGCATCATAATGACGTTGCCAGATAACGATGCATCATAATGACGTTGACAGACAACGATGCATCATAATGACGTTGACAGATAACGATGCATCATAATGACGTTGACAGATAACGATGCATCATAATGACGTTGACAGACAACAATGCATCATAATGACGTTGACAGATAACGATGCATCATAAAGACGTTGACAGATAACGATGCATCATAATGACGTTGACAGATAACGATGCATCATAATGACGTTGACAGATAACGATGCATCATAATGACGTTGACAGATAACGATGCATTGTGATGACGGTGACAGATAACGATGCATCATAATGACGGTGACAGATAACGATGCATCATAATGACGTTGACAGATAACGATGCATCATAATGACGTTGACAGATAACGATGCATCATAATGACGTTGACAGACAACGATGCATCATAATGACGTTGACAGATAACGATGCATTGTGATGACGGTGACAGATAACGATACATCATAATGACGTTGGCAGATAACGATGCATCATAATGACGTTGCCAGATAACGATGCATCATAATGACGTTGACAGATAACGGTGCATCATAATGAAGTTGACAGACAACGATGCATCATAAAGACGTTGACAGATAACGATGCATCATAATGACGTTGACAGATAACGATGCATCATAATGACGTTGACAGATAACGATGCATTGTGATGACGGTGACAGATAACGATGCATCATAATGACGTTGACAGATAACGATGCATCATAATGACGTTGACAGACAACGATGCATCATAATGACGTTGACAGATAACGATGCATCATAATGACGTTGACAGATAACGATGCATCATAATGACGTTGACAGACAACGATGCATCATAATGACGTTGACAGACAACGATGCATCATAATGACGTTGACAGATAACGATGCATCATAATGATGTTGCCAGATAACGATGCATCATAATGACGTTGACAGAAAACGATTCATCATAATGACGTTGCCAGATAACGATGCATCATAATGACGTTGACAGAAAACGATTCATCATAATGACGTTGCCAGATAACGATGCATCATAATGACGTTGGCAGTTAACGATGCATCATAATGACGTTGCCAGATAACGATGCATCATAATGACGTTGGCAGTTAACGATGCATCATAATGACGTTGACAGATAACGATGCATCATAATGACGTTGACAGACAACGATGCATCATAATGACGTTGACAGAAAACGATGCATCATAATGACGTTGACAGATAACGATGCATCATAATGACGTTGACAGATAACGATGCATCATAATGACGTTGACAGAAAACGATTCATCATAATGACGTTGCCAGATAACGATGCATCATAATGACGTTGGCAGACAGCAGTGCATCATTATGACGTTGACGGACAACAATGCATCATAATGACGTTGACAGATAACGATGCATCATAATGACGTTGACAGATAACGATGCATCATAATGACGTTGCCAGACAACGATGCATCATAATGACGTTGACAGAAAACGATTCATCATAATGACGTTGCCAGATAACGATGCATCATAATGACGTTGACAGATAACGATGCATCATAATGACGTTGACAGACAACGATGCATCATAATGACGTTGACAGATAACGATGCATCATAATGACGTTGACAGAAAACGATTCATCATAATGACGTTGCCAGATAACGATGCATCATAATGACGTTGGCAGACACAGTGCATCATTATGACGTTGACGGACAACAATGCATCATAATGACGTTGACAGATAACGATGCATCATAATGACGTTGACAGATAACGATGAATCATGATAACGGTGACAGAATATGAATCATTGAAATCAAAATAATATTCATCATATCAATAGCTTTTGAGATATGTTTGCTTCATTCTTGCATCATGTGATGAGATAACTTCCTTAGTTTGTGTATAGAGAAGAGAATATAAATCCCCCGGGTTAATTTTCGCTTGAGTTGTGCTTAGAGAAAGATGTAGCAGCGTTCTCTCTAGCGGTAATCAATGCACTGTGAAAAATTAAACTGGTGGCGACTACATTTGGTAAGTTGTCGGCCGTGCCTACATTATTGACACTGGCGCCCAGCTCGGCCGCTGCCAACCTGCCAACACTACACCCTCAACTTAAGAGGCTGGTGTACACGCTGGTATAATGATATATAGTTCTCTCTTCATGGAGGCCGGTGTGATGATACACAGGTATACTATCATGGACGCTGGTATTATGGTATAAAGATATACCCTCATGGAGGCTGGAATATAGGTATGCAGGTCTACCATCATGAGAGTATAACGGTATATTGGTATACCTTTAAGGAGGCTTGTATAATGGTATACAGGTATACCCTCATGGAGGCTGGTATAATGGTATACAGGTCTACCATCATGGATGCTGGTATAATGGTATACAGATATATCCTCATGGAGACTGGTATATAGGTATGCACTTCCACCATCATGGAGACTGGTATAATGGTATACTGGTATATCCTCACTGAGGATGGTGTGGTGGTATACGAGTATACCCTCATGGAGACGTATAATGGTATACAGGTATACCCCCATGAAGGCTGTTGTGATGGTTTACAGATATACCTTCATGGAGGCTGGTATAAAGGTATACAGGTATACCATCATGGAAGCTGGTATAATGTTATACAGATATACCATCATGGAAGCTGGTATAACGTTATACAGGTATACCATCATGGAGGTTGGGATAAAGGTATACAGGTATACCATCATGGACGTTGGGATAAAGGTATACAGGTATACCATCATGGAGGTTGGGATAAAGGTATACAGGTATATCATCACGGAGGCTGGTATAAAGGTATTCAGTTATACCCTCATGCAAGCTGGTATGATGGTATACAGGAATACTATCATGGAGACTGGAATAAAGGTATACGGGTATACCATCATGGAGACTGGTATACAGGTACACCATCATGGAGACTGGTATAAATGCGTATAGGTATACCTTCACGGAGAGTGGTATAAAGGTATACTGGTATATCATCACGGAGGGTGGTATAAAGGTATACAGTTATACCCTCGTGGAAGCTGGTATGATGGTAAACAGGTATACCATCATGAAGGGTGATATAAAGGTATACAGGTATAACCTCATGAAGGATGGTATGAAGGTATACAGGTATACCATCATGGATGCTGCTATAAATGTATACATGTATACCCTCAAGGAGGCTGGTATGATGGTATACAGGTATACCCTCAAGGAGGCTGGGGTAAAGGTATACAGGTATACCCTTATGGAGGGTGGTGTAAAGGTATACAGGTACACCATCACGGAGGAAGGTATAAAAGTATACAAATATACCATCACGGAGGCTGGTATAAAGATATACAGGTATACCATCATGGAGAGTGATATAAAGATATACAGGTATATCATCATGAAGAGTGATATAAAGGTATACAGGTATACCATCATGAAGAGTGATATAAAGGTATACAGGTATACCATCATGGAGGCTGGTATAAAGGTATACAGGTATACCATCATGGAGGCTGGTATACAGGTATACCATCATGGAGGCTGGCATATTGGAGAAGTGGACAGAGAAAGCTATACAAAGAACAGTATAGATTCATAATGAAGTTGGAATATAAAGGGAAAGTAAAATGTTTTACTGACAACTGATGAAGGAAGAGGAAAAAGGAAGTGAATAATACAGAATTATGTACATAACCCGATAACTAGACAAGATTTGTAAAGAAAACGGAAAGAGCGGAGAGGGAAGAGATCATGAACGAAAAAATACAGGCAACAAAAGAAAAGAAAAGGAGAATTGAAGTAGAGATAAAGTAAAGAGAGAGACGCATACACACGTAGCAGACATTATGATACAGTAAGAATGATATGAAAGAATGTCTGCCACAGATGAAGTAAGACTTGTATAACATTATGTAGCGCTTGGCTGAGTGTGGGCATAATACTACATCAAGACGGGAGTGTGGGCATAATACTACATCAAGACGGGAGTGTGGGCATAATACTACATCAAGACGGGAGTGTGGGCATAATACTACATCAAGACGGGAGTGTGGGCATCATGTAGTGGTTCTTATAGTGATCACATCCTGCCTGGCTGCCGTGTGTGGAGGCTCTTATACCAACACCACACAAACATTCACCAGCAGCCCACCCTGGGGACAGATCCCCTCACCGCTCCCCCAGGGTAGACATGACCATCTGGTCCGGGATGTAAACCTGGGTAGCCTTACCACAGGTGGCCACCTCGTTCAGGGTGTGACCTTGGAGATGCCATCCGGTCCCATAGTTTTTCCCATGAGATCGACAAAGCATATGCGTTTCCGCTAGGAACACACACACACACACACACACACACACACACACACACACACACACACACACACACAAACCACCTCTGGAAGTACGTAGGCGGCTCCACCTTTGGCATCACCATGAACAACAAGTGCCCTGACTGCAGCGCCCTTCAGGACATGATCAGAAACCTTCAGTAGTGGACTGCAACCAAGGACGTCACCATCAACCCCACCAAACCTGTGGTGATGCACGTCAACCTGGGTGCAGACAACATCCTGCCCCGACGTCACACAAGGCCCTGACGTCCTCCCAGGTAGTCAGACATTCCAAACGTCTTGGCGTCGCTATAAATGACGTTTTAAACTGGAAGAGTCATGGCATCACTATCATCAAATCTTCCTCATACCGTCTGTACCTTCTCCGCCGAGTGAAACGACTAGGCGTCCCATAAACTGAGCTCATGAACGTCTACAGCGTCTTCATTCCACCGAAGATCATTTACTCTTCCCCAGCCGTTTCCTCCTCACTGAAAGCTGCACATGGGAACCAGGTGGAAAGAGTACAGTGAAGGGCATGCAGAACCATCCTGGGCCCTTCCTACACTACCTAACAAGATGCACTCATCTTGCTGAGCCTGTCCACCCTCGCCTACCAACACCGACAGCTCATTCGGCAATTTGGCAATAAACTGCTGAAATACCTCTATACAGAGATCCCACATCCTCCCATTCGCCATGCCTGACTCATCTCCATCTCGGACAGCCGTTCCTCACTACAGTCGACTTATCTCAGTCGGAGTTCGTACAGACAGATATTAGAACGGTCCTATACCTACCATTGTAATGTCATAAACAGTCCACGAACAAGTGCATGGCTATGCAAGATAACGGCTCAGTTTTCTGTTAGGCTGTGTGGTATGTCACGTACTGTATTGCTGCAACTGTTCATCACCTAATGTTCATCCAAATTCATAACGTATGAACCATATTATTTGCTCTGTAAACATCCCCGTGAATCTGCCATCCTGTCTATGTAGATGTACCTCACCCATGTGCTTATACAAAGTGTAGAAATACCCAGCCCTACTTGATCTTAAGCTCATTTGTTATTAGTTATCTAGTAAGTATCATGACCTTCCAGCTCTATGACATCTGTAATATTATCAGCCGATAAACCGTTATTCATTCATTTGTCTATCTATTTATCAATTCACTTATTTTACCAACATATTAGGGAGCACACTAAGATGAGAAGGAACGCTACACCATCACTGCTGGACCTTATCTTCACACACACTAGCATGGATGTTGAGAACATAATGTATGATACACCATTTGGAAGATGTGGTAAACGAGGATAACTAAAATGGAGGGATGAGAAAGAACATAAAGAGGAGATGTGATTTAGGAAACTACACAAACCTCAATAGTTTCTTTGGTATCGTGAACAGGAAACTGGAGTTCAGCAGCCGGGAACCAGGGCTTTGTGGTAAGAAGTTTTGTGAAATTTACAGTAAAGGAGTAGAGGCATAGGTAAAACAAACCTCAAGTACAGAGGGAAAGGGAAGAAAGGGGACGGAATGGTTATAACAAGATGTCATAAACTAAAGGAGCTTCCAGGTGTGCAGTGTCGAAGATACAGACAACACTTTAGTCAGCCAGCTAGCCAGCCAGCCAGCCAGCCAGCCAGCCAGCTAGCCAGCCAGCTAGCCAGCCAGCCAGCTAGCCAGCCAGCTAGCCAGCCAGCCAGCCAGCTAGCCAGCCAACCAGCCAGCTAGCCAGCCAGCCAGCCAGCCAGCCAGCTAGCCAGCCTGCCAGCCAGCTAGCCAGCCAGCCAGCCAGCCAGCATTGGCAAGATATAGCACGGAATCAGGATACCAGGATAAGAAAAGAGGAACAAAGAAGCTTTGAAAATGATATTATGGACAAGGTAGCTGAAAATCCAAAACTTTTTTTATGAATTCACCGGGATTCAGCTGTCAGGTAAGGAACTGCTGATCAGACTAAGGGATTCTGAGGTAAATGTAAGAGAGGATGATGTAAGGATATGTGAGGAACTGAATAACAAGTTCAAAAGTGTTCTCACAATGGAAGACGCAACACTAGTGAGATGGAATGAAGAGGAGGTTTTGTAAAACATTAAGATTTCTCGAAAAGATATTAACAAAATACCAAAAGGACTTGAACCATACAAGGCTCATGGTATAATGAAATTTACAAGGATACAACACCGCACAAGACACTTGCACATCGCCGAAGCCCTAATTATTAAGAATAACAACCAAGACTCAACAACCAGAACACGGGCCAAGACAAGGCTACAACAGCTACACGACCCACCATCGCATTACAACCAATGAGCGCGAGGCAATACGTCCGCCTTCTGGTAATACCCAGCCTCACCCAGCTACCCACAGTCATTCCCAGCTGCTCCGCTGACCTGACCTCTCCACACACACCTGAAGATGATTTGGTCGATTCACATTGAAACTTTGAGACAACCGTTAGTGTTATTCTACACAACCTCCCTACCCATGTGAAGCGAGATATTAGGAAACGAAAAATTCAGAATCTGATAAAAAAAACAGCTGTCTGGTCATTTTTACAATATATATATATATATATATATATATATATATATATATATATATATATATATATATATATATATATATATTTTTTTTTTTTTTTTTTTTTTTTCTTACATATTCGCCAATTACCGCGTTAGCAAGGTAGCATTAAAACAGAGGACTGAGCTTTAGAGGGAATATCCTTCTTATGAAAAACTGAAAACGGGAGGGAGGATTTCCAGCCCCTTGCTCCCTTCCCTTCTGCCGCCTTCTACGACACACAGGGAATACGTGGGAAATATTCTTTCTCTCCTATCCCCGGGGATATATATATATATATATATATATATATATATATATATATATATATATATATATATATATATATATATATATATATATGTGTGTGTGTGTGTGTGTGTGTGTATGTGTGTGAAGAAGTACCAGGAGAGACTGAGTGCAGAATGGAAAAAGGTGAGAGCAAAGGACGTAAGGGGAGTGGGGGAGGAATTGGGATGTATTTAGGGAAGCAGTGATGGCTTGCGCAAAAGTTGCCTGTGGCATGAGAAGCGTGGGAGGTGGGTTGATTAGAAAGGGTAGTGAGTGGTGGGATGAAGAGGTAAGATTATTAGTGAAAGAGAAGAGAGAGGCATTTGTACGAGTTTTGCAGGGAAATAGTGCAAATGACCGCGAGATGTATAAAAGAAAGAGGCAGGAGGTCAAGAGAAAGGTGCAAGAGGCGAAAAAGAGGGCAAATGAGAGTTGGGGTGAGAGAGTATCATTAGATTTTAGGGAGAATAAAAATATGTTTTGGAAGGAGGTAAATAAAGTGCGTAAGACAAGGAGAACAAATGGGAACATTGGTGTAGGGGGCTAATGGGAGGTGATAACAAGTAGTGGTGACGTCAGAAGGAGATGGAGTGAGTATTTTGAAGGTTTGTTGAATGTGTTAGATGATAAAGTGGCAGATATAGGGTGTTTTGGTCGAGGTGGTGTGCGAAGTGAGAGGGTTAGAGAGAATGATTTGGTAAACAGAGAAGAGGCAGTAAAAGCTTTGCGGAAGATGAAAGCTGGCAAGGCAGCGGGTTTGGATGGTATTGCAGTGGAATTTATTAAAAAGGGGTGACTGTGTTGTTGACTGGTTGGTAAGGATGTTTAATGTGTGTATGACTCATGGTGAGGTGCCTGAGGATTGGCGAAATGCTTGCATAGTGCCATTGTACAAAGGCAAAGGGGATAATGGTGAGTGCTCAGATTACAGAGGTATAAGTTTGTTGAGTATACCTGGGAAATTATATGGGAGGGTATTGATTGAGAGAGTGAAGGCATGTACAGAGCATCAGATTGGGGAAGAGCAGTGTGGTTTCAGAATGGGTAGAGGATGTGAGGATCAGGTGTTTGCTTTGAAGAATGTTTGTGAGAAATACTTCGAAAAGCAAATGGATTTGTATGTAGCATTTATGGATCTGGAGAAGGGATATGATAGAGTTGATAGAGATGCTCTGTGGAAGGTATTAAGTATATATGGTGTGGGAGGCAAGTTGTTAGAAGCAGTGAAAAGTTTTTATCGAGGATGTAAGGCATGTGTACGAGTAGGAAGAGAGGAAAGTGATTGGTTCTCAGTAAATGGTTGTTTAATTTGTTTATGGATGGTGTTGCTAGGGAGGTGAATGCAAGAGTTTTGGAGAGAGGAGCAAGTATGCAGTCTGTTGTGGATGAGAGAGCTTGGGAAGTGAGTCAGTTGTTGTTCGCTGATGATACAGCGCTGGTGGCTGATTCGGGTGAGAAACTGCAGAAGCTGGTGACTGAGTTCGGTAAAGTGTGAAAGAAGAAAGCTGAGAGTAATTGTGAAGAAGAGCAAGGTTATTTGGTACAGTAGGGTTGAGGGACAAGTCAACTGGGAGGTAAGTTTGAATGGAGAAAAACTGGAGGAAGTGAAGTGTTTTAGATATCTGGGAGTGGATTTGACAGCAGATGGAACCATGGAAGCGGAAGTGAGTCACAGGGTGGGGAGGGGGCGAAGGATCTGGGAGCATTGAAAAATGTGTGGAAGGCGAGAACACTATCTCGGAAAGCAAAAATGGGTATGTTTGAAGGAATAGTGGTTCCAACAATGTTATATTATTTCGAGGCGTTGCTGTAGATAAAGTTGTGTGGAGGAGGGTGGATGTGTTGGAAATGAGATGTTTAAGGAATATATGTGGTATGAGGTGGTTTGATCGCGTAAGTAATGGAAGGGTAAGAGAGATGTGTGGTAATAAAAAGAGTATGGTTGAGAGAGCAGAAGAGGGCGTTTTGAAATGGTTTGGTCATATGGAGAGAATGAGTGAGGAAAGATTGACAGAGAGGATATATATATCAGAGGTGGAGGGAACGAGGAAAAGTGGGAGACCAAACTGGAGGTGGAAAGGTATGGTGAAAAAGATTTTGAGCGATCGGGGCCTGAACATGCAGGAGGGTGAAAGGCGTGCAAGGAATAGAGTGAAGTGGAACGATGTGGTATACCGGGGTCGACGTGCTGTCATTGGATTGAACCAGGGCATGTGAAGTGTCTGTGGTAAACCATAGAAAGTTTTGTGGAGCCTGGATGTGGAAAGGGAGCTGTGGTTTCGGTGCATTACGCATGACAGCTAGAGAGTGAGTGTGAACGAATGTGCCCTTTGTTGTCTTTTCCTAGCGCTACCTCGAGCACATGTGGAGGTAGGGGTTGTCATTTCATGTGTGGCGGGGTGGCAACGGGAATGAATAAAGGCAGCAAGTATGAATTCTGCATATGTGTATATATGCATATGTCTATGTATATATGTGTATACGTTGAAATGTATAGGTATGTATATGTGCGTGTGTGGACGTGTATGTATATACATGTGTATGTTGGTGGGTTGGGCCATTCTTTCGTCTGTTTCCTTGCGTTACCTCGCTAACGCGGGAGACAGTGACAAAGTATAATGATAATATATATATATATATATATATATATATATATATATATATATATATATATATATATATATATATATATAAGCCGGCAAGGCAGCAGGTTTGGATGGTATTGCAGTGGAATTTATTAAAAAAGGGGGTGACTGTATTGTTGACTGGTTGGTAAGGTTATTTAATGTATGTATGACTCATGGTGAGGTGCCTGAGGATTGGCGGAATGCGTGCATAGTGCCATTGTACAAAGGCAAAGGGGATAAGAGTGAGTGCTCAAATTACAGAGGTATAAGTTTGTTGAGTATTCCTGGTAAATTATATGGGAGGGTATTGATTGAGAGGGTGAAGGCATGTACAGAGCATCAGATTGGGGAAGAGCAGTGCGGTTTCAGAAGTGGTAGAGGATGTGTGGATCAGGTGTTTGCTTTGAAGAATGTATGTGAGAAATACTTAGAAAAGCAAATGGATTTGTATGTAGCATTTATGGATCTGGAGAAGGCATATGATAGAGTTGATAGAGATGCTCTGTGGAAGGTATTAAGAATATATGGTGTGGGAGGCAAGTTGTTAGAAGCAGTGAAAAGTTTTTATCGAGGATGTAAGGCATGTGTACGTGTAGGAAGAGAGGAAAGTGATTGGTTCTCAGTGAATGTAGATTTGCGGCAGGGGTGTGTGATGTCTCCATGGTTGTTTAATTTGTTTATGGATGGGGTTGTTAGGGAGGTAAATGCAAGAGTCCTGGAAAGAGGGGCAAGTATGAAGTCTGTTGGGGATGAGAGAGCTTGGGAAGTGAGTCAGTTGTTGTTCGCTGATGATACAGCGCTGGTGGCTGATTCATGTGAGAAACTGCAGAAGCTGGTGACTGAGTTTGGTAAAGTGTGTGGAAGAAGAAAGTTAAGAGTGAATGTGAATAAGAGCAAGGCTATTAGGTACAGTAGGGGTGAGGGTCAAGTCAATTGGGAGGTGAGTTTGAATGGAGAAAAACTGGAGGAAGTGGAGTGTTTTAGATATCTGGGAGTGGATCTGTCAGCGGATGGAACCATGGAAGCGGAAGTGGATCATAGGGTGGGGGAGGGGGCGAAAATTTTGGGAGCCTTGAAAAATGTGTGGGAGTCGAGAACATTATCTCGGAAAGCAAAAATGGGTATGTTTGAAGGAATAGTGGTTCCAACAATGTTGTATGGTTGCGAGGCGTGGGCTATGGATAGAGATGTGCGCAGGAGGATGGATGTGCTGGAAATGAGATGTTTGAGGAAAATGTGTGGTGTGAGGTGGTTTGATCGAGTAAGTAACGTAAGGGTAAGAGAGATGTGTGGAAATAAAAAGGGCGTGGTTGAGAGAGCAGAAGAGGGTGTTTTGAAATGGTTTGGGCACATGGAGAGAATGAGTGAGGAAGGATTGACCAAGAGGTGTATGTGTCGGAGGTGGAGGGAACGAGGAGAAGAGGGAGACCAAATTGGAGGTGGAAAGATGGAGTGAGGGAGATTTTGTGTGATCGGGGCCTGAACATGCAGGAGGGTGAAAGGAGGGCAAGGAATAGAGTGAATTGGAGCGATGTGGTATATAGGGGTTGACGTGCTGTCAGTGGATTGAATCAAGGCATGTGAAGCGTCTGGGGTAAACCATGGAAAGCTGTGTAGGTATGTATATTTGCGTGTGTGGACGTGAGTATGTACATGTGTATGGGGGGGGGGGGTTGGGCCATTTCTTTCGTCTGTTTCCTTGCGCTACCTCGCAAACGCGGGAGACAGCGACAAAGTATAAAAAAAAAAAAAAAAAATATATATATATATATATATATATATATATATATATATATATATATATATATATATATATATATATATATATATAAAGTGTGTGTGTGTGTGTGTGTGTGTGTGTGTGTCGTAGAAGGTGACTAAACGGATCGGAAGTGGGGAGCTGGAAACCCTTCTCTTCTTGTATTTTAAAATCTAAAACTTGATACAGAAGAAGCCGTCAGTCAAGGAGTGCTCATCCTCCTCGAAGGCTCAGACTGGGGTGTCTGAATGTGTGTGGCTGTAACCAAGATGAGAAGAAAGAAGTGATAGGTAGTATGTTTGAGGAAAGAAACCTGGATGTTCTGGCTCTGAGTGAAATGAAGCTCAAGGGTAAAGGGAAAGAATGGTTTGGAATCTTATTCCAACCCCGTTATACACGTTCAGACTGCACTCAGCAACGGGACCGATCCTGCTACTGTGTAGTGTGTCAGTTGCCCGTGAAAATGGCACGCCAGTGTTTGTATGTAGTGTATCTGTTGTTGTATTATCATAACACTGACATTGATTTCGAGACACATTATGGCGCTGTCTATGACAAGGCAGGGGAAGGTTGATAATGAATACAGTCTGATATGTTTGGTCTGAAAAATACTTTTTTGTTGGTTTCAAAGCCAGACAAGAATTCTTGGTACATCCAGCCTTACAATAATGAAGTAATACAATAGTCGACGTCACTATACACCAAAACATGAAGAAGAATATAATGTCATTAAAGGAATGCTACGAAAAGACAAAGTAGCATCGTTGATGGAGAGGTAACATGGACAAAAAGAATCATTCCCCACGTTACTGTTAACGTTGTGGTTTATACATAAGTTATGCTACCAGCGACCGAATTGCCAAACGACCCTAACCATATGCAGGCGGGCAGTTTTTAAGCGTCTTGAAACCTCAGTAGAAATTCTGTGACTTGAAAAGACAGTTATTTTCAATTATTAGTCTGTTACGGCCAACAGTTGTTCGAAGGATTGGTGATCTGGTAGACAACACAAAGGAAGCAAACAATCGACACAGTGGATAAGAGCGAGTCTTCTGCTGTGTGTACGTACGAATGTATGGACGTCGGAAATGGTGTGCAGGTTGTACGTGGTGGCACGATTTCAAAATTTGAAGTAACTGAAGAACTGTTGCATTTAGCTAGCATCTAAGGTCTCGCTGCAGGTGAAGTGATGGATGCATTTTCAAACAATTAAAAATCAGAGAGACTCTTGTATACAACAGACGGAGCTCCAGCAGTTGTTGGATGAATAAAAGTGCTGCTGCCAGACTTGTGGCTGAACGAGAAAAAGGACTGCTGTTTTGCAGCGTGTTATTCATCAACTAAAACTGATGCGCCAAACATATAAAAGTGAATCATGTAATGCCACTTGTTCTTTATACTGTCAACTACGTGATAGCACTGGCTCTTCACCACAGGCCAAGCAGTTTGATGAATTTTTAAGTGATCTTGGTTCAGAATACCATGACGTCACATATCATTGCCAAGTGCGATAGATAAGTAGAGGATAAGAACTGAGATTGTTGACATGCTTGATGAGGTAAGAATGTTCATGGATGTACCAGGGTAACCAGGACATTAATTGTCCAGTGATAACTGGCATAATAGATCTGGACTTTTTAAAAGTATATTTGACATCTCATCTCACTGAACTGAAAGCTAAACTTTAATGAAAATATCAGCTTGTTAACAATCTTATTGATCACTTGAAAGGACTGAAAAGCGACCTATGTTTATGAGAAATCAGTTTTGAAAAAACAATACAGTACACCTTACATTGCTTGTTGTACGTGCCACCAACGTACCTAATGTGACTATATAAACAGATGATGTACGTGTTTTGAAAAAAAATTAATCAAGGTTTGTTAACGTAAATGATCTTGCAATGGAACTACAAATATTTGCGTCTCATTTGCTGTTAATGTTGACACAGCTCTGAAGAATTACAAACGGAAATGATAGATTTACAGCGCAAGAACGTACTTGAAAACAAATATAAAGGTCAATTTACTTAAATCTACAAGTTGTATGTCTCACCACAAACGTATTTGAAACTGTTTTCACAAGCATGTAGGTTGATATCAATATTGCCAAGTACTTACGTTTGTGATGTTATTTGAAAAAATGGACATTGATGAACTTAAACAGCGAAGTGTTCTTACGGATGTCCACATAAGAAACATGCTGGGTGTTGCTTGTTCAGTGATGAAAACAGATTGTGACGACGTTCTTAAGACATCAGTGCCATACATCACATCAACACCCCTGAAGTCCCACAGTTTGTGTCAGCATGCAGCATGTAGCAGTACACCTGTGTATTTGTATCATGCTCTACATATTTATGAAATGAAGTTTTTCTGTAGATTTAGCTGAATTCCTTTAAAAGTTCTAAATCTGTTTTGTTAAATAAAATACGGTTCATTCAGCCGCAGTAGTATAGTAGGCAGTTACACACACACACACACACACACACACACACACACAGAAAGAAGAGGAATGAAAATGAACAAGAACTGAAATAAGAAGGAAAGGAAAGTTTTCATGAATGGAGATTTAACACCATTAATGATTTCAATACTGAAAGTACCAAAAGGACAAAGATAGTAAAGAATACAGTAACAAAGGATGGAAGAATAATAGCCTATCTCACTAACAGGGAAAGTCCAGTTGAAATTACCTGCCCTGATGACCTGCATAAGATAGGAATTACTTCCCCAGATTAGAAACGGTTGAAACTGGATTACATGGTCAGTTAACAGGGTTGTAAGGGAGCACAGCACAGTCACTTTGGTTCAAACACACATTTCTACACACAACAACACTACACTCACACAAAGAACTACATGTGAACCTGTACCATGTATACCAGACACTATTACTCTTATCATCACTCAGTGTATGTGGTGTCAAACCTAAATTCTTATCAGTAGAATTTGCAGATTTTTGAAAAGCTATGATGTTATCTGTGTGTGTGACGAGATGTGATGATGGTTGTATGAGGAACGTGAGGGAGAGATGTAGAGTGTAGAATTTGAAGTTGTATTTATGAATAGATATGAGCTAAGTACGTTTGATTCTGGTGATCTTATTATTGCTGTTAGAAATAATGTTGTTTTTAGGTGGGAACATATGAAGCATATGGTAAATATTTGTGAAATTTTATTTTCAGTTAAATTGGATGGGAGAAATGTGGGCTTAGACAAGGATCTTATAATCATCTCAATTTATATCGCTCCCAGTCACTCAAGATATGCTAAAACAGAGCATTCTGATGAACTAGATAACTTATTGTTTGACTGCACAAACAATGACTATTTACATACGTCATGTGGTGACATGTCATTTGCGAGTGTTGACAGTGGCGTGGACAATGATGATGCTCATATGCTTGTTAATGTTTGCATTAATTCAGGTGATCTTGGTTTAATCAACATCTAACGCAAAAGTTCTTATGGTAAAAAGCTAATTGAAATTTGTGAAAATAACCAGGTTTTCACCTTTAATGGGTGGATGGTTGAGGATTGTGGGTTGGAAAATTCACTATACTTATGATACAACTATAGATTATGTCATTGGGTCATCATTGTTAATGAAACGTGATATAGACTTGAAAACCCTAGATTGTACACTGATGTTTATTGTGGTCTGAACACACCATTGAAATTTGATAGTACTGTAACAAATGTAAATACAACAAATCAGGTGGATGGGATGTATATGTGAAGCCTGGATGATGAAGAATGGAGAAGAAAATTATATATGAGATGGATGTTGATGTTTGTAAAGTGATTGAGTTGGTTATACAGATGGATGAGTTGTCTGCTGATGAGATGAGCAAGGAAGTGAAACTAATCCTAACTGAACCTGCACTAAAAGTTTTCCCCACAATCTAAGATGATAAAGTATATATAAAGAGTAACAATGCCTGTTTGAAAACGTATGATAACAACTGTTGGAAGAGCAGAGAAGAATATCACAAAGCTAAACAGAGCCTAACTTGCATAAGAGTAATGACAATTACAATATGATTGGCAAAGTATAAGAATATAAAATGGAGTTAAGAAGAGTTAGGAATAAAGAGAAAGCTGATCTAATCAGGGAACTAAGAGAAAATAAAAGATAAGACTCAAGATCATATTGGAAAATATTAAAAGGTAAGAAGAATATTAGTAAAATTTCTATTGCACTTGATTATTTTTAGAATCACTCCAAACTCTTTTTTAGTAAAGATGACAAAGACAATGGAAATAAAGGTATTGCATATGAGGTTAACGATGTAACCATCTCAGTTATACTTACAGTTGATGAAATAAAGAGAAACATCGCTAAATGTAAAGAAACAATAAGTCCCCTGGAAATATTATGGTACTGAATGGCTATATTAGATGTACCCAACACTTACTGTATCCTTATATGTAAAACTGTTCACTAAGATCCTTGACACTGGTGTCATCCCAGCCGAGTGGTTCACTGGCACTAATTATGCCACTGTATAAGAACAAGGGTAACATTCATGACCCTAATGATTACAGGGGATCACACTCCTTAGTTGTATGGGGAAACTCTTGACTTCTGTATTAGATGAACGTCTAACTGAGTAGTCTAATGTACTGTATATCATAAATAAAACACAAGCTGGCTTTAGACGTGATACTCCACATTAAGTCATATATTTCTGCTTAAATGCATAACCGATTTGTATTGCTGGAAAAAGAGGAAACTTTTGTTTGTAGGCTACAAGAAAGCATTTGATGTGATGTGGCGAGAAGGTTTCTGGTATGAGTAAGTGAAGAATGTAAATGGCAAGATACTGCATGTAATCAGAAATATGTATAGTAACATTAGATCCTGTGTGAGGTTGAACCAACAGATGTCTGATACACTGACATGTAACATGGGGGTGAGGCAGGGTGAGAACTTCTCATCTTTATTCTTTGTATCTTATGTCAATGATGTTGAGGAGAAATTATTTGATTGCAATTATAATCATATAGATTTTAGTAATGATTTGGTTAATTCCTACATGACTTTACTTGTGTTAATGTGTGCAGATGACACGATTACATTGTGTGACAGTGAGCAGGGGATGAGACAGGCAGTGACGGCTTCCTACACCTATTGTACCGACGGGAAATTAAAAGTAGATTGTAACAAAGCAAAAATTGTGGTGTTTAGTAAGGGAAGAGTTCAAACTAATGATTATCATTTTAATTTTGGTTGGGAAGACATGGAAGTAGTAAGCAAATACCAGTACCTTGGTATATTACCTAATTACAATGGTAGGTTTCGTATGGAGAATTGCAGTTAAAAGAGCAGGTAAGGAGAGTTATGTATTGACTGATTGTTACAAGGTGTAGGTTGATTTGCCAGATGATACTATGGGGTTACCAGTTATGATTTATGCATCAGAAATATGGGGTCACTATGTTGTAAGGCAGATGTCATTAGTGCAAGTGAAATGTCTAAAGCATGTGTCACTTGGTGTCTAATGGCTCAAAATGTATATCAAATGTAGAATGATTGGCTAGTGGTCGCAACTGATTTCAGGTAAAAACACTAAACTAATTTATTCAATGTATAAATGTTTGGTGCAATTGGATATGCTCGGTGTTGACACCTCACCATGGATAGCTTGTATTATGAGCTTATGTAATGACTGTGGTATGTCTGGGGTGTGGTTATCGCAACTTGGTTTAGAAAGGCAACTGAATTAAGGTTAAAAGATCAATGGGTTACTACTTGGAAGAACAAATCTTAACTAAGTGAATTTGTAGTTATTTTAGAACATATAAACAGGTATATGGCATGGAGGAATATCTTGTGTGATTAACCACGTTTTAGTGAGCAGACGACGAGCTGGTAATAACAGATCACTAATAATTGTGGTGGATATCGAGGTGAGTGTAAGGCAGGTCGTAGTGGCAGTAAATGTGATGCTGATGTTGTGGCTGATGATTATCATGTTTTATTTTAGTGTGAAAATGATGATAATGTTAGGACGAGAAATAACTATGTTCCAAACTGTTACAAATCTAAGCCAACTCAACTCAAACAGATTTTAATACAAACCATCAATGTCACTGTTCTTGACAAACTATTGCTCTTTTTGAGCGAAGTGTTTAGGATTTTTAAATGAATTGTAATGACAAGAAAATGTGACTATTGCTGACGAGTCATATTGTTTAGTTATTCAAATGTAAATCGTAAATTACATTTAAGATAGTTGCTAATGTTATCAAGGAGCTGCGTTCCTTACTTTTTGTAAAAGTCTGAGCGAATAAACTATTCTATTCCATTCTATTCACACACGCTATGGCCTACCATAAGGTCAAAATGGTCCACTTGAAAAGAGAGTTTGGCCACCTCTGCTGGCCACTAGTACTGGCCATCCTTACTTTATCAAGACTTGCGTATACTAGTGTTGATGTGATATTTTTTTACCTTTTTGTCTTTCGAATTTCACTCCAGTTTATATTTGCAGACGGTTTGTTGGTTTCGTTTCGGTTCACCTTGTCAGAATGGAAGTTCAGGTCCTTCATTCTCCAGATATCGTTTGTTTAATCCTACTTTTCTTCATACATTTCTGTTGAACACTTAGCTACTTCTATAATGTTGTGATCTTATGTATGTTTATGATATACCTGGATGTCTGTAGGATTACAATATTATGTGTAAAAAGTTAATGTTTCTTGCAGACGTATAGTTTTCCTGCATCATATACGTTTCACTGTCATATTGTTTCCAATGGTTTCTTTCATTTGCTGATCCATTACTCATGGAAAGGTCTGTGAGGCCTGGATGCGGATAGTGAGCTGTGGTTTCGGTGCATTACACATGACAGCTAGAGACTGAGTGTGAACGAATGTGGCCATTCTTTGCCTGTTTCCTGACGCTACCTCGCTGAAGCAGAGGGGCGGCGATCGGGTGTGGGCGGAGAGAGGAGAATGCATTTCATCTCTTTCTTTTCCTTCATACATTCGTGCTGTTTCCTGTGTGGCGGGGTGGCGTCGAGAATGGATGAAGGCGCGCGATTACATTTACATATGTAAATAATGTAAGTGTACGTATATGTATATGTATGTGTGAATATATATATATATATATATATATATATATATATATATATATATATATATATATATATATATATATATATGTGTGTATGTGAATGTGCGTGTATGTATATTTGTGTATGCGAGTGGATGTGTCTTCGTCTGTTTCCTGGCGCTACCTCGCTTACGTGTGAAACAGCAATTAAGTATAAAAAGACCATTTATATAAAGATCTACAAATCTACTGTACTCCACCGTATCATAACTAATGTGCCCTGATCACATCACCATTGGCTAGGAAAATCTTTTTTTAACATCGCAGTTAGAATTTAAACGTCTTCCTAGCATAGTTCTGAATGGCCTGGATATTACTATGTTTATGTGTCCTTCGTTAGGATATTTGCAGCAGAATCTTCACGTTTGTTAATACTTATCATAATCATTTGTTTTCCTCTAGTATGCTGTATATATATATATATATATATATATATATATATATATATATATATATATATATATATATATATATATATATATATACTGTTTTTCTATTCTCTCATTAAGTCATATTTGTGTCAATAATATTGTCTTTGATAGTTTCATACAGATACCATACATATCACTTGCAATTGTCTGTTATCAAGCTCAGCCCATTGATCTGTATCTCATGGTTTACGTGTACCTGTTTGTTATTTATAGACCTTTATGTTTTTCCTCACTACTTATGTTCCCGGAGCTGTGTAACTTCTGTCATCTCAGGTTCATCATCATTTCCATTTGTCTTCCTTTTGAAAAATGGTTTAGATCTCGTGGAATATTGTTACCATAAGCTGAACAACTGGGGCTTTCAATCCTAAAGTGCAAAAATTTGTTTCACGACCTACCATTCTCCTCAGAACATTTTCATGTTTTCTATGATCGTTTTTATACAGCCTCAGTCTCCAGTTTCGTCCATCATTACGTTTGTCCAATATCACCTTTTTCATTATATGTTATCTGAGACAGCACGGGCAGCTGAGGCCCTAATCAAGCTCACCCCATTATATCTATCTATCTATCTATTAATCTATTAATCTATCTATCAATCTATCTATCTATCTATCTATATATATATATATATATATATATATATATATATATATATATATATTTTTTTTTTTTTTTTTTCATACTATTTGCCATTTCCCGCGTTAGCGAGGTAGCGTTAAGAACAGAGAACTGGGCCTTAGAGGGAATATCCTCGCCTGACCCCCTTCTCTGTTCCTTCTTTTGGAAAATTAAAAAAAAAAAAAAAAAAAAAAAAAAAGAAAGGGGAGGATTTCCAGCCACCCGCTCCCTCCCCTTTTAGTCGCCTTCTACGACACGCAGGGAATACGTGGGAAGTATTCTTTCTCCCCTATCCCCAGGGATAATATATATATATATATATATATATATATATATATATATATATATATATTTTTTTTTTTGTTTGCTTTTCTCCAAGAAGGAACAGAGAAGGGGGCCAGATGAGGATATTCCCTCAAAGGCCCAGTCCTCTGCTCTTAACGCTACCTCGCTAACGCGGGAAATGGCGAATAGTATGAAAGAAAGAAGAAATATATATATATATATATATATATATATATATATATATAAGATTGCCTGAGCCAGGTATCCATTTTATCGACCAACCCCTAGGGGGTGAAGAACAGCTGGGTTGACAGTTGACCGACTGCCGAAGCCAGGGTTTGAACCTATACGCTCGACTCTGGGCGGTCCGTGAATGCGTCACGGTCAGGAACGCTGACCTCTACACCACGGGAGTCCATGAACTATCTCTTCTTCTTCATTTTCTTGTGTTCGTATTTCATCATTTCTCATGATTCCTGAACGAACTAAGAATCAACGTTAATCATCTTTTCAATTAACCACAGAGCATTGTTCATAGCACTGGCATATGTGTGTATGTCTATACATCCAGGTCTGTTTCCCAGTACATCCTTCTATATCGCACCTTCCATCTTACTGCATGGAGAAAAATGTTCACCTCCGGACCTGTCAACAAATACACGTCATTCAAAATGTCTTCTCACATCTTTATTCTTGGTTTGTTTGATTTACTGTCTTCATCTTAATTGTTATTGGACATTTTCACTCTGTTTTCTTCTTTCATATAACTTTTCCTCGTTTATTAAGTTCTTTGCCTTAACTTCAGTTATTGCAGTCATAGGATTTATGATGTTTCTGTCTCATCCAGTTCATCACATTTCCCACCTTTATTATCCATTCTATTTATACATTTACCATCTTCATCATCCATAACATTATCATATGATCGTCTTCGTCATCCATAACATTGCCATATCATCTTTATCACTATCTTCTGATAACATATTCATACTTGATCCGGTTATAACACAACGACAAACTCCAGTTTCCCACTCTAATCTTCCACTGTGAGACAGTCATACATACCTAACCTTCCACTGACACAGTCATACATACCTAATCTTCCACTGTGAGACAGTCATACATGCCTAACCTTCCACTGCGAAACAGCCAAACATACCTAAGCTTCCACTGTGAGACAGCCATACATGCCTAACCTTCCACCGTGAAACAGCCAAACATACCTAACCTTCCACTGTGAGAGATTCATACATACCTAACCTTCCACTGTGAGAGATTCATACATACCTAACCTTCCACTGTGAGACAGTCATACACGCCTAACCTTCCACTGTGAGACAGTCATACACGCCTAACCTTCCAATGCGAGACAGCCATACATGCCTAACCTTCCACTGCGAAACAGCCAAACATACCTAACCTTCCACTGTGAGAGATTCATACATACCTAACCTTCCACTGTGAGACAGCCAAACATACCTAACCTTCCACTGTGAGAGAGTCATACATACCTAACCTTCCACTGTGAGACAGTCATACATGCCTAACCTTCCACTGTGAGACGGCCATGCACGCCTAACCTTCCAATGTGACACAGCCATACATGCCTAACCTTCCACTGTGAGAGATTCATACATACCTAACCTTCCACTGTGAGACAGTCATACATACCTAACCTTCCACTGTGAGACAGCCATTCATACCTAACCTTCCACTGTGAGAGAGTCATACATACCTAACTTTCCACTCTGAGAGCATTCATACCTAACCTTCCACTGTGAGACAGTCATACATACCTAACCTTCCACTGTGAGACAGCCATACATACATAGCTTTCCACTGTGAGACAGCCATGCATATCTAACCTTCAACTGTGAGACAGCCATACGTGCCTAACCTTCCACTGTGAGACAGCCATTCATACCTAACCTTCCACTGTGAGACAGCCATACATGCCTAACCTTCAACTGTGAAACAGCCATACATACCTAACCTTCCACTGTGAGACAGTCATACACGCCTAACCTTCCACTGTAGGACAGCCATGCATACCTAACCTACCACTGTGAAACAGCCATGCATACCTAACCTTCCACTGTGAGACAGCCATTCATACCTTTCCTTCCACTGTGAGACAGCTATACACGCCTAACCTTCCACTGTGAAACAGCCATACATACCTAACCTTCCACTGTGAGACAGTCATACATACCTGACCTTCCACTGTGAGACAGCCATACATACCTAACCTTCCACTGTGAGACAGCCATTCACACCTAACCTTCCATTGTGAGACAGCCATACATGCCTAACCTTCCGCTGTGAAACAGCCATACATACCTAACCTTCCACTGTGAGACAGTCATACATGCCTAACCTTCCACTGTGAGACAGCCATGCATACCTAACCTACCACTGTGAAACACCCATACATATCTAACCTTCCACTGTGAGACAGCCATACATGCCTAACCTTCCAATGTGAGACAGCCATACATACGTAACCTACCACTGTGAAACACCCATACATACCTAACCTTCCACTGTGAGACAGCCCTACATATCTAACCTTCCACTGTGAGAAAGTCATACATGCCTAACCTTCCACTGTAAGTCAGTCATACATACCTAACCTTCCACTGTGAGACAGTCATACATGTCTAACCTTCGACTGTGAGACAGTCATACATACCTAACCTTCCACTGTGAGACAGTCATACATACCTAACCTTCCACTGTGAGACAGTCATACATACCTAACCTTCGACTGTGAGACAGTCATACATACCTAACTTTTGACTGTGATACAGCCATACATACCTAACCTTCCACTGTGAGACAGTCTTACATAGCTAACCTTCCACTGTGAGACAGTCATACATACATAGCTTTCCACTGTGAGACAGCCATGCATGCCTAACCTTCCACTGTGAGACAGCCATACATGCCTAACCTTCCACTGTGAGACAGCCATTCATACCTAACCTTCCACTGTGAGACAGCCATACATGCCTAACCTTCCACTGTGTAACATTCATACATACCTAACCTTCCACTGTGAGACAGTCATACATGTCTAACCTTCCACTGTGAGACAGCCATGCATACCTAACCTACCACTGTGAAACAGCCATGCATACCTAACCTTCCACTGTGAGACAGCTATACATGCCTAACCTTCAACTGCGAGACAGCCATTCATACCTAACCTTCCAATGTGAGACAGCCATACATGCCTAACCTTCCACTGTGTAACATTCATACATACCTAACCTTCCACTGTGAGACAGTCATACATGTCTAACCTTCCACTGTGAGACAGCCATGCATACCTAACCTACCACTGTGAAACAGCCATGCATACCTAACCTTCCACTGTGAGACAGCTATACATGCCTAACCTTCAACTGCGAGACAGCCATTCATACCTAACCTTCCAATGTGAGACATCCATACATGCCTAACCTTCAACTGCGAGACAGCCATACATACCTAACCTTCCACTGTGAGAGAGCCATACATGCCTAACCTTCAACTGCGAGACAGCCATACATACCTAACCTTCCACTATGAGACAGTCATACATACCTAACCCTGCATTGTGAGACAGCCATGCATACCTAACCTACCACTGTGAAACAGCCATACATACCTAATGGCTTGGTGGTGCTAACTAATTTCTTTCTAATTCACATTTTTCCTTCTTTTTTTTCCTCAAAGCTCTCACCCCGCCCATGGCACACACAAGGGCTGACGTTTGTGTGAGGCACAGAGAATGAGACAGTTACCTGACCCAAAGGAGTGACATGCGACAGCCACCGAGGTGATGGTTCACTAGTCGATTGTCACCAACCCAGGCAGGCACTACCTGACCCACCACCCGCAGCCCCCACCAGGAAGGGGAGAGAGAGAGAGAGAGAGAGAGAGAGAGAGAGAGAGAGAGAGAGAGAGAGAGAGAGAGAGAGAGAGAAGCAGGTCGATGCAATGGTGGTTTAGAGGAAGGTCAGTGGCACATTGCCGAAGATGGAGACAGTGGCAGACAGAGAGAGAACCAAAGACAAGACACTAGAAAACAGAGACCAATGAAAAGACAGAATTGTGGAAAAGGAAGAGAAGACACGCCAGAAAAGACAGAAAATAAAAGACACAAGGGTAGAGTGGGAGCGAGGAATAAGGAGAATCTAGAGTGACAGGAGAGGTAAGCAAGTCACCAATGGTCAACTTTCTTCCTCCGTGTTTCAGGCGTCCATAATGTTGAGTCTGACCATCACTGGGTCAAACGATGTGGATGTTTGTGCACAAATGTATGTAGCTTTTTGTTTAATGTTTAACCTTAGAATGATGGCCAAAAATAGTCAAATGAGGCATAGTTGTGCAAAATTGTAGCTTTTGTTAACTTTTCCCCTTAAAATGCTGGCCAAAAATAGTCAAATGAGGCATAGTAAAACTCATAAAAGATTTATCCTACGTATTGTACGGAAGTTGTAAGATATATCCCACGTATTGTGCGGAAGTTGTAAGATATATCCCACGTATTGTACGGAAGTTGTAAGATATATCCCACGTAATGTACGGAAGTTGTAAGATATATCCCACGTATTGTACGGAAGTTGTAAGATATATCCCACGTATTGTACGGAAGTTGTAAGATATATCCCACGTAATGTACGGAAGTTGTAAGATATATCCCACGTATTGTACGGAAGTTGTAAGATATATCCCACGTATTGTACGGAAGTTGTAAGATATATCCCACGTATTGTGCGGAAGTTGTAAGATATATCCCACGTAATGTACGGAAGTTGTAAGATATATCCCACGTATTGTACGGAAGTTGTAAGATATATCTGAATGTTGTGTGATGTCTTCTGTAGTGACTGACTGGCACTGTCAAGGTTAAGAGGCCATGATATACGTGTTTGTGCTGCTCATCTTTGATCCCATAATGCACTTTAAATAACACGAAAATATATGTGTCCAAGATGTTAATCTGCTCCAGAATGAAGCAGGAAAACGACATGAAGAAAATGAGTTACACTATACCCCCCCATGAGTTACACTGTACCTCCCCATGAGTTACACTGTACCTCTCCATGAGTTACACTATACCTCTCCATGAGTAACACTGTACCTCCCCATGAGTTACACTGTACCTCTCCATGAGTTACGCTGTACCTCCCCATGAGTTACACTGTACTTCCCCATGAGTTACACTATACCTCCCCATGAGTTACACTATACCTCCCCATGAGTTACACTATACCTCCCCATGAGTTACACTGTACTTCCCCGCGAGTTACATAGACATCTACAGACTTACCTGGGATAAGAAGTTAAGCGAGCAAATAAACACAGACACCCACCAGAGTTTTTTTTTTATTTGTGAACACGAAATGGAAAACCTGTAGTACCAAGTTAACGCACACACGACTACACGCTAAACACCCCATTAAACTAGTACACACACACACACACACACACACACACACACACACACACACACACACACCCACAGTTCCTTCTGAACTGATTAAACAATAGAATGGCATACAATATAATTTGATCTTGTGCTATGAGCAAGGCAAACATACCTATTACAATAAATCCCGGCCAGTATTATACTTTAACAAAGACAGAGCAAGAGGAAGAGCGTTCTGGCCCTGGTCCTCCTTTGTTTCTTGAGCCATCCATCCCGGCACGTAAAGAGCTCATTAACAATCCAAAGTAATGTAAATACACATAGCTGGGTAAACACTATTAATTGCTTGGATGGTTCAGTTTGCAATGTTACTTGTTTACCCAATAATTTAGTATTGATTCTTCACATGTTCCGTTAACAACCCAAGCTGGCGATAGTGAGAGCCTCTCAGTAACCCTTACCCACCCTCACTACTTACTTCACCATCATCCTCACTATCATCCTTCCTGGCTGTACTGTCTGACCATCTTACTGTACCATCATCCTCACTATCATCCTTCCTAGCTGTGCTGTCTGACCATCTTACTGTACCATCGTCCTCACTATCATCCTTCCTGGCTGTGCTGTCTGACCATCTTACTTCACCATCATCCTCACTATCATCCATCTTGCTGTACTGTATGATCATCTTACTCCACCATTATCCTCAATATCATCCTCACCATCATCCCTCTGCCTGTACTGTATGACTTCTTCCTTCACCATCATCCTCACCACCATCCTTCTGGCTGTACTGTATGACCTCTTCCTTCACCATCATCCTCACCATCATCCTTCTGGCTGTACTGTATGACCTCTTCCTTCACCATCATCCTCACCATCATCCTTCTGGCTGTACTGTATGACTTCTTCCTTCACCATCATCCTCACCACCATCCCTCTGCCTGTACTGTATGACCTCTTCCTTCACCATCATCCTCACCATCATCCTCACCATCATCCTTCTGATTGTATTGTATGACCATCTTCCTTCACCATCATCTTCACCACCATCCTTCTGGCTATATTTTATGACCATCTACTCCATCATCATCTTCACCATCATCCTCACCATCATCCTTCTAGCTGTACTGATTGACCCTCTTACTCCACCACCATCACGTCTGTCTCTTGCCCGTAGGGTACTGACACTCAACTGTCTGTGGCCCGTAGTGTGCCGACACTCATCTGTCTCTGGCCTCTGGGCTACCGACACTCATCTGTTTCTGGCCCGTGGTGTACCAACACTCACCTGCCTCTAGCTCTAGTGTACCAACGCTCATCTGTCTCTGGCCCTTGGTGTACCGACACTCAACTGTCTCTGGCTCGTGTTGTACCGACACTTACCTGTCTCTGGCCCGTTGTGTACTAACACTTACCTGTTACTGGCCCATGTGTAACGACACTCACCTGTCTCTGGCCCATGGTGTATCGACATTTACCTGTCTCTGTCCCGTGGTGTACCAACGCTCATCTGTCTCTGGCCCGTGGTGTATCGACACTTACCTGTGTCTGCTCTGGTGTGTCAGCACCCATATATTTCTGGCCCGTGATCTCTGAACACTCACCTGTCTCTGGCTTGGGTGTACCAACACTCACCTGTCTCTGATCAGGGGGTGCCAACACTCACCTGTCTCTGGCCTGGGTGTGCCAACACTCACCTGTCTCTGATCAGGGGACTGCTAACAATCAACTCTCTCTGAACTGGGGGTGTCAACAGACGTGTTCTGATGGGCGGGATACAGACATGCTCTGATGGCGGGATACAGACATGCTCTGATGGGCGGGATACAGACATGCTCTGATGGGCGGGATACAGACATGCTCTGATGGGCGGGATACAGACATGCTCTGATGGGCGGGATACAGACATGCTCTGATGGCGGGATACAGACGTGTTCTGATGGGCAGGATACAGACGTGTTCTGGTGGGCGGGATACAGACGTGTTCTGATGGGCGGGATACAGACATGCTCTGATGGGCGGGATACAGACATGCTCTGATGGGCGGGATACAGACGTGTTCTGATGGGCAGGATACAGACGTGTTCTGATGGGCAGGATACAGACGTGTTCTGATGGGCGGGTTACAGACGTGTTCTGGTGAGTGGGATACAGACGTGTTCTGGTGGGCGGGATACAGACGTGTTCTGATGGGCAGGATACAGACGTGTTCTGATGGGCAGGATACAGACGTGTTCTGATGGGCGGGATACAGACGTGTTCTGATGGGCGGGATACAGACATGCTCTGATGGGCGGGATACAGACATGCTCTGATGGGCGGGATACAGACGTGTTCTGATGGGCGGGATACAGACATGCTCTGATGGGCGGGATACAGACGTGTTCTGGTGGGCGGGATACAGACATGCTCTGATGGGCGGGATACAGACATGCTCTGATGGGCGGGATACAGACATGCTCTGATGGGCGGGATACAGACGTGTTCTGATGGGCGGGATACAGACATGCTCTGATGGGCGGGATACAGACATGCTCTGATGGGCGGGATACAGACATGCTCTGATGGGCGGGATACAGACATGCTCTGATGGGCGGGATACAGACATGCTCTGATGGGCGGGATACAGACATGCTCTGATGGCGGATACAGACGTGTTCTGATGGGCGGGATACAGACATGCTCTGATGGGCGGGATACAGACATGCTCTGATGGGCGGGATACAGACATGCTCTGATGGGCGGGATACAGACATGCTCTGATGGGCGGGATACAGACGTGTTCTGATGGGCGGGATACAGACATGCTCTGATGGCGGGATACAGACGTGTTCTGATGGGCAGGATACAGACGTGTTCTGATGGGCGGGATACAGACATGCTCTGATGGGCGGGATACAGACATGCTCTGATGGCGGGATACAGACGTGTTCTGATGGGCGGGATACAGACGTGTTCTGATGGGCAGGATACAGACGTGTTCTGGTGGGCGGGATACAGACATGCTCTGATGGCGGGATACAGACGTGTTCTGGTGGGCGGGATACAGACATGCTCTGATGGGCGGGATACAGACATGCTCTGATGGGCGGGATACAGACATGCTCTGATGGGCGGGATACAGACATGCTCTGATGGGCGGATACAGACATGCTCTGATGGGCGGGATACAGACATGCTCTGATGGCGGGATACAGACGTGTTCTGGTGGGCGGGATACAGACGTGTTCTGATGGGCGGGATACAGACATGCTCTGATGGGCGGGATACAGACGTGTTCTGATGGGCAGGATACAGACGTGTTCTGATGGGCGGGATACAGACATGCTCTGATGGGCGGGATACAGACATGCTCTGATGGCGGGATACAGACGTGTTCTGATGGGCAGGATACAGACGTGTTCTGATGGGCGGGATACAGACATGCTCTGATGGGCGGGATACAGACATGCTCTGATGGGCGGATACAGACGTGTTCTGATGGGCAGGATACAGACGTGTTCTGGTGGGCGGGATACAGACATGCTCTGATGGGCGGGATACAGACATGCTCTGATGGGCGGGATACAGACGTGTTCTGATGGGCAGGATACAGACGTGTTCTGATGGGCAGGATACAGACGTGTTCTGATGGGCGGGATACAGACATGCTCTGATGGCGGGATACAGACGTGTTCTGGTGGGCGGGATACAGACATGCTCTGATGGGCGGGATACAGACGTGTTCTGATGGGCGGGATACAGACGTGTTCTGATGGGCGGGATACAGACGTGTTCTGGTGGGCGGGATACAGACATGCTCTGATGGGCGGGATACAGACATGCTCTGATGGGCGGGATACAGACGTGTTCTGATGGGCAGGATACAGACGTGTTCTGATGGGCAGGATACAGACGTGTTCTGATGGGCAGGATACAGACGTGTTCTGATGGGCAGGATACAGACGTGTTCTGATGGGCAGGATACAGACGTGTTCTGATGGGCAGGATACAGACGTGTTCTGGTGGGCGGGATACAGACATGCTCTGATGGCGGGATACAGACGTGTTCTGATGGGCAGGATACAGACGTGTTCTGATGGGCGGGATACAGACATGCTCTGATGGGCGGATACAGACATGCTCTGATGGCGGGATACAGACATGCTCTGATGGCGGGATACAGACGTGTTCTGATGGGCGGGATACAGACGTGTTCTGATGGGCAGGATACAGACGTGTTCTGATGGGCAGGATACAGACGTGTTCTGATGGGCGGGATACAGACATGCTCTGATGGGCGGGATACAGACGTGTTCTGATGGGCAGGATACAGACGTGTTCTGATGGGCGGGATACAGACATGCTCTGATGGCGGATACAGACGTGTTCTGATGGGCAGGATACAGACGTGTTCTGATGGGCAGGATACAGACGTGTTCTGATGGGCAGGATACAGACGTGTTCTGATGGGCAGGATACAGACGTGTTCTGATGGGCAGGATACAGACGTGTTCTGATGGGCAGGATACAGACGTGTTCTGATGGGCAGGATACAGACGTGTTCTGATGGGCAGGATACAGACGTGTTCTGATGGGCAGGATACAGACGTGTTCTGATGGGCAGGATACAGACGTGTTCTGATGGGCAGGATACAGACGTGTTCTGATGGGCGGGATACAGACATGCTCTGATGGCGGGATACAGACGTGTTCTGGTGGGCGGGATACAGACATGCTCTGATGGGCGGGATACAGACGTGTTCTGGTGGGCGGGATACAGACGTGTTCTGGTGGGCGGGATACAGACATGCTCTGATGGCGGGATACAGACGTGTTCTGGTGGGCGGGATACAGACATGCTCTGATGGGCGGGATACAGACATGCTCTGATGGCGGGATACAGACGTGTTCTGATGGGCAGGATACAGACGTGTTCTGATGGGCAGGATACAGACGTGTTCTGATGGGCGGGATACAGACGTGTTCTGATGGGCAGGATACAGACGTGTTCTGATGGGCGGGATACAGACATGCTCTGATGGGCGGGATACAGACATGCTCTGATGGGCGGGATACAGACATGCTCTGATGGGCGGGATACAGACGTGTTCTGATGGGCGGGATACAGACATGCTCTGATGGGCGGGATACAGACATGCTCTGATGGGCGGGATACAGACGTGTTCTGGTGGGCGGGATACAGACATGCTCTGATGGCGGGATACAGACGTGTTCTGGTGGGCGGGATACAGACATGCTCTGATGGGCGGGATACAGACGTGTTCTGATGGGCAGGATACAGACGTGTTCTGATGGGCGGGATACAGACGTGTTCTGATGGGCAGGATACAGACGTGTTCTGATGGGCAGGATACAGACGTGTTCTGATGGGCGGGATACAGACATGCTCTGATGGGCGGGATACAGACGTGTTCTGGTGGGCGGGATACAGACATGCTCTGATGGCGGGATACAGACGTGTTCTGGTGGGCGGGATACAGACATGCTCTGATGGCGGGATACAGACGTGTTCTGGTGGGCGGGATACAGACATGCTCTGATGGCGGATACAGACATGCTCTGATGGGCGGGATACAGACGTGTTCTGGTGGGCGGGATACAGACATGCTCTGATGGGCGGGATACAGACATGCTCTGATGGGCGGGATACAGACGTGTTCTGATGGGCAGGATACAGACGTGTTCTGGTGGGCGGGATACAGACATGCTCTGATGGGCGGGATACAGACGTGTTCTGATGGGCAGGATACAGACGTGTTCTGGTGGGCGGGATACAGACGTGTTCTGATGGGCAGGATACAGACGTGTTCTGGTGGGCGGGATACAGACATGCTCTGATGGGCGGGATACAGACGTGTTCTGGTGGGCGGGATACAGACGTGTTCTGATGGGCAGGATACAGACGTGTTCTGGTGGGCGGGATACAGACATGCTCTGATGGGCGGGATACAGACGTGTTCTGGTGGGCGGGATACAGACGTGTTCTGGTGGGCGGGATACAGACATGCTCTGATGGGCGGGATACAGACATGCTCTGATGGCGGGATACAGACGTGTTCTGGTGGGCGGGATACAGACATGCTCTGATGGGCGGGATACAGACATGCTCTGATGGCGGGATACAGACGTGTTCTGGTGGGCGGGATACAGACATGCTCTGATGGCGGGATACAGACGTGTTCTGGTGGGCGGGATACAGACGTGTTCTGGTGGGCGGGATACAGACATGCTCTGATGGGCGGGATACAGACGTGTTCTGGTGGGCGGGATACAGACGTGTTCTGGTGGGCGGGATACAGACGTGTTCTGATGGGCAGGATACAGACGTGTCCTGATGGGCGGGATACAGACGTGTTCTGATGGGCAGGATACAGACGTGTTCTGATGGGCGGGATACAGACATGCTCTGATGGGCGGGATTCAGACGTGTTCTGGTGAGTGGGATACAGACGTGTTCAGGTGGATGGGATACAAACATGTTCAGGTGGGTGGGATACAGACACGATCTGGTGGGTGGGATACAGACGTGTTTTGGTGTTGTGATCAGTAGGATATTGTGGTTGTGACGCCCGGTAGTACACCTGTCCTCGAGATGTGCACAGAGACATGGAGACCCTCGTCCCGGGACACTGAGTACAGATTGATACCAGTCTCGTACAGGGACACTACAGTCTGGAGACCAGGCTCGTACATGGACACTACAGTCTGGAGACCAGGCTCGTACATGGACACTACAGTCTGGAGACCAGGCTCGTACAGGGACACTACAGTCTGGAGACCAGGCTCGTACATGGACACTACAATCTGGAGACCAGGCTCGTACATGGACACTACAGTCTGGAGACCAGGCTCGTACATGGACACTACAGTCTGGAGACCAGGCTCGTACAGGGACACTACAGTCTGGAGACCAGGCTCGTACATGGACACTACAGTCTGGAGACCAGGCTCGTACAGGGACACTACAGTCTGGAGACCAGGCTCGTACATGGACACTACAGTCTGGAGACCAGGCTCGTACATGGACACTACAGTCTGGAGACCAGGCTCGTACAGGGACACTACAGTCTGGAGACCAGGCTCGTACAGGGACACTACAGTCTGGAGACCGGTATAACTGGTCACAATTACCTTGCAACCGGTTACAGAACTAGTGCAGCTGGTCACAGTACTGGTGCAGCTGGTCGCACTACTGGTGCAGCTGGTCACAGTACTGGTGCAGCTGGTCACGGTACTGATACGACTGGTTACCCTGCTGGTACAACTGGTCACACTGCTGGTACAACTGGTCACACTGCTGGTACAACTGGTCACCCTGCTGGTATAACTGGTCACACTGTTGGTACAACTGGTCACACTGTTGGTACAACTGGTCACCCTGCTGGTACAACTGGTCACACTGCTGGTACAACTGGTCACACTGCTGGTACAACTGGTCACCCTGCTGGTATAACTGGTCACACTGTTGGTACAACTGGCCACGCTGCTGGTACAACTGGTCGCACTGCTGGTACAACTGGTCACACTGCTGGTACAACTGGTCACCCTGCTGGTATAACTGGTCACACCGCTGGTACAACTGGTCACACTGCTGGTACAACTGGTCACACTGCTGGTATAACTGGTCGCACTGCTGGTACAAGTGGTCGTACTTCTGGTACAAACTGTCACATCATTGGCACAACGGGTCACACGATTGGTACGAATAGTCATTCTTTTGGTACAACTTTTACCCTAGTAGCACAGTAGGTCACACAACTGGTACAACTGGTTATCCTACTAGTACAAATAGTCACATTACCTGTTACAAATGGTCACACTTCAGGTATAGATGGTCACGCTAGTGATACAACTTTTTACACGAACGATAAGATTGGTCACACTACTGATACAGCAGGTCACACTGTTGAAAGAAATGGTTACACTACCGGTACAATTGGTCACACTATTGGTAAACTGGTCACACTACTGGTAAAACCGGTCACACTACTGATGCAACGGGTCACACTACCCGTAGAATTGGTCAGACTACTGGTTCAACTGGTTATACTACTAGAACAAATGGTCACACTACTGGTACAACTGGTAACATTGCTGTTACAATTGGTAACATTGATGCTACAAGTGGTAACATTGCTGCAACAATTGGTAACATTGCCGCTACAATTGGTAACTTTGTGCTACAATTGATAACATTGCTGTTACAATTGATAACATTGCTGCTACAATTGGTAACATTGCTGTTACAAGTGATAACATCACTGCTACAATTGGTAACATTGCTGGTACAATTGGTAACATTACTGCTACAATTGGTAACATTGCTGCTGCAATTGGTAACATTACTGCTACAATTGGTAACATTGCTGCTACAATTTGTAACATTGCTGCTACGATTGGTAACATTACTGCTACAATTGGTAACATTACTGCTACAATTGGTAACATTACTGCTACAATTGATAACATTGCTGTTACAATTGGTAACATTGATGCTACAAGTGGTAACATTGCTGCAACAATTGGTAACATTGCTGCTACAATTGATAACATTGCTGTTACAATTGATAACATTGCTGCTACAATTGGTAACATTGCTGTTACAAGTGATAACATTACTGCTGCAATTGGTAACATTGCTGCTACAATTGGTAACATTACTGCTACAATTGGTAACATTGCTGCTGCAATTGGTAACATTACTGCTACAATTGGTAACATTGCTGATACAATTGGTAACATTGCTGCTACAATTGGTAACATTGCTGCTACAATTTGTAACATTGCTGCTACGATTGGTAACATTACTGCTACAATTGGTAACATTACTGCTACAATTGGTAACATTACTGCTACAATTGATAACATTGCTGTTACAATTGGTAACATTGATGCTACAAGTGGTAACATTGCTGCAACAATTGGTAACATTGCTGCAACAATTGGTAACATTGCTGCTACAATTGGTAACATTGCTGCTACAATTGATAACATTGCTGCTACAATTGGTAACATTGCTGTTACAAGTGATAACATTACTGCTGCAATTGGTAACATTGCTGCTACAATTGGTAACATTACTGCTACAATTGGTAACAGTGCTGCTGCAATTGGTAACATTACTGCTACAATTGGTAACATTGCTGCTACAATTGGTAACATTATTGCTACAATTGGTAACATTACTGCTGCAATTGGTAACATTGCTGCTACAATTGGTAACATTACCGCTACAACTGGTAACATTGCTGGTACAATTGGTCGTCCTTCTCGATAATATCAACATCACAATTCAAAACATCATCATAGCTCAGAAGTTGGACAACATTATAGTCCAGAAGATTCAGGTTGTGAGCACTGCTACCATGGCTGGCAGTGTTCAGGCCTAGCAACCCATTCTGACCTCTTAGGTGACGGCGGTATGATCCTTTAGCACGAGAATACAACCCTTGAGGACGGTGGGACGACACTAGAGCAAGATGGTACGTAGGAGGGACATGAGAAGGTTGTACAACAGAAGACCTGACAGTCCATGACAGTACTGTGTGGTGGTAAACAGTAATAAAATCCTAAGTTCCTAATCTATCAAAGATAGAGACACAGGTAGTAAAGCAGACGGTATCTCCCCCACTGTTGCCCACGTAGATAAGAAGGATCACCATGTAGTATGCAGTGGGTATACATACCACTATGGTATATCATGTAGTATGCAGTGGGTATACATACCACTATGGTATATCATGTAGTATGCCGTGGGTATACATACAACTATGGTATATCATGTAGTATGCAGTGGGTATACATACCACTATGGTATAACATGTCTAACGGGATTCTGGGGGGAAGGAGGCTCAGGTCTTGAGAGAGGAATAAAGTTTTAAATTGTATGTTAGTAAGAATTTTAGATTTATATTCTTCAGTCATATAAAGTCCTTACTACCGACAACTGTTGCCGCTGAAGTGTTTCTCAAGTCATGATTCAAAAGTACTGATATTCCTTGTACCACCAGATGGTAGGTCATGTCAGTGTCTGCCATCTATATAGCGGACGTTAACATAACATCTCCTCCTGCCTTGTGATTTAACACTGTTATTTCTACACTTTGAAATTCTACTCAACCAGTTAGAAATATTCGTGTGTTATGTTGCCGACATTGTTAACTATTCTGAAGGTTTCTATCATCTCTGGTCGTCTGTTCTTTCTTACAGAAAATAACTTCAGATCTCCGAGTCTTTCTTCATATCTGAGGCAAGGTATTAGTTTTATTGCTTTCCTTACGTATTTTCGTTATATTCTGTCTCGTTTTTCATCAAGTTTGGCGTCCAGGAGTGAACAACGTAACCTGATTGAGACCTGACCACAGTGTGGTACCGATTGTGTGTTACATCCTTCGTTTGTATAGTTTATATTCTGGCCATGAAACGCAACATGTTATTGGTTAACTAAATGCAGCTTGATCATTGCTTTATACAGTTTACGTTATCATTACTGTAAGGCCTTTTTCTTCTCTTGTAATAACTACATACTGAGCAACTATATTCCCAGTTTCATATCATTATCATTGAAATGCGTTACTATATAGTTGTGTACACTGGTCCATTTAGCTCGTTTGGCGTCCTCTCTCTGTATGAGGCAGTGTTCATTGCATTAAGTCTTTGTTTTGTCAATTTCAAGCCATTGGCCGTTGAGAACTTCGTGCAGATCACTGGTGGACGTTATGATCTCCGGGAGTGAGTCTTGTGCATCTCTCGTTGTTATGACGAGGGTTCCCCGTGTTATAGAAAGCCTCGTTTCCCACCTGTAGACCTGACCGCCATCACTGATGTGGGATCAGATCATACATACCCAGACTGATGTGGGATCAGATCATACATACCCAGACTGATGTGGGATCAGATCATACATACCCAGACTGATGTGGGATCAGATCATACATACCCAGACTGATGTGGGATCAGATCATACATACCCAGACTGATGTGGGATCAGATCATACATACCCAGACTGATGTGGGATCAGATCATACATACCCAGACTGATGTGGGATCAGATCATACATACCCAGACTGATGTGGGATCAGATCATACATACCCAGACTGATGTGGGATCAGATCATACATACCCAGACTGATGTAGGATCAGATCATACATACCCAGACTGATGTGGGATCAGATCATACATACCCAGACTGATGTAGGATCAGATCATACATACCCAGACTGATGTGGGATCAGATCATATATACCCAGACTGATGTTGGATCAGATCATACATACCCAGACTGATGTTGGATCAGATCATACATACCCAGACTGATGTTGGATCAGATCATACATACCCAGACTGATGTTGGATCAGATCATACATACCCAGACTGATGTGGTATCAGATCATACATACCCAGACTGATGTGGGATCAGATCATACATACCCAAACTGATGTTGGATCAGATCATACATACCCAGACTGATGTTGGATCAGATCACACATACCCAGACTGATGTTGGATCAGATCATACATACCCAGACTGATGTAGGATCAGATCATACATACCCAGACTGATGTTGGATCAGATCATACATACCCAGACTGATGTTGGATCAGATCACACATACTTAGACTGATGTGGGATCAGATCATACATATCCAGACTGATGTGGGATCAGATCATACATACCCAGACTGATGTTGCATCAGATCACACATACCCAGACTGATGTAGGATCAGATCATATATACCCAGACTGATGTTGGATCAGATCATACATACCCAGACTGATGTAGGATCAGATCATACATACCCAGACTGATGTAGGATCAGATCATACATACCCAGACTGATGTTGGATCAGATCATACATACCCAGACTGATGTTGGATCAGATCATACATACCCAGACTGATGTTGGATCAGATCATACATACCCAGACTGATGTTGGATCAGATCATACATACCAAGACTGATGTGGGATCAGATCATACATACCCAGACTGATGTTGGATCAGATTATACATACCCAGACTGATGTTGGATCAGATCATACATACCCCAGACTGATGTTGGATCAGATCATACATACCCAGACTGATGTAGGATCAGATCATACATACCCAGACTGATGTGGGATCAGATCATACATACCCAGACTGATGTAGGATCAGATCATACATACCCAGACTGATGTAGGATCAGATCATACATATCCAGACTAATGTGGGATCAGATCATACATACCCAGACTGATGTAGGATCAGGTCATACATACCCAGACTGATGTAGGATCAGATCATACATACCCAGACTGATGTTGGATCAGATCATACATACCCAGACTGATGTTGGATCAGATCAAAAATACCCAGACTGATGTAGGATCAGATCATATATACCCAGACTGATGTAGGATCAGATCATACATACCCAGACTGATGTAGGATCAGATCATACAGACCCAGACTGATGTTGGATCAGATCATACATACCCAGACTGATGTTGGATCAGATCATACATACCCAGACTGATGTAGGATCAGATCATACATACCCAGACTGATCTTAGGATTATTACGAAAGTTGTGCTGAATAATGCTAGATTCTATGACATTTTTATCTGCAACTGAGTGACAAGAAACACTTTTCGGATGAGGTCATGCGCATGACGTGTCATATATGTTTGTATAACCCACATTTGGTTATCTCTGTAGCCCCGCTGATGTGAGCATCACGTCAGTGCTCAAATCTTCGTGTTTCATTTTCCATGTGGCTACATAAACCTGAATCACGTGTGCTTTTGTGATTTATCTGCATATATATATATATATATATATATATATATATATATATATATATATATATATATATATATATATATATATATATATATGTATATATATATGCAGAATGCAGCGCAGAATGGAAAAAGGTGAGAGCAAATGACAGGGGAATGGGGGGGGGGGGGATGGAATGTATTTAGGGAAGCAGTGTTGGCTTTCGCGAGAGATGCTTGTGGTATGAGAAAGGTGGGAGGTGGGCAGATTAGAAATGGTAGTGAGTAGTGGAATGAAGAAGTAAGATTGTTAGTGAAAGAGAAGAGAGAGGCGTTTGGACGATTTTTGAAGTTAAGTAGTGCCAATGACTGGGAGATGTATAAAAGAAAGCGGCAGGAGGTCAAGAGAAAGGCAAAAGAGGTGAAAAAAGGGCAAATGAGAGTTGGGGTGAGAGAGTATCATTAAATTTTAGCGAGAATAAAAAGATGTTTTGGAAGTAAATAATGTGCGTAAGACAAGAGAACACATGGGAACATTGGTGAAGGGAGCTAATGGGGAGGTAATAACAAGTAGTGGTGAAGTGAGTATTTTAAAGGTTTGTTGAATGTGTTTGGTGATAGAGTGGTAGATATAGGGTGTTTTGGTCGAGGTGGTGTGCAAAGTGAGAGGGTCAGAGAGATTGATTTGGTAAACAAAGAAGAGATAGTGAAAGCTTTGCGGAAGATGAAAGCCGGCAAGGGGGCGGGTTTGGATGGTATTGCAGTGGAATTTATTTAAAAAGTGGGTGACTGTGTTATTGACTGGTTTGTACGGATATTCAATGTATGTATGGTTCATGATGCAGTGCCTGAGTATTGGCGGAATGCATGCGTAGTGACATTGTACAAAGGCAAAGGGGATAAAGGTGAGTGTTCAAATTACAGATGTATAAGTCTGTTAAGTATTCCTGGGAAATTATATGGGAGGGTATTGATTGAGAGGGTAAAGGCATATACAGAGCATCAGATTGGGGAAGAGCAGAGTGGGTTCAGAAGTGGTAGAGGATGTGTGGATCAGATGTTTGCTTTGAATAATGTATGTGAGAAATACTTAGAGAAACAAATGGAATTGTATGCAGCATTTTATGGATCTGGAGAAGGCATATGATAGGGTGGATAGAGATGGTTTGTAGAAGGTTTTAAGGGTATATGGTGTAAGAAGTAAGTTGCCAGAAGCAGTGAAAAGTTTTTACCAAGGATGTAAGGCATGTGTACGGGTAGGAAGAGAGGAGAGGGATTGGTTCTCAATGAATGTTGGTTTGCGGCAGGGGCGCGTGATGTCTCCATGGTTATTTGATTTGTTTATGGATGGAGTGATTAGGGAAGTGAATGCAAGAGTTTTGGAGAGAGGGGGCAAGTATGCAGTCTGTTGTGGATGAGAAGGCTTGGGGAGTGAGTCACTTGTTGTTCGCTGATGATACAGCGCTGGTTGCTGATTCGGGTGAGAAACTGCAGAAGTTGGTGACTGAGTTTGGTAAAGTGTGTGAAATAAACGTTGAGAGTAAGTTGAGGGCAAGGTTATTAAGTTCATTTGGGTTGAGGGACAAGTTAATTGAGAGGTAAATTTGAATGGAGAAAAACTGAAGGAAGTGAAGTGTTGTAGATATCTGGGAATGGACTTAGCAGCGGATGGAACCATGGACGCAGAAGTGAGTCACAGGATGGGGGAGGGGTCGAAGGTTCTGGGACCGTTGAAAACTGTGTGGAAGGCGAGAACGTTATCTCGGAGAGCAAAAATGGGTATGTTTGAAGGAATAGTGGTTCCAACAATGTTATATGGTTGCGAGGCATAGGCTATAGATAGGGTTGTGCGGAAGAGGATGGATGTGTTGGAAATGAAATGTTTGAGGCTAATATGTGGTGTGAGGTGGTTTGATCGAGTAAGTAATGAAAGGATAAGAGAGGTGTGTGGAAATAAAAAAGAGTATGGTCGTGAAAGCAGAAGAGGGTGTGTTGAAATGGTTTGGACACATGGAGAGAATGAGTGAGGAAAGATTGAGAAAGAGGATATATGTGTCAGAGGTGGAGGAAAGAAGGAGAGGCGGGAGACTAAATTGGAGGTGGAAGGTTGGAGGGACAAAGATTTTGAGCAATCGGGCCTGAATATCAATGGGTGAAAGGCGTGCAAGGAACAGAATGAATTGGAGCCATGTGATATACCGGGGTCGACGCGCTTTCAATGGATTGAACCAAGACATGTGAAGCGTCTGGGGTAAGCCATGAAAATTTTTGTGGGGTCTGGATGTGGAAAGGGAGCTGTGGTTTCGGTGCATTACACATGACAGCTAGAGACTGACTGTGAGCGAATGTGGCTTTTGTTGTCTTTTCCTAGCGATACCTCTGGGGAAAGGGTTAGGGAGGGGGGATGCTATTTCGTGCATGGTGGGGTGGCGACGAGAATGGATGAAGGCAGCAAGTATGAATATGTACATATGTATATATGTACAAGTCTGTGCATGTATATGTATACATTGAAATGTATAGGTATGTATATGTGCGTGTGTAGACTTTTATGTATATACATGTGTATGTGGTTGGATTGGTCCATTCTTTCGTGTGTTTCCTTGCACCACCTCGCTTACGCGGAAGACGGTGATTGACTATAAACTATATATATATATATATATATATATATATATATATATATATATATATATATATATATATATATATATATATATATTTTTTTTTTTTTATGCTATTCGCTATTTCCCGCGTTAGCGAGGCAGCGTTAAGAACAGAGGACTGGGCTTTTGAGGGAATATCCTCACCTGGCACTCTTCTCTGTTCCTTCTTTTGGAAAATTAAAAAAAAAAAAAGAGAGAGGGGAGGATTTCCAGCCTCTCGCTCCCTTCCCTTTTAGTCGCCTTCTACGACACGCAGGGAATACGTGGGAAGTATTCTTTCTCCCCTATCCCCAGGGAATATATATATATATATATATATATATATATATATATATATATATATATATATATATATATATATATATATATATTTATATATATATATATATATATATATATATATATATATATATATATATATATATATATATATATATATATATATATATATATATATATATCAGACACCCCAACCTGAGCCTTCGAGGAGGAAGAGCACTTCCCGCTTGACTCCTATTTCCCCTTTTAGAAATTGAAATACAAGGAAGGGAGGGTTTCCAGCTCCCGCTCCCGCTCCCGCCCCCTTTAGTTGCCTTCTACAACACGTCGAGAGTACGTGGGAAGCATTCTTTTTCCCGTGTCCCCAGGATTGTAACTAAGATGAGAAGAAAGGAGAAATAGGCAGAATGTTTGAGGAAACAAACCTGGATGGTCTGGCTCTGAGTGAAACGAAGCTCAAGGGTAAAGGGGGAGAGTGGTTTGGGAAAGTCAGGGGTTGATGAGAGGACAAGGGCTAAGGAAGGAGTGGCACTACTCCTGACACAGGAATTGTGGGAGTATGTGATAGAGTGTCAGACTGGGAGTAAAGTCAGGGATTGGTCTAAGGACAAGGGCTAAGGAAGGAGTAGCACTACTCCTGAAGCAGGAGATGTGGCAATATGTGATAGAGCGTAAGAAAGTAAATTCTAGATTGATTTGGGTAAAACTGAAAGTGGATTGAGAGAGTTGGGTGATTTTTGGTGCTTATGCACCTGGTCATGAGAGGAAAGATCATGAGAGGGAAGTACTTTGGGAGCAGCTTAGTGAGTGTGGCAGCAGTTTTGATGCACGAGACTGGGTTTTAGTGATGGGTGATATAATTGCGGCATTTGAGGGTATAATTGGTGTACATGCGGTGCTCAGTGTTGTAAATGGAAATGGTGAAGAGCTTGTGGCTTTGTGTACTGAAAAATTATGGTGATTGGGAATACCTGGTTTAAAAAGATGTATATATATCATATATTTTTCATACTTTGTCGCTGCCTCCCGCGTTAGCGAGGTAGCGCAAGGTAAAAGACGAAAGAATGGCCCAACCCACCCACATACACATGTATGTACATACACGTCCACACACGCACATATACATACCTATACATTTCAACGTATACGTATATATACGTACACATATATTATTTTTTTTTATTTTGCTTTGTCGCTGTCTCCTGCGTTAGCGAGGTAGCGCAAGGAAACAGACGAAAGAAATGGCCCAACCCACCCACATGCACATATATATACATACACGTCCACACACGCAAATATACATACCTACACATCTCAATGTATACATATATATACACACACAGACATATACATATATACACATGTACATAATTCATACTGTCTGCCTTTATTCATTTCCATCGCCACCTCGCCACACATGGAATAACAACCCCCTCCCCCTTCATGTGTGCGAGGTAGCGCTAGGAAAAGACAACAAAGGCCTCATTTGTTCACACTCAGACTCTAGCTGTCATGTAATAATGAATCGAAGCCACAGCTCCCTTTCCACATCCAGGCCTCACACAACTTTCCATCGTTTACCCCAGACGCTTCACATGCCCTGATTCAATCCATTGACAGCACGTCGACCCCGGTATACCACATCGTTCCAATTCACTCTATTCCTTGCACGCCATTCACCCTCCTGCATGTTCAGGCCCCGATCACGCAAAATCTTTTTCACTCCATCTTTCCACCTCCAATTTGGTCTCCCACTTCTCCTCGTTCCCTCCACCTCTGACACATATATCCTCTTGGTCAATCTTTCCTCACTCATTCTCTCCATGTGACCAAACCATTTCAAAACACCCTCTTCTGCTCTCTCAACCATACTCTTTTTATTTCCACACATCTCTCTTACCCTTACATTACTTACTCGATCAAACCACCTCACACCACATATTGTCCTCAAACATCTCATTTCCAGCACATCCACCCTCCAGCGCCCAGCTTTATCCATAGCCCACGCCTCGCAACCATACAACATTGTTGGAACCCCTATTCCTTCAAATATAGCCATTTATGCTTTCCGGGATAATGTTCTCGACTTCCAAACATTCTTCAAGGCTCCCAAAATTTTCGCCCCCTCCCCCACCCTATGATTCACTTCCGCTTCCATGTTTCCATCCGCTGCCAGATCCACTCCCAGATATGTAAAACACTTCACTTCCTCCAGTTTTTCTCCATTCAAACTTACCTCCCAATTGACTTGACTCTCAACCCTACTGTACTAAATAACCTTGCTCTTATTCACATTTACTTATAACTTTCTTCTTTCACACACTTTACCAAACTCAGTCACCAGCTTCTGCAGTTTCTCACATGAATCAGCCACCAGCGCTGTATAATCAGCGAACAACAACTGACTCACTTCATAAGCTCTCTCATCCACAACAGACTGCATACTTGCCCCTCTTTCCAAAACTCTTGCATTTACCTCCCTAACAACCCCATCCATAAACAAATTAAACAACCATGGAGACATCACACACCCCTGCCGCAAACCTACATTCACTGAGAACCAATCACTTTCCTCTCTTCCTACACGTACACATGCCTTACATCCTCGATAAAAACTTTTCACTGCTTCTAACAATTTGCCTCCCACACCATATATTCTTAACACCTTCCACAGAGCATCTCTATCAACTCTATCATATGCCTTCTCCAGATCCATAAATGCTACATACAAATCCTTTTGCTTTTCTAAGTATTTCTCACATACATTCTTCAAAGCAAACACCTGATCCACACATCCTCTACCACTTCTGAAACCACATTGCTCTTCCCCAGTCTGATGCTTTGTGCATGCCTTCACCCTCTCAGTCAATACCCTCCCATATAATTTACCAGGAATACTCAAAAAACTTATACCTCTGTAATTTGAGCACTCACTCTTATCCCCTTTGCCTTTGTACAATGGCACTATGCAAGCATTCCGCCAGTCCTCAGGCACCTCACCATGAATCATACATACATTAAATAACCTTACCAACCAGTCAACAATACAGTCACTCTCTTTAATAATAAATTCCACTGCAATACCATCCAAACCTGCTGCCTTGCCGGCTTTCATCTTCCGCAAAGCTTTTACTACCTCTACTCTGTTTACCAAAACTTTTTCCCTAACCCTCTCACTTTGCACACCACCTCGACCAGAACACCCTATATCTGCCACTCTATCATCAAACACATTCAACAAACCTTCAAAATACTCAATCCATCTCCTTCTTACATCACCACTACTTGTTATCAACCCCCATTAGCCCCCTTTACTGAAGTTTCCATTTGCTCCCTTGTCTTACGCACTTTATTTACCTCCTTCCAGAACATCTTTTTATTCTCCCTAAGATTTAATGATACTCTCTCACCCCATCTCTCATTTTTCACCTCTTGCACCTTTCTCTTAACCTCCTGCCTCTTTTTTTATACATCTCCCAGTCATCTGCATTTTTCCCTGCAAAAATCGTCCAAATGCCTCTCTCTTCTCTTTCACTAATAATCTTACTTCTACATCCCACCACTCGCTACCCTTTCTATTCAACCCACCTCCCACGCTTCTCATGCCACAAGCATCTTTTGCGCAAGCCATCACTGCTTCCCTAAATACATCCCATTCCTCCCCCACTCCCCTTACCTCCTTTGTTCTCACCTTTTTCCATTCTGTACTCAGTCTCTCCTGGTACTTCTTCACACAAGTCTCCTTCCCAAGCTCACTTACTCTCACCACTCTCTTCACCCCAACATTCTCTCTTCTTTTCTGAAAACCCCTACAAATCTTCACCTTCGCCTCCACAAGATAATGATCAGACATCCCTCCAGTTGCACCTCTCAACACATTAACATCCAAAAGTCTCTCTTTCGCGCACCTATCAATTAACATGTAATCCAATACCGCTCTCTGGCCATCTTTCCTACTTACATACGTATACTTATGTATATCTCGCTTTTTAAACCAGGTATTCCCAATCACCAGTCCTTTCTCAGCACACAAATCCACAAGCTCTTCACCATTTCCATTTACAACACTGAACACCCCATGTATACCAATTACTCCCTGAACTGCCACGTTACTCACCTTTGCATTCAAATCACCCATCACTATAACCCGGTCTTGTGCATCAAAACCACAAACACACTCATTCAGCTGCTCCCAAAACACTTGCCTCTCATGATCTTTCTTCTCATGCCCAGGTGCATATGCACCAATAATCACACATCTCTCTCCATCAACTTTCAGTTTTACCCATATCAATCTAGAATTTACTTTCTTACACTCTATCACATACTCCCACAACTCCTGTTTCAGGAGTAGTGCTACTCCTTCCCTTGCTCTTGTCCTCTCACTAACCCCTGACTTTACTCCCAAGACATTCCCAAGCCACTCTTCCCCTTTACCCTTGAGCTTCGTTTCACTCAGAGCCAAAACATCCAGGTTCCTTTCCTCAAACATACTACCTATCTCTTCTTTTTTTCTCATCTTGGTTACATCCACACACATTTAGACACCCCAATCTGACCCTTCGAGGAGGATGAGCACTCCCCGCGTGACTCCTTCTTCTGTTTCCCCTTTTAGAAAGTTAAAATACAAGGAAGGGAGGGTTTCTAGCCCCCCCGCTCCCGTCCCCTTTAGTCGCCTTCTACGACACGTGAGGAATACGTGGGAAGTATTCTTTCTCCCCTATCCCCAGGGATAGGTACATAGGTACATATATTATGTACATATAGACACATATACATAATTCATACTTGCTGCCTTTATTCATTTCCGTCGCCACCCCGCCACACATGAAATGACAACACCCCTCTCCCCGCAAGCGCGCGATGTAGTGCTAGGAGAAGACAACTAAGGCCACATACGTTCACACTCAGTCTCTAGCTCTCATGTCTAATGCACCAAAATAACAGCTCCCTTTCCACATCCAGGCCCCACAAAACTTTCCATGGTTTACCCCAGACGCTTCACATGCTCTGGTTTAATCCATTGACAGCACGTCGACCCCAGTTTACCACATCGTTCCAGTTCACTCTATTCCTTGCACGCCTTTCACCCTCCTGCATGTTCAGGCTCCGATCCCTCAAAATCTTTTTCACTCAATCCTTCCACCTCCAATTTGGTCTCCTGCTTCTCCTTCCCTCCACCTCTGACACATATATCCTCTTTGTCAATCTTTCCTCACTCATTCTCTCCATGTTTCCAAACCATTTCAACACAACCTTTTTTGCTTTCCCAATCACACTCTTTTTATTATCACACATCTCTCTTACTCCTTCATTGCTTACTCGATCAAACCACCTCACACAACATATTGTCCTGAAACATTTCATTTCCTACACATCCACCCTCCTTTGCACAGCCCTATCTATAGCCCTTGCTTCGCAACCATATAACATTGTTGGAACAACTGTTTCTTCAAACATACCCAAACAAACATACGCTCTCGCCTTTCCACACATTCTTCAACGCTCCCAGAACCTTCGACCCCTCCACCACCCTGTGACTCACTTGTGCTTCCATGGTTCCATCCGCTGCCAAATCCCCTCCCAGATATGTAAAACACTTCACTTCCTCCAGTTTTTCTCCAATTAAACTTACCTCCCAAGCAACTTGTTCCTCAACCTTTCTAAACCTAATAACCTTGCTCTTATTCACATTTACTCTCAACTTTCTTCTATGACACCCTTTACCAAACTCAGTCACCAGCTTCTGCAGATTCTCACCCAAATCAGCCACCAGCGCTGTATCATCAGCGAAATACAACTGACTCACTTCCCATGCCTTATCATCTAGAACAGACTGCATACTTGCCCCTCTCTCCAAAACTCTTGCATTTACCTCCCTTACCACCCCATCCATAAACAAAAAACAACCATGGAGACATCACGCACCCCTGCCGCAAATCGACATTCACGAGGTACCAATCGCTTTTCTCTCTCCCTACTCGTACACATGTCTTATATTTTCAAGCAACGTACAAATCCATCTGTTTTTCTAAGTAATTTCCCAGGAATACTCAACAAACCTATGCCTCTGTAATCTGAACACTCACCTTTATCTCCTTTGCATTTGCACATTGGCACTATGCATGCATTCCACCAATCCTCAATACACTGAATATCCTTACTAATCAATCAACAACACAGTCACCCCCTTTATATATATATATATATATATATATATATATATATATATATATATATATATATATATATATATATATATATTTTTGTTGTTTGTTTGTTTTGTTATACTTACTTGCTACCTCCCGCGTTAGCGAGGTAGCGCAAGGAAACAGACGAAAGAAATGGCCCATGTATATACATACATGCACATGTATATACATAAACGTGCACACACGTACATATACATACCTACATTTCAACGTATACATTCATATACATACACAGACATATACATATATACACATGTACATATCCACACTTGCTGCCTTCATCCTTTCTAGGTCGCCACCCCGCCACACATGAAATTGCAGCGCCCTCCCCCCGCGCGCGCCCGAGGTAGCGCTAGGAAAAGGCAACAAAGGCCACATTCTTTCACACTCAGTCTCTAGCTGTCATGTGTAATGCACCGAAATCACAGCTCCCTTTCCACATCAAGGCCACACAGAACTTTCCATGGCTTACCTCAGACGCTTCACATGCTCTGATTCAATCCATTGACAACACGTCCACCCTGGTATACCACATCATTCCAATTCACTCTATTTCTTGCACGCCTTTTACCCTCCTGTATGTTCAGGCCTCGATTGATCGAAATCTTTTTTCACTGCACCCTTCCACCTCCAATTTGGCCTCCCACTTCTCCCCGTTCCCTCCACCTCTGAAACATATATCCTCTATGTCAACCTTTCCTCACTCAGTCTCTCCATGTGACCAAACCAATTCAATATACCCTTTTCTGTTCTCTCCATTACGCTCTTGTTACTACCACACATCTCTCTTACCCTTTCATTACTTACTCGATCAAACCACCTCACACCACATATTGTCCTCAAACATTTCATCTCCAACACATCCATCCTCCTCCGCATAACCCTATCTATAGCCCAAGCCTCGCAACCATATAACATTGTTGGAACCACCATTCCTTCAAACATACCAATTTTTGCTCTCCGAGATAACGTTCTCGCCTTTCACACATTCTTCAACGCTCCTAGAACCTTCGCCCCCGCCTCCATCCTGTGACTCACTTCCACTTCCATGGTTCCATCCGCTGCCAAATTCACTCCCAGATATGTAATACACTTCACTTCCTCCAGTTTTCTCCATTCAAACTTACCTCCCAGTTAACTTGTCCCTCAACCGTACTGTACCTAATAACCTTGCCCTTATTCACATTTACTCTCAACTTTCTTTTTTCACACACTTTACCAAACTCAGTCACCAGCTTCTGCAGTTTCTCACACGAATCAGCCACCAGTGCTGTATCATCAACGAAAAACAACTGACTCACTTCCCAAGCCCTCTCTCCTAAACTCTTGCATTCACCTCCCTAACAACCCCATTCATAAACAAATTAAACAACCATAGAGACATCACGCACCCCTGCCGCAAACCAACATTCACTGGGAACGAATCACTTTCCTCTATTCTTACTCGTACACATGCCTTACATCCTCGATAAAAACTTTTCACTGCTTCTAGCAACACCATATACTATCACTACCTTCGACAGAGCGTCTCTATCTACTCTATCATATGCCTTCTCCAGCTCCATAAATGCTACATACAAATCCATCTGTTTTTCCAAGTATTTCTCGCATATATTCTTCAAAGCAAACACCTGATCCACACATCCTCTACCACTTTCATACTATTCTATTCTCCATTTCCCGCGTTAGCGAGGTAACATTAAGAACAGAGGACTGAGCCTTTGAGGGAATATCCTGACTTGCCCCCTTCTGTTCCTTCTTTTGGAAAATCAATAACGGGAGGGGAGGATTTCCAGCTTCCCGCTCCCTCAACTTTTAGTCGCCTTCTACGACACGCAGGGAATACGGGGGAAGTATTCTTTCTCCCCTATCCCAAGGGATATATATATATATATATATATATATATATTCTGACAAATGTCTGAGCACGACGGTATGACACATGAGCATGACAATGAAACTCTTGGGTATGATGACCTGACTTTTGACTTGACTAAAACATCAGGTCAAAGGTCACGTTATGTACATCTAAAATGTATAGGGATAGAAATCTGAAAAGAAATTTGGCTAAAGTTCTTAACGGATGAAACCCCCTGGCACAGGCATTGTACAAAGATGTTTGACGTGAGAATAATGAGTCAGATGACAAGTACTCAATCCTGTGGCATACCTTGTGAGTCTACAGCTGGCTAGGTTCTTCATGATCAAGACCTATTACAATAACTGCTCGAATTTACAACAATATACTACACATCGAGGTCTCAAAGCCATGGATACTATCACATCATCAAAAGCCAGTTTAATTCTCTTTGACATCTGATATAAACTGCTGATGAACTGTCAAAATCCTGTATGTTGATAGTTGTAAATCCTCGCTAGTAAATGCTACATGTCCACTTCATTAAAATAAGTACGTTGTTTGGTAGGGTCAGACCTGGAATTAGTTGTTGATGAAATATGCTCAGTATTACCCAAGTTTGGTATCATGTGAGGTTTATGTATAACTACCATACTGCTTCCAAGAACTGGTTGAAAAGACCTGTTGAGGTGTTAAGAAATCTATAGCTAATGTTCAGTGTGACGTTAATAAGACAAAGTTTGCCCAAATACTGAAAATACTGTATATAGACAGATGAGAATTTAAGGTCAAACTGAATGAATCATCATGTGATTAACATGGAGAGTAAAGACTTCATGTAACACCGTTGCCAGACAGACCACTTGGTAACATTGTCCAGTCCAGTCGGTGGAATAATGCAGGTGACTGACTGGTGTGGCTGGGAGGATGGGTAGGAGATGTGGGGAGTAGGGCACTGTGTACCAACCTGCCGTGCACCAACCTACGAGTATCTACGAGATTTTACTACGAGGCAGAGCTAGCGAGTAGCGCTCACCGCTTGGCTAGAACAATAGTGTTGTTCTTGTCTGCCACGCGTAGCGCATACTTGTCTTTCCTACGTTGACCTGCACCTTTCTTAGCCAATATACAGCCATGTACAGGTTCCTGTGCTCATGCCTCGTAGGTCTTGTATTTCTCTTGCTCAGACATTGTAAAATCTCTCTATTTTCGCTGGCCTCTCGAATATCTCTCTTCAGTGCCTAATATATTGCATGGGATTCTTAAGGAGTTGATCACCTTGTGAGATTTCTAGTCTTCTTGTGTTTTCTCTACTTCCTTCTGTTGTTGTCCTGCTCAGATTAAGACGTGTCCTTCTAATCTGAAAGTTATACAGATCTAGTCGTCTCAACATTTAATGACGGCATTTTTTTCCCTTACTTTTTTACGTTGGAGGCTCCAGGGATGGAAGAAAGGAAAAAAAGTCCACATCAAGGCTAGGCCTTAACTGAAATACAGTGGGTCGCTATAATGGGGAAAAATTAAGAGACGGAAAGCATTTACTAATTCTGGAGGAAGTGAAAAAACCTGTCTCTTAAAATGTGCCAGGTCATAGGTATTGGTAAGACACGCGAGCGTACAGAGTTCCAAAGCTTCAAGGTGTAGGGAAAGAAACAGTGGTCAAAATGGCCCATCTCGAGTTGCCAACGACCATAATCATGTGAACGCAACAGTTTGCCAAGTATCGCGTAGTCTAGCAAGTAGCGGAGGCACACAGACAGCCAGCTTCCCGGAACGAAAACCAAAGTAATGCCTACAGAAGAGGGAAAGTGAACCAACATTGCGGTGTAGGGCAAGTGGGTCAAGTTTTGAACTCAACCTGGAAAGTTGATAGGCCGGACTACTTTCGACTCAACTCTGTCCAGTGAAGATACAGCGCTAGAACCATCCGAGATGTGAGAGTAGTACTCCATACAAGGATGGATCAGTTCTCTGTACAATCGTAGCAACTGTTCGGAAGAAAAGAAATTTCGACATCTAAACAGGATACCCAGTTTCTCAGAGGCGGATTAGCTATTTTCGTAATGTTGGATTTCCAAGATAGTGTGAATGATGCAGTAATACCAAGTATGTTCACTGAGTCCGGAGGTGGATTCACAGAACCGTCGAAGCAGAGAGAAATGTTGTCAGAAAATTTCGAAAGAGAGATGAGCAGAAACTGGGTGTTTGAGGCATTAACCTTAAACAGATTTCGTCTATCTCACTGAGATATCCTGTCTGAATAGGAGTTTGATAAGGGAGTTGTGTCGAGACGAGATACAACAGATTGAGTGATAGAGGAAGGAACAGACTTGAAGGATGAGCAGGAATACAATGTTGAGTCGTCAGCGAATGAGTGTATTTGGTCTTTCGTAGGAAAAAGGATTTCGTTTACAGAAAGGAGAGAAAAAAATGTAGGAAACAAGAAAGAACCTTAAGGGGCACCGCTGTTGACGAAGGGGGGGGGGATGTGGCTGATCCATCAACAACCTCGGATTTCGATCGGCCAGAGAGGACTCTAGATATGAGGGAGACAAGTGTGGGAGAGATATGTCAAAGGCAACAACATAGGATTCCACAAAATAACTCAGGAAAGATGACCAGACATTAGTATGATACGAAAGAATATCACCAGTGGATCTCGCTTTAAGGAAACCATACTAATGATCAGATAGAAGACTATGATATTAAAGATGTCTGAGGACTTGGGAGGTGAACAGACATTCAATGACTTTGGAAAAAGTAGATGTGAAAGCAACGGAACGATAGTTAGAGGGGTTAGGGCGGTCACTTTTTAAAGGATGGGATGTACCAACTCCTTCTTCCAAGAAGGGAAGGTTCTGGTTTTTAAACAGAAACGGAACAGACGAGCAAGCACAGGTGCAAATACAGAGGCACTCTATTTCAGTACACGGGGATGGTCGCCATCAGGAACATAAACTTTGCTTGTGCGTGGAGAGAGAAGCGCTTTACGGACAGTTCGGAAAGAGATTACGGTAAGAGGCATAGGATTAGTAAGAGGAGCATCAGGGGGAGAAGGAATGTTCGAGTCATCCAAGGTAGAAGCAGCTATAGTCCCACCAGAATGGAAAAGTGAAGGAAAGATAGAGCGATAAAAGTTGTAAGAGATGCCTTTAACTAAAGACCAGATAGACCTGTCTGGATGATGAGGAGAGGTTATTGCACCTCCGTTGAATACAGAAACACTTTGCCTCACGGATAACGTACTTGCAGTGATCACAGGCAGTGATAAAATCTAAATGGGAGTTGGAGTTAAGAGAGTTTTCCAAGCTCGATAAGCTTGCAAGGGTTGAACCATGATTGGAAGAAGAGGTCGTTTTGGAGGAAGAGGGGACCAATGCTTGCATTCCTGCAACAAAAACCTTTGTTATACATGTGGCAGAGACAGAAGCATCACCACATAAGAGACGGTAATTTACCCAAGGAAAGTCAGAAAAGAATGTTCTAAAGTTATTCCAGTCATCTTCGTTGAGGTATCAGTATTTACGTTTAGAAGGGACTGCTGAGGGGGAGTTGCCGTTATAATAGATACATTATTGAGATTGTGATCAGATGAATCAACAGGGGGCGAGATGGTGTAGCTATAGCGCGAAGAATCAGACGTGAAAAACTGATCCAGAATATTAGAAGAGCTACAGCGGTCAGGAATGTAGGTGAGGTGGGTGATAATTTGCTCTAGATCATTGAGAATGGAGAACATGAGGCCTTTATTCCCCCACCGTCCTTATGGGTGGAATTCAACCATTCTCTATGGTGAACGTTGAAATCCCTCATTTAGAAGATCTCGGCTTGTAGGTGAGAGTATATCACAGTCTCACGGTAAGAGTTTAGATAGTCTAAGAAAGATATAAGATTTGCAGAATTAGGTGAGCAATCGGCGAAGCAAGGAAGAGCTTGGTAGCTGGGAGACATCAGAGTTCGGGGAATCAAGGTCTTCGAGGTGTCCAAAAAATGGGTTGATGTTGGAATAAGCACAGACTCCACCTATGAACCGGAATATGAGAAAGGGACTAGAGACAACATCTTTAGACAAATGGGTCTCAGAGAGAAGGAAAATATTGGGAGGGGTACTAAACAGATGGTGTTCAAAAGAAGGGCATCCATTCCTTTGATTTTGCATAGAACGTTTCTGGATTATTTCTATTTCATTATTAATTCCCCCAGAAGCAGATACTATCTAACCATGCTTAATATTTCTCCTTCAACATACTACCCTTCTTGTCTTACTGGTTAAATCTACACACACTGAGACACCCTAGCCTGAGGCATATCTCAGCCAATGGTCAAGAAGTTTGTCGCAAAGATGTCTCTCCAGATGCCTACATGTAACGCTAATATTTGTATCAGGGGAGTCTCTAACCTTCTTAAGAAGACATAGGAAATAGATCAGCAGATATTAAGATTTCTGTGAACAATCATTTTGACTTGACTCATTCTTGATGAAACTCAGCACAAAGATACTTTACCACAAACCCCGTACAGCGGTCACTGTATATGGGCAGATAGACTGCATTCGCTTATGATTGTTGGCCTCTCTAGTTTGTCATGTTGGTGACGGCTCAGCAGAGCGATTTCCAGTCTTTCTGCTTACATACACATATAGTGAACTTTTTCATCAACAGTTCTCTGTCCCTCATAGTGAAGGTTGACTGGCTGATACAGTATCTTCACTATGGTCTCCAAATTCCATGTTTTCTTTTCTTCCTTCTGCTCTAGGCTTAACATTCCCTTCACCACCATTTTCTTCGGTCAATCTTTACATTTCTTATTCGCTCAGTTTTCTTTTCTCCGCTGAATTCTATCAGGTTAGCGTCTCCCTATTTACATATCTCATCTTAATATTGCATTTTCTGTTTTTGTCTTGTTGATCTTATCCTACACATTCTAGGGTTTTCTACGAAACAACTTGCTATGGCTTATTATGTCTCATCCTGTGAGAAGTCATGATCATAATATTACTGAAGCTAAATATAATTCTTTGTGATGCACCTGATGGACTCTCTTCGTCAGACACAATATCGGACTTTCAATCTTATGTTTGTTAAGAACTACCCATTCCATAGATATTTTTTCGGCTTTGTTTCGTAATTTGAAGAGCATTCCAACACTTGACCTTGTCAGACGCCATAACAAGGTCAAGGAACACGTCATTCATCTCAATGTAGATGATTCATATCTAGGTGTGCCGTCAGCTACCTGGTGTACATCTTCCTGGTACAATTACGTGTTGACTTTCGTTAACATAGTTAATTCTAGATTAATTCTATGATTAACTGTATGACGTGTGATGTCAACTTTACAAGGCCAAACCATTTCAGTAGAAACTTAGGTCTTCCATTGTGTGTGGCTGACACAGAAGCCATCTTGTGGATTTCATCCACACTGCTGCCATCCAGTCTGGATGTAATGATTGACTCTGCTATCGACTTCTCTGACGTTAACACTTGGAGTTCCATGTGATCTCGGTGCTGTCTTCCTGGAGTTCTTGTTTTGTTGTCAATTTTTGTCATTTTTCCATTTTCTTCTATATTCATCTCGTCACTGTCGTTAAGCAAATCATTAATCGATATTTATCTCGTCACTGTCGTCAAGCACATTATTAATCGATATTTATCTCGTCACTGTCGTCAAGCACATTATCAATCGATATTTATCTCGTCACTGTCGTCAAGGAAATCATTAATCGATATTCATCTCGTCACTGTCGTCAAGCACATTATTAATCGATATTCATCTCGTCACTGTCGTTAAGCAAATCATTAATCGATATTTATCTCGTCACTGTCGTCAAGCACATTATTAATCGATATTCATCTCGTCACTGTCGTTAAGCAAATCATTAATCGATATTTATCTCGTCACTGTCGTCAAGCACATTATTAATCGATGTTTATCTGGTCACTGTCGTCAAGCACATTATTAATCGATATTCATCTCGTCACTGTCGTTAAGCAAATCATTAATCGATATTTATCTCGTCACTGTCGTCAAGCACATTATTAATCGATATTTATCTCGTCACTGTCGTCAAGCACATTATCAATCGATATTTATCTCGTCACTGTCGTCAAGGAAATCATTAATCGATATTCATCTCGTCACTGTCGTCAAGCACATTATTAATCGATATTCATCTCGTCACTGTCGTTAAGCAAATCATTAATCAATATTTATCTCGTCACTGTCGTCAAGCACATTATCAATCGAAATTTATCTCGTCACTGTCGTCAAGCACATTATTAATCGATATTTATCTCGTCACTGTCGTCAAGCACATATCAATCGATACTTATCTCGTCACTGTCGTCAAGCACATTATCAATCGAAATTTATCTCGTCACTGTCGTCAAGGACATTATTAATCGATATTTATCTCGTCACTGTCGTCAAGGACATTATTAATCGATATTTATCTCGTCACTGTCGTCAAGCACATTATTAATCGATATTTATCTCGTCACTGTCGTCAAGCACATTATTAATCGATATTTATCTCGTCACTGTCGTCAAGCACATATCAATCGATACTTATCTCGTCACTGTCGTCAAGCACATTATTAATCGATATTTTCAATTTGTTTGTATTGAAGACTGACTTCGGTCGACCTGCTGGCATCTTCCGTGGCAACGGTTGCTTCCGCGGTGAGCCGCCTGCTCTCAGCTTTTTCTTCCTGTAATGTTCTCACGTAAGAACGTTACTGCTGGATTCTTTTCCATGCTCTTGATGTTCTTTTTAATCTTCCTTCTCTTCTTTGCGGTGCCATTGTTTGTCTGTGATCGATCCTGATTTCCCCCGAAGCTCTTTCATTCTTTCCGGACTTGATGCTACTTTTTCCCTTTTCTCTTCTCATCTTCTATTCATCCGCTGTTTCTGTCTTATACTGTCTTCTTCACACCTCCATATTTTTCTTATATTAGAACTGGACCTTTAGCTTCCTCTTGTAGTCTTATCACGGCTTCTTGTCCTGTTTCAGTGTACCTTTTGGTAAAGATTTTGTTTCACTTTATCTTTAGTGTTCTTATCGCTGTCCAGTTTATCGTCCAAAACTGAAGCAGAGGTCATTAAGTTGGCTGACGATGTTATTTTCCATACCATATTCCTCCTCTTCCAGGTGGTCATACAGAAGGATGTATTCTCTTCCAGATGGCCCTACAGTAGGCTGTATTCATTTTCAGTTCCTCATACAGTAGGTTGTATTGTCTTTCAGGTGACCATACAATAGGATGCATTCTCTTCCAGATGACCATACTGTAGGGTATATTTTCTTACGGGTGCCCATACAATAGGCTGTATTTTCTTACGGATGCCCATACAGTAGGTTGTAGTCTCTTCCAGGTGTCCATGCAGTAGAGAGTAATCCATTTCAGGTATCCATACAGTAGGATGTAGTGTCTACCACCTTTCCAAACATTAGGTTAAAATTTCTTCGTGGTGGCCACAGAGTAGATCATAGTCTCTTCCAAATGTCTCTTCCACGAGTCTAGAACTAGATTATAGTCTCTATCAGGTGTATGAAGCGTAGATTACAATCTCTTCCATGTGTCCATACAACAGGTTACAGTCTCTTCCAGGTGTACACACAGGAGACTGTAGCCCCTTCCACATATCCATACAGTAGACTGTAGTCCCTTCCACATGTCCATACAGTAGACTGTAGTCCCTTCCACATGTCCACACAGTAGACTGTAGTCTTTTCCACATGTCCATACAGTAGAATGTGCTTCCTTCCACATATCCATACAGTAGACTGTAGTCCCTTCCACATGCCCATAAAGTATAATGTAGTTCCTTCCATATGTCCATACAGTAGACTTGTAGTCCTTTCCACATGTCCATACAGTATACAATTGAATTCAGAACAGCAGCAGACCACTGGTTCCTAACGAGGCTGTTAGTCATAGTGAAAGAGAATAGAAAAATATTGATTAATGTGGTGATTAATGTGGTTGGAGTAGAAAGGCATATATTTTACAAAGCGAAAGACCTGTAAACCTATCGTTTAGCTAAGGAGACACAAAGAATGTTGACTGTGGATTTGAAGCAAGACATTTATCACGTCTGTGCTTAACCGTATTTATGGTACTGATTTCAACCACTCCAATTGACGAAAAATTACCTCACCTCAACGGAGGTAAAACGTTTACCCACGAGTTTATATCCATTACTGCGAGTGAGATTATCGAAACTCTTCATGATGTTCACCACTTGTATTTGATACCTCTTAACCCTCTCTCACCTAAGCTAAATAGACTCAAATAATTTTTTTATTCGGCTCTCACAGGATTTGCTTCCCAGGCCGAGAATCATCTTGGTAGCTCACGTCTATATTCCCTCCATTCGATGGACTTCCTGAAGTAGGGTGACCAAAACTAGACACAATATTCCAGACGGCGACGCATCTGGTAATTGCAAAGAGTAAAAATAGAATGTAATTTCCTAAGACTTGAATTCGAAAGTCCTGCCTATGAATCCATTTTCTTTTTGCCTTTGCTACTGCTTCTGTGCATTGTATACTTGGCTAAGATCACACCCAAGTGCTTTTCCTCATTTACTTTTCGAGGCTCAACAGAATTCATATTATAACTTGCACTCCCTCACCCCTGCCCCCTGCACTCCCTCACTCCAGCTCCCCGCACTCCCTCACCCTAGCTCCCCACGCTCCCTCACCCTAGCTCTCCACACTCCCTCACCCTCGATCTCCGCATTTCCTCACGCCTGCACCCCACACTCCCTCACCCCAGCTTCCCTAACCCCATTACCCCCAGCTCCCTTACCCTTGCACTCTGCATTCACTCAGCAGAGACAAGCTCCAGTAGAGTCAGCTACAGTAGAGTCAAACCTCAGGAGCGCTAGTAGAGTCAACCTCTACTCTAACAACATCGGGGTAAAACATCCTTTACCCTAACAACATCTGGGTACAACATTCTTTGCCCCAGGAACATCCGGATACAACATCCTCTACCCTAACGACATCAGGGGACAACATCCCTTTTCCTAACATCGGGGTACAACATCCTCCACCCTGATCGCATCTAGGTACATCCTCTGCCCTAATAACATTTGGGTACAACATCTTTTACCCTAACATCTGGGTACAACATCATCTACCCTGACAACATCTGTGTACAACATCCTCTGCTATAACATTATCTAGGTACAACATCCTCCACTCTGATAACATCTGGGTACAACATCCTCTACTATACCAACATCTGTGTACAACATCCTCTACTATCCCAACATCTGGGTACAACATCCTCTACTATCCCAACATCTGGGTACAATAACCTTTACCCAGACAACATCTGAATATACAACATCCTCTTCACTAAAAAACATCCGAGTACAATGTCTTCCACCCTGACAACATGTGGGTACAACATCCTCTACCCTAACAACATCTGGCTACAACATCCTTTACCAACATCTGTGTACAGCATCCTCTACTCTAACGGTATCTGGATACAACATCCTCTGACCTATAAAATCTGGGTACAACATCCTTTGCCCTAACAACTTCTGGGTACAACATCCTCTACCCTGACAACATCTAAGTAACATCTACATTAACAACATCCTCTATTACAACAATATCTGGGGAAAATAACCTCTGCCCTAGAACATATCTGTTCAAAATCTTCCATGTTAACAACATCCGATTACAACATCCTTTACCCCTAAAAACATCTATGTACAACATCCTCTACTCTAACAACTTCTGGGTCTAACATCCTTTAACCTAATAACATCTAGGTACAACACCCTCTACCCTGACAACATCTGGGTACAACATCCTCTACCCTGACAACATCTGGGTACAACATCCTCTACCCTGACAACATCTGGGTACAACATCCTCTACCCTGACAACATCTGGGTACAACATCCTCTACCCTGACAACATCTGGGTACAACATCCTCTACCCTACCAACATCTGGGTACAACATCCTCTACCCTAACAACATCTGGGTACAACATCCTCTACCCTAACAACATCTAGGTGCAGGGGGTGGAGGAGTGCGGGGTGCAGGGTGAGGGAGTGCGGGGTGCAGGGTGAGGAGTGCGGGTGCAGGGGTGAGGGAGTGCGGGGTGCAGGGGGTGGAGGAGTGCGGGGTGCAGGGGTGAGGGAGTGCGGGGTGCAGGGGGTGGAGGAGTGCGGATGGTGCAGGGGTGAGGGGGAGTGCGGAGGTGCAGGGGGTGGTGGAGTGCGGGGTGCAGGGTTGAGGGAGGCGGGGTGCAGGGGAGGGAGCGGGGTGCAGTGGGGAGCGGTGCAGGTGTTGGGGGAGTGCGGGGGTGCAGGGAGTGCAGGAGAGGGGGTGAAGGGATTTAGGTGATGCATAGGTGCGGTGAGGGAGTGGGTGCGTGGGGAGTGCAGAAGTGCGGGGGAATGTGTGCAGGGAAGTGCGGGGTGAAGGGGTGCAGGAGTGCGTGCGGCAGGGTGAGTGCAGGGTAGAGCTGGGGATGAGGGGGTGAGGAGTGCGGTGCAGGGTGAGGGAGTGTGCGGGAGTGCAGGGTGAGGAGGGAGTGCGGGTGCAGTGGTGGGTATGGGGTGGGGTGCAGGGTGAGGAGTGCGAGTGGGTGGGTGAGGGTGGGGCATGGTGAGGGTGGGGGTGCAGGGTGGGGTGCGGGAGGGGGAGTGGGGTGCAGGGTGAGGGGTGCGGGAGTGCAGGTGGGGATGGGGAAGTGCGGGGCTGCAGGGGGAGTGGGGAGGGTGGAGTTGGGTGCAGGGTGAGGAGTGCGGGGTGAGGGTAGGAGTGCGGGGGTGCAGGGGTGAGGGAGTGCGGGGTGCATGGGGTGAGGGAGTGCGGGGGTGCAGGGTGGAGGAGTGCGGGTGCAGGGGTAGGGGGAGTGCGGGTCAGGGGTGATGGAGTGCGGGGTGCAGGGGTGGAGGGACTGCGGGGGCAGGGGTGGAGGGAGTGCGGGGTGCAGGGGTGAGGGAGTGCGGGGTGCAGGGGGTGGAGGGAGTGCGGGGTGCAGGGGGTAGGGAGTGCGGGGTGCAGGGGTGGAGGAGTGCGGGGTGCAGGGTGGAGGACGTGCGGGGTGCAGGGGGGGGGGTGAGGGGAGTGGCGGGGTTGCAGGGGTGAGGGGAGTGCGGGGTGCAGGGTGTGGAGTGCGGGGTGCAGGGGTGAGGGAGTGCGGGGGGGTGCTGGGGTGGGGGAAGTGCGGGGTTGCAGTCAGGGGTGAGGGAGTGCGGGGTGCAGGGGTGGGGGGAGTGCGGGTGCAGGGGTGGGGGAGTGCGGGGTGCAGAGGGTGAGGGAGTGCGGGGTGCAGGGGGTGAGGAGTGCGGGTGCAGGGGTGGAGGAGTGCGGGGTGCAGGGTGCAGGGTGAGGGAGTGCGGGTGCAGGGGTGGGGGAGTGCGGGGTTGCTGGGGTGTGGGAGTGCGGGGTGCAGGGGGTGAGGGAGTGCGGGTGCAGGGTGGGGGAGTGCGGGTGCAGGGTGGGGTAGTGCGGGGTGCAGGGGGGAGGGGAGTGTGGGGTGCAGGGGTAGGGAGTGCGGGGTGCAGGGATGGAGGTATGCGGGGTGCAGGGGTGAGGGAGTGCGTGCGGGTGAGGGAGTGCGGGGTGCAGGGTGAGGGAGTGGGTGAGGGTGAGGATGGGGTGCAGGGGTGAGGGAGTGCGGGGTTCAGGGTGAGGAGAGTGCGGGTGCAGGGGTGAGGAGTGGGGTTGCAGGGTTGAGGGAGTGCGGGTGCAGGGGTGAGGGAGTGCGGGGTGCAGGGGTAGGGAGTGGGGTGCAGGGGTGAGGGAGTGCGGGTGCGGGTGAGGGAGTGCGGGTGCAGGGTGAGGGATGCGGTGCAGGGGTGAGGGAGTGGGGTGCAGGGGTGAGGAGTGCGGGGTGCAGGGGTGAGGAGTGCGGGGTGCAGGGTGGGGAGTGCGGGTGCAGGGTGGGGGAGTGGAGGTGCGGGGTGAGGGAGTGCGGGGTGCAGGGGGTGGGGAGTGCGGGGTGCAGGGGTGAGGGAGTGCGGGTGCAGGGGTGAGGGGAGTGCGGGGTGCAGGGGTGAGGGAGTGCGGGGTGCAGGGGTGCGGGAGCGCGGGGTGCATGGGTGGGGGAGCGCGGGGTGCAGGGGTGGGGGAGTGCGGGGTGCAGGGGTGGGGGAGTGCGGGGTGCAGGGGGTGGGGGAGTGCGGGGTGCAGGGGTGAGGGAGTGCGGGGTGCAGGGGGTGGGGGAGTGCGGGGTGCAGGGTGGGGGAGTGCGGGGTGCAGGGGGTGGTGGGAGTGCGGGGTGCAGGGGGTGAGGGAGTGGCGGGGGTGCAGGGGTGGGGAGTGCGGGGTGCAGGGGGTGGGGGAGTGCGGGGTGCAGGGGTGAGGGAGTGCGGGGTACAGGGGTGTGGGAGTGCGGGTGCAGGGGGTGGGGGAGTGCGGGGGTGCAGGGGTGGGGGAGTGCGGGGGTGCAGGGGTGGGGGGAGCGCGGGGTGCAGGGGGTGGGGGAGGTGCGAGGGTGCAGGGGGTGGGGGAGTGCGGGGGTGCAGGGGGGTGGGGGAGTGCGGGGTGCAGGGGGTGGGGGAGTGCGAGGTGCAGGGGGTGGGGGAGCCCGGGGTGCAGGGGGTGGGGGAGTGCGGGGTGCAGGGGTGGGGGAGCGCGGGGTGCAGGGGGTGGGGGAGCCCGGGGTGCAGGGGGTGGGGGAGTGCGAGGTGCAGGGGTGGGGGAGTGCGGGGTGCAGGGGTGGGGGAGTTCGGGGTGCAGGGGTGGGGGAGTGCGAGGTGCAGGGGTGAGGGAGTGCGGGGTGCAGGGGTGGGGGAGTGCGAGGTGCAGGGGGTGGGGGAGTGCGGGGTGCAGGGGTGGGGGAGCGCGGGGTGCAGGGGGTGGGGGAGCCCGGGGTGCAGGGGGTGGGGGAGTGCGGGGTGCAGGGGTGGGGGAGCGCGGGGTGCAGGGGTGAGGGAGTGCGGGGTGCAGGGGTGGGGGAATGCGGGGTTCAGGGGCGAGGGAGTGCGGGGTGCAGGGGTGAGGGAGTGCGAGGTGGAAACTTGATGGAGTACGGGGTGCTGGGTCCAGGGGTGAGGGAGTGCGGGACACAGGGCTGAAAAAGTGCTGGATGCAGAGGTGAGGGAGCTCGGGGTGCAGTGGATGAGGGAGTGCGGGGTGCAAGGCTGAGGGAATGAAGGGTGCGGGGATGAGGGATTGAAGGATGCGGGGAGTGCAGGGTGCAGGGGTGAGGGAGAGCGGGGTACGGGGGGTGAGGGAGTGCAGGGTGCAGAGGTGAGGGGGTGCTGGTTGCACGGGTGTGAGGATGCAAGGTATAGGGGGTAAGGTATTAGGAGATGCAAGATGCTGTGAGGGAGTGCGGGGTGCGGGAGTGAAGGAAGTGCGGGGCGCAAGGGTGAGGGAATGCAGGGTGAAGGGGTGAGGGAGTGCGTGGCGCAGTGGGGAGGGAGACTGAGGGTGGGGAGCGGGGATGAAGGAGTGCGGGGTGCAGGGGTGAGGGAATGTGGGGGACAAGGGTAAGGGAGTGCGTGGTGCAGGGGTGAGGGGGTGCTGGGTGCAGGGGTGAGGGAGTGCAAGGTGTAGGAGTGAGGGAGTGCGGGGTGCAAGGATGAGGAAGTGTGGGGTGCAGGGGTGAGGGAGTGCGTGGTGCAGGAGTGAGGGAGTGCGTGGTGCAGGAGTGAGGGAGTGCGGAGTGCAAGGATGAGGGAGTGCGGGGTGCAAGGATGAGGGAGTGTGAGGTGAAGAGTGAGGGAGTGCGGGGTGTAGGGGTGAGGGAGTGTGGGGTGCAGGGGGGAGGGAGTGTGGGGTGCAGGGGTAGGGGAGTACGGGGTGCAAGGTTAACGGAGTGCGAAGTGTAGGGTTGAGGAAGTGATGGATGCAGGAGTGAGGGAGTGCGGGGTGCAGGGGTGAGGGAGTGCGGGGTGCAGGGGTGAGGGAGTGCGGGGTGCAGGGGTGAGGGAGTGCAGGGTGCAGGGGTGAGAGAGTGGGGTGCAGGGGTGGGGGAGTGAGGAGAGCGGGGATGAGTGAATGCGGGTTGCAGGGGTGAGTGGGTGAAGGTTACAGGGATGAAGAGTGCAGGGTGCAGGAGTGAGGGAGTGCGGAGTGCAAGGATGACGGAGTGCGGAGTGCAGGGTTGAGGGAGTGAAGGGTGCAGGGATGAGGGAGTGCAGGGGTGCAGGAGCAAGGGAGTGTGGGGTGCAGGGATGAGGGAGTGCAGGGGTGCAGGAGTAAGGGAGTGTGGGGTGCAGGGGTGAGGGAGTGCGGGGTGCAGGAGTGTGGGTGCAGGGGTGACGGAGTGTGGGCATCAGGGTTGAGGGATTGCGGGGTGCCTGTATGAGGGAATGTGGGGTGCAGGGGTTAGGGGGTGCCGGAGTGTGGGGTGTAGGAGTAAGGGAGTGCGGGATGCAAGGATGGCGGAGTATGGGGTGCAGGGGTGAGGGAGTGCGGGATGCAGGGATGACGGAGTGCGGGATGCAGGGGTGAGGGAGTGAAGGGTGCAGGAGTGAGGGAGTGTGGGGTGCAGGGATGAGGGAGTGCGGGGTGTAGGAGTAAGGTAGTACGGGATGCAAGGATGACGGAGTATGGGGTGGAGGAGTGAGGGAGTGCGGGATGCAAGGATGACGGAGTGGGGGATGCAGGGGTGAGGGAATGCAGGGTGCAGGGGTAAGGGATTGAAGGGTACAGGGAAGAGGGAGTGCGCGGTGTCTGGATGAGGTAGTGTGGGGTGAAGGGGTGAGGGATTGTAGGGTGCGGGGGTAAGGGAGTGTGTTGTGCAGGGGTGACGGAGTGTAGGGTGCAGGGTTAAATGAGTGCGGAGTGCCTGCATGAGGGAGTGTGGGGTGCAGGGGTGAGGGTGTGCTGGGTGTAAGGGTGAAGGAGTGCTGGGTGCCAGAGTGAGGGAGTGCGGGGTGCAAAGGGTGCGGGAGTGTGGAAAGCAGGGATGACGGAGTGCTGGGTGCAGGGGTGAGGGAGTGCGGGGTGCAGGGGTGAGGGAGTGCGGGGTGCAGGGGTGAGGGAGTATGGAGTGCAAAGATGACGGAGTGCGGGGTGCAGGGTTGAGGGAGTGAAGGGTGCAGGGATGAGGAAGTGCAAGGGTGCAAGAGTGAGGGAGTGCGGGTTGCAGGGGTGAGGGATTACGGGGTACTGGAATGAGGGAATGAAGGGTGCAGGGGTGAGGGATTGAAGGGCATAGGGAGTGTAGGGTGCCGGGATGAGGTAGTGTTTGGTGCAGGGGTGACGGAGTGTAGGGTGCAGGGTTGAGGGAGTGCGGGGTGCAGGGATGAGGGAATGCAGGGGTGCAGGAGTGAGGGAGTGAGGGAGTGCAGGGGTGCTGGAATAAGGGAGTGCAGGGAGCAAGGGTGAGGGATTGAAGGGTACAGGGAAGAGGGAGTGTGGGGTTCCGGGATGAGGTAATGTGGGTTGCAAGGGTAAGGGAGCGTGGGGTGAAAGGTAAGAGAGTGCGGGGTGCAGGGGTGAGGGAGTGTGATGTAGGGGTGATGTAATGTGGGTTGCAGGGGTGAGGGAGTGCGAGATACAAGAGTGAGAGAGTGCGGGGTGCAGGGGTGAGGAAGTGTGGTGTGCAGGGTTGAAAGAGTGTGCGGTGCCTGTTTGAGGGAGTGTGGGGTGTAGGGGTGAGGGAGTGTGGGGTACAGGGGTGAGGGAGTGTGAGGTACAGGGGTGAGGGGTGCGGGAGCAGGGGTGAGGGATGCGGTTGCAGGGGTGAGGGAGTGCGGCATGCAAGGATGACGGAGTGCGGGGTGCAGGGGTGAGTGAATGCGGGGTGCAAGGATGACGGAGCGCAGGGTGCAGGGTTGAGGGAGTGAAGGTTGTAGGGATGAGGGAGTGCAGGGGTGCTGGAGTGAGGGAGTGCGAGATGCTGGAGTGAGGAAGTGCAGAGTGCTAGGGTGAGGGATTGAAGGGTATAGGGAAGATGGAGTGCGCGGTGTCGGGATGAGGTAGTGTGGGATGCAGGGTGAGGGAGTGTGGGGTGCAGAGGTGAGGGAGTGTGGGTTGCAGGGGTGAGGGAGTGCGGGGTGCAGGGGTGAGGGAGTGCGGGGTGCAGGGGTGAGGGAGTGCGGGGTGCAGGGGTGAGGGAGTGTGAGGTGCAGGGGTGAGGGAGTGCGGAGTGCGGGGGTGAGGCAATGCGGGTTACAGGGTTGAGGGAGTGCGGGGTGCCGGGGTGAGGGAGTGCGGGGTGCAGGGGTGAGGGGTGAAGGAGAGGCAGCCATGACTAGAGCGGCACATTAGTTTCTGCGGTGATAAGGATCCTGTGTTGTGCCGTGTGCATCATGCTACGGCCGGTGAGGCAAGAGTGAGGGGAAGAGGGGAAGGCAAGAGTGTGGGGAGAGGGAAGGGAAAGAGTGTAGGGAGAGGAAAAGGGAAGAGTTTGGGGAGGGGGGATGGGAAGGGTTTGGGGAGAGGGAAGATGAAGAGTGTGAAGGAAGCGGAAGGAAAGAGTTTTCAGAGAGGGATAGGGGTGAATGTGAAGAGATTGGGGGGGGGGGGGGGGGGGAGACTGGAGAGAGGGGAAGAGGAAAGCGTGAGGAAATGGGAAGGGAATATAGTTTGTGGAGAGAGGAGGGGAAAAGTGTGAAGAGATGTGAAGGAAAGACTGTGGAAAGAAGGAAGGGAAGAATTTCTTGCAAGTGGAAGGGAAGAGTGTGAAGAGATGGGAAAGTATAGAGTGTGGAGAGAGGGGAAAGTGAAGGATGGGTGTGAGAAGGGAAGGGAAGAATGTGATGAGAGGGGAGGGGAAGAGTGTGGGAGGGGAGGAAGAGTGTGGGGAGAGGGAAGGGGAAGAGTGTGGGGGAGAGGGGATGGAGAGTGTGGGGAGAGGGGAGGGGAAGAGTGTGGGGTGATGGAAAGTGAATGATGTGGTGAGAAGGGAAGGGAAGAATACGATGAGAGGGGAGGGGAAGAGTGTGGGGAAGGGAAGAGTGTGGGGAGAGGGAATTGAAGAGTGTGGGGAGAGGGGAGGGAAAGAGTGTAGGGAGAGGGGAAGGGAAGAGAATGGGGAGAGGGGAAGGGAAGAAAATAGGGAGAGGGGAAGGGAAGAAAATGGGGAGAGGGGAAGGGAAGAAAATAGGGAGAGGGGAAGGGAAGAGTGTGGGGAGAGGGAAGGGAAGGAGTGTGGGGAGAGGGGAAAGGAAGAGTTTGGGGAGAGGGGAAGGGAAGAAAATGGAGAGAGGGGAAGGGAAGAGTGTGAGGAAAGGGAAAGGGAAGGGTTTGGGGAGAGGGGAGGGGAGAGTTTGGGGAGATGGGAGCGGAGGATATTTAGTGAAAAGAGAAGAGGTAGTGAAAGCTTAACGGAAGATGAAAGCCGGCAAGGCGGCGGGTTTGGATGGTATTGCAGTGGAATTTATTAAAAAAAGGGGGGTGACTGTGTTGTTGACTGATTGATAAGGATATTCAGTATATGTATGGACCGTGGTGAAGTGCCTGAGGATTGGCGGAATGCATGCATAGTTCCATTGTACAAAGGCCAAAATGATAAGGTGAGTGTTCAAACTACAGAGGCATAAGTTTGTTGAGTATTCCTGGGAAAGTATACGGGAGGATATTGATTGCGAGGGTGAAGGCATGTACAGAGCATCAGACTAGGGAAGAGCAGCGTGGTTTCAGAAGTGGAAGAGGATATATGGACCAGGTGTTTGCATTGAAGAATGTGTGAGAATACTTAAAAAACAAATGAATTTGTATGCAGCATTTATAGATCTGAAGAAGTCATATGATAGAGTTGATAGAGATGCTCTGTAGAAGGTTTTAGGAGCATATGTTGTGGGAGGAAAATTGCTAGAAGCAGTGAAAAGTTTTTGCCAAGGATGTAAGGCATTTGTACCAGTAGGAAGAGGGAGAGTGATTGGTTCCCAGTGAATGTCGGTTTGCGGCAGGGGTGTGTGATGTCCCGATGGTTGTTCAATTTGTTTATGGATGGGGTTGTTAGAGAATTTAATGCAGGAGTTTTGGAGAGAGGGGCGAGTAGTGCAGTCTGTTGGGGATGAGAGGGCCTGGGAAATCAGTTGTTGTTCGCCGATGATATAGCTTTAGTGGCTGATTCGTGTGAGAAACTGCAATAGTTGGTGACTAAGTCTGGGAAAGTGTGTTAAAGAAGAAAGTCGAGAGTAAATGTGAATAAGAGCAAGGTTATTAGGTTCATTAGGGTTAAGGGACAAGTTAAATGGAATGTAAGTTTGAATGGAGAAAAATTAGAGGAAGTGAAATGTTTTAGATACCTGGTAGTGGACTTAGCAGCGGTTGGAACCACGGAAGCGAAAGTTAGTCACAGGGTAGAGGAGGGGGCGGAAAGAAAGAACATCTCGGAGAGCAAAAATGGGTATGTTAGAGGGAATAGTAGTTCCAACAATGTTATATGCTTGTAAGGCATGGCCTATAGATAAGGTTGTACGGAAAAGGGTGGATGTGTTGGAAATTAAATGTTTGAGGTCAATATGTGGTGTGAGGTGGTTTGATCGAGTAAGTAATGAAAGGGTAAGAGAGACGTGTGAAAATATAAAGATTGTGGTTGAGAGAGTAGAAGAGGGCGTGGAAATGAGTGAAGAAAGATTGACAGAGAGGATATATGTGTTATAGGTGGAGGGAATAAGGAAAAGAGGGAGACGACACTGGAGGTGGAAGGATGGAGTGAAAAAGATTTTGAGCGATCGGGGCCTGAACATACAGGAGGGTGAGAGGCATGCAAGGAATAGAGTCAATTGGAACGACGTGGTATATCGGGGTCGACGTGCCGTTAATGGACTGAACTAGGGCCTGTGAAGTGTCTTGGGTAAACCATTGAAAGGTCTGTGGGGTATGGATGTGGATAGGAAGCGTAGTTTCCGTGAATTACACATGACAGCTAGAGATTGAGTGTGAACGAATATGGCCTTTTTTGTTTGTTTTTCTGATGCTACCTCGCTGAGGCAGGGGCAGCGATGCTGTTTCCTGTAGGGCGGAAGTGGCGACAGGAATGGATAAAGGCAAGTATTGAATATGTACACGTGTATGTATGTATATGTCTGTGTATGTGAATACACACACACACACACACACACACACATATATATATACATATATATATATATATATATATATATATATATATATATATATATATATATATATATATATATATATATATATAAATTATCCCTGGGGATAGGGGAGAAAGAATACTTCCCACGTATTCCCTGCGTGTCGTAGAAGGCGACTAAATGGGAAGGGAGCGGGGGGCTGGAAATCCTCCCCTCTTGTTTTTTTTTTATTTTCCAAAAGAAGGAACAAAGAAGGGGGGCAGGTGAGGATATTCTCTCAAAGGTCCAGTCCTCTATTCTTGACGCTACCTCGCTAACGCGGGAAATGGCGAATGGTATGAAAGAAAAAAAGATATACATTTATATATATATATATATATATATATATATATATATATATATATATATATATATATATATATATATATATATGTGTGGGTGGGTTGGGCCATTCTTTCGTCTGTTTCCTTTTTTTTTTTTCCAAAAGAAGGAACAGAGAAGAGGTCCAGGTGAGGATATTCCCTCAAAGGCCCAGTCCTCTGTTCTTAACGCTACCTCGCTATCGCGGGAAATAGCGAATAGTATGAAAAAAAAAAAAAATGAAATATATATATATATATATATATATATATATATATATATATATATATATATATATATATATATATATATATATATATCATCCCTTGGGTAGGGGAGAAACAGAATTCTACCTTCACAGAAGGCAACTGAGAGGGGTGGGAATATAGAGCCGGAGGCCCCACCTTTCTTGTATTTCAGATTGTAAAGGATGGAACAGAAGGAACCTAATGAAGGATGCTCATCCTCCTCGAGGGCTTAGACTGGAGTGTCTGAATGTGTGTGGATGTAACCAAGGTGAGAAGAGAGGAGAGATAGGCAATATGTTTGTGGAATCAAACCTGGACATTCTGGCTCTGAGCCAAACAAACCTCATTGGTAACGGGAAGAATGACTGGGCAAAATCTTACTGGTAGAAATGAGATGCATTACGATAGGTGGGTGTTTGATAATGATTATGCACCTCTCCATGAGAAGAACAAGGAAGAGAGGCGTGGGTTTTGGGAGCAGCTGGCTGAGTGTGTCAGCAGAGAGAGGCGTGGGTTTTGGGAGCAGCTGGCTGAGTGTGTCAGCAGAGAGAGGCGTGGGTTTTGGGAGCAGCTGGCTGAGTGTGTCAGCAGAGAGAGGTTTGAGTTTTGGGAGCAGCTGGCTGAGTGTGTCAGCAGAAAGAGGCGTGGGTTTTGGGAGCAGCTGGCTGAGTGTGTCAGCAGAAAGAGGCGTGGGTTTTGGGAGCAGCTGGCTGAGTGTGTCAGCAGAAAGAGGCGTGGGTTTTGGGAGCAGCTGGCTGAGTGTGTCAGCAGAAAGAGGCGTGGGTTTTGGGAGCAGCTGGCTGAGTGTGTCAGCAGAAAGAGGCGTGGGTTTTGGGAGCAGCTGGCTGAGTGTGTCAGCAGAAAGAGGCGTGGGTGTTGGGAGCAGCTGGCTGAGTGTGTCAGCAGAAAGAGGCGTGGGTTTTGGGAGCAGCTGGCTGAGTGTGTCAGCAGAAAGAGACGTGGGTTTTGGGAGCAGCTGGCTGAGTGTGTCAGCAGTTTTAGAGTGGAGGGCGATTTAAATGCAAAGTGAGTAATGTGGGTGTTAAGTGTATAATTGGGGGACATGTGGTATTCAGTGATGTGAATAGGAATGGTGAACAGCTTGTGGAGTTATGTGCTTCTGAATACTTTGTTTAAAAAGTGGGACATACTTAAGTGTACTTATGTAAATATGAAAGATGGTTAGCGGGCATCATTAGATTATTTACATACTGAAAGGCGTGCAAAAGAGAGATTCGGACGTGAACCTGCTGAGAGGGGCAGCTGGTGGGATGTCTAATCATTATCTGGTGGAGGCGATGAACATTTGTAGGGGTTTTCGGTTAAGAAGAATGATATGAGCGAGAAAAAGGTGGTTGAATAAGTAATCTTGGGAAAGATGTGTGAAAGAATACCGAGAGAAATAGGGTCTGGAATGGCAAAATGTGAGTGTAAGCGAAGTCAGGGGATTGGGTGAGGAATGAGAGAGATTTTGGGCAGCAGTGTTGGCATGTAAGAGTGAAGTGTTTGATATGTGGAAGGTGAGAAGGTTAGAAAGGGTATTGATGGGTGGGATGACGAAATAAAGTTGCTACGGAGAGGAAAAAAAGAGATGTGTATGTGCAGTGCTTGCAGGGAAAGAGTGCAAATGATTGGGTGATGTAAGAAAGAAAGCGGCAAGAGGTCATTAAGAGGGTACAAGAACTAGAAAGAGTATATGAGAAATGAGGTAAGCGATTATCGGCAAACTTCATGGAGAATAAGGCGTTTCGGAAGTAGGTAAATAGTGTGAGAGATACAAAAGAACAGGTAGGAACATCGATGAATGGGGCAAATGTGGATGTGGTAACAAGTAGTAACGAGGTGATGAGGAGATGGAGTGATTACCTTCAAGGATTGTTGAATGCGTTTGATAATAGGGTGGCAGATTTGGGGTGTCTGGGCCTTGGAGGTCTTCGAAGTGTGAGTCAGCAAGTTGTTTGGTGAAGAGAGAAGAGGTGGTGAAAGTCTTGCGTAAGATGAAATGTGGGAAGGCGGCTGAGTGGATGGTATAGTAGTTGAGTTTCTTAGGAACGGGGATGACTGTGTTGTCGAACGTTTACTGAAGATTTTCAGCATATGTATGATCATGATGAAGTGCCTGCGGATTGGCGCAGTGCATGTACAATACCATTATAATAAAGGCAAGGGGAACAAATTTAAGTGTTTGAACTAATGGGGCATAAGTTTGTTCAGTGTACTTGGTAAGTTGTAAGCAAGGGAAAAAGGTGACAGAGGGTGAAGACATGTACAGGACATTAGACTGGGGAGGAAGAGTGTGGTTTCAGGAGTAGTAAAGGAAGTCTGAAGAAGGTTTTAGCTCTGAAGAATGTGCGTATAAAACACTTAGAGAAACAGAAGGATTAGTACATGGCATTCGCATCTGGAGAAAGCATATGATAGGGTTGATAGAGACACTTTGTGTAAGGTGCTACGAACGTATGGTGTGGTATAATAGGTACTTGAAGCAGTGAAAAGTTTTTATCAAGAGTGTGAGGCATGTGTACGAGTGGGTAAAGAGGAGGGTAAGTGCCTCCAGGTGAAGGTGGGTCTGAGGTAGGGGTATGCAATGTCACCACGGCTCTTTGATCTGCTCATGGATGGGTGGGTTGGTGCGGGACGTGAATGAAAGACTTGGAGAAAGGAATAGATATGCGGTCGGTAAAGGGGGGGGGGGGGGGGGGGGTGGGGGCCCCCCCCAGCTGATTCAGATGCTGTTTTCTGATGATCAATCGCTGGTTGCAGATTCCAATGGGAAACTGTTGGAATTGGTGTCTGAGTTTGGAAAGGTGTGGGAAAGAAGAAAGTTAAGAGAAATGTGAATAGAAGCAAGTTACTTGGTTTTCGTAATGAAGAGAGTTTTTTCCTTTTCGAGTGTGAGTTTGAATCTAGTGAACTTTAAGGAAGTGGAGTGTTTTGAATACCTGGGAGTGGATATGGCAGCGAATGGAACCATGGGAGCTTAAGTGAGCTATAGGACTGGTGAGGGGACAAAAGTCTTGGGTGCATTGAGTAATGTTTGGAAAGAAAGATCTTTGTCTTTAAGGGCAATGATGGGTATGTCTGATGGTACAGTAGTCCTGTCGGTGCTGTATGGATGCGACTCGTGGACCTTAGGCAAAAAGGTAGGGGGTGAAGGTGCTGGAAATGAAATGTTCGAGACTTTGCATAGTGTGAAGACGGCTTATCGAAAAATAAACGATCCGAGTTAGAGAGAGAGGCATTGGTTTAAGAATATATATATATATATATATATATATATATATATATATATATATATATATATATATATATATATATATACATATGAAGGTGAAATCGAATTTCAGTAGGAATTCATACAAAATTGAGAGTAAATGTGAGTAAGAGCAAGGTTATTAGGTTCAGTAGGGTTGAGGTACAAGCTAACTGGGAGGTAAGTTTGAATGGAGAAAAACTGGAGGAAGTGAAGTGTTTTAGATATCTGGGAGTGGACTTAGCAGCGGAAGGAATCATGGAAGCGGAAGTGAGTCACAGGGTTGGGGAGGGGGCGAAGGTTCTGGGAGCGTTGAAGAATTGTGTGGAGGGAGAGAACGTTATTTCGGAGAGCAAAAATGGGTAAGTATGAAGGAATAGTGGTTCCAACAATGTTATATGGTTGCGTGGCATGGACGATAGATAGGGTTGTGCGGAGGAGGGTGGATGTGTTGGAAATGAAATGTTTGAGGACAATATGTGGTGTGAGGTGGTTTGATCGAGTAAGTAATGAAAGGGTAAGAGAGATGTGGTTGGCAGAGAGAGTGTGGTTGGCAGAGCGGAGGAGGGTGTGCTGAAGTGGTTTGGACACATAGAGAGAATGAGAGAGGAAAAACTGACAAAGTGGATATGTGTGTCGGAGGTGGAGGGAACGAGGAGAGGTAGGAGACCAAATTGGAAGTGGAAGGATGGAGTGAAAGAGATTTTGAGCGATCGGAGCCTGAACATAAGGAGGATGAAAGACGTGCAAGGAATAGAGTGAATTGGAACGATGTGGTATACCGGGGTTGACGTGCTGCCAATGGATTGAACCAGGGCATGTGAAGTGATTGGTTCCCAGTGAATGTCGGCTTGCGTCAAGGGTGCGTGATGTCTCCATTGTTGTTTAATTTGTTTATGGATGGTGTTGTTAGGGAGGTGAATGCAACAGTTTTGGAGAGAGGGGCAAGTATGCAGGCTGTTGTGGATGAGAGGGCTTGGGAAGTGAGGCAGTTGCTGTTCGCTGATGATACAGTGCTGGTGGCTGATTCGAGTGAGAAACAACAGAAGTTGGTGACTGAGTTTGATAGTCTGTGAAAGAAGAAAGCTGAGAGTAAATGTGAATAAGAGCAAGATTATTAGGTTCAGTAGGGTTGAGGGGCAGGTAAACTGGGAGGTAAGTTTGAATGGAGAAAAACTCGAGAAAGTGAAATGTTTTAGATATCTGGAAGTGGACTTAGCAGTGAATGGAATCACGAAAGCGGAGTCGAGTCACACGGTGGGGTAGGGGGCGAAGGTTCTGGAAGCGTTGAAGAATGTGTGGAAGGCGAGAACGTTATCTTGGAGAGCAAAAATGGGTATGTTTGGAGGAATAGTGGTTCCAACAATGTTATGTGGTTGCGAGGCATGGGGTATAGATAGGGTTGTGCGGAGGAGGGTGGATTTGTTGGAAATGAAACATTTGAAGACAATATGTAGTGTGAGGTGGTTTGATGGAGTAAGTAATGAAAGGGTAAGAGAGATGTGTGGTAATAAAAATTGTGTAATTGAGAGAGCAGAAGAGAGTGTATTGAAATGGTGAGTGAGGAAAGATTGACAAAGAGGATATATGTGTCAGAGGTAGAGGGAACGAGGACAAATTGGTGGTGGAAGGATGGAGTGAAAAAGATTTTGAGCGATCGGGGCCTGAACATACAGGAAGGTGAAAGGCGTGCAAGGAATAGAATGAATTGGAACGATGTGGTATACTGGTGTCGACGTGCTGTCAATGGATTGAGCTAGGGCATGTGAAGCGTCTTGGGTAAACCCTAGAAAGTTTTGTGGGGCCTGGATGCGGAAAGAGAGCTGTGATTTCAGTGCATTACACATGACAGCTAGAGACTGAGTGTGAACGAATGTGGACTTTGTTGTCATTTCCTAGGACTACCTCGCGCGCGCGCGGGGCGAGGGGGGTGCCATTTTATGTGTGGCGGGGTGGCGATGGGAATGGATGAAGGCAGCAAGTATATGAACATGTGTATATATGTATATGTATGTAAACGTCGAAATGTATTTGTATATATAGGTGCGTGTGTGGGCGTTTATGTATATACATGTGTATGTGGGTGGGTTGGGCCATTCTTCCGTTTGTTTCCTTGCGCAACCTCGCTAACGCGGGAGACGGAGACTAAGTATGATAAATGAATATACATTTATTTTATTTATTTTGCTTTGTCGCTGTCTCCCGCGTTTGCGAGGTAGCGCAAGGAAACAGACGAAAGAAATGGCCCAACCCACCCCCATACACATGTATGTACATACACGTCCACACACGCGAATATACATACCCATACATCTCAATGTACGCATATATATATACACACAGACACATACATATATACACATGCACGCAATTCACAGTGTCTGCCTTTATTCATTCCCATCGCCACCTCGCCACATATGGAATAACATCCCCCTCCCCCCTCATGTGTGCGAGGTAGCGCTAGGAAAAGACAACAAAGGCCCCATTCGTTCACACTCAGGCTCTAGCTGTCATGCAATGATGCCCGAAACCACAGCTCCCTTTCCACATCCAGGCCCCACACAACTTTCCATGGTTTACCCCAGACGCTTCACATGCCCTGATTCAATCCATTGACAGCACGTCAACCCCGGTATACCACATCGATCCAATTCACTCTATTCCTTGCCCTCCTTTCACCCTCCTGCATGTTCAGGCCCCGATCACTCAAAATCTTTTCACTCCATCTTTCCACCTCCAATTTGGTCTCCCACTTCTCCTCGTTCCCTCCACCTCCGACACACATATCCTCTTGGTCAATCTTTCCTCACTCATTCTCTCCATGTGCCCAAACCATTTCAAAACACCCTCTTCTGCTCTCTCAATCACGCTCTTTTTATTTCCACACATCTCTCTTACCCTTACGTTACTTACTCGATCAAACCACCTCACACCACACATTGTCCTCAAACATCTCATTTCCAGCACATCCACCCTCCTGCGCACAACTCTATCCATAGCCCACGCCTCGCAACCATACAACATTGTTGGAACCACTATTCCTTCAAACATAGCCATTTTTGCTTTCCGAGATAATGTTCTCAACTTCCACACATTCTTCAAGGCTCCCAGGATTTTCGCCCCCTCCTCCATCCTATGATTCACTTCCGCTTCCATGGTTCCAACCGCTGCCAGATCCACTCCTAGATATCTAAAACACTTTACTTCCTCCAGTTTTTCTCCATTCAAACTTACCTCCCAATTGACTTGACCCTCAACCATACTGTACCTAATAACCTTGCTCTTATTCACATTTACTCTTAACTTTCTTCTTTCACACACTTTACCAAACTCAGTCACCAGCTTCTGCAGTTTCTCACATGAATCAGCCACCAGCGCTGTATCATCAGCGAACAACAACTGACTCACTTCCCAAGCTCTCTCATCCCCAACAGACTTCATACTTGCCCCTCTTTCCAAAACTCTTGCATTCACCTCCCTAACAACCCCCATCCATAAACAAATTAAACAACCATGGAGACATCACACACCCCTGCCGCAAACCTACATTCACTGAGAACCAATCACTTTCCTCTCTTCCTACACGTACACATGCCTTAATCCTCGATAAAAACTTTTCACTGCTTCCAACAACTTGCCTCCCACACCATATATTCTTATTACCTTCCACACAGCATCTCTATCAACTCTATCATATGCCTTCTCCAGATCCATAACTGCTACATAAAAATCCATTTGCTTTTCTAAGTATTTCTCACATACATTCTTCAAAGCAAACACCTGATCCACACATCCTCTACCACTTCTGAAACCACACTGCTCTTCCCCAATCTGATGCTCTGTACTTGCCTTCACCCTCTCAATCAATACCCTCCCATATAATCTACCAGGAATAATCAACAAACTTATACCTCTGTAATTTGAGCACTCACTCTTATCCCCTTTGCCTTTGTACAGTGGCACAATGCACGCATTCCGCCAATCCTCAGGCGCCCCACCATGAGCCATACATACATTAAATATCCTTACCAACCAGTCAGCAATACAGTCACCCCCTTTTTTTTAATAAATTCCACTGCAATACCATCCAAACCTGCTTGTCCTTACCTCCCCATTAGCCCCCTTCACTGAAGTTCCCATTTGCTTCCTTGTCTTACGCACTTTATTTACCTCCTTCCAAAACATCTTTTTATTCTCCCTAAAATTTAATGATACTCTCTCACCCAAACTCTCATTTGCCCTCTTTTTCACCTCTTGCACCTTTCTCTTGACCTCCTGTCTCTTTCTTTTATACATCTCCCACTCATTTGCATTTTTTCCCTGCAAAAATCGTCCAAATGCCTCTCTCTTCTCTTTCACTAATAATCTTACTTCTTCATCCCACCACTCACTACCCTTTCTAATCAACCCAGCCTCCCACGCTTCTCATGCCACAAACATCTTTTGCGCAAGCCATCACTGCTTCCCTAAATACATCCCATTCCTCCCCCACTCCCCTTACGTCCATTCTTCTCACCTTTTTCCATTCTGTACTCAGTCTCTCCTGGTACTTCATCACACAAGTCTCCTTCCCAAGCTCACCTACTCTCACCACCCTCTTCACCCCAACATTCTCTCTTCTTTTCTGAAAACTCCTACAAATCTTCACCTTCGCCTCCACAAGATAATGATCAGACATCCCTCCAGTTGCACCTCTCAGCACATTAACATCCAAAAGTCTCTCCTTCGCGCGCCTGTCAATTAACACGTAATCCAATAACGCTCTCTGGCCAACTCTCCTACTTACATACGTATACTTATGTATATCTCGCTTTTTAAACCAGGTATTCCCAATCACCAGTCCTTTTTCAGCACACAAATCTACAAGCTCTTTCTTTCTTTCAAACTATTCGCCATTTCCCGAGTTAGCAAGGTAGCGTTAAGAGCAGAGGATTGGGCCTTTGAGGGAATATCCTCACCTGGCCCCCTTCTCTGTTTCTTCTTTGGAAAATTCAAAAAAAAAAAAAACGAGAGGGGAGGATTTCCAGCCCCCCCGCTCCCTCCCCTTTTAGTCGCCTTCTACGACGCGCAGGGAATACGTGGGAAGTATTCTTTCTCCCTTATCCCCAGGGATAATATATATATATATATATATATATATATATATATATATGTATATGTATATATATATATATATATATATATATATATATATATATATATATATATATATATATATATATATATATATATATATATATATATATATCATATGGATCATAGGGTGGGGGAGGGGGCGAAAATCCTGGGAGCCTAGAAAAATGTGTGGAAGTCGAGAACATTATCTCGGAAAGCAAAAATGGGTATGTTTGAAGGAATAGTGGTTCCAACAATGTTGTATGGTTGCGAGGCGTGGGCTATGGATAGAGTTGTGCGCAGGAGGGTGGATGTGCTGGAAATGAGATGTTTGAGGACAATATGTGGTGTGAGGTGGTTTGATCGAGTAAGTAATGTAAGGGTAAGAGAGATGTGTGGAAATAAAAAGAGCGTGATTGAGAGAGCAGAAGAGGGTGTTTTGAAATGGTTTGGTCACATGGAGAGAATGAGTGAGGAAAGATTGACCAAGAGGATATATATTGGTCGGAGGTGGAGGGAACGAGGAGAAGTGGGAGACCAAATTGGAGGTGGAAAGATGGAGTGAAAAAGATTTTGTGTAATCGGGGCCTGAACATGCAGGAGGGTGAAAGGAGGGCAAGGAATAGAGTGAATTGGATCGATGTGGTATACCGGGGTTGACGTGCTGTCAGTGGATTGAATCAGGGCATGTGAAGCGTCTGGGGTAAACCATGGAAAGCTGTGTAGGTATGTATATTTGCGTGTGTGGACAGTCCCTTAGCCTAGCGGTTAGCATGCCTGCCTCTTGCACAAGGGGTCCCAGGTTCGATCCTGGCTGATGGAGCTTTGTATGATATATCTATATATATATATATATATATATATCATTATTATCATTATTTTGCTTTGTCGCTGTCTCCCGCGTTTGCGAGGTAGCGCAAGGAAACAGATATGGCCCAACCTACCCCCATACACAATGTATATACATACACGTCCACACACGCAAACATACATACCTATACATCTCAATGTACACATATATATACACACACAGACACATACATATATACCCATGCACACAATTCACACTGTCTGCCTTTATTCATTCCCACCGCCACCTCGCCACACATGGAATACCATCCCCCGCCCCCCTCATGTGTGCGAGGTAGCACTAGGAAAAGACAACAAAGGCCCCATTCATTCGCACTCAGTCGCTAGCTGTCATGCAATAGTGCCCGAAACCACAGCTCCCTTTCCACATCTAGGCCCCACACAACTTTCCATGGTTTGCCCCAGACGCTTCACATGCCCTGATTCAATCCACTGATAGCACGTCAACCCCGGTATACCACATCGATCCAGTTCACTCTATTCCTTGCCCTCCTTTCACCCTCCTGCATGTTCAGGTCCCGATCAAACAAAATCTTTTTCACTCCATCTTTCCACCTCCAATTTGGGCTCCCACTTCTCCTCGTTCCCTCCACCTCCGACACATATATCCTCTTGGTCAATCTTTCCTCACTCATTCTCTCCATGTGCCCAAACCATTTCAAAACACCATCTTCTGCTCTCTCAACCACGCTCTTTTTATTTCCACACATCTCTCTTACCCTTACATTACTTACTCGATCAAACCACCTCACACCACACATTGTCCTCAAACATCTCATTTCCAGCACATCCACCCTCCTGCGCACAACTCTATCCATAGCCCACGCCTCGCAACCATACAACATTGTTGGAACCACTATTCCTTCAAACATAGCCATTTTTGCTTTCCGAGATAATGTTCTCAACTTCCACACATTCTTCAAGGCTCCCAGGATTTTCGCCCCCTCCTCCACCCTATGATTCACTTCCTCTTCCATGGTTCCATCCGCTGTCAGATCCACTCCTAGATATCTAAAACACTTTACTTCCTCCAGTTTTTCTCCATTCAAACTTACCTCCCAATTGACTTGACCCTCAACCCTACTGTACCTAATAACCTTGCTCTTATTCACATTTACTCTTAACATTCTTCTTTCACACACTTTACCAAACTCAGTCACCAGCTTCTGCAGTTTCTCACATGAATCAGCCACCAGCGCTGTATCATCAACGAACAACAACTGACTCACTTCCCAAGTTCTCTCATCCACAACAGACTTCATACTTGCCCCTCTTTCCAAAACTCTTGCATTCACCTCCCTAATAACCCCATCCATAAACAAATTAAACAACCATGGAGACATCACACACCCCTGCCGCAAACCTACATTCACTGAAAACCAATCACTTTCCTCTCTTCCTACACGTACACATGCCTTACATCCTCGATAAAAACTTTTCACTGCTTCTAACAACTTGGCTCCCACACCATATATTCTTAATACCTTCCACAGAGCATCTCTATCAACTCTATCATATGCCTTCTCCAGATCCATAAATGCTACATACAAATCCATTTGCTTTTCTAAGTATTTCTCACATACATTCTTCAAAGCAAACACCTGATCCACACATCCTCTACTACTTCTGAAACCACACTGCTCTTCCCCAATCTGGTGCTCTGTATATGCCTTCACCCTCTCAATCAATACCCTCCCATATAATTTACCAGGAATACTCAACAAACTTATACCTCTGTAATTTGAGCACTCACTCTTATCCCCTTTGCCTTTGTACAATGGCATATATATATATATATATATATATATATATATATATATATATATATATATATATATATATATATATATATATATATATATCCTGGGGATAGGGGATTAAGAATACTTCCCACGTATTCCCTGCGTGTCGTAGAAGGCGACTAAAAGGGAAGGGAGCGGGGGGCTGGAAATCCTCCCCTTTTTTTTTTTTTTTTTCTAATTTTCCAAAAGAAGGAACAGAGTGGGGTCAGGTGAGGATATTCAAAAAAATGCCCAGTCCTCTGTTCTTAACGTTACCTCGCTAACGCGGGAAATGGCGAATAGTTTAAAAGAAAGGAAAATATATATATATATATATATATATATATATATATATATATATATATATATATATATATATATATATATATATATATATATATATGAAGGTGAAATCGCACTTCAGCAGGAAATTCCTACAATTCCATTTAACATGTAATTTCTCCATATATATGGCACTACATGTTTCATGGAGACAGTCCACCTCACCAGGTGCCAGTACTTTACATTTATCTAAATCCCAACATCACCCTTGGTTCCCGCCACAAAACACTAATCTCTGAACGACACGCTTATCCCAGCTGCTTTTTCTATGGGTATATGAAGAAATGGGTCTTGATAGATTATTCACCAAGTCATTTCTCACCTCAGCTTCCCGACAAAATCAGGATCACTTTTGCCTGCGTGGCTCCTCAGAGTTTCTGGCAACATTTCGGACACCGGATCACCCGAGACTGCGGCTTAAGACAGGAGAGCTGGGATAGAGAGCTGGGAAGCAGGCGGATGCCGACACCACCTGCTGTGACTGCGGCTTAAGACAGGAGAGCTGGGATAGAGAGCTGGGAGGCAGATGGATGCCGACACCACCTGCTGTGACTGCGGCTTAAGACGGGAGAGCTGGGATAGAGAGCTGGGAAGCAGGTGGATGCCGACTGGGGAGGGTCGATTGCTTCCATCAGGGATCGTCTAAACGAAGATTTAGTTTTCTTTTCGAGTATAGAATTAAGGGTATTGTCATAATCCCTGAGTTTGCCACTGTCGAAGGGAAGAGAGGCCCTGTGGACGCAAGTTGATCTCGGTAAGGTTAAACATCTGGTGAGAAGGTACATGGCATCGTGGACGTCTTTAGGGTGGATTATGTCTTCTATCTTTTTTTTTTTTTAAGTTGAAGGCTCCAGTCACGGAGAAAAGTCCAAATCAAGGCCGGGCCTTAATTGAAATACTGAGAGAATTATGAAACAGAAAAAAGAAAGGAAAAGGGAAAGTATTTGCGAATTTTTGAGAAAGTGAAAAACTAATCTTTTGAAATGTGCCACGTCATAGTTATTGGGAAAGACATGCGAGTGTAAAGAGTTCCAGACCCTCGACGTGTAGGGAAAGAAGCAGGTATCAAAACGGCCCACTGTTGAGTTGCTGACGGCCACACAATAATCATGTGAAGCAGCAGCTTGCCGAGTATTGCGTGGTCTACCTAGTGGTGTGGGAACACAAGCAGCCAGCTCTCGGGAGCAAAAACCAGAGTAATACCAATAGAAGAAGGAAAGTGAACCAACACTGCGGCGTAAGGCAAGAGGATCAAGTTTAGAAGTTAGCTTGGGACAGTTTATAAGGCTTATCGCTTTCGACTCAACTCTGTCAAGTAAGAATGCAGAGCTAGAGCAACCCCAAATGTGAGAGCAGTACTCCATACAAGGACGAATCAATCCCTTGTATAAACGGAGCAACTGTCCAAAAGAGAAGTTTCGGCATCTAAACAGGACAGCCAGTTTCTTAGAGGCAGAGTTAGCTATTCCTGTAATGTGGGATTTCCAAGAAAGAGTGGATGTTACAGTAATGCCAAGTATGTTCAGAGAGTCAAGAGGTGGAATGAGAGAACTGTCAAAGGAGAGACAAGAGTTGTGAAAAGTTTTCGATAGAGAGTTTGGTAGAAGCTGGGTCTTGGAGGCATTAAACTTAACAAGATCTTGTGTACCCAGCTGAGATATCCAGTCCAAGTCTGAGTTTTATTGAAGAAGTTGTGTCAAGACGAGATGCAGATCAAGTGATAGAAGAGGGAGCAGAATCGAAGGATGTGGATGATTGCAGTGGTTAGTCGTCAGCGCATGAGTGCATTAGATTATTTGTGAAGAAGAGGAAATCGTTGGAGAAATGAAGAAAAAGTGTAAGGTACAGAAGAGAACCTTGAGGGACACCGCTGTTGATGGAGAAAAGGGATGGGCAGATCCATTAACAACCACAGAGATAGATCGGCCAGAGAGGAAGCTAGATATGAAAGAACAAAGTGACGGAGGGAAACAAAAGAGGGGAGCTTAGAGACGAGACCTCGATGCCACACCCTGTCAAACCCTTAGATATGTCAGAGCGGAAAAGTGAAGAGAAGGTAGTGTGACAGAAGATGTTAAAGATGTCCTCAACTAAAGATTAGAAAGACCTATCAGTGGATGACGAGGAGAGGTTATCGCACTTCCTTTGAAGAAAGGGACGTTTCGCCTCACGGATAACGTGGTTGCAGCGATTACGGGCAGTTATGAAAGCTGAATGGAAGCCAAAGGAAGGAGAGTTTTTCCAAGCCCAATATGCCTGATCCCTTGCCTGAATGGCCTCAGAACAGGAACGGTTGAACCATGGATTGGATAAAGAGGTCATCTTGGAGGAAAAGAGGAAGAACGCTTCCATCCCCGCAAGAATAACCTCTGCTATGCGTATATTAGCTAAAACGATATCAACGGCCCTGGAATCTAATGGGGTACCTAGCAGTGTGCTGACGACGTCCGGGTTGATTGTTAAGACATTTCCTCCTTTCCATTCCCCATAGTGTTCAGCACCCTCTCGTCATCTACTCCATGGACGACCTAACTCCTCTCCGCCACCTCCTCCTGCAGTTTCGGTCGTCTCCTGGCAATATAAGGCTGCCGGCAGCAAGGGTTAAGGGAAAGATATCTTGATTCCTTCACAGGGACTCCGCCAAGGTGCCATCATACAAGAACCAAATCTGCAGTTCACAAGACAGTCTGTCTATAATTTCTTCGGAGACTAGACAATATAGGAAAGGAGCAAGGAGATTAGATGAATGGACCCCTTCAGCGGAATCTATCTCGTGCTCGCAAAGTCGAAGGAGCGTTGTAGTACAGAAGGCGGAGAGATGGAGAGAACCGATGAACACCACTGGTGGCGTCCATCTCACATGGCCGGAGATGTGCTTGCAGATAAGCTTGGCCATGGCTTTCTGGCTGGCCAGGTTACTAGCATAGGCCCAGCTGCACAGACTAAAGGGATACCAAGATCAAGTTGCCTCGGGCTTGGTAAGGTTACTGCCTCACTGCTGACACTGGTTCCTGTGCATTACACATGACAGCTGGAGAATGGATGTCACCAAATGCCGTCGTTCTTTGCCTGTTCCTGGCGTTACCTCGCTAGCGTGGGAAACAGCGAAAGGGTGATTCAAAATTAAACCGAGAAATCTTGATTATAGACAGAATATCAGAGATTGAATATAAATGACTATACCACGTAATCTGGATATTGATAATTAAACAAATAAAGGCATTATCTGTAACGTCGTAGTAGCAGAGTTATAAACTATGTTATATTTGTAAATAAGTCGACATAAGAACAGTAACAAGGAAACAAGTAACTTCCCAGACGTAGTCATGCTGTTACAGTGATAGACTGACATAAAACATCTGTCCAGGTGTATTTCCGACAGTATTATGGCGACCACCAACGTGTAGCACATAAGTGCCAGTAATTTAGCGACCAATCCTGGGAGCTGGTGATGCTACATGAACATACTACGACAGGCCGGGCCTCCTGACTGTTCGAACCCATCAACCCCTGTACACTGATCATTGCGTGATGGTACAAACCTATCGTACGGTCGTCGGTCACAGTGTACCATCTGGCCAACACGGCCTTAACGTATGTTGCGGTAATCATCATACGTGGCATGATACAGCATAACTACACCAGTGGCCGATGTGATGCCAGTATGGTTCACAAAGAGTAGGTAACAACCACAGTGTAGTTACGAGGTTCGTTCGGGGTCTCGACGCTTCGCATGTCATTCGAATTCCAACGGGTGTCGAGGTGTGGGCGGTGTGCATCCAGGTGACAGGTCACCTTCTGTCTCCCGACATGTCATGTACGTCAACTGTACACACAGTACTCATGTAAACATGATATTTAAAGGGAGTGAAAGCGGGTTGAGGCCAGGTAGTTTCAGTAATACCACACCATTGTGGTGTTGATATGTTCTACATACTTGATAGGATAAGGTGACGGTAAGGAACTGACAGGGACAACGTAGACAGACGACGACAGTCCACTGCTTCTGTAAAATGCCATCAGGATCAAGATTGGTAAACAACGTTGTTGGTAAACAACGACCCAGACACAAGTACCAAGACGGAGCAGTGACCGGTGAGGACCGGGGGGGGGGGGGGGGGGGGGGGTCCGACATCTTCATGCAGCATTACTAACTCTCAAACTGTTCGTCGCTAAATTGCCTTTCTCTAATTCCATATCCACATTAATTGGATATCATAATTATCATTAAGTTCACATATTCTATCCATAATCAAGGTATGTCGGTATAATTTTGATTCACACTATGTATCATACTACATTAGTTTCCTATGGCCATACAAATTGTAAACATTGAGTACTAAATATCAACAAAGGTTGATATTATCTTTAATATTTGGTAACAAAAGATACATCTACTCATTACTACAGGATGGAGGGAGAGTTCTACACTCGTGAAGCCCCATCTCTTGAATTTGTGTGTGTGTGTGTGTGTGTGTGTGTGTGTGTGTGTGTGTGTGTGTGTGTTTCCTCATGACGTCACGAGCGGGAACGTGTAAACAAATGAATAATGAATGAAGCGGCTCAGGAGGTGTGTACACTCTCACCACCGTGGTTCTTCACTAAACACTGGAGCACTCTTGATAAACTGAACATTTACATTTACAGCGGATTGTTTGCTCATTAGAACAAACTGCTTCGTGTCTGTTTTTACTGAGGGGGAGTATGTGGGGGTACCCCAACACTCCCGGCCTGGGTACCGCGCTGTCTCCTTCCTCTGGCTTTCCTGCATCATCATCGCTCACTACTTATGGACAGTTATCGTGATCAAGCAATAACCTAACACACACACACACACACACACACACACACACGCGTTCCTGGAGACACTGGGGCATGAGACTGAAAGCGTCTCAGGTTGTGAGTACCCAGCAGTATTGATAGACGCAAAAAATATTTTTTTTTCTAGTAATTGCGTTTTTTTGATAAGATCCAGTCTTCAAGACAGTGAGTAGCTGACACTGAGGGAGTGAGCAAGTGCAGATAAGTGTTACTGTATCAGGTCAGTTCTTACTGGACAAAAGAAAGTCAAGTTTTAGGATATACAAAAGACAACACTGCCAGTGTCACTTTAGGATCTAAGTTCTCATAACCCAGGCTGCTCACCCTGATAACCTTCATTACTGATCCCAGTAATATTTTGGGTGATCACATCTTCAGCGCTGCCGGAGCCAAGAAAAAAGAAATATACAGGTATCAAATGAAGCAGAAATTTTACAGTTAAGCTGGAACAAACTTGTCAACAAACACTGACAAGGTCAAGTACTTTATGATCTCTTTCTTTTCACATGACCTTCAGTCTGGCGTGAGCTCAGATAAGGAAATGTACCACGACCAATAGTCATAACAAGACCCTCATGAAAGTGACTAGAGGAAGAGATGAGAGAAACAGCCACGGAACAAATGCTTAGAGATGCTATCGGAAACTGTTGAATAGCAAGACCAGAAGAACATAACCAGAGGAGGAGGAAAGACCCCGAGGAATCCACTGAAGGATCATGAAGAACGTTGCAAGTTGAGAGGAACTTTAGGGTCTGAGAAAAATTAGCCACTGGGTAGGAACAGAAATTGAATTTAGTGGAGGAGATTCAGGTGGTACATAAACAGAAGAAGGAAGAAGTGCTTTCATTCACAAGCAAACAAAGTCTTATGAGTCTTTCTTTACTGTCACACAGGCTGTTCACTAAGAGAAAACGACATAAACACACACAATCTATCGACAGGAGGCGCACGGCCAGCAACTTCGGCAGCTGTACAATTAGAGGAAAGGATGGAAACACATCTATTGACACCAATAGGCATAAGAAGAAGAGGGGGTGGAGGGCGCAGAAGGGGCAATTTCAGCAGCTGATCAACGGTCGCAGAACATGAATGATCCAGAGGAACAAAGACTCGGGGTCATACAAACAGAGGTACACAGGAAATTAAGTGAAACTGTCGAGATAATAATGTGTATTGTTAGACATAAGGCAGTTAAGTCGATGAAGGGTTTCGGCAGGTACAGAGCACCAGGACAAGTTCTTGCGGCTGAAGGAGAAATTTTAGAGAAAGTTATAGACACAGAGGTTGGCAGTTCATTGCTGAAGAGCGGATTGCACCAAAATTAGAAAGACTAGTAAAACAGGAAGTTGATATACGAACATCACTCATTATTCTTGGTTTGGAACAAAATCATACACCAGATGAGGAAGAATGGGAAAGAAGAAAGAATGCTTATAGACCTGCCGGATGTAGTTTCAGTTATACGAAAAAGGATGAAAAATTTGGCAGTTTAACAAGACGTGAGGAGGAGAGTAGTTATGGTAACGTTTGACTGAGAGTCGTCTACCCAGGAGGTACTTAGGCAAACTAAGAAAAATATGTAATCGAGGTAGATTATACTGAAGTTTCTATCCCATATGATAATTCAAAGGAGGAGAGAGGAAGAGGTAAAGAATACAGCAAGCTGACAAAAAACTGGAGACGCCAAACGAGGCAAGAGGACGGAGCAGTCACACCAGCACCAGAGAGAGGGCTGGACTGATAGTAATTAAGACTGAGAATAATGCATTCAAATGTCGATGGATTAACAGCTGATGGTTAATACATGATGGATTAATAGCTCATGGCAAAGAGTTGGATATCAAGAATCGTATAAAGGAAAGTAAGCTTGGTAATGTTGAAGTCGTGGAAACAAAGTACATTGAAAATCTCACCTGCTCTGCCCAGAGGAGCACAAGATTAGTAACGAGGAAAGAGATCGCAAAAGAGCGCGAGGATTGGCATACATATAAAAAGGTGGCCTTAAGTTTCCAGAAGCAGTGGGTGGTAGTCCCTTCAGACATCACATAATGGAAAGACTAATTTCAGAGAAGACGTGCTCGGTGGTTTTGATATATAATCCTCCCAAGAAACGCAACGACGCAAAGCAAAAATATGATAACAACGAAGTAACAATCAGCGCGGTATATGAAGCAATAAAACACTCACTTCTCAGAAATAGTAAAGTATTAATCATGAGAAATTTCAATTATATATATATATATATATATATATATATATATATATATATATATATATATATATATATATATATATATATATATATATATATATATATTCCTATGAGTCCACGGGGAAAATGAAACACGAGAAGTTCCCAAGTGCACTTTCGTGTAATATTCACATCTTCAGGGGAGACGCAAGAGAGAAATATAACATTCAGTTGATTTACAACGAAGAAACGTAGCTAGGACGCCATTTTGTGAACATGTGATTGTCCACATGTTTACCAAATGAATAAGTCGGGTTGACGAACATGTCAATTGAGAAGTAATTTTGAATGGAGAAAAACTGGAGGAAGTGAAGTGTTTTAGATATCTGGGAGTGGATCTGGCAGCAGATGGAACCATGGAAGCAGAAGTGAATCACTAGGTGGGGGAGGGGGCGAAAGTTCTGGGAACGTTGAAAAATGTGTGGAAGGCGAGAACATTATCTCGGAAAGCAAAAATGGTTATGTTTGAAGGAATAGTGGTTCCAACAATGCTATATGGTTGCGAGGCGTGGGCTATGGATAGAGTTATGCGGAGGACGGTGGATGTGTTGGAAATGAGATGTTTGAGGACAATATGTTGTGTGAGGTGGTTTGATCGAGTAAGTAATGAAAGGGTGAGAGAGATGTGTGGTAATAAAAAAGAGTGTGGTTGAGAGAGCAGAAGAGGGTGTATTGAAGTAGTTTGGTCACATGGAGAGAATGAGTGCGGAAAATTGACAAGGAGGATATAAGTGTCAGAGGTGGAGGGAACGAGGGGAAGTGGGGAAACCAAATTGGAGATGGAAGGATGGAGTGAAAAAGACTTTGAGCGATCGGGGCCTGAACATGCAAGAGGGTGAAAGGCGAGCAAGGAATAGAGTGAATTGGAACGATGTGGTATACCGGGGTCGATATGCTCTTAATGGATTGAACCAGAGCACGTGAAGCGTCTGGGGTAAACCATGGAAAGTTTTGTGGGGCCTGGATATAAAAAGGGAGCTGTGGTTTCGATGCATTACACATGACAGCTAGAGACTGTTTGAACGAATGTGGCCTTTGTTATCTTTTCCTAGCGCAACTTCGCGCGCGCGGGGACTAAGGTGGGTGCTGTTTCATGTTTGGCGGGGTGGCGACGAGAATGGATAAAGGCAACAAGTATGAATATGTACATGTTTATATATGTATATATATATATATATATATATATGTATATATATATATATATATATATATATATATATATACATATATATATATATATATATATATATTGTGTGAATAAATTGTACATTTCCTTTTCCATAGCCAGAGGTTGAACCATTATGTGACCATTATGTGACATTCATTTTTTTTTCATTCATTTCAAGCTGAAGGTTTGTTTCTGAATTGTTCTTACATTTTTCATATGTATATATATGTATGTGTGTGTGTGTGTGTGTGTATGTGCATATGTGTGTGTGTGTGTGTGTGTGTGTGTGTATATGTATATATATATGTGTATTATCCCTGGGGATAGGGGTGAAAGAATACTTCCCACGTATTCCTCGCGTGTCGTAGAAAGCGACTAGAGGGGACGGGAGCGGGGGGCCGGAAATCCTCCCCTCCTTGTATTAACTTTCTAAAATGGGAAACAGAAGAAGGAGTCACGCGGGGAGTGATCATCCTCCTCGAAGGCTCAGAGTGGGGTGCCTAAATGTGTGTGGATGTAACCAAGATGTGAAAAAAGGAGAGATAGGTAGTATGTTTGAGGAAAGGAACCTGGATGTTTTGGCTCTGAGTGAAACGAAGCTCAAGGGTAAAGGGGAAGAGTGGTTTGGAAATGTCTGGGGAGTGAAGTCAGGGGTTAGTGAGAGGACAAGAGCAAGGGAAGGAGTAGCAATACTCCTGAAACAGGAGTTGTGGGAGTATGTGATAGAATGTAAGAAAGTAAATTCTCGATTAATATGGGTAAAATTGAAAGTTGATGGAGAGAGGTGGGTGATTATTGGTGCATATGCACCTGGGCATGAGAAGAAAGATCATGAGAGGCAAGTGTTTTGGGAGCAGCTAAATGAGTGTGTTAGCGGTTTTGATGCACGAGACCGGGTTATAGTGATGGGTGATTTGAATGCAAAGGTGAGTAATGTGGCAGTTGAGGGAATAATTGGTATGCATGGGGTGTTCAGTGTTGTAAATGGAAATGGTGAAGAGCTTGTAGATTTATGTGCTGAAAAAGGACTCATGATTGGGAATACCTGGTTTAAAAAGCGAGATATACATAAGTATACTTATGTAAGTAGGAGAGATGGCCAGAGAGCGTTATTGGATTACGTGTTAATTGACAGGCGTGCGAAAGAGAGACTTTTGGATGTTAATGTGCTGAGAGGTGCAACTGGAGGGATGTCTGATCATTATCTTGTGGAGGCTAAGGTGAAGATTAGTATGGGTTTTCAGAAAAGAGGAGTGAATGTTGGGGTGAAGAAGGTGGTGAGAGTAAGTGAGCTTGGGAAGGAGACCTGTGTGGGGAAGTACCAGGAGAGACTGTGTACAGAATGGAAAAAGGTGAGAACAATGGAAGTAAGGGGAGTCGGGGAGGAATGGGATGTATTTAGGGAATCAGTGATGGATTGCGCAAAAGATGCTTGTGGCATGAGAAGAGTGGGAGGTGGGCTGTTTAGAAAGGGTAGTGTGTGGTGGGATGAAGAAGTAAGAGTATTAGTGAAAGAGAAGAGAGAGGCATTTGGACGATTTTTGCAGGGAAAAAATGCAATTGAGTGGGAGAAGTATAAAAGAAAGAGACAGGAGGTCAAGAGAAAGGTGCAAGAGGTGAAAAAAAGGGCAAATGAGAGTTGGGGTGAGAGACTATCATTAAATTTTAGGGAGAATAAAAAGATGTTCTGGAAGGAGGTAAATAGGGTGCGTAAGACAAGGGAGCAAATGGGAACTTCAGTGAAGGGCGTAAATGGGGAGGTGATAACAAGTAGCGGTGATGTGAGAAGGAGATGGAATGAGTATTTTGAAGGTTTGTTGAATGTGTCTGATGACAGAGTGGCAGATATAGGGTGTTTTGGTCGAGGTGGTGTGCAAAGTGAGAGGGTTAGGGAAAATGATTTGGTAAACAGAGAAGAGGTAGTAAAAGCTTTGCGGAAGATGAAAGCCGGCAAGGCAGCAGGTTTGGATGGTATTGCAGTGGAATTTATTAAGAAAGGGGGTGACTGTATTGTTGACTGGTTGGTAAGGTTATTTAATGTATGTATGACTCATGGTGAGGTGCCTGAGGATTGGCGGAATGCGTGCATAGTGCCATTGTACAAAGGGAAAGGGGATAAGAGTGAGTGCTCAAATTACAGAGGTATAAGTTTGTTGAGTATTCCTGGTAAATTATATGGGAGGGTATTGATTGAGAGGGTGAAGGCATGTACAGAGCATCAGATTGGGGAAGAGCAGTGCGGTTTCAGAAGTGGTAGAGGATGTGTGGATCAGGTGTTTGCTTTGAAGAATGTATGTGAGAAATACTTAGAAAAGCAAATGGATTTGTATGTAGCATTTATGGATCTGGAGAAGGCATATGATAGAGTTGATAGAGATGCTCTGTGGAAGGTATTAAGAATATATGGTGTGGGAGGCAAGTTGTTAGAAGCAGTGAAAAGTTTTTATCGAGGATGTAAGGCATGTGTACGTGTAGGAAGAGAGGAAAGTGATTGGTTCTCAGTGAATGTAGGTTTGCGGCAGGGGTGTGTGATGTCTCCATGGTTGTTTAATTTGTTTATGGATGGGGTTGTAAAGGAGGTAAATGCAAGAGTCCTGGAAAGAGGGGCAAGTATGAAGTCTGTTGGGGATGAGAGAGCTTGGGAAGTGAGTCAATTGTTGTTCGCTGATGATACAGCGCTGGTGGCTGATTCATGTGAGAAACTGCAGAAGCTGGTGACTGAGTTTGGTAAAGTGTGTGGAAGAAGAAAGTTGAGAGTAAATGTGAATAAGAGCAAGGTTATTAGGTACAGTAGGGGTGAGGGTCAAGTCAATTGGGAGGTGAGTTTGAATGGAGAAAAACTGGAGGAAGTGAAGTGTTTTAGATATCTGGGAGTGGATCTGTCAGCGGATGGAACCATGGAAGCGGAAGTGGATCATAGGGTGGGGGAGGGGGCGAAAATTTTGGGAGCCTTGAAAAATGTGTGGAAGTTGAGAACATTATCTCGGAAAGCAAAAATGGGTATGTTTGAGGGAATAGTGGTTCCAACAATGCTGTATGGTTGCGAGGCGTGGGCTATGGATAGAGATGTGCGCAGGAGGATGGATGTGCTGGAAATGAGATGTTTGAGGACAATGTGTGGTGTGAGGTGGTTTGATCGAGTAAGTAACGTAAGGGTAAGAGAGATGTGTGGAAATAAAAAGAGCGTGGTTGAGAGAGCAGAAGAGGGTGTTTTGAAATGGTTTGGGCACATGGAGAGAATGAGTGAGGAGAGATTGATCAAGAGGATATATGTGTCGGAGGTGGAGGGAACGAGGAGAAGAGGGAGACCAAATTGGAGGTGGAAAGATGGAGTGAAAAAGATTTTGTGTGATCGGGGCCTGAACATGCAGGAGGGTGAAAGGAGGGCAAGAAATAGAGTGAATTGGAGTCATGTGGTATACTGGGGTTGACGTGCTGTCAGTGGATTGAAGCAAGGCATGTGAAGCGTCTGGGGTAAACCATGGAAAGCTGTGTAGGTATGTATATTTGCGTGTGTGGACGTGTGTATGTACATGTGTATGGGGGGGGGGGGGGTTTGGGCCATTTCTTTCGTCTGTTTCCTTGCGCTACCTCGCAAACGCGGGAGACAGCGACAAAGTATGAAAAAAAAAAAAAAGAAAAAAAAAAAAAAATATATATATTGCTTTGTCGCTGTCTCCCGCGTTAGCGAGGTAGCGCAAGGAAACAGACGAAAGAATGGCCCAACCCGCCCACATACACATGTATATACATACATGTCCACCCATGCACAATATACATACCTATACATCTCAATGTTCACATATATATACACACACAGACACATACATATATACACATGTACACAATTCACACTGTCTGCCTTTATTTGTTCCCATCGCCACCTCGCCACACATGGAATAACAACCCCCTCCCCCTCATGTGTGCGAGGTGGCGCTATGAAAAACACCAAAGGCCCCATTCGTTCACACTCAGTCTCTAGCTGTCATGTAATAATGCACCGAAACCACAGCTCCCTTTGCACATCCAGGCCCCACACACTTTGCATGGTTTACCCCAGACGCTTCACATGCCCTGGTTCAATCCATTGACAGCACGTCGACCCCGGTACACCACATCGTTCCAATTCACTCTATTCCTTGCACGCCTTTCACCCTCTTGCATGTTCAGGCCCCGATCACACAAAATCTTTTTCACTCCATCTTTCCACCTCCAATTTGGTCTCCCACTTCTCCTCGTTCCCTCCACCTCCGACACATATATCCTCTTGGTCAATCTTTCCCCACTCATTCTCTCCATGTGACCAAACCATTTCAAAACACCCTCTTCTGCTCTCTCAACCACACTCTTCCCATTTCCACATATCTCTCTCACCCTTACATTACTTACTCGATCAAACCACCTCACACCACATATTGTCCTCAAACATCTCATTTCCAGCACATCCATCCTCCTGCGCACAACTCTATCCATAGCCCACGCCTCGCAACCATACAACATTGTTGGAACCACTATTCCTTCAAACATACCCATTTTTGCTTTCCGAGATAATGTTCTCGACTTCCAAACTTTCTTCAAGGCTCCCAGAATTTTCGCCCCCTCCCCCACCCTATGATTCACTTCCGCTTCCATGGTTCCATCCGCAGCCAGATCCACTCCCAGATATCTAAAACACTTCACTTCCTCCAGCTTTTCTCCATTCAAACTTACCTCCCAATTGACTTGACCCTCAACCCTACTGTACCTAATAACCTTGCTCTTATTCACATTTACTCTTAACTTTCTTCTATCACACACTTTACCAAACTCAGTCACCAGCTTCTGCAGTTTCTTACATGAATCAGCCACCAGCGCTGTATCATGAGCGAACAACAACTGACTCACTTCCCAAGCTCTCTCATCCACAACAGACTGCATACTTGCCCCTCTTTCCAAAACTCTTGCATTCACCTCCCTAACAACCCCATCCATGAACAAATTAAACAACCATGGAGACATCACACACCCCTGCCGCAAACCTACATTCACTGAGAACCAATCACTTTCCTCTCTTCCTACACGTACACATGCCTTACATCCTCGATAAAAACTTTTCACTGCTTCTAACAACGTATCTCCCACACCATATATTCTTAATACCTTCCACAGAGCATCTCTGTCAACTCTATCATATGCCTTCTCCAGATCCATAAATGCTACATACAAATCCATTTGTTTTTATAAGTATTTCTGGCATACATTCTTCAAAGCGAACACCTGATCCACACATCCTCTACCACTTCTGAAACCACACTGCTCTTCCTCAATCTGATGCTCTGTACATGCCTTCACCCTCTCAATCAATACCCTCCCATATAATTTACCAGGAATACTCAACAAACTTATACCTCTGTAATTTGAGCACTCACTCTTATCCCCTTTGCCTTTGTACAATGGCACTATGCAAGCATTCCGCCAATCCTCAGGCACCTCACCATGAATCATACATACATTAAGTAACCTTACCAACCAGTCAACAATACAGTCACCCCCCCCTTTTTTAATGAATTCCACTGCAGTGCCATCCAAACCTGCTGCTTTGCCGGCTTTCATCTTCCGGAAAGCTTTCGCTACCTCTTATGTATATATATATATATATATATATATATATATATATATATATATATATATATATATATATATATATATATATATAAATATATATATTATTTTTATTTTTTATTATACTTTGTCGCTGTCTCCCGCGTCTGCGAGGTAGCGCAAGGAAACAGACGAAAGAAATGGCCCAACCCCACCCCCCCATACACATGTATATACATACGTCCATACATGCAAATATACATACCTACACAGCTTTCCATGGTTTACCCCAGACGCTTCACATGCCTTGATTCAATCCACTGACAGCACGTCAACCCCGGTATACCACATCGCTCCAATTCATTCTATTCCTTGCCCTCCTTTCACCCTCCTGCATGTTCAGGCCCCGATCACACAAAATCTTTTTCACTCCATCTTTACACTTCCAATTTGGTCTCCCTCTTCCCCTCGTTCCCTCCCCTCCGACACATATATCCTCTTGGTCAATCTTTCCTCACTCATTCTCTCCATGTGCCCAAACCACTTCAAACACCCTCTTCTGCTCTCTCAACCACGCTCTTTTTATTTCCACACATCTCTCTTACCCTTACGTTACTCACTCGATCAAACCACCTCACACCACACATTGTCCTCAAACATCTCATTTCCAGCACATCCATCCTCCTGCGCACAACTCTATCCATAGCCCACGCCTCGCAACCATACAACATTGTTGGAACCACTATTCCTTCAAACATAGCCATTTTTGCTTTCCGAGATAATGTTCTCGACTTCCACACATTCTTCAAGGCCCCGAGAATTTTCGCCCCCTCCCCCACCCTATGATCCACTTCCGCTTCCATGGTTCCATCCGCTGCCAGATCCACTCCCAGATATCTAAAACACTTCACTTCCTCCAGTTTTTCTCCATTCAAACTCGCCTCCCAATTGACTTGACCATCAACCCTACTGTACCTAATAACCTTGCACTTATTCACATTTACTCTTAACTTTCTTTTTCCACACACTTTACCAAACTCAGTCACCAGCTTCTGCAGTTTCTCACATGAATCAGCCACCAGCGCTGTATCATCAGCGAACAACAACTGACTCACTTCCCAAGCTCTCTCATCCCCAACAGACTTCATACTTGCCCCTCTTTCCAAAACTCTTGCATTTACCTCCCTAACAACCCCATCCATAAACAAATTAAACAACCATGGAGACATCACACACCCCTGCCGCAAACCTACATTCACTGAGAACCAATCACTTTCCTCTCTTCCTACACGTACACATGCCTTACATCCTCGATAAAAACTTTTGACTGCTTCTAACAACTTTTCTCCCACACCATATATTCTTAATACCTTCCACAGAGCATCTCTATCAACTCTATCATATGCCTTCTCCAGATCCATAGATGCTACATACAAATCCATTTGCTTTTCTAAGTATTTCTCACATACATTCTTCAAAGCAAACACCTGATCCACGCATCCTCTACCACTTCTGAAACCACACTGCTCTTCCCCAATCTGATGCTCTGTACATGCCTTCACCCTCTCAATCAATACCCTCCCATATAATTTACCAGGAATACTCAACAAACTTATACCTCTGTAATTTGAGCACTCACTCTTATCCCCTTTCCCTTTGTACAATGGCACTATGCACGCATTCCGCCAATCCTCAGGCACCTCACCATGAGTCATACATACATTAAATAACCTTACCAACCAGTCAACAATACAGTCACCCCCTTTTTTAATAAATTCCACTGCAATACCATCCAAACCTGCTGCCTTGCCGGCTTTCATCTTCCGCAAAGCTTTCACTACCTCTTCTCTGTTTACCAAATCATTTTCACTAACCCTCTCACTTTGCACACCACCTCGACCAAAACACCCTATATCTGCCACTCTATCATCAAACACATTCAACAAACCTTCAAAATACTCACTCCATCTCCTTCTCACATCACCACTACTTGTTATCACCTCCCCATTTGCGCCCTTCACTGAAGTTCCCATTTGCTCCCTTGTCTTACGCACTTTATTTACCTCCTTCCAGAACATCTTTTTATTCTCCCTAAAATTTAATGATACTCTCTCACCCCAACTCTCATTTGCCCTTTTTTTCACCTCTTGCACCTTTCTCTTGACTTCCTGTCTCTTTCTTTTATACATCTCCCACTCAATTGCATTTTTTCCCTGCAAAAATCGTCCAAATGCCTCTCTCTTCTCTTTCACTAATACTCTTACTTCTTCATCCCACCACTCACTACCCTTTCTAATCAACCACCTCCCACTCTTCTCATGCCACAAGCATCTTTTGCGCAATCCATCACTGATTCCCTAAATACATCCCATTCCTCCCCCACTCCCCTTGCTTCCATTGTTCTCACCTTTTTCCATATATATATATATATATATATATATATATATATATATATATATATATATATATATATATATATATATATATATATATATATCTTTTTATTCTCCCTAAAATTTAATGATACTCTCTCACCCCAACTCTCATTTGCCCTTTTTTTTACCTCTTGCACCTTTCTCTTGACCTCCTGTCTCTTTCTTTTATACGTCTCCCACTCAATTTCATTTTTTCCCTGCAAAAATCGTCCAAATGCCTCTCTCTTCTCTTACTTCTTCATCCCACCACTCACTACCCTTTCTAATCAACCAAACTCCCACTCTTCTCATGCCACAAGCATCTTTTGCGCAATCCATCACTGATTCCCTAAATACATCCCATTCCTCCCCCACTCCCCTTACTTCCATTGTTCTCACCTTTTTCCATTCTGTACTCAGTCTCTCCTGGTACTTCCTCACACAAGTCTCCTTCCCAAGCTCACTTACTCTCACCACCCTCTTCACCCCAGGTAAATAAAGTGCGTAAGACAAGGGAGCAAATGGGAACTTCAGTGAAGGGCGCAAATGGGGAGGTGATAACAAGTAGTGGTGATGTGAGAAGGAGATGGAGTGAGTATTTTGAAGGTTTGTTGAATGTGTTTGATGATAGAGTGGCAGATATAGGGTGTTTTGGTCGAGGTGGTGTGCAAAGTGCGAGGGTTAGGGAAAATGATTTGGTAAACAGAGAAGAGGTAGTAAAAGCTTTGCGGAAGATGAAAGCCGGCAAGGCAGCAGGTTTGGATGGTATTGCAGTGGAATTTATTAAAAAAGGGGGTGACTGTATTGTTGACTGGTTGGTAAGGTTATTTAATGTATGTATGACTCATGGTGAGGTGCCTGAGAATTGGCGGAATGCGTGCATAGTGCCATTGTACAAAGGCAAAGGGGATAAGAGTGAGTGCTCAAATTACAGAGGTATAAGTTTGTTGAGTATTCCTGGCAAATTATATGGGAGGGTATTGATTGAGAGGGTGAAGGCATGTACAGAGCATCAGATTGGGGAAGAGCAGTGTGGTTTCAGAAGTGGTAGAGGATGTGTGGATCAGGTGTTTGCTTTGAAGAATGTATGTGAGAAATACTTAGAAAAGCAAATGGATTTGTATGTAGCATTTATGGATCTGGAGAAGGCATATGATAGAGTTGATAGAGATGCTCTGTGGAAGGTATTAAGAATATATGGTGTGGGAGGCAAGTTGTTAGAAGCAGTGAAAAGTTTTTATCGAGGATGTAAGGCATGTGTACGTGTAGGAAGAGAGGAAAGTGATTGGTTTTCAGTGAATGTAGGTTTGCGGCAGGGGTGTGTGATGTCTCCATGGTTGTTTAATTTGTTTATGGATGGGGTTGTTAGGGAGGTGAATGCAAGAGTTTTGGAAAGAGGGGCAAGTATGAAGTCTGTTGGGGATGAGAGAGCTTGGGAAGTGAGTCAGTTGTTGTTCGCTGATGATACAGCGCTGGTGGCTGATTCATGTGAGAAACTGCAGAAGCTGGTGACTGAGTTTGGTAAAGTGTGTGAAAGAAGAAAGTTAAGAGTAAATGTGAATAAGAGCAAGGTTATTAGGTACAGTAGGGCTGAGGGTCAAGTCAATTGGGAGGTAAGTTTGAATGGAGAAAAACTGGAGGAAGTAAAGTGTTTTAGATATCTGGGAGTGGATCTGGCAGCGGATGGAACCATGGAAGCGGAAGTGAATCGTAGGGTGGGGGAGGGGGCGAAAATCCTGGGAGCCTTGAAGAATGTGTGGAAGTCGAGAACATTATCTCGGAAAGCAAAAATGGGTATGTTTGAAGGAATAGTGGTTCCAACAATGTTGTATGGTTGCGAGACGTGGGTTATGGATAGAGTTGTGCGCAGGAGGGTAGATGAGCTTGAAATGAGATGTTTGAGGACAATGTGTGGTGTGAGGTGGTTTGATCGAGTAAGTAATGTAAGGGTAAGAGAGATGTGTGGAAATAAAAAGAGCGTGGTTGAGACAGCAGAAGAGGGTGTTTTGAAATGGTTTGGGCACATGGAGAGAATGAGTGGGGAAAGATTGACCAAGAGGATACATGTGTCGGAGGTGGAGGGAACGAGGAGAAGTGGGAGACCAAATTGGAGGTGGAAAGATGGAGTGAAAAAGATTTTGTGTGATCGGGGCCTGAACATGCTGGAGGGTGAAAGGAGGGCAAGGAATAGAGTGAATTGGAGCGATGTGGTATACCGGGGTTGACGTGCTGTCAGTGGATTGAATCAGGGCATGTGAAGCGTCTGGGGTAAACCATGGAAAGCTGTGTAGGTATGTATATTTGCGTGTGTGGACGTATGTATATACATGTGTATGGGGGTGGGTTGGGCCATTTCTTTCGTCTGTTCCCTTGCGCTACCTCGCAAACGCGGGAGACAGCGGCAAAAAAAAAAAAAAAAAAAAAAAATATATATATATATATATATATATATATATATATATATATATATATATATATATATTCCCTCAAGGGCCCAGTCCTCTGTTCTCAACGCTACCTCGCTAATGCGGGAAATGGCGAATAGTATGAAAGAAAAAAATATATATATATATATATATATATATGTGTGTGTGTGTGTGTGTGTGTGTGTGTGTGTGTGTGTGTGTGTGTGTGTGTGTGTGTGTGTGTGTGTGTGTGTGTGTGTGTGTATGCGTTGAAATGTATAGGTATGTATATGTGTGGGCGTTTGTCTATGTACATGTGTATGTGGATGTGCTGGGCCATTCTTTCGTCTGTTTCCTTGCGCTACCTAGCTAATGCGGGAGACAGTGACTAAGTTGATGAAAAAAAAAAAGAATGAAAACAAGAAGGGTCATAATATGCAAATGTCATAACAAGATGCAGAGGTCGTAAGAAGATGCAAAAGTTGTAAAAATATGAAGAGGTCATAACAAGAAGTAGCGTTCATAACAAGATGCAAAGGTCATGAGATGCAAAGGTCGTAACACGATGCGAAGGTCATGAGATGCAGACATCACATCGAGATATAAGGTCATAGAAAGATGCAAATGTTATAACAAGGTGCAAAGATCATAACAAGATGCAAAGGTCATAACAAGATGCCAAGGTCTTAACAAGATTCAAAGGTCGCAAAAATATACAAAGGTCATAAGAACATGGAACAGTCGTAGTATATGCAAAAGTCGTAACAAGATGAAAAAGGCATAGGAAGATGGAAAAGTCGTAACAAGATGCAAAGACCATAAGATGCAAAGGTCATAACAAGATTTAAAGGTCTCAACAATATGCAAAGGTCGTAACAAGAGACAAAGATAGTAACAAGAGACAAAGGTCCTAACAATATGGAAAGGCCGTAACAAGAGACAAAGGTCATAAAAAGAGGCAGAGGTCATAACAAAATGTAAAGGTCATAAAAAGATGCAAGGGTCGTAACAGATGCACAGGTTTGACAAGATGCCTAATTCATAACCAGATGCAAAGGTCGTAACAAGACGGAAAGTTCGCAACAAGATGCAAAGTTCATAAGATGAAAAGGTCATAACAAGAAGCAGAGGTCGTAACAAAATGGAAAAGTCGTAACAGTATGCAGAGGTCATAACAAGATGCAAAATCAAGAAGATACAAAGTTCATAAGAAGATGCAAAGTTCGTAACAAGACGCAGAGGTCATAACAAGACGCAAAGGTAATAAGATGCAAGGGTCATAACATGATGCAGAGGTCATAACAAGAATCAGAGGTCATAACATGCAGAGGTCATAACAAGAAGCAGAGGTCATAAGATGCAAAGGGCATGGCAAGATGCAGAGGACAAAACAAGATGCAAAGGTCATAACAAGATGAAAAGGTTACAACATGATGAAAGGATCGTAGAAAGATGCAAAGGTCATAAGGGTAGTAACAAGATGCAAAGGTCATAACAAGATGAAAGGTCACAACAAGACGCACAGATCATAACATGATGCAGATGTATAAAGATGCAAAAATCATGATATGCAAAGGTCATAACAAGATGCAGAGATCATAACAAGCCGCAGGGGTCATAAGAAGATGCAAAGGCCATAAAAAGATGCAGAGATCGTAACAAGATTGAAAGGTCGTAACGGATGCAAAGGTCGTAACACGATGAAAAGTTCATAGAAAGATGGAAATGTTGTGACATGATACAAAGGTCACAAGAAGATGCAATAGTCATAACGACACACAAAGGTTGTAACAAGACGCAAAGGTAGTAACGAAATGCAAAGGTCATAACAAGATGCAGACGTCCTTAGAAGATACAAAGGTCATAGAAAGTTGCAAATATTGTAACAAGATGCAGAGGTCATAACAAGATGTAAAGGTCATAAGATGCAAAGGTCATAACATGATGCAGGGATCATAACAAGATGCAGAGGTCATAAAAGATGGAAAGGTCATAACATGCAACGGTCATAAGAAGATGTAGAGGTCTTAACAAGATGCAAAGGTCATAACAAGATGCAAAGGTCATAAGATGCAACTGTCATAAGAGGCAAAGGTCATAACAAGAATCGGAGGTCATGGCAAGATACAGAGGTCATAACAAGATGCAAAGGTCACACAAAGATGCAGAGGTCTTAACAAGATGGAAATGTAATCAGATGCAAAGGTCGTAACAAAATGGAAAGGCCATAGCAAGATGCAGAGATCTTAACAAGATGCAAAGGTCATAAAAAGATGCAAAGTTCGTTACAACATGCAGAGCTCATAAGATGCACAGGTCATAACAAGATGCAGAGGTCTTAACAAGATGCATAGCTCATAAGATACAAAAGTCACAACAAGCAAAGTTCATTACAAGATACAGAGGTTGTAAGAAAATGCAAAGGTCATAAGAAGATGCAAAATTCATAAAATGCAAAGGACATAACAAGATACAGAGGTCGTAAGAAGATGCAAGGGTCGTAAAAAGATATAGATGTCATAACATGATGGAAAGTTCATAACAAGATGCACAGATCATAACAAGATGCAGAGATCATAAGAAGATGCAAAGACCATAAGATGCAAAGGTCATAACAAGAAGGAGGGGTCGTAACAATATGCAAAGGTCATAACAAGATGCAGAGGACATAACAAGATACAAAGATCATAAAAAGACGCAAAGGTCATAACAGATACAAAGGTATTGACATGATGCCAAAGTCATAATAAGTTGCAAAGGTCGTAACAAGTTGCGAAGGTCTTAACAGCATGCAAAGGTTATAAGAAGAAGCTAGGCTCATAAGAAGGTGAAACGGTCATAAGACGAAAAGATTATAACAACATGCAGAGGTCTTAACATGATGCAAAGGACATAACAAGATGCAAAGGTCATAAGAAGATGCAAAGTTCGAAATAAGATGAAAGGGTCATAAAAAGATGCAAAGATCATAACAAGGTGCAAAGGTCGTAACAAGATGCAAAGGTCGTAACAGGATGCAAAGGTCATGAGAAGATACAGAGGTCGTAACAAGATACAAAGGTCATTACAAGATGCAAAGGTCATAACAAGATGCAGAGGTCGTAACAAGATGCAAAGGTCGTAACAAGATGCAAAGGTCATAACAAGATGCGGAGGTCTTAAAAAGACGCAAAGTCATAAGATGCAAAGGTCGTAAGAAGACGCATTGGACAAAACAAGATGCACAGATCATAACAAAATGCAAAGGTTATAACAAGTTGCAAAGGCTGCAACAAATGCAAAGGTCGTAACAAGGTGCAGAGGTCAGAACAAGAAACAGAGGTCGTAAGAAAGATGCAGAGGACGTAGCAAGATACAGAGGTCATAAGAAGATGCAAAGGTCGTAACAAGATGCAAAGGTCGTAACAAGAAACAGAGGTCATAAGAAGATGCAAAGTTCATAAGATGCAAAGGTCGTAACAAGATGTAAAGGTCATATAAAGATGTAGAGATCATATAGATATGTAAGGTCATAACAAGAGGCAAAGGTTATAACAAGGTGCAAAAATTCTAACAGGATGCAAAGATCAAAACAAATTGCAAAGTTTGTAACAAGATGCGAAGGTGGCAATAAGATGCAAAGGTCATAAGATGGAAAGATATAATTGATGCAAAGGTCGTAACAAGAAGAAAAGGTCATAGAAAGATGGAATGGTCGTAAAAAGATGCAAAGGTCACGACAAGATGCAAATGTCATAAGATGCAAAGGTCCGAACAATTTGGAAAGGTCGTAACAATATGCAAAGGTCATAACAAGATGCAGAGGACATGACAAGATACAAAGATCATAAAAAGACGCAAAGGTCGTAACAGATACAAAGGTATTGATATGATACCAAAGTCATAACAAGATGCAAAGGTCGTAACAAGTTGCGAAGGTCATAACAACATGCAAAGGTCCTAACAAGATGCAAAGGTCGTAACAAGATTGAAAGTAAATAACAAGATGCAGAGCTCGTAACAAGATTCAAAGTTTGTAACAAGAGGAAAAGGTGACAAACAGAGGCCATAAGATGAAAAGGTCGTATGAAGATGCAAAGCTCGTAACAAGATGCAGAGGTCATAACAATATGCATGATCATAAGAAGGAAATGTCGAAAGAAGATGCAGAGGTCATAACAAGAAGAAAAGGTCATAAGATGCAAGGGTCATAACAAGGTATAAAGGTAGTAACAGATGCAAAGGTCGTGACAAGATGAAAAGCTCATAGGAAGATGGAAAGGTCATAAAAACATGAAAATGTCCTAACAAGACGCAAAGGTCGTAACAAGATGCAATATTCATAACAAGATGCAAAGGTCGTAACAAGATAAAAAGGACGTAACAAGATGCAAAGGTCAGAAGATGAAAAGATTATAACAAGATACAATGGTCATAAGAGGCAAAGGTTACAAAAAGATGCAGAGGTCTTAGAAAGATGTAAAGCTCGTAACAAGATGCAGAGGTGATAACAAGATGCAGAGTTCATACCAGGATACAAAGGTCATAAGATGCAAAGGTCGTAACAAGATGCAAAGGTGATAACATGATGCTGAGGACATAACATAATGCAGGGTCATGACCAGATGCAGAGGTCGTAACAGATGCGAAGGTCATAACAAGATGGAAAGGTCATAGCAAGATGCAAAGATCATAACAAGATGCAAAGGTCGTACGAAGATGCAAATGTCACAAGATGCAAAGGTCGTAACAAACGGAAACGTCGTAACAAGATGTAAAGGTCATAACAAGGTGCAAAGGTTATAACAAAATGCAAAGGTTATAACAACATGCAAAGGTTATGATAAGATACAAAGGTCGTAACAAGATGCAAAGTTCGCAACAAGAATGAAGGGGTTGTAACAAGATGCAAAGGTCGTAACAAGATGCAAAGGTCATAACAATATGCAAAGGTCACAATAAAATGCAAAGGTCGTAACAAGACGCAAAGTTCGTAACCAGAAGGAAAGGTTGTAACAGGATGCAAAGGTCATAACACAATGCAAAGGTCGTAACAGACGGAAACGTCGTAACAAGATGCAGAGGTCATAACGAGATGCAAAAGGCATAACAAGATGCAAAGGTCTTAACAAAATGGAAAGTTCATAACAAGATGTAAAGGTCGTGAGGAGATGCAAAGGTTATAACAAATTGTAAAGGTCATAATAGTATACAAAGGTCGTAACAAGCTGCAAAGGTCGTACCAAGATGGAAAGCTTGTAACAAGGTGCAAAATTTATAACAAGATGCAGAGGTTTTAGCAAGATGCAAAGGTCATAACAACATGCAAGGGTCATAACAAGATGGAAAGGTCTTAAAAAGGCAGAGGTAATAACAAGATGCAAAGGTCGTAACAAGATGCAGAGGTCATAATAAGGTGCAAAGGTCATAACAAGATGGAAAGGTCGAACCAAGATACAAAAGGCATAACGAGATGCAAAGGTCGAAACAGATACAATGGTTGTAATAAGGTGCAAAGTTCGTAACAATATACAAAGATAGTAACAAGATGCATGGGTCCTAACAAGATGCAAAGGTCATAACAAGATGCAAAGCTCGTAACAAGATGCAGAGGTCGTAAGAAGATGCAAAGTTCGTAACAAGATGTAAAGGTCATAACAAGATGGAAAGGTCGTAGCAAGATGCACATATCATAAGAAGTAAAGGTCGTAACAAGATGTAAAGGTCGTCGCAAGATGCCAAGGACATAACAGGATGCAGAATTCATAAGAAGATGCAAAGGTCGTAACAAAATGGAAAGGTCGTAACAGGATGCTGAGGTCATAAGAAGGTGTCATAGTCGTGACAAAATGGAATGGTTGTAACAGGATGCAGGTGTCATAAAAGGATGCAAAGGTCATAAAGGTTGTAACAAGATGCAAAGGTCATAAGATGCAGAGATCATAATAAGATGCAAAGGTCGTAACAAGATGCAAAGGACGTAACAAGATGTAAAGGTCAGAAGATGAAAATATTATAACAAGATGTAATGGTCATAAGATGCTAAGGGTATAAAAATATGGAGGGTTCTTAGCAAGATGTAGAGGTCGTAACAAGATGCAGAGGTAATAACAAGATGCAGAGATCATATCAAGACGCAGGGTCATACCAGGATGCAAAGGTCATAAGATGCAAAGGTCGTAACAAGATGTAAAGATGATAACAAAATGCTGAGGACATAACATAATGCAAGGTCATAACCAGATGCAAAGATCGTAACACATGCAAAGGTCATAAGATGCACAGGTCATAACAAGATGCAAAGATCGTAACAAGATGCAAAGGTCGTAACAAGATGCAAATGTCATAAGATGCAAAGGTCGTAACAGACGAAAAGGTCGTAACAAGATGCAAAGATTATGACAAAATGCAAAGGTCATAACAAGATGCAAATGTCATAACAACATGCAAAGGTCATGATAAGATGTAAAGTTCGTAACAATATGCAAAGTTCGTAACAAGATGGAAAGGCTGTAACAAGATGCAAAGGTTATACCAAGATGCAGAGATCGTAACAAGATGCAAAGGTGATAACAACATAAAAGGCTCATAACAAGATGGAAAGGTCGTAACCAGCTGCAAAGGTCGTAACAATATACAAAAATCGTAACAAGATGCATGGGTCATTACAAGATGCAAAGGTCGTAACAAGATGGAAAGATCGTAACAAGATGCAGAGGTCGTAAGAAGATGCAAAGTTCGTAACAAGATGTAAAGGTCATAACAAGATAGAAAGGTCGTAGCAAGACGCACAGGTCATAATAAGAAGTAAAGATTATAACAAGCCGTAAAGGTCGTCGCAAGATGCCAAGGACATAACAGGATGCAGAAGTCATGAAAAGACGCAAAGGTCGTAACAAAATGGAAAGGTCATAACAGGATGTAGAGGTAATAAGAAGATGTAATGGTCGTAACAAAATGGAATGGTCGTAACAGGATGCAAGGATCATAAAAGGATGCTTAGGTCATAAGATTAATCAAAGTAAGAAACTTGTTAACGAGAGTGTAAGGAAATACTTGTTTAGTATCAGCGCTGTAGATGCATCGGGTAAGCCAAGGAATGAAACTATGAATGCAAAAGGTATAAAGAAATCTAATGAGAATTTTTGATATAGAATATTCAACAGATGGGATCTCACGAAAGTAGAACTCCTTATCCGTGATGAACAAATGGATATTGACAAACAGGTAATGATATATATATATATATATATATATATATATATATATATATATATATATATATATATATATATATATATATATATATATAGGATGTGTGGATCAGGTGTTTACTTTGAAGAATGTATGTGAGAAATACTTAGAAAAGCAAATGGATTTGTATGTAGCATTTATGGATATGGAGAAAGCATATGCTAGAATTGATAGAGATGCTCTGTGGAAGGTATTAAGAATATATGGTGTGGGAGGCAAGTTGATAGAAGCAGTGAAAAGTGTTTATCGAGGGTCTAAGGCATGTGTACGAGTAGGAAGAGCGGAAAGTGATTGGTTTTCAGTCAAAGTCGGTTTGCAGCAGAGATGCGTGATGTCTCCTTGGTTGTTTGATTTGTTTATGGATGGGGTTGTTAGGGAGGTGAATGCAAGAGTTTTGGAGAGAGGGGCAAGTATGCAGTCTATTGCGGAAGTCAGTTATTGTTCGCTGATGATGCAGCGCTGGTGGCTGATTCGGGTGAAAAACTGCAGAAGCTGGTGACTGAGTTTGGTAAAGTGTGTGAAAGAAGAAAGCTGAGAGTAGATGTGAATAAGAGCAAGGTTATTAGGTACAGTAGGGTTGAGGGACAAGTCAAATGAGAGGTAAGTTTGAATGGAGAAAAACTTGAGGAAGTGAAGTGTTTTAGATATCTAGGATTGGATTTGGCACCGGATGGAACCGTGGAAGCGGAAGTCACATTGTGGGGGAGGGGGCGAAAGTTTTGGGAGCGTTGGAGAATGTGCAGAAGGCGAGAACATTATCCCGGAAAGCAAAAATGGGTTGTTTGAAGGAATGGTTGTTCCAACAATGTTGTATGGCTGCGAGGCGTGGGCCATAGATAGAGTTGTGTGGGGGAGGGTGGATGTGTTGGAAATGAGATGTTTGAGGACAATATGTGGTGTGAGGTTGTTTGATCGAGTAAGTAATCGAGGTTGTTTGTAAGTAATGTGAGGTTGTTTGATCGAGTAAGTAAAGACATGGTGCATATGTATAAGGTAAATACAGGGTAATACAAGTGTAAAGCTCTTCCCCCGTAACACAGTTATGACATGGGAGCATGATTAAGATGTTGGATCACCAAGCAGGAATAAAGAGGAAAACTTCTTCATCGGACAGAAGATTATCACAGTAGAAGGAAACAGAGGACGTATATCAGGGGAATCTGCTCTAAAAGGATCGAGTTCACCAGCGGAGTGGCAGAGGGTCTGCTCTGGGACCGCTGTTCCTCTTGATATAAGTAAATGCCTTGCTTGAGGGTATGTAGCCCTACCTGAATACGTTTGCATATTGTCATATGGGAAGGATTGCCTCAACTTACAAGGGAACCTAAACAGACTACAAAGTTGGTCTGATACATGACTGATGATATTTCACGCAATTCATTGAAAAGTAATGAGGATGGGACAAAGTGAATGAAGGCCTCATTATCATTAATGTCTAGCAGGAAATAAGGTTCAGGAATGTGTGTGAAAAGGACATAAGAACTGACAATGTCCCTAACCTGTCGCTAGAATCTCACATCAGAAATAAATATTGAGGAGACAAATTGTCTGCTGGTAAATATCAGAATAACCTTCAAGTATATGAATAAAAAGATACTTAGGAAGCTGTTCATATTCTACATAAGTGCCAACCTAAATAATGCTTCTGTAGTTTAGTCATCGCACCCAAAAAATCACAAAGATTTAATGGAGAAGGTGTAGAGGAGAACAACAAAAATGATACAGAATTAAGAGAACTGAGTTACAGGGAAAGACTAAATGTTTTGAACGTACTCAGCTTGGAGGACGAAAGGGTGAGAGGTGACCAGGCCACAACCTTTATACCTGAAAACAAATTGATGAAGTGGACAATCAACCGTACTTGAAGAGACATAGGATTGGAAAAACAGTTCGTAAAACATGAGAATACCAAGAAACTTGTTGAAAAAGATGTAAATAAGTTCTTCAATCGTAGAAGGTTGATGGATGAAAGGTTAATGCAGAATAATAAGCATAATAAGCATAATTAAGATGCATGATAGCCGAGTGTAAAACTCCCTTACCGTACAGCACAAATAGGTAATTACCCACACACAAACACACACAGCTACAACCTGTAACATTATAGGTCTGAACTGTTACAGAAACAACCATAACCAAGCTTCCACAATATCACCGAGTTAAGAGTCAACCTGGACCATCTGGTGCAATGCTGTAACTCCCATGCGATAAACCCCACACTCTCTTGAGTGGCCACCGTCACTCCTGGTGAGGTACATGAACAGTGTGACCGCTCAGTGATCTTGTGGCCACCGTCACTTCTGGTGAGGTACATGCACAAGTGTGACCCCTCAGTGATCTTGTGGCCACCGTCACTTCTGGTGAGGGACATGCACAAGTGTGACCCCTCAGTGATCTTGTGGCCACCGTCACTTCTGGTGAGGTACATGCACAGTGTGACCGCTCAGTGATCTTGTGGCCACCGTCACTCCTGGTGAGGGACGTGCACAAGTGTGACCCCTCAGTGATCTTGTGGCCACCGTCACTCCTGGTGAGTGACATGCAAAGTGTGACCCCTCAGTGATCTTGTGGCCACCGTCACTCCTGGTGAGGTACATGCAAAGTGTGACCCCTCAGTGATCTTGTGGCTACCGTCACTGCTGGTGAGGGACGTGCACAAGTGTGACCCCTCAGTGATCTTGTGGCCACCGTCACTTCTGGTGAGGTACATGCACAGTGTGACCCCTCAGTGATCTTGTGGCCACCGTCACTTCTGGTGAGGTACATGCAAAGTGTGACCCCTCAGTGATCTTGTGGCTACCGTCACTGCTGGTGAGGGACATGCACAAGTGTGACCCCTCAGTGATCTTGTGGCCACCGTCACTTCTGGTGAGGTACATGCACAGTGTGACCCCTCAGTGATCTTGTGGCCACCGTCACTCCTGGTGAGGTACATGCAAAGTGTGACCCCTCAGTGATCTTGTGGCTACCGTCACTGCTGGTGAGGGACATGCACAAGTGTGACCCCTCAGTGATCTTGTGGCCACCGTCACTTCTGGTGAGGTACATGCACAGTGTGACCCCTCAGTGATCTTGTGGCCACCGTCACTTCTGGTGAGGGACATGCACAAGTGTGACCCCTCAGTGATCTTGTGGCCACCGTCACTCCTGGTGAGTGACATGCAAAGTGTGACCCCTCAGTGATCTTGTGGCCACCGTCACTCCTGGTGAGGTACATGCAAAGTGTGACCCCTCAGTGATCTTGTGGCTACCGTCACTGCTGGTGAGGGACGTGCACAAGTGTGACGCGCTGGTGGTCAAGGTGCCCACTTGTCGCCCGGCCGGTGTGTGGTATGGCCGACACTACTTTCCACCTTTCCTAGAGTCTCACTTTGATCATCTGACAAACACAAAAAAAAAAAAAAACCCAAAAAAAACAATTCCTTTGCATTTGACACAGAAATCTTGAGAATGAGGCTCACTCCCCTACCTGGATGGTACATCACAGGGCAACAAGCTTTCTATAACCCATCTTTCTTCTCTGACAAACCATAATCTGGAGCCAGTTTCTTTCCAAGTTATTCTTATGGAGGCTGCCACCAGTGTGTGTGTGTGTGTGTGTGTATAAATGACCATTACATTCCTGTGGACAGCGCATTAACCTTGCTTGATGGAGCCAATACCTGGCGTGCCTGGGTGCCAACATGAATATTCTCATCTTTAATTTGGCGTGGGACAACAACATGCCAGCGGCGGGTCCCCGGGGAGCGGCACAGCCATACGCCCGCCGCCCCACCGCCCCATCCATAATGCTTGCCGTCCCTCCCATTACACCACCAAATTATTTGGTTACCAAAGCTGCGACAGATGTAAGGTGGTACGATTTTATAATCTCCAGCACAGCCACGACCAACAACAGGTCAAGGTGTTGTTTCCTATATGTGCGAGTATGAGAGGAATTATCGTGTTTACAATATTGGAGGTGTTATATTTTGACATTGTGTTTGGTTCTAGAAAAAACATATCACAACAGTGAAGAAAAAAGAAAACTGGCAAAATATTATCTGGAATGAAATTCCAGTTTTAACATAAGGCATTGACTCGACCACCTTCCATGGAGTCAATATTTTGCCCCTTATGAATCATTATGCCACGAAGGATCTTATGTACAGTGTCGTCCTCTGTGGTTTGTGAGGTCCGGGTCGATATGTACACCTGTAGGAGAGCCGAGAGAGCAGGAGAGGGAGAACCCTTCTGCAGGAACTGAGAGAAAGTGTCAGTCAACATGGCCAACATACAGGAATATCATCATCAATACGTGCAGGATTATCGTCATTGATACCTACAAAGAAGTCATCATCAATACGTGCTGTAAAGTGGGAATGTCGTCATCGGTACATGTAAAAGAGTCATCATCAGCACGTGCAGGAAAGTCATCATCAGTATGTGCAGTAGAGTCATCATCAGTACGTGCAGTAGAGTCATCATCAGTACGTGCAGTAGAGTCATCATCAGTACGTGCAAGAAAGTCATCATCAGTACGTGCAGTAGAGTCATCATCAGCACGTGCAGGAAAGTCATCATCAGTACGTGCAGTAGAGTCATCATCAGCACGTGCAGGAAAGTCATCATCAGTACGTGCAGTAGAGTCATCATCAGTACGTGCAAGAAAGTCATCATCAGTACGTGCAGTAGAGTCATCATCAGCACGTGCAGGAAAGTCATCATCAGTACGTGCAGGAAAGTCATCATCAGTACGTGCAGTAGAGTCATCATCAGTACGTGCAGTAGAGTCATCATCAGTACGTGCAGTAGAGTCATCATCAGTACGTGCAGTAGAGTCATCATCAGCACGTGCAGGAAAGTCATCATCAGTACGTGCAGGAAAGTCATCATCAGTACGTGCAGTAGAGTCATCATCAGTACGTGCAGTAGAGTCATCATCAGTACGTGCAGTAGAGTCATCATCAGTACGTGCAGTAAAGTCATCATCAGTACGTGCAAGAAAGTCATCATCAGCACGTGCAAGAAAGTCATCAGTACGTGCAGTAGAGTCATCATCAGTACGTGCAGTAGAGTCATCATCAGTACGTGCAGTAAAGTCATCATCAGTACGTGCAAGAAAGTCATCATCACCACGTGCAAGAAAGTCATCATCAGTACGTGCAGTAGAGTCATCATCAGTACGTGCAAGAAAGTCATCATCAGTACGTGCAGTAAAGTCATCATCAGTACGTGCAAGAAAGTCATCATCAGTACGTGCAGTAGAGTCATCATCAGTACGTGCAAGAAAGTCATCATCAGTACGTGCAGTAGAGTCATCATCAGTACGTGCAGTAGAGTCATCATCATTACGTGCAGTAAAGTCATCATCAGTACGTGCAAGAAAGTCATCATCAGTACGTGCAGTAGAGTCATCATCAGTACGTGCAGTAGAGTCATCATCAGTACGTGAGGTAGAGTCATCATCAGTACGTGCAAGAAAGTCATCATCAGTACGTGCAGTAGAGTCATCATCAGTACGTGCAAGAAAATCATCATCAGCACGTGCAAGAAAGTCATCATCAATACGTGTAGGAAGGTCATCATCAATAGGTGCAATAGAGTCATCATCAGCACGTGTAAGGAAATCATCATCAGTATATGCAAGAAAGTCATCATCAGCATATGCTGGAAATTAATCACCAGCACGTGCAGAAAGTCATCATCAGCACGTGCAGAAAGTCATCATCAGCATATGCTGGAAATTAATCACCAGCACGTGCAGAAAGTCATCATCAGCACGTGCAGAAATTCATCATCAGCACGTGCAGAAAGTCATCATCAGCACGTGCAGAAATGTCAACATCAGCACGTGCAGGAGAGTCATCATCGTTAATACAAGCAAGGGAAACATGTGTGGACTGTGAACAAGGGAAACATGTGTGGACTGTGAACAAGGGAAACATGTGTGGACTGTGAACAAGGGAAACATGTGTGGACTGTGAACAAGGGAAACATGTGTGGACTGTGAACAAGGGAAACATGTGTGGACTGTGAACAAGGGAAACATGTGTGGACTGTGAACAAGGGAAACATGTGTGGACTGTGAACAAGGGAAACATGTGTGGACTGTGAACAAGGGAAACATGTGTGGACTGTGAACAAGGGAAACATGTGTGGACTGTGAACAAGGGAAACATGTGTGGACTGTGAACAAGGGAAACATGTGTGGACTGTGAACAAGGGAAACATGTGTGGACTGTGAACAAGGGAAACATGTGTGGACTGTGAACAAGGGAAACATGTGTGGACTGTGAACAAGGGAAACATGTGTGGACTGTGAACAAGGGAAACATGTGTGGACTGTGAACAAGGGAAACATGTGTGGACTGTGAACAAGGGAAACATGTGTGGACTGTGAACAAGGGAAACATGCGTGGACTGTGAACAAGGGAAACATGCGTGGACTGTGAACAAGGGAAACATGCGTGGACTGTGAACAAGGGAAACATGTGTGGACTGTGAACAAGGGAAACATGTGTGGACTGTGAACAAGGGAAACATGTGTGGACTGTGAACAAGGGAAACATGTGTGGACTGTGAACAAGGGAAACATGTGTGGACTGTGAACAAGGGAAACATGTGTGGACTGTGAACAAGGGAAACATGTGTGGACTGTGAACAAGGGAAACATGTGTGGACTGTGAACAAGGGAAACATGTGTGGACTGTGAACAAGGGAAACATGTGTGGACTGTGAACAAGGGAAACATGTGTGGACTGTGAACAAGGGAAACATGTGTGGACTGTGAACAAGGGAAACATGTGTGGACTGTGAACAAGGGAAACATGTGTGGACTGTGAACAAGGGAAACATGTGTGGACTGTGAACAAGGGAAACATGCGTGGACTGTGAACAAGGGAAACATGTGTGGACTGTGAACAAGGGAAACATGTGTGGACTGTGAACAAGGGAAACATGCGTGGACTGTGAACAAGGGAAAAATGTGTGGACTGTGAACAAGGGAAACATGTGTAGACCGTGAACAAGGGAAACATGCGTGGACCGTCAACAAGAGAAACATGCGTGGACCGTCAACGTGAACACAAGAGGAACAAAAGTATATCATGTGGATGTGGACGTTGTTGTCACGGATCAACCAGCTGGCTATCTGGCTTACCATTCACCAGCAGTCCTTCACCTCTCCGCCTGGGCAACATGGAGACTCTTATGACCCAGAATATCTGCAAGTATATTGACAAGGTCACCCCACAGCAGTAGGGGAAACACTGGTTAAAATGCATGACATCACATGGTAACGGATCCCTGACCTGTGACCTGTGACTGCTGAGGGATATCCCTCGTCACACTAGGGACTGACCCTGACCTGTGACCTGCGAGGACTAAGGGATGTCTCTCCTTGCACCAGAGATACAGCCGGACCTGTCAACACTAAGTGCTGGGCTACATGTGTGTCAAGAGCTTTTTAAAAATGATATATTAGATGAGACTGTATAAATATTGAGAGAAAACGAAAGCTAATGTCCTTGGTATAGACTAACTGTTGTGGCTATATGACAAGCCATCTCTTATACGCACACACACACACACACACACATACACCTGACTTGGGCTGGGATGTGTATTGTGCGTACAGACATAAAAGTAAGGACATGACACATATATAAAAGATTAAGAGACGACGAGTGTAAAGCTCTCCCTGAAACACACAAAGAGCAATCACAAACACTAATCACGCAAGAAAGGGCCCAAAGCAGGCTGTATTCAGCCAGCACATAAAAGACATAAGAGGAAAAAGAAACGAGAACGTCAAGATAAGAAGGGAGGAACGGAGAACCTTTGGAAAAAGTATTGCGGACGAGTGGAAAGACAATCCAAAGCGTCTTCATAAGTTCATCAAGAGAAAATTATCAGTTAAAGAAGAGTTGATCAGTCCAAGCTCAGTCTCAGGCAATAGTGTTTCCCAAACATATTTGAAGGTGACCCTGTGAACACATTTTTTTTTGGCCTAGCGATCCTCAGGTGCAGAAAGAGTTTCAGTGTTTCTTCATTTAGTTTTATCCAATGAATTTTACTGAATTTTACTTGAATTTCATAATCAATAAATTTCAATATTTCTTATTTGATCGAGGAAAATAGGGCACAACTTCATGTATTGCAAAATTAAGCAAACAAAATAAAAGAAACATTTGCCTGGCAACTATGACACAACTTCATGAGTGAGTTCGGCCTTCTGACTATTGATTCTTCGTTTATAGATTTAGTAAACAAAAAAATGTGGTGACCATGATGTTGCTTTTCTATCAAACAAATGACAGGAATTTGATAATTTCTCTCTTCAAACGGACTTCATTGCAAAAATTCAAAAGGAAGAAAACATCTAGGATTTAGTGGCTACCGTGATGTTCCTTCATTTTATGGACGAGTTCTTCCAGATTCAACTTTATATTGATAAATAGGGCACGGCGCAAATCATGCTGAGGATTCAGACAGTTTCTTGCTTTAGTCCTGATCGTCACAAGAGCTGAAAATCACTGTTCATAGAGGTACGTGGTTGGAAAAGGAAGGAGAACCTTTTTAACCTCACAAGTCAGAATAGGCTTATCCTTGAGTTGAGCCCAGAATTCAGAGTACGAGAGACTTTCAAAACGTTGCTTCTGATTTTCCTAGAGATCTATAAGTTCACTGAGAACCAGTCACTTTCCTCTCCTCCGACTCGTACACATGCCTTACATTCTCGATAAAAACTTTTCCTTGCTTCTAGCAACTTGCCTCCCACATCATATAATCTTAATACCTTCCACAGAGCATTTCTATCAACTCTATCATATGCCCTCTCCAGATCCATAAATGCTACCTACAAATCCATTTGCTTTCCTAAGTATTTCTCACATACATTCTTCAATGCAAACACCTGATCCACACATCCTCTACCGCTTCTGAAACCACACTGCTCTTCCCAAATCTGATGCTCTGTACATGCTTTCACCCTTTCAATCAATACCCTCCCATACAATTTCCCAGGAATACTCAACAAACTTATAACTCTGTAATTTGAGCACTCACCTTTATCCCATTTGCATTTGTACAATGGCACTATGCATGCATTCCGCCAATCCTCAGGCAACTCACCATGAATCATACATACATCAGATATCCTTACCAACCAATCAACAACACAGTCACCCCCTTTTTTGATAAATTCCACTGCAATACCATCCAAACCCACTGTCTTGCCGGCTTTCATCTTCCGCAAAGCTTTTACTACCTCTTCTCTGTTTAATAATCATTTTCCCTAACCCTCTCACTTCGCACACCACCTCGACCAAAACACCCTATATCTGCCATTTTAACATCTAACCCATTCAAGAAACCTTCAAAATACTCACTCCATCTCCTCATATCACCACTACTTGTCATTATCTCCACATTAGCCCCCTTCACCGATGTTCCCACTTGTTCTCTTATCTTACGCACTTTATTTACCTCCTTCCAAAACACCTTTTTATTTATTTATTTTATTATACTTTGTCGCTGTCTCCCGCGTTTGCGAGGTAGCGCAAGGAAACAGACGAAAGAAATGGCCCAACCCCCTCCCCATACACATGTATATACATACGTCCACACACGCAAATATACATACCTACACAGCTTTCCATGGTTTACCCCAGACGCTTCACATGCCCTGCTTCAATCCACTGACAGCACGTCAACCCCGGTATACCACATCGCTCCAATTCACTCTATTCCTTGCCCTCCTTTCACCCTCCTGCATGTTCAGGCCCCGATCACACAAAATCTTTTTCACTCCATCTTTCCACCTCCAATTTGGTCTCCCTCTTCTCCTTGTTCCCTCCACCTCCGACACATATATCCTCTTGGTCAATCTTTCCTCACTCATCCTCTCCATGTGCCCAAACCACTTCAAAACACCCTCTTCTGCTCTCTCAACCACGCTCTTTTTATTTCCACACATCTGTCTTACCCTTACGTTACTCACTCGATCAAACCACCTCACACCACACATTGTCCTCAAACATCTCATTTCCAGCACATCCATCCTCCTGCGCACAACTCTATCCATAGCCCACGCCTCGCAACCATACAACATTGTTGGAACCACTATTCCTTCAAACATACCCATTTTTGCTTTCCGAGATAGTGTTCTCGACTTCCACACATTCTTCAAGCCCCCAGAATTTTCGCCCCCTCCCCCACCCTATGATCCACTTCCGCTTCCATGGTTCCATCCGCTGCCAGATCCACTCCCAGATATCTAAAACACTTCACTTCCTCCAGTTATTCTCCATTCAAACTCACCTCCCAATTGACTTGACCCTCAACCCTACTGTACCTAATAACCTTGCTCTTATTCACATTTACTCTTAACTTTCTTCTTCCACACACTTATCCAAACTCAGTCACCAGCTTCTGCAGTTTCTCACATGAATCAGCCACCAGCGCTGTATCATCAGCGAACAACAACTGACTCACTTCCCAAGCTCTCTCATCCCCAACAGACTTCATACTTGCCTCTCTTTCCAAAACTCTTGCATTTACCTCCCTAACAACCCCATCCATAAACAAATTAAACAACCATGGAGACATCACACACCCCTGCCGCAAACCTACATTCACTGAGAACCAATCACTTTCCTCTCTTCCTACACGTACACATGCCTTACATCCTCGATAAAAACTTTTCACTGCTTCTAACAACTTTCCTCCCACACCATATATTCTTAATACCTTCCACAGAGCATCTCTATCAACTCTATCATATGCCTTCTCCAGATCCATAAATGCTACATACAAATCCGTTTTATTCTCCCTAAAATTTAATGATACTCTCTAACCCCAACTCTCATTTGCCCTCTTTTTCACGTCGCACCTTTCTCTTGACCTCCTGCCTCTTTCTTTTATACATCTCCCAGTCATTTGCACTATTTCCCTACAAAACTCGTCCATATATATATATATATATATATATATATATATATATATATATCATCCCTGGGGATAGGGGAGAAATAATACTTCCCACGTACTCCCTGCGTGTCGTAGAAGGCGACTAAAAGGGGAGGGAGCGAGTGGCTGGAAATCCTCCCCTCTCGGTTTTTTTTTTTTTTTTTTAATTTTCCAAAAGAAGGAACAGAGAAGGGGGCCAGGTGAGGATATTCCCTCTAAGGCCCAGTCCTCTGTTTTTAACGCTACTTCGCTAATGCAGGAAATGGCGAATAGTATGAAATATATATATATATATATATATATATATATATATATATATATATATATATATATATATATATATATATATATAAACGCCCATATATGCACATATACAAATTCATATACGTATACATAGCAACATATACATACATATACATACACACACACAGACATATACATATATACACATCTACATATTCATACTTGCTTGCCTTCATCAATTTTTGGCCCTACCCTGCCCCACAGGAAATAGCATTACTATTGCTCGCTTCAGCAAGGTAGCGCCAGGAAAACAGAAAAAAATTGGCCATACTCGTTCACACTCAGTCTCTATCTGTCATGTATGAAGCACGGAAATTACAGCTCCCTTTCCACGTCCAGGCCCCACAGACCTTTCCATTGTATACCCAAGACGCTTCACATGCCCTGGTTCAGTCCATTGACAGCATGTCGTCCCTGGTATAACACATAGTTCTAATTCACATTATTTCTTGCACGTCTCTCACCCTCTTGTATGTTCAGGCCGCTCTTACTCAATTTTTTTTTCACTCCATCTTTCCACCTCCAATTTGGCCTCCCGCTTTTCCTTCATTCCTCCACCTCTGACACATATAACCTCTTTGTCAATCTTTCCTCACTCATTCTCTCCATATATCCAAACCATTCCAACACACCTTCTGCCCTCTCAACCATACTCTTTTTATTACCACACATATCTCTTACCCTTTCATTACTTACTCTATCAAACCACCTCACATTCTTCATCGCTCCCAGACACCTTCGCCCCCTTCCCCACAATAAGACTCACTTCCGCTTCCATGGCTCCATCCGCTGCTAAGTTCACTCCCAGATATCTAAAACTCTCCACTTCCTCCAATTTTTCTCCATTCAAAGTTACATCCCAGTAACTTGCACCTCAACCCTACTGAAACTAACAACCTTGCTCTTATTCATATTTACTCTCAATATTCTCCTTTCACTCACTTTTCCAAACTCAGTCACCAACCTCTACAGTTTCTCACACGAATCAGCCACCAGCGCTGTATCATCGACGAACAACAACTAACTCACTTCCCAAGCCCCTCTCTCCAAAACTCTTGCATTTACCTCCCCAACCACCTCATCCATAAACGAATTAAACAACCATGGGGACATCACATACCCCTGCCGTAGACTGACATCCACTAGGAACCAATCGCTCTCCTATCTTCCTACTCGTGCAGATGCCTTACATCCTTGGTAAAAACTTTTCACTGCTTCTAGCAAATTACCTCCCCCACCATACACTCTTAAAACCTTCCACAAAACATCTCTATCAACCCTATCATATGCCTTCTACAGATCCATAAATGCTACATACAAATCCATTTGTTTTTCCAAGTATTCCTCACATGCATTCTTCAAAGCAAACACCTGATCCACACATCCTCTACCATTTCTGAAACCACACTGCTCTTCCCAAATCTGATGCTCTGTACATGCTTTCACCCTTTCAATCAATACCCTCCCATACAATTTCCCAGGAATACTCATCAAACTTATGCCTCTGTAATTTGAACACTCACCTTTATCTCCTTCGTCTTTGTACAATGGCACTATGCATGCATTCCGCCAATCCCCAGGCACTTCACTATGGTCCATACATACAGTGAATATCTTTATCAACCAATCAACATCACAGTCACCCCCTTTTCTTAATGAATTCCACTGCAATACTATCCCAACGCGCTGCCTTGCCTTCTTTCATCTTCCGCAAAGCTTTCACTATCTCTTCTCTCTTCACCAAATCGTTCTCCCTGATCCTCTCACTTCGTACGCCACTCCGACCAAAACAACCTATATCTGCCACTCTACCATCAAACACATTCAACAAACTTTCAAAATACTCACTCCTTCTCCTTCTCACACCATTACCATCTGTTATCACTTCCCCACTTGCTCCCTTCACTGATGTTCATATTTGTTCTCTTGTCTTGCGCAAAACTTCTTTTTGTACTCCCTACAATTTAATGATACTCTCTCACCCCAACTCTCACCCCAACTCCTGCATCTTTCTCTTGTAGTCCTGCCGCTTTCTTTTATACATTTCCCAGTCATTTGCAACACTTCCCTGCAAATATCGTCCAGATGCCTCTATTCTCTCTTTCACTAATGATATTACATCTTTATCCCACCACTCACTACCCTTTCTAATATGCCCACCTCCCTCCTTTCTCATGCCGCATGCATCTTTTGAGCAAGCCATCACTGCTTCCCTAAATACATCCCATTCCTCACCCACTCCCCTCACGTCACCTGCTCTCACCCTTTGCCATTCTACACTCAATCTCTCCTGGTACTTCCTCACACGAGTCTCCTTTCCAAGCTCACTTACTTTCACCACTCTTTTCACCCTAACATTCTCTCCTCTTTTCTGAAAACCTCTACAAATCTTCCCCTTCGCCTCCACAGGATAATGATCAGACATCCCTCCAGCTGCCCCTCTCAAAACATTAACATTAAAAAGTCTCTCTTTTACACGTCTATCAATCAACACGTGGTCCAATAATGCCCTTTGATCATCTCTCCTACTCATATGCGTATACTTATGTGTATATCTCTTTTTAAATCGGTTATTCCTAATCATCAGTCCTTTTTCAGCACACAAATCTACGAGTTCTTCACCATCTCAATTTACAATCCTGAGCACCCTATGTACACCAATTATACCTTCAAATGCCACATTACTCAACTTCACATTCAAATCACCCATCACTATAACCCGGTCTCGTGCTTCAAAGGCGGTAATACACTCTCTCAACTGCTCCCAAAACACTTTCCTCTTATGATCTTTCTTCTCATGACCAGGCGCCTAAGCACAAATATTTACCCATCTCTCTCCATCCACTTTCAGTTTTACCCGTATCAATCTAGAATTTACTTTCTTGCACTCTGTCACATACTCCCACAGCTCCTGCTTCAGGAGTACTGCTACTCCTTCCTAAGCTCTTGTTCCCTCACCAGCCCCTGACTTTACTCCCAAGACTTTCCTAAACCACTCTTCTCCTTTACCTTCGAGCTTCGTTTTACTCAGAGCCAAAACATCAAGGTTCCTTTCCACAAACATACTTCCTATCTCTCCTTTTTTTCTCATCTTGGTTGTATCCACACACATTCAGACACCCCAATATGAGCCTTCGAGGAAGATGAGCACTCCCCGCTTGACTCCTTCTGTTTCCCTTTTTAGAGATTTAAATACAAGAAGGGGAAGAGGGGGGGAATCCAGTCCCCTGCTCCCTCCCCCTTTAGTCGCCTTCTAGGACACGCGGGAAATACGAGGGAACTATTCTTTCTCCCCTATCGCCAGGAGTGTATATATATATATATATATATATATATATATATATATATATATATATATATATATATATATATTATATATATAGGGGATAGGGGAGAAAGAATACTTCCCACGTATTCCCTGCGTGTCGTAGAAGGCGACTAAAAGGGGAGGGAGCGGGGGGCTGGAAATCCTCCCCTCTCGTTTTTTTTTTTTAATTTTCCAAAAGAAGGAACAGAGAATTGGGCCAGGTGAGGGTATTCCCTCAAAGGCCCAGTCCTCTGTTCTTAACGCTACCTCGCTAATGCGGGAAATGGCGAATAGTTTGAAATATATATATATATATATATATATATGGAAGTAAGGGGAGTGGGGGAGGAATGGGATGTATTTAGGGAATCAGTGATGGATTGCGCAAAAGATGCTTGTGGCATGAGAAGAGTGGGAGGTGGGCTGTTTAGAAAGGGTAGTGAGTGGTGGGATGAAGAAGTAAGAGTATTAGTGAAAGAGAAGAGAGAGGCATTTGGACGATTTTTGCAGGGAAAAAATGCAATTGAGTGGGAGAAGTATAAAAGAAAGAGACAGGAGGTCAAGAGAAAGGTGCAAGAGGTGAAAAAAAGGGCAAATGAGAGTTGGGGTGAGAGACTATCAGTAAATTTTAGGGAGAATAAAAAGATGTTCTGGAAGGAGGTAAATAGGGTGCGTAAGACAAGGGAGCAAATGGGAACTTCAGTGAAGGGCGTAAATGGGGAGGTGATAACAAGTAGTGGTGATGTGAGAAGGAGATGGAGTGAGTATTTTGAAGGTTTGTTGAATGTGTCTGATGACAGAGTGGCAGATATAGGGTGTTTGGGTCGAGGTGGTGTGCAAAGTGAGAGGGTTAGGAAAAATGATTTGGTAAACAGAGAAGAGGTAGTAAAAGCTTTGCGGAAGATGAAAGCCGGCAAGGCAGCAGGTTTGGATGGTATTGCAGTGGAATTTATTAAAAAAGGGGGTGACTGTATTGTTGACTGGTTGGTAAGGTTATTTAATGTATGTATGACTCATGGTGAGGTGCCTGAGGATTGGCGGAATGCGTGCATAGTGCCATTGTACAAAGGCAAAGGGGATAAGAGTGAGTGCTCAAATTACAGAGGTATAAGTTTGTTGAGTATTCCTGGTAAATTATATGGGAGGGTATTGATTGAGAGGGTGAAGGCATGTACAGAGCATCAGATTGGGGAAGAGCAGTGTGGTTTCAGAAGTGGTAGAGGATGTGTGGATCAGGTGTTTGCTTTGAAGAATGTATGTGAGAAATACTTAGAAAAGCAAATGGATTTGTATGTAGCATTTATGGATCTGGAGAAGGCATATGATAGAGTTGATAGAGATGCTCTGTGGAAGGTATTAAGAATATATGGTGTGGGAGGCAAGTTGTTAGAAGCAGTGAAAAGTTTTTATCGAGGATGTAAGGCATGTGTACGTGTAGGAAGAGAGGAAAGTGATTGGTTCTCAGTGAATGTAGGTTTGCGGCAGGGGTGTGTGATGTCTCCATGGTTGTTTAATTTGTTTATGGATGGGGTTGTTAGGGAAGTAAATGCAAGAGTCTTGGAAAGAGGGGCAAGTATGAAGTCTGTTGGGGATGAGAGAGCTTGGGAAGTGAGTCAGTTGTTGTTCGCTGATGATACAGCGCTGGTGGCGGATTCATGTGAGAAACTGCAGAAGCTGGTGACGGAGTTTGGTAAAGTGTGTGGAAGAAGAAAGTTAAGAGTAAATGTGAATAAGAGCAAGGTTATAAGGTACAGTAGGGTTGAGGGTCAAGTCAATTGGGAGGTGAGTTTGAATGGAGAAAAACTGGAGGAAGTGAAGTGTTTTAGATATCTGGGAGTGGATCTGTCAGCGGATGGAACCATGGAAGCGGAAGTGGATCATAGGGTGGGGGAGGGGGCGAAAATTTTGGGAGCCTTGAAAAATGTGTGGAAGTCGAGAACATTATCCCGGAAAGCAAAAATGGGTATGTTTGAAGGAATAGTAGTTCCAACAATGTTGTATGGTTGCGAGGCGTGGGCTATGGATAGAGTTGTGCGCAGGAGGATGGATGTGCTGGAAATGAGATGTTTGAGGACAATGTGTGGTGTGAGGTGGTTTGATCGAGTAAGTAACGTAAGGGTAAGAGAGATGTGTGGAAATAAAAAGAGCGTGGTTGAGAGAGCAGAAGAGGGTGTTTTGAAATGGTTTGGGCACATGGAGAGAATGAGTGAGGAAAGATTGACCAAGAGGATATATGTGTCGGAGGTGGAGGGAACGAGGAGAAGAGGGAGACCAAATTGGAGGTGGAAAGATGGAGTGAAAAGGATTTTGTGTGATCGGGGCCTGAACATGCAGGAGGGTGAAAGGAGGGCAAGGAATAGAGTGAATTGGAGCGATGTGGTATACAGGGGTTGACGTGCTGTCAGTGGATTGAATCAAGGCATGTGAAGCGTCCGGGGTAAACCAAGGAAAGCTGTGTAGGTATGTATATTTGCGTGTGTGGACGTGTGTATGTACATGTGTATGGGGGGGGTTGGGCCATTTCTTTCGTCTGTTTCCTTGCGCTACCTCGCAAACGCGGGAGACAGCGACAAAGTATAAAAAAAAAAAAAAAAAAAAAAAAAAATATATATATATATATATATATATATATATATATATATATATATATATATATATATATATATATATATATATATATAACATATATATATATATATATATATATATATATATATATATATATATATATATATATATATATAAAGGTTAAGAGACCAGTGTAAACTCCTTTCCCCGTAACTAACAAATAGTAAACACACTCACACACACACACACACACACACACACACACACACACACACACACACACACACACACACCGGACATGAACACAAAATCATGCTAATTACGGGGATTCAGAAAGTGAATAACCAGAGGGAATAAGAAGGTAGAAATACTTGGAAAAGAGGAAAAGGTCAGAGGTTCTTATTAAGATGTTCTAGAGGTTGTTCAGCGAGAGAAAATGCCCATAAGACACATGTAGTCATATGCATTATGAGGGTGTATGTATATGAAAGTGGGTCTGGTGTTACAGATTATCTGTAACATCTGAGGAAGGTGTCAAGATTTTTCCTTTGGTGGGTATATGTTGACGTCGTTGGCTTTAATGACCTTGGCGTTTAATAGGCCTAAAGATCGAGTAACTGACCAGCCAAACAATTAACCAACCAACCAACCAACCAATCAGCCAGCAAACCAGCCAATCAACCAACCAGCCAACTAGCTAACCAAACATCCAACAACCCAGCCAGCTAACCATCCAACCAGCCAATCCACCAACCAACCAACCAACCAGCCAGCCAACAAGCCAACCAACTAACCAACCAGCCAACCAACCAATTGGCTATCAGCAAATCAATCAACCAAACCAACTAGCTAATCAATCAACCAACCACCCACACACCCAACCAACCAACAGCCAATGAACCAACAGCCAACAGCCAATGAACCAACCAGCCAACAGCCAATCAACCAACTAACCAACCAGCCATAAGTCAACCAACCAACCAGCCAGATAGTCCTCTAACCAACCAACCGGCTAACAACAACCAACTAACCATACCTCAGAAACCTTTGAGAATAGTGGTCGAGGGAGTAGGAGGCAGGAGCACTCTCGAGGTCTGTTTAACAGAGTCGGTGCATGACGACAATGGGACACAGGGAGACGAGCGAACACGCTATTACAGATGAGACAACTGGGAAAAATCTATGCTCCAGACAGAGTCATTCAGGTTTAACTCCATTTATCATGGTAACTGCATTCTCATGTGTTTGAAATTGATCTTCGTGACTCATTTTGTCGTATTTATTCAAAATTTTGAAAACTTGTCTGAGATGACCGCAAAATTTAATCGTCTTGAGAGAGAGAGAGAGAGAGAGAGAGAGAGAGAGAGAGAGAGAGAGAGAGAGAGAGAGAGAGAGATCTGATCTCCATAGCTTGTGTTCATACAAAAGTTTTCAACAGATGTAATCAGTTTTGTCGCCCGTCCTTGCAATGGTTCCGGGCTTACCTGATCGTTCTTGTAGTTCAGGGACCAGAGGCGGGCTGGATATTCAAAGTGTGGTCAGCATTGCTTCTGGTGTTTTGTAGTCGATGTTCTTCGTTATGGAACGTAGCATTCGGTTATCTTTTTCACTTGCTGCCGGGCACTGTTTAGTATACTTCCCTAACCTATCGCCAGAGTCCCCATTAGGATACCATCTGGCTCAAAATATGCCTGCCTTCCATTACGTTGCTTGTGTGTTTAATCTATTCCCTCCCCGCCTTCCACCTCTCAGCCCTACTCAATTCTTCCAACTAGAAACAACTCCTCAATTATTCAACTTCTTCCACGAAGCGCTGCTCTGTGCTGAGGAGTTCATTGTGCACCACAAGGATTAGTTAACCGGGTCGATCCTCGTGGACCCCAGGCCTGTACTTTATGTGGGGCAAAACATCCCTCGTGATATCCCGCCCGTGGCCACCACACATCCAACACTTGACGTCTGTTTCATCTGTGAACCCTCGTATGATTCATACAAAGTTTCTCTCCCCGTAGAGTCTTCTGACCACAATAATATTTCCGTTACTTCGACTGGGCACTCCCACCTTCTAATTCCAACTTGGATACGTCAACACTTGGCACTTTGGTTTGATCGCTCCTGCTCTGATGCCTGACGCATCAGAGACGGTGGGTAGCGGACCAAGAAACTCATCTCTTCTCCTGAAACGCACTCAGCTTTCTGGTCTGAGTCACTGTAGATCTGCTCATCGCAAAGTCAATTACGATCCTTTATGAAAAAAAAGTATGCTGACATGACATCTTTACCGACAAATATTTTTCGTCCATAACCAACAGCATTAACAATTGCAGTCAACTCTTTCCTCCTCTCTTTCCACCTAATCAATTTACTGCTAATGCTCGAGCTGATAAGCCGCTCTTTTTAATACCTTACATTCTTCTGACTTAACTTTGGATGATTTTGCTTCTAATTACCCTAACGTATCTCTCCCAGTGAACCTGTGCCATCCTGCGGAGGGTCTTCTAAGTACTCTCCCAGATCCAGGTGGACAATTCGTATGGCTCAGATAGCTTCCTACTCGAGTTCTTATGGCGTGCACCTCTGAGCTAGCACTGATCCTTGTTCGCTCATTTGGCCTCTGTCTAAAAACTCAGGCTTCTGCTGCTTGGAAGCACACCTTGGTGCAGCCCATCCCTAAGAAAGGAGACCCCTCCGACCCTCTCCAGTTATTACTTCACTGCTCTTGCTGCTGCTGTCTCCAGAATCTTTCAAACTTTTCCAAACTCTAATCTTCTTAAACACCGAGAATCCCATTCCCTTCTTTCAAATCACCAGTATGGATTTCGCAGTCTTTGGTCAGTTGATGAACTCTCCTTAAATACGAGATAAAATTGTCAAGTTTCTGGATTACAAAATCATATCCGACAACCAACACGGTTTCCGCAATAGAAAACCCTGTCTGACAAATATGTTGGAGTTTTCTAATGCTATTTATCAGAACTGGGACGAAAAAGTACCGTCTGATTTAGTCTATTTAGATTTCGAAAAGACTTTCGATAAGTACCTCACAAGAGACATTAACATAAACTTCAAAGCACACGGAATCGGTGAAGAACTCTGTACATGGATCAGAGACTGGCTTACCGGAAGAAAGCAGCGTATAGTATTAAACGGTGAAGCCTCAGACTGGCTAGACGTAACGAGTGGTGTGCTACAGGGGTCGGTCCTAGACCCATTTTTTTCATAATATACATTAATGACTCGGTCTCATATCTAAGATCCTCAGATTTGCTGACGAGACTAAATTAGGAGGTAGATCTGTAAACAGGCTGGACTGCGAAATGATTCAAAGAGATCTTAACTTACTAGCAGAGTGGTCAGACAGATGGTAAATGAAGTTTGATGTAGACAAGTGTGAAGTTATGGACTTTGGAGACAAGAATATATGTTACGACTCCAAACTATTCGGAAACTCTCCAACTGAAGTAAGTGAAGAAAAGGCACCTTGGAGTTGTCATAAGCAACATTCTGAAGTACACTAAACAGTGTCAAGCAGCAAGTAAGAAAGGCAACCAAATGTTAGGTTTCTTAGCCAGGAACATAGATTACAAGACACCAGAAACAATCCTCACACTTTATAATTCTCTCGTAAGACCACAGCTTGAATATGCAGCCCAGTTCTGGTCCCCAAACTATGAAAGAAAAACGAGGATACACTAGAGCAAGTACAAAGACGCGCGACAACATTGATCCCATCCCCTAAGAAATCTGGCGTACGAAGAGAAGCTCAAATGATTGGATCTCTTCACCCTTAAAAGACGTCGACTACGCGGCGACTTAATCCAAATATTCAAAATTCTGAACAAGCTGAATGAAATAAATCACGAGCATCTTTTCGAAATACAAGAAAAATACGGTTACCAGGACAGATGGAATGAAACTCAAAGCTAAAAGATGTTGTACGAATGTGAGAAAAAGCTTCTTTTCCTATAAGTGTTATAAGTGTGTTGAGCACTGGAATAAGTTACCGTCAGACGTAGTGAATGATGAGACCATAAATACCTTCAAAAGTCGTTTAGGCAAATAACTTATAGATTCCGGTATACTCTGAGAAAAACGCCGGAAATAAACTATAAACGACAGCGGTAACGGGACACTAGAAGGCTAATGTGCAGCAGCGAGGAGTCTGGGATAGCTTAAAAAATTGCTGAGTGGAATTATATTTTCTTGTGTGGTTAGATTTTTTCTTTTTTACCAGACAACCCAGTCGTTGGCCAATGACGCCTCCTGTTGTCTGTCCTTCTCATGTAAACTCATGTAAACTCTAATCTTCCTCTTTCAGTGATTTTGGTCAAATTTTTGTCGTAGTCCTCGCCATCTCCAAAGCCTTTGACAGGGTATGGGAAGTCTTCACTTTCTTCCTTTCGTTTCTCTGTTTCTCACTGTTCTCTGATGCATACATTCCTCTCCGTCTGTTTCCTCGTAGTTACTCGCTGATTGTGCGACTTCTCCCTCCCATTCTATCAATAGTGGTGTTCCTCAGGGTACTTTCCTATCACTTATTCTCTTCCTTCTCACATTAGATGATCTATCTATTGCTTTTACCTCTATTCACTTAGGGTGATGATTCGACTTTACATACTTCAACTCATTTTTCCTGTCCTCCTTGCTCTAATCTTCTTTCTCGGACTGATCACCTCCCCTCTCCCAGTGAGGACCTGTGCAGTATCTCCGTGTAGGTAAACCTAATACTGCTGAAACGCAGTTTTTTTTTCCTATATCTCTCTTCATGAATTATTAATTTCCTTCAGGTCATATTCAAAACACCACAATTCAGTCATGTTATACAGTAAATATGTTGGGTATAACTCTATCCTAGAAGCCCATATAATCAACATCACAAGGTCTGTCTCTCAAAAGATGGGAGTGTTGTATGGACGTCGCTATTATATCTGTTCATTTTGCGAGAAGCTATTTCATAACTACTGAGGTTTTATCCACCCAAATATAGAATACTGCTCACCCATCTGGGATGGCTCGTCTCCCGCCTCCCTAAAATGACTCGAGTGGAATCGAAAGTCTTCGGTCTTATCAATTATCCTGGCATCACCTCTCGTTAACCTGCTTTTTCCATACACGACATTGTTATTGCTGTCTCTGTTCCAAGGAACTATTTTGACCATTGTACTTTTGAGCTGTCTGCATGAGTCCCCATCCCTAAGGTTTGTACCCTCGGCACCCGTGTGGTTACTGCTTCCCACTGTTTTTGTGTGAAGACAGGCCACTCGAGGATTGACTTATGACATCTTCCTCCCCCTAACACCTACGCTTTGGAATTATCTTCCTTCTCTTGTTTTTTCCCGCTCCATAAAACATAATTTTCCTTTAAGGTTCAGGGCTGCTAATTCCCATGGGGCCTTGATTAATATCTACCGTCCATACTGTTTATTTCTCTTCCTTTCCTCTCTTACCCGAGTAAGAAATATAAACGGTCTGTTGGAGAATATCTTAAAACAAACACACAAACAAAAACACTTGAATGCATGGATAAGGAAATTCAACAAATTGTTGACATTCTGCATTAGGGCAAAACTAGAATATGTTACTCGGGTCTGGTCGCCCCACTTAAAGAAACACAGAGTCAATAGAGAAAGTTTACATGAGTTTACATGAAAAAGACTGACAACAGGAGGCCTCAGTGGCCTACGACTGGGTTGTCTGGTAAAAAAAAAAAAAAGATTCTAACTAGACAAGAAAATGTTATTACGTTCAGCAGTATTTTGAGCTATCACCAACTCCCCGCTACTACACATTAGCTTTCTAGTGACCCCATTACTGCTGTCGTTTATACAGTTTGTTTCTAGCGTTTTTTTTTTTTTTTTTTCAGCGTATACCTAAATTTATAAAATATTTGTCTAAACGACTTTTGAAGTTATTCATAGCCTCAGCATTCACTACGTCTGACGGTGACTTATTCCAGTGCTCAACACACCTATAGGAAAAGAAGCTATTCCCCACGTCCGTACTACATCATTTAGCTTTGAGTTTTATTCCGTTTTTCCTGGTAACCGTATTTTCTTGTATCTCGAAAAGATATTCGTGATTTACTTTATCGAACTTGTTTACAATTTTGACCACTTGGATTAAGTCGCCGCGAAGTTTTTCTTTTTTAAGGGAGAAGAGATCCAATCCTTTTAGCTTCTCTTGGTATGGCAGATTTCTAAGGGATGGGATCAATTTTGTTGTGCGTCTGTGTGCTTGCTCTAATTTTTTTCTCGTACATCTAATAGTTTGGGGACCAAAACTGGACTGCATATTCACGATGTGGAGGAAGGTAACAGAGGTGACACCGAAATTAAGAGAGAGTTATAGAAAAGGGTTATAAGACTAGTACTTGCCCACCATGGAAAAGAGTAAGGGCTGACCTAATCACTTCTTCTCGATTTCTACATTATCTTGATGACGTAGATGATGGAAAGTTCTTCAAACTTTGCTGGGATAGAACGACCGGAGGACAGAACAAAAGAAATTAAGAAACTTGTCAGAAAGGATGTAAAAAAGTACTTTATTATATATCAGTATGGTTAAACGTAATAAACTGGGTTATGAGACAATGAATGCAGATGACATACAGAAATTAATTATCGTATTGTGGTAAAAAAGTTCAAGAGATGGGGCCTCAAGAGCGTAAAACTTCCTCTACGTACAGTAGAAGTAAGCAACTGCACACACACACACATAGTGGAATAGTGACCGGTGCACTGAGTGAAGGTGTGGCGAAGAGCAATGAGAAAAATGTATGGCCCGGTAGATGAGATTTCAGAAAAAAACAGAGCACACAACATTCTTGCTTATTGGCAAAAAGATGATAATACAGAGAGGCTAAGACACAAAGGCTGTTGAAGGAAAACTGATGGACTTAGCAGCAAGATGAGTGGCACCTGAATGAGAAAGATTGGTTAACCAGGAGGTGGAGGACAGACGTGTATCTTTGACTGTTTTTGGGCTGGAGGAAGTACATACACCAGATAAAGGAGAAAGGAAAAGAAAAAAGAAATGCTCATGAAAGAGTTACTGAAGGCAATAGATTACCAGGTACAATCGCTGTGCAAAAAGAAGGAAGAGTTGTTGGTTATGAAGGAACGACCAGTTATGGTTAGGTTTGACTCAGAGTCACCCAGCCAGGAGGTGCTAAGACAGGCTAGGAAACCCAAAAGTAAGGTGGAATTCAGTACAGTATTCGTCAAGCGTAATAGACCAAGGGAAGAGAAAGACAAAAGCAAATAATACAGTCATATGGCAAAATAGGAAGACGACCCCGCCAGTGGTGCAGAGAGTCAGGAATGTTAGACAAAGGTGATGGTCGACTGAAAATATTGTGTACAAACGCTGATGGACTAGTAATACATGGTAAAGAGCTGGAAAAGGCTCCTGATATTGTGGGAGTTGTCGACACAAAGCTTGCTAAGGAGATAAGACCTCACTTTTCTGTCTAGAAGGATACACGATGAGAAGGAGGGAAAGAGAAGATAAAGTAGGAGAAGGATTGGCTCACCTAATAACAGGTCACCTTAAGTGAGTGGTAGATGGCCCAGTCAAACATTGCTAATGGGGAGGGTAGCCGTAGAAAGAAGTGCATAATAGTGCTGATGATACATAATCCTCCAAAGAACTTCGATGATCCAGAACAAACATACAATGACAAGAACGAAGGAACAATCAAAGTGGTACATGTACTTGTCAGAGATGGTGAAATTGATCATGGAGGGATGTCAGTTATAAAGTGACGAACTGATGGGATTTGGATTCTGGTGTTGACAGAGACTCAAGGAGACTCAAGTTTCTACCATGTGTATAGGTAGATTTCCTATACCCTCTACCAGCATGCCAGTGAACACCTTCATTACGAGATCATATCTTCACACAGATCATCATGGATATTAGAATATCATATATGATACACCACTTTGAAAAAGTGATCATGTATTGCTCAAGTTTGACTTTGTGGTAAACGAATAAGTGAAAAGACTTGAGATGAGACAGGATCTGAGGAAAGCATATGATAGTAGAAACTACAAGGAACAATAGTTTCTATGGTAACATGGATTGGATGATGGGTCTGAGTAGCCAGAAACCCGGGTACTGTAGTGAAAGGTTATGTGAACTTACTATAAAAAGGTAAGAACATATGTCCCTCTAGCCTCAAATACAGAGATTTGGAAAGAGGGAAGAATGATGCAATCAAAGATGTCAAAAAGCAAGGTAGCTTCAAGAATGGCAGTGGCAGTTGTAGTTAACACTTTAGCCAGCCAACTTATGCAAGGTATGAGAGAGCAAGGAATGGGTATATTAGGATAAGAAAACAGGAACAGAGAAATCTTGACAAGAATACTGTGGACAAGACAAGAAGAAATCCAAGTATTTTTTCACAAATTATTCGGAAGTTGACCGTCTGTTAACGTGCAGCTAATCAATCTAAAGGATTGAAAAGGACAAATAGTAGAGGATGATGTAAAGATATGCGAGGAACTGAATGACAAGTTTAAAAGTGTTTTCACAGTGGAAGACACTGTAGCTCCAACACTAGTGAGATAAAATGGGGAGGAGACTTTAGAAGATGTTGAGATCTAGAGAAGACATTGACAAAATGCTAAAAGGTGTCAGCCCATACAAAGCTCTTAGTCCTGATAAAATTTCACGTTATGTGCCGAAGATGTGTGCAGATACATTAGATAGACTTCTTGAAATACTGTTCAAGAAGTTGCTGGAGGCAAAGTGCCAGGAAAGTGGAAAAGGCCAAATGTCAACCTCATTCATAAGAAAAGAGACCCGGGTAGAGGCACTGAACTACACACCAGACCCGGGCAGAGGCGCTGAACTACACACCAAACCCGGGTAGAGGCACTGAACTACACACCAGACCCGGGCAGAGGCGCTGGACTACACACCAGACTCGGGTAGAGGCACTGAACTACACACCAGACCCGGGCAGAGGCGCTGGACTACACACCAGACTCGGGTAGAGGCACTGAACTACACACCAGACCCGGGTGGAGGCGCTGAACTACACACCAGACCCGGGTAGAGGCACTGAACTACACACCAGACCCGGGCAGAGGCGCTGGACTACACACCAGACTCGGGTAGAGGCACTGAACTACACACCAGACCCGGGCAGAGGCGCTGAACTACACACCAGACCCGGGTAGAGGCACTGAACTACACACCAGACCCGGGCAGAGGCGCTGGACTACACACCAGACTCGGGTAGAGGCACTGAACTACACACCAGACCCGGGTGGAGGCGCTGAACTACACACCAAACCCGGGCAGAGGCGCTGGACTACACACAAGTCTTCTTAACAAAGGTGGTATGCAAGGCTCTGGAAAAGCTTTCTACAAACGAGAAATTGCCTAAGTAAGAGTCAACACGTTTTTAAGAACAGGGTTTTATACAAAGGAATACAAATAACAACAGACTACTTGGTCCCTTCGAGGCAGTTTGTGGAGGTGGAACAGAGATGAATACCACAGATCAGCGTGGTAAGAGCAGAAATGCGTACATATTAAAGACAGAAAATGATTATATATTTTTCATATAGAAAAGGAGGCGCAAATAATGCCAGTCTTGGATTTGGGGCGAATATTTATCAAGTCTGTTCTTAAACGTATCTATGATGCTACTTTGAATCACTCTACTTGGTAAATCATTCCTTATGTTAACAATCCTATCGTAGAAAAAGCATCTTGCATTATTCGAAGTAAAACGTTTACCCTCGAGTTATGTAATTCGTTATATTGAGATTATCGAAGCCTTTGATGGTACTGAATGTCTGTATCAGATCACCCTTCAACCTTCTCTTTTCTAGACTAAACAGATTTAAGTCGTTCAATCGGCTCTCGTAGAGTTTGTTTCTCAGTCTAGGAAACATCTTGGTAGCTCGGCTCTTTATCCATTTTGTTTATGTCTTCCATTGAGTAGGGTGACCACAACTGAACACATTATTCAAGTGGGCACGAACGAGTGACAAAAGATTAAGGATAATTTCCCTAAATTCGGTCACCCTATCTATATATCCAAGAATTTTGTTCTTTTTGAACTGCCTCTGTGCACTGTTTACTTGGCTTTAGATCACCAGACATTATTACACCCAAGTCTATTTCTTCATTTACCTTTTGCAGTTCAACAAAATTCATACTCTGTTTACCTTTTCATTTTTACTGACAACATCTAAAACTTTGCAGTTATCAATATCAAAATTCATTAGCCACTTATGAGCCCATTCCAACAATTTGTCCAAGTCTGTCTGAAGCTGTAGATGTTCAATTTCTGTTGCAGACTTGTTTCCCAACTTAGTATTGTCTGCAAATCTCGATATCTTACGGCCAGTTAACCAATTTCCTAACCACCGAAGTACAACCTTATCAATACCATGTGACTTAACTTTAGTTAGTAATCTTTGATGTGGAACTTCATCGAACGCTTTTTGAAAAATCTAGATAGTTGCCATCAGTCGCTTTACTCTCATCATACATACTGATTATATCATTAACGAAATCATACTGATTATATCATTAACGAAATCATACTGATTATATCATTAACGAAATCATACTGATTATATCATTAACGAAATCATACTGATTATATCATTAACGAAATCATACTGATTATATCATTAACGAAATCAAGCAGATTTGTCAGACATGAACGATTTTGTCCAAAACCATACTGTGAGTCGTTCATTAAGTGGTGGTCCTCTAAATGGTTTACAGTCTTAACCCGAATAATGGTTTCTATAAGTTGACCAACTGTAGCCGTTAAGCTGATTGGACAATAATTTTCAGGCATTGATACATTACTATTTTTTTGAAAATGGGCGTCACATCAGCAAGCTTCCATTCCTCTGGAACTTTCCCCTTACCAAGAGACTTACTGAGGAGAGCAGTCAAGTGTCTGTTTCATTTTTCACCTTTTTCATCGTCCTCAGATACATATTATCTGGGCCTGCTCTTCTACGTATCTTTATTTCAATGGCGCTGATACTTTATCCTCAACAATTATGTCCACGTGCCGAAACCGTTTTCCTCTCTCGGCATTAGAGCTGGATTCAAGGACATGAGCAGTATCTTCAGTTTTGAATACAGATACAAGACAATCATCTAAAATCTTTGCCATGTCTTCGATGGTATGAAGCAATTCATCATTTTCATTTATCAATGGGCCAATGGACTGGGTGATGACTCTCTTGCTTCTAACATACACATAACATTCCTTCGAGTCTCTTTTGCTATTTTCAACAATATAGAGTAAGCTTCATACTGACGTTTACACTGACGCACAAGTCTCTTAGTTTCTCTACGCAGACTTGCATGATTTGCATCATCAGGCTGGTTATTGCTCTCTCTGAGCTTCTTATGTGCTGCTTTCTTAGAGAACAGACACTTCTTCATGCCATCGTTCCACAATTTCGGCTTCATATTGGAAAGAGACCGTCTATTACGACTTGGCACAGAAGATCCCTCCACTGCTTTGAACGTTTTACTGAAACTCACTCAAGCTACGTCCATATCGTTTTCGTTTATAATATCACCCCAAGTTTGCTTGTCAAGAGCAATGCGAAAATCTTTAAAGAATGCAAGTCTAAAATTTGGTTATTTTTTCTTGCGCCACTCTCATGTTGACCAGCATTACAAGCAATGTTGAAAGTTAACTCAAAGGTAAATGCCGATGATCACTTGCAGGTAAACTTTTCTCCGACTTTAATATAGTTAAGATCCTCATTTGTAGTTCGAACTACATCTAATGTATTCTCGTCTCGCGTAGGTTTATCAACTAATTGTATTAGGCCACTATCAAGCAGATTTAGGTAAAGCCCACGCCCCGAGCTATTGGAAAGATGATTTTCCCTACTTAGATAATGGTATGTTAAAATCTCTTACTATGATCGAATCCCTTTCAATGCTAATATCTGCTATCTGATTGTACAGTCTTTCCTACTAATCCTACTATTATTTTCATATGAAACTTATCTCTGATTTCTACAAAAATGAAGTCGATATCATCAACAGCAACAACATTTTTCAGCACAGGACTTAACTAAGATTTCACAAAGAGCAAGACACCGACGCCTACTTTATTCATAACTTCATCAGTGTTGAATATAGTGTACCCAGAGATGGCGTACTCGGGGAGGAAATCTCTATTTCCAGTATCTTGGCAAGATCCTGAAATACCAATTATATCGTAATCTTCTTCCAGCACGGTTGTCTCAAACTCTGAAAATTTGTTAAGTATACTCCGTGAGTTAAGACAGAATATTCTAATACTTGACTGATACTTTGTTATATGTGTGTGCAGCAGAGGCAGTAACCTGGACTTGAAGTGTCCCTTCCTGGTCGCTGCCTGCCTTGTTCCCTGCTTCTACCTGGGAATTGATCTCATGCTGGTGTACTCTGCCTTTTCCCCGACCTGTCTTGCTCCCAGGAGGCGGGCGCCAGCTGACACATCACGTCATATACCACCTACCGGCCCATCCCTCACCGCTACATGCGAGATGACCTTTACTGTGTAATGTACTCTTAGATTTCTACGAGAAAGTGAGTCCTGTCTTAGACAAAAGGGAAGGCTGGTCAAATTCTCAGTATCTTAACTGCCAGAAAGGATTTGACACGTTACCTTATGTTGGTAGTAATCATACACACACATATATGTACCTTGTGGATGTAACACACACACACACACACACACACACACACATACATACACACACACATGCACTATCACCCACTTCCCCTACAGTAATACACTAGAGAGCCACATCATTATTAGCTCATGTTACCCCAGAGTCAGGTACCCGGTAAGGTATTAGTGTCATGTGATGATGTTAATGAAAGTGACACCAGAAGCCTTCAGGAGTAGCATTGTTTATTACAAGTTACAGACTTTACCATCACGGTCAGGTGACTCTTGGCTTTACTTCAACCTATCCGGCCGACCAGTTGGTCGGTACCGGTGCCATGCGAGGTACTGCCACCTGCCAGTAATAGTCAACAACTATCGGTTATTGTCTCCCACACCCAACACAGCCTAACGCTTGGGGCGAACGTAAGGATATACAAGCCGTTGCCAGTTCCATAGTAACGTCCCTTTGCGTATCAGATATTTCGGTATGACGTATTTGACGTAGAAATCACGTGGTATTTTATGTCAGAATCATCACGGAAGCCTGCCATTGCTTCCTCCACGAGAACTCTGGCAGACTACATCCCAGGTGACGTACGCCGTAGCAAGAGACTGATGCAGCAACGAGACTTGGCCTTCTGCCACAACAACACAGACCTTTCCTAGACCCTCCATGATAAAGGAATTCGTGATGCTCGTTGCGAGAAAAAGTTTGGTGCCTTCTGTCAACTGCATCACCTGAACAAATCCGACATCAGCTGGTGGTACTGTAGAGGACCTTGGAAGGGTTGAACGAAGATTCCCTCCCCTTTCCCAGCGTCATCACCCAAATGATGAAATGGTTCAACTTGTTATCAGTCACATCGCTATCATCTGCCAGAGACTTCCTTACCTTAGAGCCACCCGCCTCAAAGCCTCATCCCCCCAAAGTCAGTACAGCCCTTGAAGTCGTCAGAGGGTTACACAGCCTCGAGGTCAAGCGCACCATTACACCATCTGACATAACTACAAGACTACAGGAAGCGTTCTCCCGAGCTAACTAACCTCCACTGCTAACTAAACTCCACTGCTCTGTCATCACTGCTCTCCTCCACTAGCCAAAATTCTCCATTGATTAAAAGACTTCATATGTCTCTCAAACACGTACACAATCTTTCCTTGAGTTACGACCCCTCCCCCGATCACCAGTTTACTATGTGGAAGTCTTACATCAAACTGAGTTTACAAAGATATTTCAAGTTCCACTGATCCTCATCATTTTTGTAATAAGAAATTCTCTACCTCTCACCTTCCTCGTCAGCTTCCTTGACTTTTATCTGTTGCAAACTATAGAGACTCAGGATCTCTGTGGCTTTCACTTTCCTCGACTTCAGCAAATGTTCGACTTAGTCAACCATAACATAATCATCTACCAAGCCATCACCGCTGAGCCGCCAAGACTCATTTCAAGGTTTGTATCCTTCCCCAACAAGTATCTACAGGCTATACACGTCTGGGAGGGCATCAACATTCGGTCAATTACCTGTGATGTCCCACAAGGCACAAAGATTGAACCCTTGTGCGTCTTCCTCATGAACAATGTCATCATAGATGCAACTACTCGAGGCAGTACTTTGACAACCCTGACACTGGTGTCAGCGTCGGCGACAGCTGAAAAAGTGCTCCTCCAGAGCACCTTTGGCCAGTAGAGCTAAACTGTCTCCAACCATCATCCACACCAAGACAGAAGTTATGCACATTAGCCATCCTTTCAGTCATGTCCCACTCCTTACTATCTCACTAGGCCCGTACCACCTCCAGGTATTCTTCATTAGTCCACCAAGCTTCTCGGTGTCACTTTACACGAAACGCTTGGCTGGACGGAACACTAAGTACCTCCATCAAATCATATATGATCCATCGTTCTTACATTTTTAGACGACTCAAGACCCATGGATTCCCAGTGCTTGATTTCAAAGATAATCGAAACATTCTCACTTCTCCAAACTCACCTATGCCTCCCTCGCCTGGTCTCCTTGTTTTGTCTACCACACAACATATGGGAATCTAGAGAAGTCACAAGATCATCCTCTGTCCCTCCCATATCACCCAACGAGGCCGCTGAACACGCTGATCCTCCCCCATCACCTGCCAACAGAGATCCCTCGTCCTCATATTGTGGTTCACTACAGCAAAGATATCAAACTCATCACAGTTCATACATACATACCGCTACAACAAGAGACCTATTCTAGACATACAAACAAACATCTGTAGTAAGAACAATGTTGGTTAAACCTCTCATTTTATAGTTCCGGTGTCTTTATGGAGAGTATCTTATGTTTATTTTCCCAGCTTTTCGCCGGAGTTAACTCAATAAATAGTTCATCATTATGGTTATCATGAGCATTATTACACACCCACACACACACACACACACACACACACACACACACACACACACACACACACACACTTTTCTCTCATGCCTCGTCCAGCCCTCAATGGGTTGGACGTACATCAGTCAGGCTCTCGTGCCGCCAGAGGTCAAATGTTGACCTTAAGCAACTCCCAGCTGGACACTTGCATTACGCTTGGCTGTACCTACCGTCTTCACACAGGACTGTCAACTTTCAATCAGTTCATAAGTGAAAGAAAGAGAGATACATTAGGCAGCTTAACCAGCAAACAAGTAATGACGTAGATAAGTCGCCATTGGCGTCTTAGCTACGTCTCTTCCTTGTATATCAACTGACTAAAGTCTTCTAGCTCATTTCTTGTATCTGTCCTGATGATATGATCATTACACTTTCGTGCACTTGAGAATTTGTCGTGTGTCATTTTCTTCGTAGTTATCAGCATATGTGTGTATATATATAGGGGAGAGGAGAGAAAGAATACTTCCCACGCATTCCCCGCGTGTCGTAGAAGCGATTAAAGGTGGCGGAAGCGGGGGACTAGAAACCCTCCCCTTCTTGTATTTAACTTTCTAAAAGAGAAACAGAAGAAGGAGTCATGCGGGGAGTGCTCATCCTCCTCGAAGGCTCAGATTGGGGTGTCTAAATGTGTGTGGATGTAACCAAGATGAAAAAAGGAGAGAGGAACGAAACCTAGATGTTTTGGCTTTGAGTGAAACGAAGCTCAAGGATAAAGGGGAAGAGTGGTTTGGAAATGTCTTGGGGGTAAAGTCAGGAGTTGGTGAGAGGACAAGAGCAAAGGAAGGAGTGGCACTACTCCTGAAGCAGGCGTTGTGGGAGTATGTGATAGAGTGTAAGACAGTAAACTCTAGATTGATATAGGTAAAACTGAAAGTGGATGGAGATGAGAAGAAAGATCATGAGGCAAGTATTTTTGGGAGCAGCTGAATGAGTGTGCTAGCAGCTTTGATGCGCGAGACCGGGTTATAGTGATGGGTGATTTGAATGCAAAGGTGAGTAATGTGGCAGTTGAGGTCATGATTGGTGTACATGGGGTGTTCAGTGTTGTAAATGGAAATGGTGAAGAGCTGGTAGATTTGTGTGCTGAAAAAGGTGATTGGGAATACTTAGTTTAAAAGAGAGATATACATAAGTAAACGTATGTAAGTAGGAGAGATGACCAGAAAGCGTTATTGGATTATGTGTTAATTGATAGGTGCGTGAAAGAGAGACTTTTGGATGTTAATGTGCTGAGAGGGGTAACTGGAGGGATGTCTGATCATTATCTTGTGGAGGTGAAGGTGAAGATTTGTAGAGGTTTTCAGAAAAGAAGAGAGAATGTTTGGGTGAAGAGAATGGTGAGAGTAAGTGAGCTTGGAAAGGAGAGTTGTGTGAGGAAGTACCAGGAGAGATTGAGTGCAGAATGGAAAAAGGTGGGAGCAAATGACGTAAGGGGAGCGGGGAAGGAATGGGATGTATTTAAGGAAGCAGTGATGGCTTGCGCAAAAGATTCTTATAGCAAGAGGAAGGAGGGATGTGGGCAGATTAGAAAGGGTAGTCAGTGGTGGTATGAAGAAGTAAAATTGTTAGTGAAAGAGAAAAGAGGCGTTTGGACGATTTTTGCATTGAAGTAGTGCGAATGGCTGGGAGATGTGTAAACAGACGAAAGAATGGCCCAACACACCCACATACACATGTATATACATACACGTCCACACACGCACATATACATACACGTCCACACACGCACATATACATACCTATACATCTCAACGTATACATATATATACACATAGACATATACATATATACAAAGGTACATAATTCATACTGTCTACCCTCATTAATTACCGTCGCCACCCCGCCACACATGAAATGAAAACTCCCTCCCCCCGCATGTGCGCGAGGTAGCGCTAGGAAAAGACAACAAAGGCCACATTCATGCACACTCAGTCTCTAGCTGTCATGTATAATGCACCGAAACCACGGCTCCCTCTCCACATCCAGGCCCCACAAAACTTTCCATGGTTTACACCAGACGCTTCACATGCCCTGGTTCAATCCATTGACAGCACGTCGACCCCGGTTAACCACATTGTTCCGATCAACTCCATTCCTTGCAAGCCTTTTACCCATCTACATGTTCAGGCCCCGATCACTCAAAATCTTTTTCACTCCATCTTTCCACCTCCAATTTGGTCTCCCACTTCTCCTCGTTCCCTCCACCTCTGACTCATATATCCTCTTTGTCAATCTTTCCTCATTCATTCTCTCCATGTGACCAAACCATTTAAAAACACCCTCTTCTGCTCTCTCAACCACACTTTTTATTACCACACATCTCTCTTACCCTTTCATTACTTACTCGATCAAACCACCTCACACCACATATTGTCCTCAAACATCTCATTTCCAGCACATCCACCCTCCTTGGCACAACTCTATCTATAGCCCACGCCTCGCAACCATATAACATTGTTGGAACCACTATTCCTTCAAACATACCTATTTTTGCTTTTCAAGATAACGTTCTCGACTTCCACACATTTTTCAACTCTCCCAGAACTTTCGCCCCCTCCCCCATCCTATGATTCACTTCCACTTCCATGGTTCCATCCGTTGCCAAATCCACTCCCAGATATCTAAAACACTTCACTTCCTCCAGTTTTTCTCCATTCAAACTTACCTCCCAATTGACTTGTCTCTCAACCTTACTGTACCTAATAGCCTTGCTCTTATTCACATCTCTGCTTTCTTCTTTCACACACTTTACCAAACTCAGTCACCAACTTCTGCAGTTTCTCACACGAATCAGCCACCAGCGCTGTATCATCAGCGAACAACAACCGACTCACTTCCCAAGCTCTCTCATCCACAACAGACTGCATACTTGCGCCTCTTTCCAAAACTCTTGCATTCACCTCCCTAATAACCCCATCCATAAACAAATTAAACAACCATGGAGACATCACACACCCCTGCCGCAAACCAACATTCACTGAGAACCAACCACTTTCCTCTCCTTTACACTTACACATGCCTTACATCCTCGATAAAAGCTTTTCACTGCTTCTAACAACTTACCCCCACACCATATATTCTTAATACCTTCCACAGAGCATCTCTATCAAGTCTATCATATGCCTTCTCCAGATCCATAAATGCTACATACAAATCCATTTGCTTTTCTAAGTATTTCTCACATGCATTCTTCAAAGCAAACACATGATCCACACATCCTCTACCACTTCTGAAACCACACTGCTCTTCCCCAATCTGATGCTCTGTATATGCCTTCACCCTCTCAATCAATACCCTCCCATATGATTTCCCAGGAATACTCAACAAACTTATACCTCTGTAATTTGAGCACTCACTCTTATCCCCTTTGCCTCTGTACAATGGCACTATGCAAGCATTCCGCCAGTCCTCAGGCACCTCACACTGAGTCACACACATTAAATAACCTTAACAACCAGTCAACAATACAGTCACTCCCTTTTTTAATAAATTCCACTGCAACACCATCCAAACCCGCTGCCTTGTGGATGTAACATAGATGAGAAAAAAGAGAGATAGGTAGAATATTTGAGGAAAGGATCGTGGATGTTTGGCTCTGAGTGAAACGAAGCTCAAGGGTAAAGGGAAAGAGTGGTTTGGGAATGTTTTGAGAGTCAAGTCAGGAGTTGGTGAGAGGACGAGAGCAAGGGAGGGAGTAGCACTACTCCTGAAACATGGGTTGTGGGAGTATGTGATAGAATGTAAGAAAGTAAACTCTAGATTGATATGGGTAAAACTGAAAGTGGATGGAAAGAGATTGGCGATTATTGGTACATATGCATCTGGGCATGAGAAGAAAGATCATGAAAGGCAAGTGTTTTGGGAGCAGATGAGTGAGTGTGTTAGCAGTTTTGATGCACGAAACCGGGTTATATTGATGGTTGATATGAATGCAAAAGTGAGTAATGTGGCAGTTGAGGGTATAATTGGTATACATGGAGTGTTCAGTGTTGTAAATGGAAATGGTGAAGAGCTTGTAGATTTGTGTGCTGAAAAAGGACTGGTGATTGGGAATACCTGGTTCAAAAGAGAGATGTACATAAGTATATGTATGTATGTAGGAGAGATGGCCAGAGAGCGTTATTGGATTACGTGTTAATTGATAGGCGCGTGAAAGAAAGACTTTTGGATGTTAATGTGCTGAGAGGTGCAACTGGAGGGATGTCTGATCATTATCTTGTGGAGGTGAAAGTGAAGAGGTTTTAAGAAAAGAAGAGAGAATGTTTGGGTGAAGAGAGTGGTGAGAGTAAGTGAGCTTGGGAAGGAGACTTGTATGAGGAAGTACCAGGAGAGACTGAGTGCAGAGAGGAAAAAGGTGAGAGCAAAGGACGCAAGGGGAGTGGAGGAGGAATGGGATGTATTTAAGGAAGCAGTGATGGCTTGCGCAAAAGATGCTTGTGGCATGAGAAGCGTGGGAGGTGGGCAGATTCGAAAGGGTAGTGAGTGGTGAGATGGAAAAGTAATATTATTAGTGAAAGAGAAGAGAGAGGCATTTGGACGATTTTTGCAGGGAAATAATGCAAATGAGTGGGAGATGTATAAAAGAAAGAGGCAAGAGGTCAAGAGAAAGGTACAAGAGGTTTTTCTAGTTTTTCTCCATTCAAAATTACCTCCCAATTGACTTGTCCCTTAACCCTACTGTACCTAATAATTTTGCTCTTATTCACATTTACTCTCAGCTTTCTTTTTTCATACAATTTACCAAACTCAGTCACAAACTTCTGCAGTTTCTCACCCGAAGCAGCCACCAGCGCTGTATCATTAGCGAACAGCAACTGACTCACTTCCCAAGCCTTCTCATCCAGAACAGACTGCATACATGCCCCTCCCTCCAAAACTCTTGCATTCACCTCCCTAAACACCCCATCCAGAAACAAATTAGAAAACCATGGAGACATCACGCACCCCTGCCGCAAACCGACATTCAGTGGGAACCAATCATTTTCCTCTTTTCCTACTCCTAAACATGCCTTACATCTTTGGTAAAAAAAATTTCACTGCTTCTAGCAACTTACCTACCACACCACATACTCTTAATACCTTCCACAAAGCATCTCTATCCACCCTATCATATGCCTTCTCCAGATCCATAAATGCTACATACAAATTCTTGTTTTTTTAACTATTTCTCACATACATTCTTCAAAGCAAACACCTGATCCACACATCCTCTACCACTTCTGAAACCACACTGCTCTTCCCCAGTCTGATGCTCTGTACATGCCTTCACCCTCTCAATCAATACCCTCCCATATAATTTCCCAGGAATACTCAACAAACTGCATAGTATGGAGCCCAAAACTATACCGTACAATCCAAATGTGGTCTCACCAACGCAAGATAATGCTGCAATAATTCTCTAGCAGTTTTATTGCTAACAGTCATATTAATGACTACTACCATCTGATTAGCCTTGTTACACACTTTGTTACAATGTTGCCGCAGCTTAAGATCCTGAATCTTTTTTGTATTTTGTATAGTGTATATATTTTGTATCTTGTCCAGTTTGTAACCTGTGTTCCCGTCTTTATCCACCTTAATTGTTGTGCACATATCTATGATGAATTCCATTTTCTTTTTACCCGCCCATTCTGATAATCTGTTTAAGTCCCTCTGCAAATTCACCGAATGTTCATAAGTTTACGGCCCCTATTATTGTATCATCGGCAACTATACTAAAGTCGCTGGTTATTCCCATATCCAGATTGTTCATATGTATATAGCGAACAAAAGCGGTCTCCAGACTGACCCCTGAAGTACACCACTGGCTACATTGCCCTAGTCCGACGTAACTCCGCTGATGTGTACCCCTCTGTATTCTGTCAGTGAGCCACACCCTTATCCAATTAAATACACAACCCCCGATGCCGTGTGCCGCTATTTTCCCAAGCAGACGCTCAAGATGTACTTTGTTAAAAACCGTCCTTAAGTTTAAATGTACGATATCAACTTATCAACAGTTTCAAACGCTTTACCAAAGATGGAGAGAAGGTTGCTGAGACATGACTTCCCATTTGTAAACCCATGTTGAGAATCCTTAATGAGATCATGATTCTCCAAGTGTTCCCGTATCTTGTCCGCTATCATTGATTCGAGAAATTTCCCCACAGCAGATGTCAAGCTGACAGGACGGTAATTAGAGGTAATGGATCTATCGCCTTTCTTAAACATGGGAACGACACTTGCTGTCCTTCATTGCTTAGAAACTGTTTAAACACATTTAAAGGCGGAACACTTTCTTCCTCCTTACATTCTTTCATAAATACCATCTGGCCCAGGACTTTTGTTTACTTTTAATCGTGTTATTTGTTGCAAAATATCAAATTTATTCATTTTCACATCACATAGTTTCCCGCTTTCCTCCCCTCTGTAAATTTGCTCTGGTACCGGAATGTGTGTGTTCTCCTCCTGCGTAAATACTGATATGAAGTGATTGTTTAAAACTTCACACATTTCAATCTCACTATCTACTAATCTACTAGAATGCGATCTGATAGGTCCAATTTTCTCCTTAACCTTCGCTGTGTACAATTGAAGAATTCCTTTGGCATTGTCTTTTGCTTCGTTAACTATCTTAATTTCGTAATTTCTTTTAGCGTTCCTAATCTCTCATTATACCATTCTCTTAATTTGTGTCAGGTGATCAGTAAACTGTGGTTTCCCCCCGTTTTACTTTGTTGTACAAGCCCGTCTTCTGCCCCATGAGGTGTTTTGTTCTATTATTTAGCCATTTTGGGTCATTATTGTCAGTCCTTTATTGCCTATATGGAATATTCAATTCTCTTCCCTTTTTCATTGTTACCTGGAACCTTTCTACGGAAACTTCTACACTGTTGATGGTCACCCCTTCCTCACCCACACTTGACCTGACACTACCGCTAAGGTGATCTGAGTCACCTGACTGACCTGACCTCACACCACCTGCACTGCTTGGTCCGTCTGACCTCACCTCACCTTCATTTAGTCCCACCCAATCAACACAAGCAAGGTATCTACGTAGCCTTGCAAAGTTGGCCTTACGAAAGTCGGGAACGACCACTTCATTCTCCTTCCTATTCCTATCCTTCATTATATTGAATCTTATTTCCTTGTGGTCACTATTATCTTACTATCTTCCCACCTCAACTTCATCTATGACGTTGTCTACATTTGTCAGTAACAAATGTAAAGTGTTATCACCTCTGGTCCCCTGTGTAAGAAAACAATCTTGGACTGTCTCCATAAATTCCTCTGACTCAAGAACTCTAGTTTTATCTTCCCAGTTAAGTGTACTAAAGTTAAAGTCACTTAGAATATATACGTTTTGATCACAAGCCTTCCTGATTTCGTCCCATAAGAATTTCCCCCTCAGACTATCTAAACGGAGGAGGGAGGGTGGGGGGGGGGGGTCTGTATAATACCCCTAATAATAACCTTTCATTGTTTTCATCTAGTTCAACCCAAATCGATTCTGTCATTTTTGTTTCTTTAATGTCACGCTTGTTACAGCTCTTAATATTATCCCTAATATATACTGCTACCTCACCTCCTCTCCTCTCCTTCCTATCAGTCGTACAAAGTTTGTATCCATTGATAGAAAACTTCGACAACAGATCTCCTTCTACATTCCTCCGTGTTTCACGTCAACATACGATATCTATAGGTTCAGTGCTCACTATCGTCCTCAAATGACCCATCTTCTTTCTCAAACTCCAACAATTTGTATGATATACAATGAGTCCTTTATGATTACCAACATTACCTCCCTTTCTTTTCTATAATTTCTTGACACTTTCTTGACTAGGCTTTTATTGGCATTTATGTCCCTGACCCCTGACCCTCGTTCCTTGACCCCAAACCATCTAACGTAAATAAGACGCCTCTGAAACCCTCCTCTCCAAACAACTAGCAAACTGAACAACTCCCGTCCGAGACCAATGTACCCCACCCTAGCATACATACAATCCCGGCTATAGAAGAAGTTCCATTGGTCCAGGAAGGGGACGCCCCTCCCCCTGCAATATGACGTCAACCTCGAGTTGACACCAATTGCCCGAGAAAGCCACTTCCCCACCAACCCCCTCTCTCCTCCTCAGCAGGACACCACATACGGTAGGGATCTCTCTCTTTTGCCTCATTTTATCTATGGCCTCCCTATACCTGGCTAACATCGCCTCACTCCTACACTTGACGACATCAAATTTTACATAGCAAGTGTGTTGATGGCTGGGTGGTTTTCTTGAGCCTCATACGTGACCTCCTACTGGCCACAACTGTCCAACCCGAACCACTGTTCTCAGCCGATCTGCTGTTATCTGCCTCAACTTGAACCGCTGTTCTCTTCAGGTGTAATACTATGTACGACACCCGAGTTTTCAAGCTACGTTCTGTAAAATGCTATCTGCTGGTTGTGTAAGCCTGTGGGAGATGACCAGTGAAGACCTCCTTTGCTCACCAACGTGAGGCGAAGGGTATTCGATTACATGGTAGTCGAATAGTCATTTCCCTTTTAAGGCCGATCATAGCCTAGCAGTAGTACTCCCGCCTCCTACGCAAGGGGTCCCTAGTTCGATCCTGGCTGTTGGAGGTTTGTATGTTGTATGGTAGTGTGCATTCATGTGCACTATATTCGTATATATATATATATATATATATATATATATATATATTTTTTTTTTTTTTTTTTTTTTTTTTTTATACTTTGTCGCTGTCTCCCGCGTCTGCGAGGTAGCGCAAGGAAACAGACGAAAGAAATGGCCCAACCCCCCCCCACACACATGCACATACACACGTCCACACACGCAAATATACATACCTACACAGCTTTCCATGGTTTACCCCAGACGCTTCACATGCCTTGATTCAATCCACTGACAGCACGTCAACCCCTGTATACCACATCGCTCCAATTCACTCTATTCCTTGCCCTCCTTTCACCCTCCTGCATGTTCAGGCCCCGATCACACAAAATCTTTTTCACTCCATCTTTCCACCTCCAATTTGGTCTCCCTCTTCTCCTCGTTCCCTCCACCTCCGACACATATATCCTCTTGGTCAATCTTTCCTCACTCATTCTCTCCATGTGCCCAAACCATTTCAAAACACCCTCTTCTGCTCTCTCAACCACGCTCTTTTTATTTCCACACATCTCTCTTACCCTTACGTTACTTACTCGATCAAACCACCTCACACCACATATTGTCCTCAAACATCTCATTTCCAGCACATCCATCCTCCTGCGCACAACTCTATCCATAGCCCACGCCTCGCAACCATACAACATTGTTGGAACCACTATTCCTTCAAACATACCCATTTTTGCTTTCCGAGATAATGTTCTCGACTTCCACACATTTTTCAAGGCTCCCAAAATTTTCGCCCCCTCCCCCACCCTATGATCCACTTCCGCTTCCATGGTTCCATCCGCTGACAGATCCACTCCCAGATATCTAAAACACTTCACTTCCTCCAGTTTTTCTCCATTCAAACTCACCTCCCAATTGACTTGACCCTCAACCCTACTGTACCTAATAACCTTGCTCTTATTCACATTTACTCTTAACTTTCTTCTTCCACACACTTTACCAAACTCAGTCACCAGCTTCTGCAGTTTCTCACATGAATCAGCCACCAGCGCTGTATCATCACCGAACAACAACTGACTCACTTCCCAAGCTCTCTCATCCCCAACAGACTTCATACTTGCCCCTCTTTCCTGCCTTAGTCAGGTACCTATTCTATCGACCATCACCTTGGGGTAGGACCAACTGCCGCGATCAGGATTCGAACCTATGCGCTCAACCCGTAAATGCGTCACTGTCAGGAAACGCTAATCATAACACCACGGAAGTTCTCATCATATATGATGCCCTCAAGTTACGTACGATTCTGTGTAGTTAGATGAGATTTATTAATGATGGTGTGTCAGTGCCTCTAGTTCCTACATCTCCAAACCAGGTATGTTTCTATATGATCACTGAGATCCCCATGTTAGAACCTGACCATCTCTGAGGAGTGCGAGTTTCACTATTTCATGTACAGTAAGACAAAAATTATCTATACACTTGCCACGCTTTGCGTTTTGAAACACAGGACGAAGGGTTTCGATATGTTCTTTTGGATGTCGCCATACACTGGTACGCCAGATCTTATCATTTAGCAATAATGTTATAGAGCAAAGCTATCGTGTATAATAGGACGGCTGAAGGAACTTGCCTAAATGGAGTTGCCCGATATCTGTGTTCTTATATCTCTATCTCTTATCTCTATTGTCTCTGTATTTGTTACACTGAAAACTTTCCTGTGTCAGTAAAGTATATCTGAATATTTGATATTTTCTGTGAAAAACAATTGATATATGATGAAATTCGAATGAAATATTAATCAGTGAAAGAATATTCGGAAAATCTGTTGGAGTTACAAGAATCACCTCAGATCAGAAACACTGCTGTCTCTCTTCAGCAGAATAATTTCATTCTTGTTTCATAGGAAGTCTTGTTATTATTTCAGTGTTCCACTCTCTATGAATACTCACTGGGGAATGGAGTGCCCCCCCGGCAGCAATATAAGACTTCGAGTACTATTCAGGTATACAGGTTTCGAATCTTTTGAGCATTTATGGTCATGTATGCACCAGAGTCCTGCGTTAAAGAAAAATGAACAAAGAGCTAATGAGGAAATGGTATCCTGATGATTAGTATACTTGTGTCTACCTGTTCAGATATTGTCTACCTGTTCGGATATTGTCTACCTGTTCAGATATTGTCTACCTGTTCGGATATTATCTACCTGTTCGGATATTGTCTACCTGTTCGGATATTATCTACCTGTTCAGATATTGTCTACCTGTTCAGATATTGTCTACCTGTTCGGATATTGTCTACCTGTTCAGATATTGTCTACCTGTTCAGATATTGTCTACCTGTTCAGATATTGTCTACCTGTTCAGATACTGTCTACCTGTTCAGATATTGTCTATCTGTTCGGATATTATCTACCTGTTCAGATATTGTCTACCTGTTCGGATATTATCTACCTGTTCAGATATTGTCTACCTGTTCAGATATTGTCTATCTGTTCGGATATTATCTACCTGTTCAGATATTGTCTACCTGTTCAGATATTGTCTACCTGTTCAGATATTGTCTACCTGTTCAGGTACTGTCTACCTGTTCGGATATTGTCTATCTGTTCAGATACTGTCTACCTGTTCAGATATTTCCCTCAGCAAAACTACAGATTTTCCAACGATAGTCAATCTCGGTTCCCGTTTTCACTCAGCCACATGATAGTTCACAAATGGCAACTCATCCACTTGCTTTCCAAATTTCTTTTCCTGCCGTAGATGTGGTGGAAATACTTTCTAAAATGAATATCACCAGAGCTGTAAATTACATCTATTTTTTCCTCTTTTAATATACAAGGTTATGTTTGGCTCAGATGACACATCTCTTCAAGCACTAAGGGTTCGTGCCTCTGAGCTGGATCGGATCCCTGCTCGCTTATCTCGTCTGTCTCGAAACCCAAACTTTTTGGTCCTTGGAAGCACGCCTTGGTGCAGCCCGTCCCTACGACTGGAGACCGTTTTAACCCCTCCTACTGTCGTCCCATTGCTTTCACTTCTTCTGTCTCCAGTTCTTTTAAATTTTCCGTAACTCTCATTGTCTCAGACGCTTAGAATCCCCTGCTTCCCCTTCTGATCACGAATATGGCTTTTACAGTACAAGGTCTACTGGTGATCTTCGCTCGTAAGAGAATCGTCTCTGGTCCTCCTCCCTCAGAAATTTTAGTGAATGTTCCGTCGTGGCGCCTGACCTCTTGAAACCACATAACAGTATAACAGTAGGGCAAAGCCTTTGCTTTCTAATTCTGTTTTCCTTCAGTTTGTCTGATTCTCTTCCTTAATGAATAACTGCCTCCCTAGTCGGTCCATTTTGCAGTAATTCTTGATATGGATCGACTTCCTTCTCTTACTCTATTCACAGTGCTCTCCAGTCTCCTTCTCTATTCTCTCCGTTAACGATCTCTCTTCTAACACTTGTCACTCTAATGCTGATGGCTCCACTTTACATCCCTCAACTCACTTTCCTTCCCCTCCTCCCTCTAGTATTCTTTCTCTCTCTAGTACTGACCACGGTTCCTCTCTTAATTCGTACCTTTGCAATGTCTCAGAACGAGGGAGCATAAACCTAGTTCACTTTAGTTGTACTAAAACGCAGTTTCTATTGATATATCTTTCTGAATGTCAATCTTTTCTCTTATTTCAATTTCCAAACACCACATTTCATCCCTACAGTCATATTAACATGTTGGGCAATGCTACTTCCTTTACTATATCTTGGAAATCTCACATAATCAGCATTACAAAACCTGCCGACCAAAAGCTAAGGATGTTGTACAGGTGCCATGATAATTTCTCTTGTGAACAGCTGTTCATATATGTATTGGTCACATTTACCCCAGTAAGGACTACTGTCCATATGATAAGGATGGCATTTCCTCTACCTCTTTATTAGGCAGAGTGGAACCAAAATCCTTCCATATCATTAAGTTTCTGGTCGTCACTTCTTCCCAACCATCCCTCTGTGTTTACCTTTCATGTTGCTACCCTGCTCCTATCATACAATTATCATTTTGACCACTGCAAACGTGAGGCGTTTCTGTGTCCCTATCATCAAGGTCAGAACTGGCCACTCGAGTCTGGCCGCTGCTTCCCACAGTACCCCGATGGAGACCAGCCACACGAGGATTGACCGTTGTGGCACCTACTTCCCTCGAACAGCGAGGCTTTGGAACAATATTCTTCCATTTTCCTTTCTTCCTGCAACTAACTTACTTTTAAGAGTCCGCTATACAAGCGCCTTAGGAACTTTGAATAATTTCATCTTCTTTCTTACCTTATTTTCGCCTACCCCGAGATGGCGGTGATTGTGGCATGTCTTGCCCATACCGTGGTGGCCACTGAGAAAGAAGAGAGGAAAAATAATTGTCAGGATCAAAGATCTAAGTCACAGTCGAGCATGAGGAAAATATTTCTTAATGTATAAAAGATGAAGAAAAGATGAAATGTATTCGATAAACACCAACCATATTAGAAAAAGAACCATAGACTCTTGCCGACTCTACCAACCTGATTTTCCTTCATTGTTATTGCTCTATATTTGTTCTCACTTGTAAAATTCTTCAGAGAATTATATCTTATCATCAACAATATCACATTCTCTCCTTCAGTTACTCTTCTCATTTATACTCTCCATTAATAACAGGGTCAGTCATCTTCCTCCTGTAATTCATATTTGTACAGTACTGGGAGGGAGTTTAGCAACCCATGGTGACTCATCTTTTGAACTTTCTTGACCTATGAGAAGATTTCGCCATTTGGCATGGCTGGCGCGTGGCGTTCATCGTAGGGAAGTTAGACTTAAAGGATCACTTGAGTTACATTGTCCTGAGTGTTAAGAATCACTTGAGTTACATTGTCGAGAGTGTTAAGAATTACTTGAGTTACATTGTCGTGAGTGTTAAAAATCACTTGAGTTACATTATCGTGAGTGTTAAGAATTACTTGAGTTACATTGTCGTGAGTGTTAAAAATCACTTGAGTTACATTATCGTGAGTGTTAAGAATTACTTGAGTTACATTGTCGTGAGTGTTAAAAATCACTAGAGTTACATTATCGTGAGTGTTAAGAATTACTTGAGTTACATTGTCGTGAGTGTTAAAAATCACTTGAGTTACATTATCGTGAGTGTTAAGAATTACTTGAGTTACATTGTTCTGAGTGTTAAGAATCACTTGAGTTACATTGTCGTGAGTGTTAAGAATCACTTGAGTTACATTGACCTGAGTGTTAAGAATAGGACAAAGAGACTGTTTTTCTGGACTGAACACCAGCATCTTGCAAGTATTTGAAGCACAGGGAAAAGGCATCAACCTGGGCCAGGGAGAGGACTTTGACAGGCACTGTTATACTGGTTCATTATGTCGTGTGTGTGTGTGTGTGTGTGTGTGTGTGTGTGTGTGTGTGTGTTATCATTCAATTGCACTGTACTGGGAGAGAGTTTTACGTCCTTGGGACCCCATCCTTTGAACCATCTTTGTCACACATTTTTTAACCCTATGTATACACTTCAGAAATTACAACATACTTATTCATTGTATTCAGTTCTCGTACATTTCTCGTGTTATAAAAGTACTTTTTTTATATAATTTCCAACAAACTCCTCTAAATTCCTGTTATGTCCTCCGGTTGCTCTATCCCTACATCATTGAAAGAACTGTTCAGTGTCTAAGTCATCAATCGGGTTTCAGAATTTGAAGGTTATAATTAGGTTACCATTCATTCTTCTCTCTTCTCTGGTAGGCAATATAATGCCTCCAGCCTTTCCTTGTACATCAGCTGTCTTGATTCCGGTATTATGTTTTCTGCCCTCCTTTGGACCTTCTCTATTAGCTTTTCGAGGTTCTTGACGTGCGGTTACCACACTTGAGAAGTGTTATATTTAAGTTTCTGCCTCACACAGTATGTGACAGCGTGCTCAATGCTTGTTTACTTATCAACTTTAATGTAATTCTGTTTGCAATCAGACGGTTACCTTAACTCTTTCCCTGGCGACAGGTTTGGAACGACATTGGCTCCCCAAATCTCTCACACACAGATTCCTGCATCTTATTTCTTGTTGAATGTATCATCCTCCCGTGTGGTACAGCGTCAAATACCTTCTGGCTGTCCCGATATAAACAATCCACCCAACCTTCTCTTTCGTCCATTGTTGGGCTCATCCTCATGTGGGAATCTAAGGTGTTCGTTACTCATGAGTTTCTTTCCCTGAAAACGTGCTGTCTCTAATTTCTTCCCAGCAGGAAGTTGGTCCATTTTCTTTTTGAGAGTCTTTTCTAGTACTTTACAGAGATGGTCTGTGGTTCAGCGCCTCTTTCCAGTCTCCTTACTCATAAATATGAATGATGTTTGTCCCCTTCCGCTCGCTTGGTACTTTATCTTTTTCCAGGACTTCTTGAACACATTTCAAGAGGTTTGGCAAGAGTATCTGCACACATCCTCGACACATATGATGAAACTTCGTTAGCACTGCGAGCCTTGTATGAGTCAAGTCCCTTTAGTATTCAGTTAACGTTTCTTCTTGATATATCAATACTTGCTAAGAATTCCTTCCCATTCCATCTTATTAGTGTTGAGGCTAGAACGTCTTCCACAGTGGAAACACTTTTGAATGTTTTTCAGGAAAGCCAGTGTTCCTCATCCTTTACTTTCTCCCTCCCCCGTACGAGCATTTACTCCTCTGGACAGAGGAGGTGACAGCTTATCTCTATTATAAACTTCTGTCTACGAGCTCAACAATATAAGGTGCGTTTTCCCTAATGTTCTTACATTCCAGCTGTTTGTTATTAATCTATCAGCTTTTGTGTACATCACTCTCAGTCTGATATCTACGTCATGTAATATTCCTGATCTCTCTGTGGTATGGACGGGGCTGCTCTGTCCTCTTGCCTGATTTGGAGTCTTCCGTTTTTTGCTTTTTGACTATATTCTTCGCTTTGTTCCTCGCTTTCCTTCGTCTGTTATACCTGATGAATGCCTCATTGAACTCCACCTTATGTTTAAGTTTCTTGGCCTGGCCAAGTACCTCCTGGCTAGGTGGCTGTAAAGTAAATGTAACCGCATATGGTCGTCCCCTTTTATCTTTCATCTAACAAGCAGTTCTTCTGTCTTTTAATGTCCAAATTGAATCTGACAGTTCTATAGTAATAGCATACATATATATTTTAATGAGTATTGATTTTTCCCTTCTTACTTATCTGTGTATGATCACCCAAGCCAAAGATAATCAGCGATTTACATCTATCATCTCCTGCCTTATTAATCTTTCTAATTTTGGTGCTTACCATCTTTTCAGGAACAGCCTCAAAAAGACCCAATGGTCAGTTACTATTTGAATTCCTTTGAATGGTTGGTTGTTAAATTGTCAATCTCCCTGTCTCTGACTATCTCTAGAACCTCCCTTTTAGTTAACGAGCACTGATCCTCTATGTTCTGTACTTTTCTAAGCCTTTCGTGAACCAGACCATAAACTTCCTTGATTGTTCTGGCTCCAACAATGTATATTATTCTTTCTGCAGCTTCACTGAACTTCCCGCTTACCTGTGTTTGTATATTCCCAGGTCTCTGTTCCTGTGTCCCTGTCTTTGTATATTCCCAGGTCTCTGTTCCTGTGTACCTGTGTGTGAATATCCCCAGGTCTGCTGTATTCCTGTGTACCTGTGTGTGTATATCCCCAAGTCTCTGTTCCTGTGTCCCTGTGTTTGTATATACCTAGATCTCTGTTCCTGTGTCCCCAGTGTTTGTACACTCCCAAGTCTCTGTTCCTGTGTATCCTGTGTATGTGTATATTCAGGTCTCTGTTCCTGTGTCTCTCTGTTTGTGTATCCCCAAGTCTCTGTTCCTGTATCTCTGTGTTTATATATTCTGAGTCCACGTGTGTGTACATCCTCAGGACTCAGTTCCTGGGTACCTGTGTCTGCATATCCTCAAGTCTCTGTTCTTGTGTACCTGTGTTTGTATATACCAAGGTCTCTGTTCCTGTGTACCTGTGTTTGTGTATTGCTAGGTCTCTGTACCTGTGTCCCTGTGTGTGTGTGTGTGTGTATCCCCAGGTCTCTATTCCTGCATACCTGTGTTTGTATATACCCGGGTCTTTGTTCTACTTCATCAATCTTCGTCTGTTGATCAGCCCCAGCACTGCTCCTGTTCCCCTCTCTGCCCATTAGTTTCAGTAGTATTTGTACCCCTGTGTTATGGGCATTTCATTTTCTTTAACAGCCCCTCAGACGTCTCGGGTAGACACTTCTAATCTTTTTCCCCATTGAATCATTCTCTCGTCTTTATTACGTATACTTTTTTACTGAATATTCTCAAGTGAATTGATTTTGCGTTCGTGCCCTTTTCAGCATTTACTGGATCCTTTCTTCTCCAAAGTGATAATCCTCTTCATGTGCTTTGACTTGCTTCGTTAACTTGCTCATCTCTTCCACCGTGTTAACCTCTCATCCTCGCTCTCAATAACTGAGATTAATTTCCCAAGCGTTATGATTCGTTTCGTATTTCTTCGTTTTTCCTCCTTCCTGTGGACTTGCATGTTGAGGGTATCTTCCTCTCTCTAAATCCACTTCTGATTCAGATATCAGTATCAATAACAACAAGAGACAAATTTCTCCCATAACTATTAATCGATACCAATCTTGGCTCTATTTGTTAACAGGCTTAGATCTGCACTGATTTTCTGGTGTGAATTTCATGCAATATATATATATATATATATATATGTATATATATATATATATATATATATATATATATATATATATATATATATATATATATATATATATATATATATCTTTTTTTCTTTCATACTATTCGCCATTTCCCGCGTCAGCGAGGTAGCGTTAATAACAGAGACTGGGCCTCTGAGGAAACATCCTCATCCAGCCCCCTTCTCTGTTCCTTCCTTGGGGGAAAAAAATATATATATTTTATATATATATATATATATATATATATATATATATATATATATATATATATTTTTTTTTTTTTTTTTTTTTTTTTTTTTTTTTTATACTTTGTCGCTGTCTCCCGCGTTTGCGAGGTAGCGCAAGGAAACAGACGAAAGAAATGGCCCAACCCCCCCCCCCCCCATACACATGTACATACACACGTCCACACACGCAAATATACATACCTACACAGCTTTCCATGGTTTACCCCAGACGCTTCACATGCCTTGATTCAATCCACTGACAGCACGTCAAACCCTGTATACCACATCGCTCCAATTCACTCTATTCCTTGCCCTCCTTTCACCCTCCTGCATGTTCAGGCCCCGATCACACAAAATCTTTTTCACTCCATCTTTCCACCTCCAATTTGGTCTCCCTCTTCTCCTCGTTCCCTCCACCTCCGACACATATATCCTCTTGGTAAATCTTTCCTCACTCATTCTCTCCATGTGCCCAAACCATTTCAAAACACCCTCTTCTGCTCTCTCAACCACGCTCTTTTTATTTCCACACATCTCTCTTACCCTTACGTTACTTACTCGATCAAACCACCTCACACCACACATTGTCCTCAAACATCTCATTTCCAGCCCATCCATCCTCCTGCGCACAACTCTATCCATAGCCCACGCCTCGCAACCATACAACATTGTTGGAACCACTATTCCTTCAAACATACCCATTTTTGCTTTCCGAGATAATGTTCTCGACTTCCACACATTTTTCAAGGCTCCCAAAATTTTCGCCCCCTCCCCCACCCTATGATCCACTTCCGCTTCCATGGTTCCATCCGCTGACAGATCCACTCCCAGATATCTAAAACACTTCACTTCCTCCAGTTTTTCTCCATTCAAACTCACCTCCCAATTGACTTGACCCTCAACCCTACTGTACCTAATAACCTTGCTCTTATTCACATTTACTCTTAACTTTCTTCTTCCACACACTTTACCAAACTCAGTCACCAGCTTCTGCAGTTTCTCACATGAATCAGCCACCAGCGCTGTATCATCAGCGAACAACAACTGACTCACTTCCCAAGCTCTCTCATCCCCAACAGACTTCATACTTGCCCCTCTTTCCAGGACTCTTGCATTTACCTCCCTAACAACCCCATCCATAAACAAATTAAACAACCATGGAGACATCACACACCCCTGCCGCAAACCTACATTCACTGAGAACCAATCACTTTCCTCTCTTCCTACACGTACACATGCCTTACATCCTCGATAAAAACTTTTCACTGCTTCTAACAACTTGCCTCCCACACCATATATATATATATATATATATATATATTATTTTTATTTTTTTATTTTGCTTTGTCGCTGTCTCCTGCGTTTGCGAGGTAGCGCAAGGAAACAGACGAAAGAAATGGCCCAACCCACCCCCACACACATGTATATACACACACGTCCACACACGCAAATATACATACCTATACATCTCAATGTACACATATATATACACACAGACACATACATATATACCCATGCACACACTTCACACTGTCTGCCTTTATTCATTCCTATCGCCACCTCGCCACACATGGAATACCATCCCCCTCCCCCCACATGTGTGCGGGGTAGCGCTAGGAAAAGACAACAAAGGCCTCATTCGTTCACACTCAGTCTCTAGCTGTCATGCAATAATGCCAGAAACCACAGCTCCCTTTCCACATCCAGGCCCCACACAACTTTCCATGGTTTACCCCAGACGCTTCACATGCCCTGATTCAATCCACTGACAGCACGTCAACCCCGGTATACCACATCGATCCAATTCACTCTATTCCTTGCCCGCCTTTCACCCTCCTGCATGTTCAGGCCTCGATCACTCAAAATCTTTTTCACTCCATCTTTCCACCTCCAATTTGGTCTCCCACTTCTCCTCGTTCCCTCCACCTCCGACACATATATCCTCTTGGTCAATCTTTCCTCACTCATTCTCTCCATATGCCCAAACCATTTCAAAACACCCTCTTCTGCTCTCTCAACCACGCTCTTTTTATTTCCACACATCTCTCTTACCCTTACATTACTTACTCGATCAAACCACCTCACACCACACATTGTCCTCAAACATCTCATTTCCAGCACATCCACCCTCCTGCGCACAACTCTATCCATAGCCCACGCCTCGCAACCATACAACATTGTTGGAACCACTATTCCTTCAAACATACCCATTTTTGCTTTCCGAGATAATGTTCTCGACTTCCACACATTCTTCAACGCTCCCCAGAACCTTCGCCCCCTCCTCCACCCTGTGACTCACTTCAGCTTCCATGGTTCCACCCGATGCCAAGCCCACTCCCAGATATCTATAACACTTCACTTCCTCCTTTCTTTCTCCATTCAAACCACCTCCCAGTTAACGTGTCCCTCAACCTCACTGAACCTAATAACCTTACTTTTATTCACATTTACTCTCAAACTTCTTTCACACACTTTACCAAACTCAGTCACCGACTTATGCAGTTTCTCACACGAATCAGCCACCAGCGCTGTATCATCAGCGAACAACAAATGACGCACTTCCCAAGCCCTCTCATCTACAACAGACTGCATAGTTGCCTCTCTCTCCAAAACTCTTGCACTCACATCCCTAACATTCCTATCCATATACAAATCAAACAATCATGGAGACATCGCACACCCCTGTCGCAAACCGACATTCACTGGGAACCAATCACTTTCCTCTCTTCCTACTCGTACACATACTTTACATCCTCGATAAAAACTTTTCACTGCTTCTAGCAACTAACCTCCCACATCATATTCTCTGAAAACCTTCCACAAAGCATCTCTATCAAACTCTATCATATGCCTCCTCCATATCCATAAATGCTACATACAAATCCATTTGTTTTTCTAAGTATTTCTCACGTACATTGTTCAAAGCAAACACATGGTCAATACATCCTCTACCACTTCTGAAACCACTCTGCTCTTCCCCAATCTGATGCTCTGTACATGCCTTTACCCTCTCAATCAAAACCCTCCCATATAATTTCTCAGGACTACTCAACAAACTTATGCCTCTGTAATTTGGATACTCACCTTTATCTCCTTTGCCTTTGTACAATGGCACTATGCATGCATTCCGCCAATCCTCAGGCACTTCACCATGATCCATACATACATTGAATATCCTTACCAACCAATCAACAACACAGTCATCCCCTTTTTTAATATATTCCTCTGCAATACCATCCAAACCCTCTGCATTGCTGGCTTTCATCTTCTCCAAAGCTTTCACTACTTTTTTCTATTTATCAAACCATTCTCCCTGACCCTCTCACTTCGCACACCAACCCGACCAAAACACCCTATATCTGCCACTCTATCATCAAAGACATTCACCAAACCTTCAGAATTTTCAATCTATCTCCTTCTCACTTCATCACTACTCGTTATTACTTTCCCCATTAGCCCCCTTCACCGATGTTCCCATTTGTTCTTTTATGTTACGCAATTTATTACCTCCTTCTAAAGCATCTTTTTGTTCCCCCTAAAATCTAAAGATACTCTCTCACCCCAACTCTCACTTGTCCTCTTTTTCACCTCTTGCACCTTTCTCTTCACCTCCTGACGCTTTCTTTTGTACATCTCTCTGTCATTTTCGCTGCTTCCCTGCAAAAATCGTCCAAACGCCTCTCTCTTCTCTTTCACTAACAATCTTACTTCTCCATCTCTCCACTCACTACCCTTTCTAATCTCCCCACCTCCCACCTTTCTCCAAGCCATCACTGCTTCCCTGAATCCATCCCATTTCTCCCCACTCCTCTTACGTCATTTGCTCTCACCTTTTGCCATTCTGCACTCAATCTCCCCTGGTACATCCTCACACAAGTATCCTTTTCCAGCTCACTTACTCTCACCATTCTCTTCACCCCAACATTCTCTCTTCTTTTCTGAAAACCTCTACAAATCTTCACCTTCTCCTCCACAAGATAGTGATCAAACATCCCTACAGCTGTCCCTCTCAGCATATCAACATCCAAAAGTCTTTCTTTCACAAGTCTATCAATTAACACGTAATCCAATAACCCTCTGGCTATCTCTCCTACTCACATAAGTATGCTTATTCACATCTCTCTTTTCAAACCAGGTATTCCCAATCACCAGTCCTTTTACAGCATATATATCTGCAAGCTTTTCGACATTTCCATTTACAACACTGAACACCCCATGTACACCAATTATACCCTCAACTGACACATTACTCACCTTTGCATTCAAATCCCCCATCACTATAGCTCGGTCTTGTGCATCAAAACTACTAACACACTCACTCAGCTGCTCCCAAAACACTTGCCTCTCATGATCTTTCTTCTCATGCCCAGGTGCATATGCACCAATGATCACCCATCTCCCTCCATCTACTTTCAGTTTTACCCATAGCAATCTAGAGTTTACTTTCTTACACTCTGTCACATATTCCCATAACTCCTGCTTCAGGAGTAGTGCTACTCTTGTCCTCTCACCAACCCTGACTTTACTCCCAAGACATTCCCAAACCACTCTTTCCCTTTGCCCTTGAGCTTCGTTTCACTCAGAGCCAAAAAATCCAGGTTCCTTTCCTCAAACATACTACCTATCCCTCCTTTTTTCTCATCTTGGTTACATTCACACACATTTAGACACCCCAATCTGAGCCTTCGAGAACGATGATCACTCCCTGCGTGACTCCTTCTTCTGTTTCCCCCTTTTAGAAATTTGAATACAAAGGGGAGGGGGTTACAGCCTCCCACTCCCGCCCCTTTAGTCGCCTTCTACGACACACGAGGAATACGTGGTAAGTATTCTTTTTCCCGTATCCCAGGGATATATATATATATATATATATATATATATATATATATATATATATATATATATATATATATATATATATATATATATATATATATTCATTTATTATACTTTGCCGCTGACTCCCGCGTTAGCGAGGTAACGCAAGGAAACAGACGAAAGAATGGCCCATCCCACCCACATACACATATATATACATACACGTCCACACATGCACATATACGTACCCATACATTTCAACGTATGCATATGTATATACATGCACAGACATATACATTTATACACATGTACATATTTCATATTTGCTGCCTTTATTCATTCCCATCGCCACCCTGCCACACATGAAATGACAACCCCCTCCCCCAGCATGCGCGTGAGGTAGTGCTAGGAAAAGACAACAAAGGCCACATTCGTTCACACTCAGTCTCTAGCCGTCATGTTTAATGCACCGAAACCACAGCTCCCTTTCCACATCCAGGCCCCACAAAACTTTCCATGGTTTACCGCAGACGCTTCACATACTCTGGTTCAATCCATTTACAGCACGTTGATCCCGGTACATCGCATAGTTCCAATTCACTCTATTCCTTGTCCCGCCTTTCACCCTCCTACATGTTCAAGCTCCGATCACTCAAAATCTTTTTCACTCCATCTTTCCACCTCCAATTTGGTTTCCCACTTCTCCTCGTTCCCTCCACCTCTGACACATATATCCTCTTGGTCAATCTTTCCTCACTCATTCTCTCCATGTGACCAAACCATTTCAATACACCCTCCTCTGCTCTCTCAACCACACTCTTTTTATTACCACACATATCTCTTACCCTGTTATCACTTACTCGATCAAACCACCTCACACCACATATTGTTCTCAAACATCTCATTTCCAACACATCCACCCTCCTCCGCACACCCCTATCTATAGCCCACACCTCGCAACCATATAACATCATTGGAACCACTGTTTCTTCAAACATACCCATTTTTTGCTCCGAGATAACGTTCTCGCCTTCCACACATTTTCAACGCTCCCAGAAACTTCGCCCCCTCTCCCACCCTGTGACTCACTTCCGCTTCCATGGTTCCATCCGGTGCCAAATCCACTCCCAGATATCTAAAACACTTCACTTCCTCCAGTTTTTCTCCATTCAAACTTACGTCCCAACTGACTTGTCCCTCAACCCTACTGTACCTAATAACCTTGCTCTTATTCACATTCACTCTCAGCTTTCTTTCACACACTTTACCAAACTCAGTCACCAGCTTCTGCAGTTTCTCACCCGAATCAGCCACCAGCGCCGTATCATCAGCGAACAACAACTGACTCACTTCCCAAGCCCTCTCATCCACAACAGACTGCTTACTTGCCCTCTCTCCAAAACTCTTGCATTCACCTCCCAGGTGAATGCTAGTGAATGCAATCTACTGCTCAAGTACCACCGTGACAAAGTATTCAGGAAAAGTTTCTAGGATTTACACTTTGTTTATCTCATCCCAGAAAGGTATCTCTCCAGACAAACACATGCTTTGAATCGGCTGGTCACACCAGATAGCAGTGGTGTCGATTAGTAACAAAATCTTTTATGTCTGATTCACGGCTATATTCTCCTGAATCTATTTCTCAAACACTGCCCCTCACAATGTCACTTATTTAGAAACACTATAGAAAGAATTATTTAGGATATCAGTTTCCTGACTGGCAATACTCATACTCGATTGCAGCCTGGGATCTCCGTCCCCACACTGCTAGTGTTGGGGGTCAGTCTCCACAATGAACACGAGAGTTGTGTCGTTCAGGTGGCCCTCTGTACACTGCTGCCTCCCGTGACTCACACAGGCGTGACAGCGGGGAAGAAGACCCTCGCTCTGAGCCTTGCCCAAGTTGCTGTTTTCCTGGCCAGATGGTGGCCTCGCCGGCCGTGGTGACTGTTGTGTGGTGCGGGGAGAGTCTGACGCTTATGTTGCCACGCGTCTTCACACTGTGTATATTACCAAGTCTTTACTCATATGGGCACACACACACACACACACACGCACACACACACACACACACACACACACACACACACACACACACACACACACACCAGCCTAAAGTAGTTACCCATTAATTGACCAGCTCCAAATGGAGGATGAATACTCGGATTGAGTGTGGGCCGACTTCCTGTTCAAGATTCGAGCCCATGCGGGCCCGGCCCTGGGCAGGCCCGGCCCTGGGCAGGCCCGTGTTCACTCATGGTTGCTCACACTAACCGCTAGACTACCCGTGACTCGTGTGTGTGTGTGTAATACTCACGTCCTCCATCTTACGACAAAGTAGTTGTGATAAAATTGGTAAGTATGACACGCTCATGGAAGGCACCGTTGCTGTCTGTATGTGTCCATAACAACCTGCAGTTGTCTCGTCCAATAGGGAAGGTATTTTCACATGGTTGGAACCATATAACCTTAACCTAACTACGGGTAGTTGAGATAAGTTTCTAATGGGTTCGAACCCATTAAACTTCACCTGACCGAACCTGAGTTATACATTAGGTAAGGTTTAATGAGTTCGACGGACTGAAAATGCCCGACCCCACCACAGAACTTTTCATAATATTTTGGTCTGTTTTACACAGCAAGTCCCCTGAACTCCACGTGAAACGTGTTGCTCAGTGGTTCATGTACAGTGCACGACGGCACGACACTTGGGCATGATGGTACGACAATGTCGTATGATGGCACAAAACTTGGGCACGATGGTACGATACTTTCGTATGATGGCACGACACTTGGGCACGATGGTACGATACTTTCGTATGATGGCACGACACTTGGGCACGATGGTACGACACTTTCGTATGATGACACGACACTTGGGCAGGATGGTACGACACTTTTGTATGATGGAACGACACTTGGGCTCGAAGGTACGACACTTTCGTATGATGGCACGACACTTGGGCACGAAGGTACGACACTTTCGTATGATGGCACGACACTTGGGCGCGATGGTACGATACTTTCGTATGATAGCACGACACTTGGGCACAATGGTACGACACTTGAGCACGATGGCACGACACTTGAGAACGAAGGCACGACAATTGGGCACGATGGTACGACACGAGCACGAAAGCACGAGACTTCGGCACGATGGTACGACACTTGAGCACAATGGTACGACTCTTGAACACGATGGTACGACACTTGATCACGATGGTATGACACTTGAGAACGAAGGCACGACACCTGGGTACGATGGTACGACACTTGAGCACGAGGCACGACCCTTGGGTATGATAGCCGGACCTTTGAAGCGACCCTATAAGGTCAGGTCAGAGGTCAGGCCATCATACTCAAGGATTGTAACAGCGTGCCCAAGGGTTGTATCGTCGTGCCCAAGGGTCGTATCGTCGTGCCCAAGGGTTGTATCGTCGTGCCCAAGGGTCGTACCGTCGTGCCCAAGGGTCGTACCGTCGTGCCCAAGGGTCGTACCGTCGTGTTAGGTACTTAAGATAATCAGTAACATGGGGAATACAGCAGACAACGTTGTGTGTTGCTGGAGTTAATGTGAGGTGAACGATTCTTATCCTTGACGTCAGGCAAACATTACAAAACACATGGTTTACACTCTCTCTGACGGGCTGGAGTGAGCACCGATACTGAGGTTCACAAAGATGATTACTAGGACCTGTTGTACTTGTAGCAGAAACATAATTGGCGATAATGATAATGACAATAATGATAATGATAATAATAATAATAATAATAATGATAATAATAATAATAATAATAATAATAATAATAATAATAATAATAATAATAATAACAATAATGATAATAGTAATAATAATGATAATAGTAATGATAATAATGATAATGATAATAATAATAATAATAATAATAATAATAATAATAATAATAATAATAATGATAATAATGTTAATAATAAAATAAGAATAATAATAATGATAATAATAATGATGTAATGATAATAATAATGGTTTCAGAAGTGGTAGAGGATGTGTGGATCAGGTGTTTGCTTTGAAGAATGTATGTGAGAAATACTTAGAAAAGCAAATGGATTTGTATGTAGCATTTATGGATCTGGAGAAGGCATATGATAGAGTTGATAGAGATGCTCTGTGGAAGGTATTAAGAATATATGGTGTGGGAGGCAAGTTGTTAGAAGCAGTGAAAAGTTTTTATCGAGGACGTAAGGCATGTGTACGTGTAGGAAGAGAGGAAAGTGATTGGTTCTCAGTGAATGTAGGTTTGCGGCAGGGGTGTGTGATGTCTCCATGGTTGTTTAATTTGTTTATGGATGGGGTTGTTAGGGAGGTGAATGCAAGAGTTTTGGAAAGAGGGGCAAGTATGAAGTCTGTTGTGGATGAGAGAGCTTGGGAAGTGAGTCAGTTGTTGTTCGCTGATGATACAGCGCTGGTGGCTGATTCATGTGAGAAACTGCAGAAGCTGGTGCCTGAGTTTGGTAAAGTGTGTGGAAGAAGAAAGTTAAGAGTAAATGTGAATAAGAGCAAGGTTATTAGGTAGAGTAGGGTTGAGTGTCAAGTCAGTTGGGAGGTGAGTTTGAATGGAGAAAAACTGGAGGAAGTGAAGTGTTTTAGATATCTGGGAGTGGATCTGGCAGCGGATGGAACCATGGAAGCGGAAGTGGATCATAGGGTGGGGGAGGGGGCGAAAATTCTGGGAGCCTTGAAGAATGTGTGGAAGTCGAGAACATTATCTCGGAAAACAAAAATGGGTATGTTTGAAGGAATAGTGGTTCCAACAATGTTGTATGGTTGCGAGGCGTGGGCTATGGATAGAGTTGTGCGCAGGAGGATGGATGTGCTGGAAATGAGATGTTTGAGGACAATGTGTGGTGTGAGGTGGTTTGATCGAGTAAGTAACGTAAGGGTGAGAGAGATGTGTGGAAATAAAAAGAGCGTGGTTGAGAGAGCAGAAGAGGGTGTTTTGAAATGGTTTGGGCACATGGAGAGAATGAGTGAGGAAAGATTGACCAAGAGGATATATGTGTCGGAGGTGGAGGGAACGAGGAGAAGACGGAGACCAAATTGGAGGTGGAAAGATGGAGTGAAAAAGATTTTGTGTGATCGGGGCCTGAACATGCAGGAGGGTGAAAGGAGGGCAAGGAATAGAGTGAATTGGAGCGATGTGGTATACCGGGGTTGACGTGCTGTCAGTGGATTGAATCAAGGCATGTGAAGCGTCTGGGGTAAACCATGGAAAGCTGTGTAGGTATGTATATTTGCGTGTGTGGACGTATGTATATACATGTGTATGGGGGTGGGTTGGGCCATTTCTTTCGTCTGTTTCCTTGCGCTACCTCGCAAACGCGGGAGACAGCGGCAAAAAAAAAAAAAAAAAAAAAATAATAATAATAATAATAATAATAATAACAATAATGATAATAATGAAAATGATAATGATAATTATGATAATAATAATAATAATAATAATAATAATAATAATAATAATAATAATGATAATAATGATAATGATAATAATGATAATAATAATGATAGTAATAATAATAATGATGATAATGATAATAGAAATAATAACGGTAATAACACAAATGATAATAATAATAATAATGATAATCATAATAGTAATAATGGTAATGTATATTATCCCTGGGGATAGGGGAGAAAGAATACTTCCCACGTATTTCCTGCGTGTAGTAGAAGGCGACGAAAAGGGAAAGGAGCGGGGGGCTGGAGATCCTGCCCTCTCGTTTTTAATTTTCCAAAAGAAGGAATAGAGAATGGGCCAAGTGAGGATATTCCCTCAAAGGCTCAGTTCTCTGTTCTTAACGCTACATCGCTAATGCGGGAAATGGCGAATAGTATGAAAAAATGTGTGGAAGTCGAGAACATTATCTCGGAAAGCAAAAATGGTATATTTGAAGGAATAGCGGTTCCAACAATGTTGTATGGTTGCGAGGCGTGGGCTCTGGATAGAGTTGTGAGGAGGAGGGTGGATGTGCTTGAAATGAGATGTTTGAGGACAATACGTGGTGTGAGGTGGTTTGATCGAGTAAGTAATAATAGGGTAAGAGAGATGTGTGGTAATCAAAAGAGTGTGGTTGAGAGAGCAGAAGAGGGTGTTTTGAAATGGTTTGGTCAAATGGAGAGAATGAGTGAGGAAAGATTGACCAAGAGGATATATGTGTCAGAGGTGGAGGGAACAAGGAGAAGTGGGAGACCAAATTGGAGGTGGAAAGACGGAGTGAAAGAGATTTTGAGTGATCGGGGCCTGAACATGCAGGAGGGTGAAAGGCGTGCAAGGAATAGAGTGAATTGGAACGATGTGGTACACCGGGGTCGACGTGCTGTCAATGGATTGAACCAGGGCATGTGAAGCGTCTGGGGTAAACCATGGAAAGTTCTGTGGGGCCTGGATGTGGAAAGGGAGCTATGGTTTCGGTGCATTATTACATGACAGCTAGAGACTCAGTGTGAACGAATGGGGCCTTTGTTTTCTTCCTAGCGCTACCTCGCGCACATGAGGGGGGAAGGGGGTTGTTATTTCATGTGTGGCAGGGTGGCGAAGTGAATGAATAAAGGCAGACAGTATCAATCATGCACATGTGTATATATGTATATGTCTGTGTGTGTATATGTATGTATACGTTGAGATGTATAGGTATGCATATTTGCGTGTGTGGACGTGTATGTATATACATGTGTATGTGGGTGGGTTGGGCCATTCTTTCGTTTGTTTCCTTGCACTTCCTCGCTAACGCGGGAGATAGCGACAAAGCAAAATAAGAATAGGGAGAATAAAAAGATGTTCTGGAAGGAGGTAAATAAAGTGCGTAAGACAAGGGAGCAAATGGGAACTTCAGTGAAGGGGGCTAATGGGGAGGTGATAACAAGTAATGGTGATGTGAGAAGGAGATGGAGTGAGAATTTTGAAGGTTTGTTGAATGTGTTTGATAGCAGATATAGGGTGTTTTGGTCGAGGTGGTGTGCAAAGTGAGAGGGTTAGGGAAAATGATTTGGCAAACAGAGAAGAGGTAGTAAAAGCTTTGCGGAAGATGAAAGCCGGCAAGGCAGCAGGTTTGGATGGTATTGCAGTGGAATTTATTAAAAAAGGGGGTGACTGTATTGTTGACTGGTTGGTAAGGTAATTTAATGTATGTATGACTCATGGTGAGGTGCCTGAGGATTGGCGGAATGCGTGCATAGTGCCATTGTACAAAGGCAAAGGGGATAAGAGTGAGTGCTCAAATTACAGGGGTATAAGTTTGTTGAGTATTCCTGGGAAATTATATGGGAGGGTATTGATTGAGAGGGTGAAGGCATGTACAGAGCATCAGATTGGGGAAGAGCAGTGAGGTTTCAAAAGTGGTAGAGGATGTGTAGATCAGGTGTTTGCTTTGAAGAATGTATGTGAGAAATACCTAGAAAAGCAAATGGATTTGTATGTAGCATTTATGGATCTGGAGAAGGCATAAGATAGAGTTGATAGAGATGCTCTGTGGAAGGTACTAAGAATATATGGTGTGGGAGGCAAGTTGTTAGGAGCAATGAAAAGTTTTTATCGAGGATGTAAGGCATGTGCACGTGTAGGAAGAGAGGAAAGTGATTGGTTCTCAGTGAATGTTGGTTTGCGGCAGGGGTGTGTGATGTCTCCATGGTTGTTTAATTTGTTTATGGATGGGGTTGTTAGGGAGGTGAATGCAAGAGTTTTGGAAAGAGGGGCAAGTATGCAGTCTGTTGGGGATGAGAGAGCTTGGGAAGTGAGTTAGTTGTTGTTCGCTGATGATACAGCGCTGGTGGCTGATTCATGTGAGAAACTGCAGAAGCTGGTGACTGAGTTTGGTAAAGTGTGTGAAAGAAGAAAGTTAAGAGTAAATGTGAATAAGAGCAAGGTTATTAGGTACAGTAGGGCTGAGGGTCAAGTCAATTGGGAGGTAAGTTTGAATGTAGAAAAACTGGAGGAAGTAAAGTGTTTTAGATATCTGGGAGTGGATCTGGCAGCGGATGGAACCATGGAAGCAGAAGTGAATCATAGGGTAGGGGAGGGGGAGAAAATCCTGGGAGCGTTGAAGAATGTGTGGAAGTCGAGAACATTATCTCGGAAAGCAAAAATGGCTATGTTTGAAGGAATATTGGTTCCAACAATGTTATATGGTTGCGAGGCGTGGGCTATGGATAGAGTAGTGCGCAGGAGGGTGGATATGCTGGAAATGAGAATTTGAGGACAATATGTGGTGTGAGGTGGTTTGATCGAGTAAGTAATGTAAGAGTAAGAGAGATGTGTGGAAATGAGAAGAGCGTGGTTGAGAGAGCAGAAGAGGGTGTTTTGAAATGGTTTGGGCACATGTAGAGAATGAGTGAGGAAAGATTGACCAAGAGGATATATGTGTCGAAGGTGGAGGGAACGAGGAAGTGGGAGACCAAATTGGAGGTGGAAAGATGGAGTGAAAAAGATTTCGAGTGATCGGGGCCTGGCAGAACATGCAGGAGGGTGAAAGGCGGGCAAGGAATAGAGTGAATTGGGTCGATGTGGTATACCGGGGTCGACGTGCTGTCAATGGATTGAATCAGGGGATGTGAAGCGTCTGGGGTAAACCATGGAAAGTTGTGTGGGGCCTGGATGTGGAAAGGGAGCTGTGGTTTCGGGCATTATTGCATGACAGCTAGAGACTGAGTGTGAACGAATGGGGCCTTTGTTGTCTTTTCCTAGCGCTACCTGGCACACATGAGGGGGAGGGGATGTTATTCAATGTGTGGCGAGGTGGCGATGGGAATGAATAAAGGCAGACAGTGTGAATTGTGTGCATGTGTATATATATATATATATATATATATATATATATATATATATATATATATATATATATATATATATATATGTGTGTGTGTGTGTGTGTGTGTGTGTATATATGTGTACATTGAGATGTATGGGTATGTATATTTGCTTGTGGGGACGTGTATGTACATACATGTGTATGGGGGTGGGTTGGGCCATTTCCTTCGTCTGTTTCCTTGCGCTATCTCGCAAACGCGGGAGACAGCAACAAAGCAAAATAATAATGATAATGATAATAATACATACATATATATATATATATATATATATATATATATATATATATATATATATATATATATATATATATATATATATTATATATATATGAAGAAGTAAAGTTGTCAGTGAAAGAGGAAAGAGAGGCGTTTGGACGACACTTGCAAGGGAGGAGTGCAAATCACTGGGAGATTTATAAAAAAGAGGCAGGAGGTCAAGAGAAAGGTGCAAGTGTTGAAAAAAGGGCAAATGAGAGTTGGGGTGAGAGAGTATCATGAAACTTTAGTGAGAATAAAAAGATGTTTTGGAAAGAGGTAAATAATGTACGTAAGACAAGAGAACAAAAGGGAATATCGGTGAAGGGGGTAAGAGGGGAAGTAATAACAAGTACTGATGAAGTGAGGAGATGGAATGGGTATTTTGAAGGTTTGTTGAATGTATTTGATGATAGAGAGGCAGATGTAGGGAGTTTTAATTAGGGTGGTGTGCGATGTGAAAAGGTTGGGGAGAATCGATTGGTTCAGAGAGAAGAGTTAGTGAAAGCTTTGCTGAAGATGAAATCCAGCAAGGCCTCGGGTTTGGATGGTATTGCAGGGGAATTTATGAAAAAGGGGGTGACTGAGTTGTTGATTCGTTGCTAAGGATATTCAATGTATGTATGAACCATTCGTGAAGGGCCTGAGGATTGGCGGAATGCATGGATAGTGCCATTGTACAAAGGCAAAGGGGATAAAGGTGAGTGTTCAATTCACAAAGGCATACGTCTGTTGAGTATTCCTGGGAAATTGTATGGGAGGGTATGATTGAGAGGGTAAAGGCATGTAGAGAGCATCAGATTGGGGAAGAGCAGTGTGGTTTCAGACATGGCTTAGAATAACAGATGGATTTGCATGTAGCATTTATGGATCCGGAGAAGGCATCTGATAGGGTTGATAGAGATGCTTTGTGGAAGGTCTCAGGAGTATATGGTGTATGAGATTCGATGCTAGAAGCAGTGAAAAGCTTTTACCGAGGATGTAAGGCAAGTGTACGAGTAGGAAGAGAGAAGAGTGATCGGTTCCCAGTAAATGTCGGTCTGCGGCAAGGGTGTGTGATGTCCCCATAGTTGTTTAATTCGTTTATGGATGGGGTGGTTAGGGAGGTAAATGTAAGAGTCTTGGAGAGAGGGGCGAGTGTGCAGTCTGTTGTGGATGAGAAGGCTTGGGAAGAGTCAGTTGTTGTTCGCAGATGATACAGGTCTAGTGGTTGATTCGAGTGTGAAACTGCAGAAGGAGAAAGTTCAGAGTAAATGTGTGTAAGAGCAAAGTTATTAGGTTCAGTAGGGTTGAGGGAGAAGTTAATCGAGAAGTAGTAAGTTTGAATGGAGAAAAATTGAAGGAGGTGAAGTGTTTTAGATATCTGGGAGTGGATTCAGCAGCGAATGGAATCATAGAAGCTGAAGCGAGTCACAGGGTGGGGGAGGGGGCGAAGGTTCTGGGAGGGATAAAGGGGAAATAGAATGTGTGGAATGCGAGACCATCATCTCGGAGAGCAAAAATGGGTATGTTTAAAGGAATAGTAGTTCCAACAATGTTGTATGGTTGCGAGGTATGGTCTATAGATAGGGTTGTACGGAGGAGGGTGGATATGTTGGAAACAAAATGTTTGAGGACTATATGTGGTGTGAGGTTGTTTGATCGAGTAAGTAATGAAAGGGTAAGAGAGATGTGTGGAAATTAAAAGAATGTGGTTGAGAGAGCAGAAGAGGGTGTACTGAAATGGTATGGACATATGGAGAGAATGAGTAAGGAAATATTGTGTCAGAGGTGGGGAGAACCAGGAGAAGCGGGAGACCAACTTGGAGGTGGAAGAATGGAGTGAAAAAGATTTTGAGCATTTGGGGCCTGAAGATACCGGAGAGATACCGGAGGGTGAGAGGCGTGCAAGGAATAAAGAAATTTGAAACGATGTGTTATATCGGGGTCGACGGGCTGTCATTGGTTTGAACCAGGGAATGTGAAGCGTCTGGGGTAAACCATGGAATGTTTTGTGGGGCCTGGATGTGGATAGGGAACTGTGGTTTGGGTGGATTACATATGACAGCTAGAAACGGAGTGTGGACGAATGCGGCCTTTTTGTTTTACTGGCACTACCTCACTGAAGTGGGGGGTTACGATGCCTTTTCCTGTAGGATGGGGTAGCGACAGGAATAGATGAATGCAATCAAGTATCAATATGTACATGTGTATATATGTATGTGTATATATTGATATGCATTAATATGCTTATCTGCGCGTATGGGCATATAATCATGTATGTATATATATATATATATATATATATATATATATATATATATATATATATATATATATATATATATATATATATATTCCTATGAGTCCACGGGAAAAATGAAACACGATAAGTTCCCAAGTGCACTTTCGTGTAATAATCACATCATCAGAGGAGACACAAGAGAGAAATATAACAGTCTTTCTTCTTGCGTTTGTTGGCGCTACGTCGCTAACGCGGGAAACGGTAATCAAGTATGAAAAAAGAAATATGATCATTATCAAAATTCTTTTCGCAGTCAAGCTTTCTTTGTGTTAGCAATTGTTCTGCTCAAGGTTGTCAATGTACCGGAACGACGGACGATATTGGTCATGTAAATTCCAGCTGTATCACAGCTAAGTGTTGCCAGTGTTCACTTCTTGATCTACTAAGACTCAATGCTTCATAAAGCATCTGTTGTCTCCATGCTGCAAGAATTAGCACACTGCCATGCTAACGTATAGTAGGCTACCGTTAGCAGATAGTCATACTGACGTGCAGCATGTCAGGATCAGCGCATAGTCATGCCGACGTAGAGAATGCCAGAGTCAGTACACCATCATGCTGACTCACTGCAGGCGAGGGTCAGCACAGTTAATGCTGACGAACTGCAGGCCAGGGTCAGCACACAGTCATGCTGACGTACTGCAGGCCAGGGTCAGTACACCATCATGTGATGTACTGCAGGCCAGGGTCAGCACACAATCATGCTGACGTACTGCAGGCCAGGGTCAGCACACTGTCATGCTGACGTACAACAGGCCAGGGTCAGCACACAGTCATGCTGACGTACTGCAGGCCAGGGGCAGCACACAGTCATGCTGACGTACTGCAGGTCAGGGGCAGCACACAGTCATGCTGACGTACTACAGGCCATGGTCAGCACACAGTCATGCTGACGTACTGCAGGCCAGGGGCAGCACTCAATCATGCTGACGTACTGCAGGTCAGGGGCAGCACACAGTCATGCTGACGTACTACAGGCCATGGTCAGCACACTGTCATACTGACGTACGGTAGGCCAAGGTTAGCACACTGTCATGCTAACGTACTGCAGGCCATGGTAAACACACAGTCATGCTGACGTACTATATACCAGAGTCACCACACAGTCATATTGACACACTGCGGGCCATGATCAGCACACCGTCATGCTGACGTACAGCAGGCCAGGTTCACCACACAGTCATGCTGACGTACTGCAGGCCAGGGTTAGCACACCGTCATGCTGACGTACTGCTGGCCAGGGTCAGCACAAAATTATGGTGACGAACTGCAGGTAAGTGTCAGCATACAGTCATGCTGACGTTCTGCAGGCCAGGGTCAGCACACAATCATACTGACGTTCTGCAGGTAAGGGTCACCACACAGTCATACTGAAGTACAGCAGGCCAGAGTTAGAACACAATCATGCTGACGTACTGCAGGCAAGGGTCAGCATACAGTCATGCTGACGTACTGCAGGCCAGGGCCAGCACACGGTCATGCTGACGTACTGCAGGCCAGGTTCACCATACAGTCACGCTGACGTATTTCATACCAGATTTAGCACACAGTCATGTTGACGCACTGCAGGCCAGGGTCAGCACAGTCATGCTGACGAACTGCAAGCCAGGGTCAGTACACAATCATGCTAACGTACTGCAGGTCAGGGTCAGCACACAGTCATGCTGACGTACTACATACCAGAATCACCGCATAGTCATGCTGACACATTGCAGGCCATGGTCAGCACACCGTTATGCTGACGTATTGCAGGCCAGGTTCACCACACAGTCATGCTGATGTATTACATACCAGATTCAGCACACAGTCATGCTGACGCACTGCAGGACAGAGTCAGGCCACAGTCATGCCGACGTACTGCAGGCCAGGTTCAGTACACCATCATGCTGACGTACTGCAGGTCAGGGTCAGCACACAATCGTGCTGACATACTGCAGGCCAGGGTCAGCACACAATCAAGCTGACATACTGCAGGCCAGGGTCATCACACAGTCATGCTGACGTACCGCAGGCCATGGTCAGCACACAATCATACTGACGTACAGTAGGCCAGGGTCAGCACACCGTCATGCTAACGTGCTGCAGGCCATGGTCAGCACACCGTCATGCTGACGTATTGCAGGCCAGGTTCACCACACAGTTATGCTGACGTAATGCAGGCCAGGGTCAGCACATTGTCATGCTGACGTACTGCAGGACGGGGTAAGCACACAATTATGGTGACGTACTGCAGGCAAGGGTCAGCATACAGTCATGCTGACGTTCTGCAGGCCAGGGTCAGCACACAATCATCCTGACGTACTGCATGCCAGGGTCACCACAAATTCATACTGAAGTACTGCAGGCCAGGGTCAGCACACAATCGTACTGAAGTACTGCAGACCAGATTTAGCACACAACCATGCTGACGTACTGCAGGCAAGGGTCAGCATACACTCATGCTGACGTACTGCAGGCAAGGGCCAGCACACAATCATACTGACGCACAGCAGGCAGGGTCAGCACATATTCATACTGACGTACTGCAGGCCAGGGCCAGCACACGGTCATGCTGACGTACTGCAGGCCAGGTTCACCACACAGTCATGCTAACGTATTTCATACCAGATTTAGCACACAGTCATGTTGACGCACTGCAGGCCAGGGTCATCACACAGTCATGCTGAAGCATTGCAGGGCAGGGTCAGCACACAATCTTTCCGACGTACAGCAGGTAAGGATCAGCATACAGTTATGCTGACGTTCTGCAGGTCAAGGTCAGCACACAATCACGCTGGCGTACTGCAGGCTAGCGTTAGCACGAAGTCATGCTGACGTACTTCAGACCAGGGTTACCAGGCCGTCATGCTTACGTAGTGCAGGCCATGGTCACTACACCGTCATGCCAACGTAGTGCAGGCCAGGGTCAGCACACAATCATGCTGACGTACTGCAGGCCAGGGTCACCACAAAGTCATACTGAAGTACTGCAGGCCAGGGTCAGCACACAATCGTACTGAAGTACTGCAGGTCAGGTTTAGCACACAACCATGCTGACGTACTGCAGGCAAGGGTCAGCATACACTCATGCTGACGTACTGCAGGCAAGGGTCAGCACACAGTCATACTGACGTACAGCAGGCCAGGGTCAGCACAATTTCATACTGACGTACTGCAGGCCAGGGCCAGCACATGGTCATGCTGACGTACTGCAGGCCAGGTTCACCACACAGTCATGCTAACGTACTTCATACCAGATTCAGCACACAGTCATGCTGACGCACTGCAGGCCAGGGTCATCACACAGTCATGCTGAAGTACTGCAGGGCAGGGTCAGCACACAATCTTTCTGACGTACAGCAGGTAAGAATCAGCAAACAGCTATGCTGACGTTCTGCAGGTCAAGGTCGGCACACAATTACGCTGACGTACTGCAGGCTAGCGTTAGCACATACTCATGCTAACGTACTGGAGACCAGGTTTACCAGACCGTCATGCTTACGTAGTGCAGGCCAGGGTCACTACACCGTCATGCCAACGTAGTACAGGCCAGGGTCAGCACACAATCATGCTGACGTACTGCAGGCCAGGGTCAGCACACAATCATGCTGACGTATTTCAGGCCAGGGTCAGCACACCGTTATGCTGATGTACTGCAGGCAAGGGTCGGCATACAGCCATGCTGACGTACTGCAGGCCAGTGTCAGCACACAATCATGCTGACGTACTTTAGGCAAGGATCAGTATACAGTCATGCTGACGTACTGCAGGTCAGGGTCAGCACACAATCATGCTGACGTACTGCAGGCTAGCGTTACCACATCGTCATGCTGACGTAGTGCAGGCTCGGGTTACCACACCGTCATGCTGACGTAGTGCAGGCCAGGGTCACTACACCGTCATACCAACGTAGTACAGGCCACGGTCAGCACACAATCATGCTGACGTGCCGCAGGCCAGCGTCAACACACCATCATGCTGACGTACTGCAGGCCAAGGTCACCTTACTGTCATGCTGACGTACTGCAGGCCAGGGTCAGCACACCGTTATGCTTACGTACTGTAGGCCAAGGTCACCTTACTGTCATGCTGACGTACTGCAGGGCAGGGTCAGTACTCCGTCATGCTGACGTACTGCAGGTCAGGGTCAGCCCACCGTTATGCTTACGTACTAAAGGCCAAGGTCCCCTTACTGTCATGCTGACGTACTGCAGGGCAGGGTCAGCACTCCGTCATGCTGACGTACTGCAGGCCAAGGTCACCTTACTTTCATGCTGATGTACTGCAGGCCAAGGACACCACAACGTCATGTTGACGCACTGCAGGCCAGTGTCATCACACCGTTATGCTGACGTACTGCAGGCCAAGGCCACCTTACTGTCATGCTGACGTACTGCAGGCCATGATCAGCACACCGTCATGACGTACTGCAGGCCAGGGTCGGCACACCGTCATGCTTACATATTGAAGTCCAGGGTCAGCACACATTCATGCTGACTTAGTGTAGGCCAGGGTCAGCTTACCGTCATGACGTAGTGCGGGCCAGGGTCAGCACACGATCCTGCTGACGTACTGCAGGCCAGAGTCAGCACACCATCATGCTGAAGTACTGCAGGCTTGGGTCACCACACAATCATGCTGACGTACTGCAGGCCAGGGCCAGCACACCGTCATACTGACGTACTGAAGGCCAGAGTCAGCACACAATCATGCTGACGTACTGCAAGCAAGGGTCAGCATAAAGTCATGCTGACACACTGCAGGCCAGGGTCAGCACACAATCATGCTGACGTACAGCTGACGTACTGCAGGTCAGGGTCAGCACACAATCATGCTGACGTACTGCAGGATAGCGTTAGCACATCGTCATGCTGACGTACTGCAGGCCAGGGTTACCACAAAGTCATGCTGACGTAGTGCAGGCCAGAGATACCACACCGTCTTGCCAACGTAGTGTAGGCCACGGTCAGGCCACCGTCATGCTGACGTACTACAGGCCAGGTTCACCATACCGTCATATTGACGTATTGCAGTCCAGGGTCAGCACACAGTCATGCTGACGTACTGCAGGCCAAGGTTACCACACAGTCATGCTGACGTAGTGCAGGCCATGGTCAGCACACAATCATGCTGACGTACTGCAGGCCAGAGTCAGCACACCGTCATGCTGACGTACTGCAGGCCAGGGTCAGCACACTGTCATACTGACGTACTGCAGGCCCGGGTCAGTAGACAGTCATGCTGAAATACTGCAGGATGGGGTCAGCACACCGTCATGCTGACGTACTGCAGGCCATGGTTAGCACATAGTCATGTTGACGTACTACATACCAGAGTAACCACACAGTCATGCTGACGCACTGCAGGCCAAGGTCAGCACACCATGCTGACGTACTGCAGATCAGGGTCAACATACAGTAATGCTGACGTACTTCAGGCCATGGTCAGCACACAAATCATGCTGACGTGCTACATACCAGAGTCACCACACAGTCATGCTGACGCACCTTAGGCCAGGATCAGCACACCATTGTGCTCACACACTGCAGGCCAGGGTCAGCACACAATCATGCTGACTCACTGCAGGCCAGGGGCACTACACAGTTATGCTGAGGTACTGCAGGCTAGGGTCAGCACACAGTCATGCTGACGTACTGTAGGCCAGGGTCAGTACACCGTCATGCTGACATACTACAGGCTAGGGTCAACACACCCTCATGCTGACGTATTGCAGGCCAGGGTCAGTACACAGTCATGCTGACGAAATGCAGGCCAGGGTCAGCACACCGTCATGCTGACGTACTGTAGGCCAGGGTTATCACACCGTCATTAAGACGTATTGCAGGCCAGGGTCAGCACACTGTCATGCTGACGTACTGCAAGCCATGGTTAGCACATAGTCATCATGACGTATTGCAGGCCAGGGTCAGCACACAATCATGCTGACGCACTGCAGGCCAGGGTCACCTCACAATCATGCTGACGCACTGTAGGCCAGGGCCACCACACAGTTATTCTGACGTACTGCAGGCTAGAGTCAGCACACCGTCATGCTGACGTACTAAAGGCCAGGGTCAGCACAACGTCATGCTGACGCACTGCAAGCCAAGGTCAGCACACCGTCATGCTGACGTACTGAGGGCTAGTGTTAGCACACCGTCATTATGACGTATTGCAGGCCACGGTCAGCACACTCATGCTGACGTACTGCAGGCCAGGGTCAGAGCATAGTCTTGCTGAAATACTGCAGGATAGGGTCAGCACACCGTCATGCTGACGTATTGTAGGCCATGGTCAGCACACAGTCATGCTGACGTACTACATACCAGAGTCACCACACAGTCATGCTGACGTACTGCAGGCCAGGGTCAGCATGCAGTCATGCTGACGTGCTGCAGGCCATGGTCATCACACAATCATGCTGACGTACTACATACCAGAGTCCCCACACAGTCATGCTGACGCACTGCAGGCCAGGGTCAGCACACCATCATGCTCACGCACTGCAGGCCAAGGTCAGCACACAATCATGCCGACGTACTGCATTCCAGGGTCACCTCACAGTCATGCTGACGCACTGTAGGCCAGGGTCACCACACAGTTATGCTGACGCAATGCAGGCTAGGGTCAGCACACCGTCATGCCGACGTGCTGCAAGCCAGGATCACTACACCGTCATGCTGACGTACTGCAGGTCTGGGTCAGCAAACCGTTATGCTCACGTATTGCAGGCCAGGGTCAGTGCACAGTCATGTGACGTACTGCAGGCCAGGGTCATCACACATGCTGACATACTGCTGCCAGGGTCCGCATACAATTATGCTGACGTACAGCAGGCCAGGGTCAACACATTGTCATGCTCACGCACTGCAGACCTGAGTCACTATACAGTCATGCTGACGTACAGCAGGCCAAGTCACTACACAGTCATGCTGAAGCATTGCATGCTAGGGATCACCACACAGTCATATTGACGTACAGCAGGCCAGGGTCACCACAGTCATGCTGACGTACAGCAGGATAGGGTCACCACACAGTCATGCTGACGTACAGCAGGTTAGGGTCACCACACAGTCAGGGTGACGTACAGCAGGCCAGGGTCACCACACAGTCAGGGTGACGTACAGCAGGCCAGGGTCACCACACAGTCATGCTGACGTACAGCAGGCCAGGGTCACCACACAGTCATGCTGACATGCACGCAGCCCACGCACACAACTTTTGTTTACACTGGTGAGACTGACCTCGCGCCGTAGGGGCTAAGTCCCTGGCAGGGGTCCTGGGTTAGCGACGGCTCAGGTCATTGAGCCAAGGACCATTGCCTTAACTGGGGAATGGAAAGAATAACGATGTGTCTGGGAGACCAGGAGGCGGAGGGAGCAGCAGGAGGAAGGGAGGTAGGATATACACACTGCACCACTGGTCCAGCTAGAACAATGGCCCACATGTGATGGGCCGTGACAACATTAACTTCGGAAGTGCTTCGAGACTTTCCAAACTCATGCTTCGGGGTCTTGCTTACAGCTTAAGGAGCCAAAAGGTGATAGAGGCCTTGTAAAGGAACAACGCCAGCGGATCAATGACGGCTAAACTCATTAGCAAGTGTACAAATATGAAGTTCTCAAAGGGATGGTCTGTCGAGAGCCAGGGTATCAACAGTCCAGCTAGTATAACAATATCTCACTCATTCAAAACTGTTTTGATATGACGATCGAACTGTTCTCCGCGAGACACATCTTCCAACCCAGTACCACCAGGTGTTTATAGTTTACATGTTACTCCGGCTGCCTTCTTGGGTTCGCTGACGATGTTCTTCGCTGTCATTAAGATGTTTCCGTGGCGTTGGTACATCACTTTCTAAGTAAACAATTCATATCCTCAGAAACAAAACAATTGCTTAACGAACTGCATGCAACTATCGCAGACGAACATCGGGAAGCCTTACGGATCATGAAGCAATTTTGTGAGGGAAAATCTGTGGAGGGGAAGCTTCAAATGCTGTGGTACTCCGACACTCATCCGAGAGAGGTGCGTGCTCCGCTGATCGCTTCATCCCCAACAGTGCACTTTAGTGGCGGGGAGTGAATGAAAGTTACGAGACAACACTGAAACTTATCCAACACTGCCCAGACCTGTGCCGCACGTGTCCTACAACTGAGTTTAAAGAAAATCTAAAACAATGTTGCCTTCTTCAAGTCTCATGATGTCTAGCGGATCTGGGAATACTCTTATGATTCACAGTGTTCATGAAGCATTTACATCTGAAAAATCTCGAGTCGCAGCCCCAGCAATACCTTCCTCCCCACCAGTGATATATATATATATATATATATATATATATATATATATATATGCTTGTGGCATGAGAAGAGTGGGAGGTGAGTTGATTAGAAAGGGTAGTGAGTGGTGGGTTTTAGAAGTAAGATTATTAGTGAAAGAGAAGAGAGAGGCATTTGGACGATTTTTGCAGGGAAAAAATGCAATTGAGTGGGAGATGTATAAAAGAAAGAGACAGGAGGTCAAGAGAAAGGTGCAAGAGGTGAAAAAGAGGGCAAATGAGAGTTGGGGTGAGAGAGTATCATTAAATTTTAGGGAGAATAAAAAGATGTTCTGGAAGGAGGTAAATAAAGTGCGTAAGACAAGGGAGCAAATGGGAACTTCAGTGAAGGGCGCAAATGGGGTGGTGATAACAAGTAGTGGTGATGTGAGAAGGAGATGGAGTGAGTATTTTGAAGGTTTGTTGAATGTGTTTGATGATAGAGTGGCAGATATAGGGTGTTTTGGTCGAGGTGGTTTGCAAAGTGAGAGGGTTAGGGAAAATGATTTGGTAAACAGAGAAGAGGTAGTAAAAGCTTTGCGGAAGATGAAAGCCGGCAAGGCAGTAGGTTTGGATGGTATTGCAGTGGAATTTATTAAAAAAGGGGATGACTGTATTATTGACTGGTTGGTAAGGTTATTTAATGTATGTATGACTCATGGTGAGGTGCCTGAAGATTGGCGGAATGCGTGCATAGTGCCATTGTACAAAGGCAAAGGGGATAAGAGTGAGTGCTCAAATTACAGAGGTATAAGTTTGTTGAGTATTCCTGGTAAATTATATGGGAGGGTATTGATTGAGAGGGTGAAGGCATGTACAGAGCATCAGATTGGGGAAGAGCAGTGTGGTTTCAGAAGTGGTAGAGGATGTGTGGATCAGGTGTTTGCTTTGAAGAATGTATGTGAGAAATACTTAGAAAAGCAAATGGATTTGTATGTAGCATTTATGGATCTGGAGAAGGCATATGATAGAGTTGATAGAGATGCTCTGTGGAAGGTTTTAAGAATATATGGTGTGGGAGGCAAGTTGTTAGAAGCAGTGAAAAGTTTTTATCGAGGATGTAAGGCATGTGTACGTGTAGGAAGAGAGGAAAGCGATTGGTTCTCAGTGAATGTAGGCTTGCGGCAGGGGTGTGTGATGTCTCCATGGTTGTTTAATTTGTTTATGGATGGGGTTGTTAGGGAGGTGAATGCAAGAGTTTTGGAAAGAGGGGCAAGTATGAAGTCTGTTGGGGATGAGAGAGCTTGGGAAGTGAGTCAGTTGTTGTTCGCTGATGATACAGCGCTGGTGGCTGATTCATGTGAGAAACTGCAGAAGCTGGTGACTGAGTTTGGTAAAGTGTGTGAAAGAAGAAAGTTAAGAGTAAATGTGAATAAGAGCAAGGTAATTAGGTACAGTAGGGTTGAGGGTCAAGTCAATTGGGAGGTAAGTTTGAATGGAGAAAAACTGGAGGAAGTAAAGTGTTTTAGATATCTAGGAGTGGATCTGGCAGCGGACGGAACCATGGAAGCGGAAGTAGATCATAGGGTGGGGGAGGGGGCGAAAATCCTGGGAGCCTTGAAGAATGTGTGGAAGTCGAGAACATTATCTCGGAAAGCAAAAATGGGTATGTTTGAAGGAATAGTGGTTCCAACAATGTTGTATGGTTGCGAGGCGTGGGCTATGGATAGAGTTGTGCGCAGGAGGATGGATGTGCTGGAAATGAGATGTTTGAGGACAATGTGTGGTGTGAGGTGGTTTGATCGAGTAAGTAACGTAAGGGTAAGAGAGATGTGTGGAAATAAAAAGAGCGTGGTTGAGAGAGCAGACGAGGGTGCTTTTGAAATGGTTTGGGCACATGGAGAGAATGAGTGAGGAAAGATTGACCAAGAGGATATATGTGTCGAGGTGGAGGGAACGAGGAGAAGTGGGAGACCAAATTGGAGGTGGAAAGATGGAGTGAAAAAGACTTTGTGATCGGGGCCTGAACATGCAGGAGGGTGTAAGGAGGGCAAGGAATAGAGTGAATTGGATCGATGTGGTATACCGGGGTTGACGTGCTGTCAGTGGATTGAATCAGTGCATGTGAAGCGTCTGGGGTGAACCATGGAAAGCTGTGTAGGTATGTATATTTGCGTGTGTGGACGTATGTATATTCATGTGTATGGGGGTGGGTTGGGCCATTTCTTTCGTCTGTTTCCTTGCGCTACCTCGCAAACGCGGGAGACAGCGACAAAGAAATATATATATATATATATATATATATATATATATATATATATATATATATATATATATATATATATATATATTGTGATATGAATATCGAAAAACTGGTGTTAGGTACCAGTATCTAACATGGATTCTGCCAAAATGAAAATTTCGTGATAGTATAGATTCATTCTTGAAACTCTGGTGGTGCGTCAAAGTATGGTCCGAGACACGGTTCACCAATGTCCAGCGGTATGTATACTGACACTGATGGTACGACCTTTGAGCTCATCGGTACGAGCCTGAGGTATGATGACGATATAACCTGTCCCTGTCGGGTTAAACGTCACGAAATCATATCCAAGAGTTGTAATGTTGTGTTCATGGCTTGTAACGTTGTGAGGTTAATGAACACCATGGGAGCATACAAGCAATCCTAAGTACTTACAAGGTTCTGACTGGAAGGTCCACGACTGACAACAAGGTTCTGACTGGAAGGTCCACGACTGACAACAAGGTTCTGACTGGAAGGTCCACGACTGACAACAAAGTTCTGACTGGAAGGTCCACGAATGACAACAAGGTTCTGACTGGAAGGTCTACGAATAACAACACGGTACTGACTGGAAGGTCCACGACTGACAACAAGGTTCTGATTGGTAGGTCTACGAATGACAACAAGGTTCTGACTGGAAGATCCACGACTGACAACAAAGTTCTGACTGGAAGGTCTACGAATGACAACAAGGTTCTGACTGGAAGGTCTACGAATGACAACAAGGTTCTGACTGGAAGATCCACGACTGACAACAAGGTTCTGATTGGTAGGTCTACGACTGACATCATAATATTTCAGATTATTGATGATACTTTCACTGCTAATTTAGTTTCAGCCCCCATCTCTCTCCCCTCTGTCCGCTCCCTTCCCCCTTTCCCTTCTCTCCCCTCTCCATCTCCTCTCCCCCACCTCTTTCCCTTCTCTCCCCTCTCCCCCTCCTCTTTCCCCTCTGTGCATTATATTTGGAACATCCGAACATTAATATCAAAAATATGCGTATGTAAAGTTACATATCGGTGAGTACATAAAGGCTACTGAATATAATGGGACATTTGAAATATTGTGCTCATTAGCGATCCCCGATCATGGCCGGGAGCAGCCTGCGGCCCAATCCCGCTATCGGGAGCGTGAAGAGTGAGGGTGTAGGATCCACCTCACCTGTGGGAACGATGACCAACCAGAAAGGAGGTAAATACACGATAACCTAAAGTCATCCTTGAATACCATTTTGTTAATTTCACGGTGACTCTCTCCTACTGGAGACGAACCACAATATTCATTTAGCAGAGTTTAGTGCTGGGATAAAAAGAATGTGTGTGCTATAAATTGTCATGTGTAATAGACTTTATATAAATCTCATCATGAGGTGTTGGTGTACCATACTTTATCGTAACGTGACATTTAACCTGAACCTATTGAAAGTAAGGAATCAAAGGAGATAAATAACAAGATGAATATATAAGATTAAGCAAAGACAGTACTATATGTAAAGTACTCACAGAGTTGGCAAGCATTCACCAAACCGCTTAATGTTATAACCACACGAGTGTTGTAATGATGCCACCATGAGCATCATACCATCACGCCAGGGTATAATGATGCCATCATGAACATCATACCATCACGCCAGGGTATAATGATGCCACCATGCGCGTCACACCATCACGCCAGGGTATAATGATGCCATCATGAGCATCATACCATCACGCCAGGGTATAATGATGCCACCATGCGCGTCACACCATCACGCCAGGGTATAATGATGCCACCATGAGCATCATACCATCACGCCAGGGTATAATGATGCCACCATGCGCGTCACACCATCACGCCAGGGTATAATGATGCCACCATGACCAACATACCATCATGCCAGGGTATAATGATGCCACCATGAGCATCATACCATCACACCAGGGTATAATGATGCCATCATGAGCATCATACCATCACACCAGGGTATAATGATGCCATCATGAGCATCATACCATCATGCCAGGGTATAATGATGCCACCATGAGCAACATACCATCATGCCAGGGTATAATGATGCCACCATGAGCATCATACCATCATGCCAGGGTATAATGATGCCATCATGAGCATCATACCATCACGCCAGGGTATAATGATGCCATCATGAACATCATACCATCACGCCAGGGTATAATGATGCCACCATGAGCATCATACCATCACGCCAGGGTATAATGATGCCATCATGAGCATCATACCATCACGCCAGGGTATAATGATGCCATCATGAACATCATACCATCACGCTAGGGTATAATGATGCCACCATGAGCATCATACCATCATGCCAGGGTATAATGATACCACCATGAGCATCATACCATCACGCCAGGGTATAATGATGCCACCATGAGCATAATACCATCATGCCAGGGTATAATGATGCCACCATGAGCATCATACCATCACGCCAGGGTATAATGATGCCACCATGAGCATAATACCATCATGCCAGGGTATAATGATGCCACCATGAGCATCATACCATCATGCCAGGGTATAATGATGCCACCATGAGCATTATACCATCATGCCAGGGTATAATGATGCCACCATGAGCGTCATACCATCATGCCAGAGTATAATCAGACACTTGAGGTAAGGGAATCATCACAGTTCACATTAATAAATTATCAACCTGCAATACACGTCATAGATTTTGTCATTTCATTTTGGACTACAAGTATCCGTGGTCACTCTCCGAACATAACATTTCCCGCGTTGTGGATCCAGATTAGCATCACGTTAAGGTGCCTGATCGTCTTACTAGTTAGAATAGAAGACTTAGGCAAGGTTCATGGTCAGTTCAAACATCGATCCCTTCCTTGCATGGTCCGTTAGAGGGGTAGTTAACACTGCCCTGGACGAGCTTATTGCCCTGTTTCACGAGAAGTGTCATCAATCCTGTGAATTCTATACAGAACTGGAGACTCGTTTTCATCTCTCATGCTCAGAGCCAACAGCGATGGGTAATGACCAAAAATGGAAATAATGATATTCATATGAGCAAATTTCTCATCAAATTTCACTGGATCCTGAGAGATGGAAATTTCAGGCAATAGTGACAATAATAGTTATTACGAGAGGAGTTCACTCAGATATTTACTTGTAATATCCATCATTTGTTCACACTGGTGAGGAGAGGCAGTGTAAAATATGTAGTCGTGTCTTAACGCGCATGCGCCGCAGACCGACTTGTCTCATATATCACAACGAACCTCTTCTGGTCCTACGGCGACACATGGTGGAACTGTCTTTTTAAATGTTATGCTATACACATGACGGTCTATGGCAACCAAGAAAATATCACATTAAAAGATTATTGATTCTGTTTCGGCAAAACAGAAGGGAGGCAGAGTGGGAGGTGGCTGCTGGGGCTGGTAGTAGGCGGTGGGAGGAGTGTGTGCCAGGAGCTTGAGCAACACTCGATCCTTCCATCACCACCACGATCCTGGCGGCCTCACTCTGACCTAACACTTGACGCGGCATGAGAGACGCAGGTGATGGGACTGAAGCGGATGACAACGATGGTGGTAAAAGTCTAGCTTGACACCCGGGGACGACGGCCACACTGTAACAACTCAACAGACGGACGTGCAGCTGGAGCCTCCAAACAAAAAGATACAAGTATAATGTCACTGGAACACACAACAAAAATTTTGTCTTAACTTTGGCCACAGGTGTAGCTGGTGGCAGTATTCAGACTACAGAACAGATAACATAACTGATGGAAACATTCTTAAGAGTTCAACTCTTACACGACAGATATTAGTTTGTATCCAGCGAATAGGTCTTACAAGGTTCCTCGTCCTGATAAACATATGTATATGGGTTGCACTTTTTTTTTTTTACACCGAAGGTTCCAGTAAAGGACAATGGTCCATATGAAGGCCGGGACTTCATGGAAATATGGAGAGGTTAATGGAAAGAAAAGGGAGGAGACAAGGGAAATTATTGACTAGTTCTAGAGGTAGTGAAAAACCTGTCTTTAAGAATGTGCCACATCATAGTTGCTGTGAAAGACAGGAGAGGCTAGGGAGTTCCGAACCTTTGAGGGATAGAAAAGAAATAGTTTTAAAACAGCCCACCTTTGACTTGCTAACATCCACACAGTATTCATATGACGCAGCAGCTTGCCAGGTATTGCGTGGTCTAGCTAGTTGTTGGGGCACATAGGCAACCAATTTTTAAGAGAAAAAAAGTAATACCAATAATGGAAGGGAAGTGAACGAAGATTGCAGCGTAGGGCAAGCGGATCAAGTTGTGAAGGTAGCGTAGGAGGTTTATAAAGCGGACCGCTTTCCACCCAACCGTCAAGTAAGGATGCGGAGCTAATACCACCCCAGGCATGAGAGGATTACTCCATACAGGGACGAATCAGTCCATTGTATAAACGGAGCAACTGTTCAGCAGAAAAGTTATTTCGACTTCTAGACAGAAGTCCTATTTCCCTGTAGTCAGACTTAGCTATTTTCGTGATGTGGGGTTTCCAAGATAGAGTGCCAGTTACAGTAATGCCAAGTATGTTCATTGCGTCAAATGGTGGAATTATAGAACCGTCAGGGGAAAGGGGAAAGTTGCAAGGAATTTTCGATAGAGAGATGGGTAGAAACTGGGACTTACAGGCATTCAAACTTAACCAAATTTCGTCTACCCAGCTGAGATATCCTGTCCGAGTTAATTGCGGAAGTTGGGTCGAGACGAGATGCAAATAGAGTGAGAGAAATAATAGAATTGAAAAAAATGTTGGAATGCAGTGTTCAGTCGTTAGCGTGTGAGTGCACTATGTGTTGTGGAAGAGAGGAAATCGTTGACAAAAAGGAAATAGAATATAGGGAACAGGATAGAACCTTGAGGGACACCGCTGTGTTGAAGAAAGGGGGAGAGGCTGATCCATCAGCAACCACGGAGATAGATCAACTGGAAAGGAAGCTAGATATGAAGGAGCAAAGTGAGGTAGGGAAGCCAAAAGAGTGGAAGTTAGAGATGAGACCCGAAGCTACATCCTATCAAAAGCTTTGGGTATATCAAGGGCAAGTACAGAGGATTCCCCAAAATCTTTAGGAGAAGAATGTTGCCAGAGGATCTCGCCGTGATAAAGAGAAGACTGAGATTCATGATGTCCTAGGATATGGGAGATGAGGAAGGATTCAAAGACTTTGGATATGGTAGATGTCAAAGCAACAGAACAATAATTCGTGGGGTTAGAACGGTAACCCTTCTTAGGAACGGAGAAGGAGCAGTTGAGGTTTTTAGCTAGAAATGGAACAGATGAACAAGCACAGGTGCAAGTTCAGAGGCATAATCTTTCAGCGTCCGGGGATGGATGCCATTAGGACCATAAGCATTGCTTGTGCTCAGAGATAGAAGCTCTTTTCAAACAGTTCGATAAGAGATTACGGGAAGGGTCCTAGGCTTAGTAAGAGGAGCTTTAAGTGTGAAGGAATGTTTGAGTTATCCGAGATAAAGTTAGAGGAACAGGAACCAAAGAGAGTTGCTTTGTCTGCAGTAGAGACAACTATAGTACCGTCGGACGGAAAAGTGAGGGAAAGGTGGACCGATAGAAGATGTTAGGGATGCCATCAGCTAAAGACTGAAAAGACCTATTAGTGGATGACACGGAGAAATTGTCACACTTTTCCTTTGAATAAAGGAACGCTTCGCCTCACGGATAGCATGCTTGCAGCGATTACGGGCAGTGAAAAATGCTGAATGGAAATCGAAGGAAGGAGAGTTTTCCAAGCCTGGTATGTCTGATCCCTTGCCTGAATGACCTCAGAACAGGAAGGGTTGACTCATGGATTGAAGGAATAGGTTGTCTTAGTAGAAGAAATGACATATACTTCCATTCCTGCAACAATAACCTCTGCTATGCGTTTTGCAGAGACAGAAACATCACCACATAAGAAACAGAAATATACAGAAGAAAAGAATTCTTTAAACTTATTCCAGTCAGCTTTGTTGAGGTTCCAATATCTGTTTAGGAGGGGCTACTGGAGGAGGAGGTACCGCTAAAACAGATACAGTTATGATAGTTTCTTCAGGTGAACCGATTAGGGTCGAGATTGTGTAGTTAGAGCTAGACGGATTAGAAGTAAAAAAACAGAACCAAAATATTGGGAGAGGTCACAGCGGTGAGGATTATGAGTTGGGTGGGAGATGGTTGCTGTGGATACTTGAGAATGGAGGACGTAAGGGCTTCAAAACCCCCACTCCACCGTATGGAAGGAATTCAACCATTCCCTATGGTGAACGTTGAAATCCCCTAAGATGAGAATCTTCGCTTGCGGGTGAGAGGACGCCTCAGTCTCATGGTAGGAGCTCAGATAGTCGAAGAGAAATATGAAATTTGTAGAATTAGGCGAGAAATAGACGAAACAAAGAAAAACATGTTGCAGTTGGAAGACAGATCTTAAACCAGATAACATCAAAGTTTTGGGGACTCACGATCCTCGAGGCGTGCCCCAGGTGTGTTACTGTTGGGTATTCCAACATCAACACCTTCTTTGAACCGGTGTCTATGTGTTTTAGTATATATCAGTTCTACAGTGTCATTATTAATCATTGTGTTTCAATGTAATGAAGGACTCTCAGATTAGCCACAACTGTCAGTTAAAACTTATCATTTGCAAGTGTCAGGCAGAAGTGTGCGATCACTTCTGACTGACAGTTGCAAGTGAGTACGGTAATCTAAACTGACAGTGGCTAACATGACACTCCTTATTGACTTGATAATAACATCATAGTGTAATACTTTAAAGATGTTATCATTGAACATTTACATCCAAGTGTAACACTTTAAAGATGTTATTATTGAACATTTACATACAAGCGTAATACTTTAAAGATGTTATTATTGAACATTTACATACAAGCGTAATACTTTAAAGATGTTATTATTGAACATTTACATACAAGCGTAATACTTTAAAGATGTTATTATTGAACATTTACATACAAGCGTATTACTTTAAAGATGTTATCATTGAACATTTGCATCCAAGTGTAACACTTTAAAGATGTTATTATTGAACATTTACATACAAGCGTAATACTTTAAAGATGTTATTATTGAACATTTACATACAAGCGTATTACTTTAAAGATGTTATCATTGAACATTTACATCCAAGTGTAACACTTTAAAGATGTTATCATTGAACATTTACATCCAAGTGTAATACTTTAAAGATGTTATCATTGAACATTTACATCCAAGTGCAATACATTAAAGATGTTATCATTGAACATTTACATCCAAGTTTAATACTTTAAAGATGTTATCATTGAACATTTACATCCAAGTGCAATACATTAAAGATGTTATCATTGAACATTTACATCCAAGTGTAATACTTTAAAGATGTTATTATTGAACATTTACATCCAAGTGTAATACGTTAAAGATGTTATCATTGAACATTTACATCCAAGTGCAATACATTAAAGATGCTATCATTGAACATTTACATCCAAGTGTAATACTTTAAAGATGTTATCATTGAACATTTACATTCAAGTAATGCTAAATCATTTTGTGTTCTGTTTTCGACAGTAAAGTTCATGAAGTAATGTACGATGTTTCTATGTTTAGATATCAAATCTAGTTGTATATTGTAAGAAACTAGTAATGAGTGGCTTGTCTATTCAATAAATTCACAGCTCACAGCAGAGCTTATGTTAGTCTATGTATATCTCATCCATGGACTGAAAGTACTGGTGCTTCAGATATGATGATAAAGACAAAGAGATCTGAAAAAGGCGACAAAATTTCGTTTTTAAAGAACGTTAGTTTTTTTTTTTTTCTGTCTTCCTGATCGCTGCAGAGACCAGCAGGTGGCCGTCATCGGTCCTGGGACCTGGGCCAGGCTAAGGAGCCCTTCGCTACACCATACGAATAGCTATTCACGTGTGGGTTAGGAAATGATCACCAGAAAGTCATTTAAAATTGATTAGTTCAGAAAACTGACCGTCTTCAGCTGACCAAGACTCCAGATTTCCAAGCTTTTTCCTCAAGTTTTCTAGTCACCTGATACATATTGTCCTCTTTGTGCTCTGTCTTTATGTATATTTTCTTTGCCTAATATTCTTACCTACACATGGACATGGACATTCTACCGAAACCGTGATGCACGATAACATTTTGTAATTAGCCGGGAAGTATTTCTGAGCTGCAATACAAGATAATCGTTCTGTCTTGCTGAAGTTAACTCTCGTCACTGAACCTGACTTGTAAGACAGACATCTGTTTACAAGTACCAGCTGCTCATATAGCAAGAGACAGTGTTAAGTCGACCAATATCTTGAACTCGATGACGAACCTCCTCACGAATCTAATATTGTCTTCAACAACCTGGTGCTCTTCCTCCACCGAGAACTGGTATTCAGTGAGGTAAGTACAGAGTGGGAAGCAACTGAAACTATTGCAGATGGAACATAGTTTTCAACTGAACTGGGAAACCTTAACCTGGGTCGGGCAGTGGCATGCTGCCAGCACGAGAGGGTGTGACAGCTGGCACTAGGGAGGTGTGTCTCTGGCCCAACCAGTACCACATGTACAGTGACAAAAATTTGGTCAATGAATGTAAGAAGAAGCCACCGTCAGGTGTCCCCACTCATGTCCACTACTTCCAAACAAGTGCCATGATTAATTTCTGCCTGGGACTATATTTGTTCTTGCATGCTTTGTTTTTTTAGTTCAAAGCCGCTGCCTCACAATCTTGAGCTCATTTATATCAAGATGTTCCATTATGATGTGTTTCTGTATCACGATCTCAAATACATTAGTTGTGTATGATTTTAGGCTGACTGGCGTGTATTGTAATGGCAGAAATGTAGTTTCAGATTAGTGTCCTGGTGTTACATATGCCATTATATGTATATCTTCTGTACTGGATTGGTATATGTCTTATTTCAGCAGCTTTGTGAGAGGTTTGAATATGACCTTCATCTCCTCTGGATTTCTTTTTGTAATTCCATCTAGCACTTCCAGTGAGTTGTCTTGATGACAGATTACTTCAGTTTTGCCTCTCTGATATTTTCATCTCTGCTGGTGCTTGTTCATCATATTCAATATTATTCCCATCATTCCTTCTCTTACTAAACACTTACTTATATTGGTTAGCATTTCATGGATTCTTTTTGGGTCATTTACGTAACTGTCACTTTCCTTGAAGGGCCCAGTGCCTATTTCTTCCCTTTGTTCCTGCAAGCAGTTACGACCTAGAAGGAGATGGAAGGATGGAGTGAAACAACCTTTGAATTTTGGGAGCCTGAAGATGCGGGAGGATGAGGGATGTACACGAGATAATCAGAGTAAAACTCACATTACTATCATTATTATCATTATCATTATTATCATTATTATTATTATCATTATCATCATTGTTATTATTATTATCATTATTATCATTATCATTATGAATCATTACTATCATTATCATAATTATCACTGTTATCATTATTGTTTTTATTATTATTATTATTATCATTATTATTATTATTATCATTATTATTATTATTATTATTATCATCATTATTATTAATATCATTATTGTTATTATCATTATAATCATTATTATTATTATTATTATTATTATCATTATTATTATTATTATCATCATTATTATTATTATTATTATTATTATTATTATTAGTATTATTTCTTTTTTTTTAATTATTATTATTATTATTATTATTATTATTATTATTATTATTATTATTATTATTATTATTATTATTATTATTATTATTATTATCATTATTATTATTATCATTATTGTCATTATAATTATTATTATTATCATTATCATTACTATCATATTGCAGAAACTGAAGCCTGTTAGTTTGGAATAGTGTGTGGATTGAGGAAGTTGGGAGTGTGTCAATAAAGCAAGGTTGTTAGGTTTAGCAGAGAAGGATTGTTATTGTTTGGAATATTGTTTTGGGATCATTAACTCCTGTAATATATGATTACATTTAAGACTCTGACTCTGCTGACAGCGAGGAGGGCTCAGGCAGTAGTAGTACCGGCCCCTCCCACGACATTTCCCTCTCTGCAAGACCTTCCTCTTTCTCTATTCACTATACCAACATTCGTGGTCTTTCTAGTAATCTCTCCTCAGATGAACACCATTTGTCTAGTACATCTCCTAAAGCTTACTTCTCTGAGACACATTTCTCTAATTATGTTCTCACTAGCCCCTTTTTCATATCCAAATATTTTCCACTCGCGATTCCAGTTCAAAAGTTGTGTTTGTGCTTATTTCAACATCAACACACCTGTTGCACGCCTCAAGGACTTGGAGTCCCCAAACTGTGACGTTATGTGGCTCAAGGCTCTGAATACCACATTTTTCCTCTGTTTCGCCCATTGCTCTCCTTATTTTACAAATATTATATCTTTCTTCGACTATCTAAACTCCTGCCATGAGGCTGCTATATCCTCACACTCACAAGCAGAGATCCCATATCTCGGGGATTTCAACGTTCACCATAGGGAATGGTTGAATTCCTCCCATACGGATGGTGGAAGGATTGAAGCCTTCGCATTCACCATTCTCAATGATTTAAAGCAAATCATGTCCCACCCTACCCATATTCCTGACCACTGTGACTACTCTCCTAATATTCTGGATCTGTTTTTCACCTTTAGTCCATTTCGCTGTACGTACACTCGCCTCTAAGTGGTTCATCTGATCCCACTCTCATAAATGTACCCATTTTAACGGCACTTCCCCTTCCAGAGGCCCCTTCTAGGCATAAATTCTGGCACCTTAACAAAGCTGACAGGAATAATTTACGTAACTTCTTTTCTGACATTCCTTTTGTAAATTACTGTCTCTTATGTGGTCATGCCTCCGTCTCCGCCAAACCATGCAGAGGTTATTGTTGCGTGAATGGAAGTACTTATCTCATCTCTTCCTCCAAGACGACCTCTTCTTCTTTAGTCCATGATTGAACCGCATCCTGTTCTGAGGCCATTCAGGCAAGGCATCAGACTCATTGGGCTGGGAAAAAACTCTCTTTCGTCTGACTCCCGTTCAGCTTGTATCACTGCCCGTAATCATTGCAAGCACGTTATCCGTAAGGCAATGCGTTCCTTTACTCAAAATTAGTACGATAACCTCTCCTTGTCATCCACTGATAGGTTTTTCTGGTCGTCAGCTAAGGGCATCTCTAGCAGCGTCTGTCGCTCTACCCATCCTTTTCCGTTCTGACTGTACTATAGCTGTCTCTTCCGTTGACAGAGCAACGCTCTTTGGTTCCCGTTTCTCTCCGAACTCCACCTTGGATGACTCCTTCACCCACTGATGCTCCTCTTGCTCATCCTATGCCTCTTCCCGTCATCTCTTTTCATACAGTCCGAAAAGCGCTTTTCTCTCTGGCCACAAGCAAGGCATATGGTCCTGATGGCATCCATCCCCGTGTATTGAAAGATTGTGTCTCTGAACTTGCACCTGTGCTTGCTCGTATGTTCCGTTTCAGTTTAAAGATCAAAAGTTTTCGTTCTTGGAATCATACATTGATACATCTCATCCCTAAAACGGGTGACTGTTCTGACCCATCTAACTACGCCAGGGAACGTAGTCCTCGTTGTGTCAAGTACGTTAAGTACGTTAAATAAACCACCTCAGTCCGGTTGCGTTAACGAGATATTTTGCCACCTGGGATGACGTTGACCAGGTCATGGTGGTTAGGTAAATGTAATCAGGTCATCAGACAAAGCATGCGACAGGTAAGTGAGAAGGTGGACTGGCCTGATGACATCTGACGCTCTCAGTGTGAAGCTGGTGACGGTGTTGTGTGACGGTGTGGCGTGATGGTGGTGATGGTGTAGTGTGACGGTGTGGTGTGATGGTGGTGACGGTGTAGTGTGACGGTGTGGTGTGATGGTGGTGACGGTCTTGGACGGAGGGAACGGTGTGATGTGATGTGTTGACGGTGTAGTGTGATGTTGATGTAGGTGGTGAAGGTGTGATGGTGGTGACGATATTATTTGATGGTTGTCAGGTTGTTTGACAGTGGTGACGGTGATGTTGGCGAAGGTTTGGTGTGATGGTGGTGATGGTGTAGTGTGATGGTGATAAAGGTGTGGTGTGATGGTGGTGAAAGTTTGGTGTAATGGTGATGATGTAGTTTCATGGTGATGGCTGTATGGTGTGATGGTGGTGACGGTTTGGTGTAATGGTGATGGTGTGGTGTGATGGTTGTGACGTTGTGGTGTGAACGTGATGACTATGTGGTGAATGGTGATAAAGGTATAGTGTGACGGTGATGACGGTGTGGTATGATGGTGGTGAAGGTCTGGTGTGACAGTGGTGAAAATGTTTTGTGATAATGGTGACTGTGTGATGTGATGGCGGTGAAGGTGTGGTGTAATGTTGATGACCATGTGGTGTAATGGTGATGAATGTGTGGTGTGAAGTTGGTGACGATGTGGTGTGATAGTGATGACGATTAGGTATGATTGTGATGAAGGTATGGTGTGATGGTGGTGACGGTATGGTGCGATGCTGGTGAAGGTGTGGTGTGATGGTGGTGACTATGTGGTGCGATGGTGATGAAGGTGTGTCGTAATGGTGGTGATTTTGTGATGTGGTGATGGTGATACTGTGGTGTGGTGGTGGTGAAGGTGTGGTGTGATGGTGGTGACGATATGGTGTGATGGTGATGACCGTATGGTGTGATGGTGGTGATGAGTTGTGATGGAGGTGATTGTGTGGTGTGATGGTGGTGTGATGAGTTGTGATGGAGGTGATTGTGTGGTGTGATGATGATGGTGTGGGGTGATGGTGGTAAAGGCGTGGTGAGATGGTGATGACGATGTCGTGTGATGGTTGTGAAGGTATGGTGTGATAGTGGTGACGGAGTGATGTGATGATGATGAAGGTGCGGTGTGCTGTTGGTAGCGATGTGGTGTGATGGTGATGATGTGGTATGACTGTGATGAATGTATGGTGTGTTGGTGATGACGGTGTGGTATGATGGTAGTGAAGGTGTAGTGTGATGGTGGTGACGTTGTGTTGTGACGGTGTTGAAGGTGTCGAGTGATGGTGGTGATTGTGTGGTGTGACGATGGCGAAGGTGTGGCGTAATGATGGTGATGGTGTGGTGTGATGGTGGTGAAGGTGTGGCGTAATGATGGTGATGGTGTGGTGTGATGACATTTATCCTGTGGTTTCATGGAGATACTATCGTTTGATGGTGATGACTGTGAGGTGTGATGGTGGTAAATATGTGGTGTGACGGTGGCGACGGGTGTTGTGTGATGTTGGTAAAGGTTTGGTGTGGTGGTGGTGATGGTGTGGTGTGATGCTGATGAAGGTGTGGTGTGATGGTGATGACGATGTCGTTTCATGGTGATGACTGTATGGTGTGATGGTGGTGATGGTTTGGTGTAATGGTGTGGTGTCACGGTTGTGACGTTATGGTGTGATTATGATGAAAATGTGGTGTTATGGTGATGATGGTGTGTTATGTTGGTGGTGATGGTGTGGTGTGATGGTGGTGACGATATAGAGTGATAGTAATAAGTGTATAGTGTGATGGTGATGACGGTGTGTTGTGGTGGTAATTGTGTGGTGTGATGGTAATATAGGTGTCGGGTAATGATGGTGAAGTATGGTGAGATGGGATAAGGATGTGGTCTTATAGCGATGACGGTATGGTGTGATGGTGGTGACGGTGTGGTGTAATGGTGATGAATGTGTGGTGTGATGTTGGTAACGATGTTGTGTGATGGTGATGACGATGTGGTATGATTGCGATGACGGTATGGTGTGATGGTGGTGACAGTATGTTGTGATGGTAACGAAGGTGCGGTGCAATGGTACTGAGGGTGTGTCGTGATGGTGGTGAATGGTGTACTGTGATGATGGTGATACTGTGGTGTGGTGGTGGTGAAGGTGTGGTGTGATGGTGGTGACGGTGTGGTGCGATGATCGTGATACTGGGGTGTGACTATGACGACAATGCGGTATGATGGTGATGACGATGTGGTGTGATGGTGGTGACGATGTGGTGTGATGGTGATGACTGTATGATGTGATGGTGGTGACGGTGAGTTGTGATAGAGGCTATTGTGTGGTGTGATGATGATGAAGGTGTTGGGTGATGGTGGTGAAGGAGTGGTGAGATGGTGATGACGATGTTTTGTGATGGTGGTGACGGTATGGTGTGTTGGTGATGACGGTTTGGTATGATGGTGGTGTAGGTGTAGTGTGATGGTGATGACGTGTTATGACGATGTTGAAGGTGTCGAGTGGTGGTAGTGATAGTGTGGTGTGATGGTGGTGAAGGTGTGGCGTGATGATGGTGATGGTGGGGTGTGATGACGTTATAATGTGGTTTCATGGTGATACTATCGTTTAATGGTGATGACGGTGTGGTGTGATGGTGGTGAAGATTTGGTGTGATGGTGGTGTACGGTGTGGTGCGATGGTGGTGACGATATGGAGTAATGGTGATGAGTGTATAGTGTGATGGAGGTGACGGTGTGTTGTGATGGAGGTGATTGTGTGGTGTGATGGTGATGATGCTGTGGTTAGATGGTGATAAAGATGTGATGTTATTGTGGTGACGATATGGTGTGATGGTGGTGACGGTGTGGTGTAATGGCGATGAAAGTGTGGTGTGATGTTGGTGACGATGTGGTATGATGGTGATGACTATATGGTATGATTGTGATGACGATATGGTGTGACGGTTCGACCGTATGGTGTGATGGTGTTGACGGTGCGTTGCGATGGAGGTGATTGTATGGTGCGATGGTGATGACGGTGTGATGTGGTGGTAGTGACGATGTGGTGTGATGGTAATGATCATATGGTGTGGTGGTGGTGACAGTGAGTTGTGATAGAGGTGATTGTGTGGTGTGATGATGATGAAGGTGTTGGGTGATGGTGGTGAAGGCGTGGAGAGATGGTGATGACGATGTGGTGTGATGGTGGTGGCAGTATGGTGTGATGGTGGTGATAGTGTGGTGTGATGGTGATGAAGGTGTGGTGTGATGATAATGACGATGTGGTATGATTGTGATGACTGTATGGTGTGACGGTTTGACCGTATGGTGTGATGGTGTTGACGGTGAGTTGTGATGGAGGTGATTGTGTTGTGCGATGACGATGACGGTGTGGTGTGATGGTAGTGAAGATGTGGTGTGATGGTGATGATAATATGGTGTGATGGTGGTGACGGTGAGTTGTGACAGAGATGATTGTGTGGTGTGATGATGATGAAGGTGTTGGGTGATGGTGGTGAAGGCGTGGAGAGATGGAGATGACGATGTGGTTTGATGGTGGTGACAGTATGGTGTGATGGTGGTGACGGTGTGGTGTGATGGTGATGAAGGTGTGGTGTGATGATAATGACGATGTGGTATGATTATGATGACGGTATGGTGTGTGGGTGGTGACGGTGTGGTACGATGGTGGTGAAGTTGTAGTGTGATGGTGGTGACGTTGTTTTGTGACGGTGGTGAAAGTGTCGAGTGATGGTGGTGATTGTTTGATGTGATGGTGGTGAAGGTGTGGCGTAATGGTGGTGATGGTATGGTGTGATGACGATGATATTGTGGTTTTATGGTGATACTGTCGTTTGATGTCGATGGCGGTGTGGTGTGATGGTGGTGAAGGTGTGGTTTGATGGTGATGACAGTGTTGTGTGATATTGGTAAAGGTTTGGTGTAATGGTGTTAATGGTGTAGTGTGATAGTGATAAAGGTTTGGTGTGATATTGATAACGATGTCGTGTCATGGTGATGACTGTATGGTGTGATTGTGGTGACGGTTTGGTGTAGTGGTGATGGTGTGGTGTCACGGTTGTGACTATATGGTGTGACTGTGATGAAGATGTGGTGTTATGGTGATGACGGTATGGTGTGTTCGTGATAATGGTGCGGTGTGATGGTGACGCCGGTGTGGTGTGATGGCGGTGACGATGTGTTATGAAGGTGGTCAAGTAATGGTGGTGATGGTGTGGTGTGATTGTGGTGGTGTGGCGTAATGGTGATGACGATGTGGTGTGATGATGGTGATACTGTGCGGTGATGGATGTGAAGGTGTATTGTAATGGTGGTGAAGGTGATACTGTGATGTGATGGTGATGACGGTGTGGTGTCATGATGGTGACGATGTGGTGTGATGTTGGTAAATCTTTGGTGTGATGGTGTGATGGTGTTGACGATGTGGTTTGATGGTGATGACTATAGTGTGATGGTGGTGAAGGTCTGATGTGATAGTGGTGACAAAGTTGTGTGATGATGGTGACGTTGTCGTGTGATGTCGGTGAAGGTGTGGTGTGATGGCGGTGATGGTATTATGTGATGGTGTTGATAATGTGGTGTGATGATGGTGACGGTGTGGTGTGATGGTGGTGAAGGGTATGACGTAATGGCGGTAACGAAGTGGCGTGATGGTGGTGTGTTGTGTGCTTGTGGTGACGGCTTGGCGTGATGGTGATGAAAGCATGGTGTGATGGTTATGACAATGTGTTATGATGATAGGTACGGTGTGGTGTGGAGATGAAGGTGTAGCATGATGGTAGTGAGTGTGTGCTGCGATGATGGTGATACTGTTGTGTGATGGTGATGACGATGTGTTGTGACGGTGGTGTTGATGTGGTGTGATGGTGGTGACGGTGTGATGTGATGGTGTTCAAGGTGTGTCTTGATGGTGGTGACGTTGTGGTGTGATGATGGTGATACTGTGTTGTGATGGCGGTGAAGGTGTGGTTTGATGGTGGTGACGATGTGGTGTGATGATCTTGATAGTCTGATGTGATGATGACGACAATGTGGTGTGACGGTGAAGACAGTGTGGTGTGATTGTGGTTAGCGTATAGTGTGATTGTGGTGACGGTATGTTGTGATGGAAGTGATTGTGTGATGTGATGGTGATGAAGGTTTTGGGTGATGGTGGTGAAGGAGTGGTATGATGGCGATGAGGATGTGGAGTGATGGTGGTGACGATGTGGTGTAATGGTGATGAATGTGTGGTGTAATGTTGGTGACGATGTGGTGTGATTGTGATGACGATGTGGTATGATTGTGCTAACGGTATGGAGTGATGGTGGTGATGGTGTGGTGTGATGGCGGTGAAGGTCTGACATGACAGTGGTGACAGTTTTGTGTGATGGTGGTGACGGTTTGGTGTGTGATGTGATGGCAGTGACGGTATAGAGTGATGGTGTTGATACCGTGGTGTGATGGGTAACGGTGCAGCGTGATGGTGGTGAAGGGGTGGCGTATTGGTGGTGATTATGTGGTGTGATGGTGGAGTGTTGTGTGATTGTGGCGACGGTGTGGTGTGATGGTGAAGGCATGGTGTGATGGTAATGACAGTGTATTGTGATGATAGTGACGGTGTGGTGTGGTGGTGGTGGTGGTGAAGGTGTATCATGATGGTAGAGAGGGTGCACAGTGATGATTGTGATACTATTGTGTGATGGTGTTAGTATGGTGTGATGGTGGTGACGTTGTGGTGCTATGGTGCTAAAGGTGTGTCGTGATGGTGATGACGGTGTTGTGTGATGATGATAATACTGTGGTGTGATGGTGGTGAAGGTGTTGTGTGATAGTGTAGACGGTGTGTTGTGACTGTGGTGAAGGTGCCAAGTGATGGTGGTGATGGTATGGTGTGATGGTGGCGAAGGTGTGGTGTAATGGTGGTGATGGTGTGGTGTGAAGATGGTGATACTATGGTGTGATGTTGATGACGATGTGGTGAGTGGTGGTGATATTGTGGTATGATGGTAGTGAAGGTGTGGCGTGTTGAAGGTAATACTCTGATGTGATGGTGATGAAGGTGTGGTGTGATGGCGGTGAAGGTTTGGTGTGACGTTGGTGACGGTGTGGTGTGAGGTTGGTAAAGGTTTGGTGTGATGGTGGTTATGGTGTGATGGTGGTGAGGGTATGGGGTGATGGTGCTGAAGGTTCGTGTGATGGCGGTGACGGTGTAGTGTGATGGTGTTGACGGTGTGGCGTAAAGATGGTGGCGATGTGGTGTGATAGCGGTGACGATTTGTTATGATGGTGATGCTGATGTGGTGTGATGGTGGTGACAGTGTGGTTTGATGGCGATGAAGGTGTGGTGTGATGAGAGTGACGGTGTGGTGTGATGGTGGTGCGTGTGTAGTGTGTTAGTGGTGACGTTGTGGCTTGATAGTGTTGACGGTGTGGTGTGATGGTTGTGAAGATGTGGCTTGATGATGGTGACGGTGTGGAGTGATAATAGTGAAGGTATGACGTGATGGTGGTGAAGGTATGGTGAGATGGTGGTCTGATGGTAGTGACGGTGTAGTGTGATTGTGGTGAACGTTTGTTGCGATGGTGGTGACGATGTGGCGCATTGATGGAGAGGCAAAGCTGTGATGATTGTGATACTGTGGTGTGATGATAATGACGGAGTGATGTGATGGTGGTGACGGTGTGGTGTGATGGTGGTGATATATATTGTGCTGTGATGATGATGACAGTATGGTGTGACAGTTATTACGTTGTGGTGTGTTGGTGGTGACGATATGATGTGATGGTGATGACTGTATGGTGCGATGGCGGTAAAGGTGTGTTGCGATGGACGTGATTGTGTGGTGATGGTAGTGAAGGTGTGGGGTGATGGCGGTGAAGGCGTGGTGGGATGGTGATGACAGTGTGGTGTGATGATGGTGTTACTCTGGTGTGATGGTGGTGAAGGTGTGGTGTAATGGTGGTGATGGTGTGGTGTGACGATCATGATACTTTGATGTGATGATGATAACAGTTTGGTGTGATGGTGATGACGATGTGGTTTGATGGTGATGACTGTATGGTGCGATGGTGGTGACGGTGTGGAGTGATGGAAGGAAATGTGTGTTGTGATGGTGGTGACGGTATGGTGTGCTGGTGATGAAGATGTAGTGTGATGGTCGTGACGGTGTGGTGTGATGGTGTGTGTTGGTGGTAATGTTTTTTGACGGTGGTAAAGGTGTGGTGTGATGGTAATGACGATATGGTGTGATAATGATGACGGTATGGTGTGATGGCAACGGTGTGTTGTGATGGTGATGTGTGGTGTGATGGTGGCTACGGTTTGATTTGATAGTGATGACGATGTAGTGTGCAGGTGATGAAGGTGTGGTGTGATGGTGGTAAGAGTGATGTGTGATGGTGGTAAGGGTGATGTGTGATGGTGGTGGCGAGATGATGTGATGGTGGTGATAATGTGGTGTAATGGTGATGACGGTATGATGAGATGTTGATGAGCGTGTTGTTTGATGGTGGTAAAGGGGTGGTGTGATGATGGTGATGATGTGGTGGGATGGCGGTGATGGTGTGGTGTAATGGTGATGACAGTATTGTGTGATGGTGGTGACGGAATAGTATGTTGGTGATGGTGGTATGGTGTGATGGCGACGGTGTCTTGTGATGGTGATGAAGATATGGTGTGATGGTGGCGCCGGTTTGGTGTGATAGTGATGACGATGTGGTGTGATGGTGATGAAGTTGTGTGTGATGGTTGGAAGGGTATGATGTGATGGTGGTGAAGGTGTGGTGTGATGGTGGTAACGGTTTGATGTCATGATAATGAAGGTGTGGTGTTGTCTTGGTGACGGTATGGAGTGATGATGATGACAGTATTGTGTGATGGTGATGGCGGTATGTTGTGATGATGAGGATGCTGTGAGATGGTGATGGAAATGTAGTGTAATGGTGATGACGGTATGGTGTGATGATGGCGACGGCATGGTGTGATGTTGGTGATGGTGTGGTGTGATAGTGATGAAGGTGTCGTGTAAGGGTGATGAAAGGTGTGGTGTGATTGTGTTGAAATTATAGTGCGATGCTGGTGACGGTGTGATGGTGGTTACGGTGTATTATGCTGGTGATAAAGGTGTGTGATGGTGGTTACGGTGTTTTAAGCCGGTAATAAAGGTGTGTGATGGTGGTGACGGCGTGGTGCGATGTTGATGATGATGTGATGCGATTATTTGTTCTGATGTTGATGACGGTATAGTGTGATGTTGGAGACGGTGTGTTGTGATGGTGATGGAGGAATGATGGTGGTGACGGTTTGGTGTGATGGTGATGGTGTGGTATGATGTTAGTAAAGGTGTGATGTGATAACAGCGACGGTATGGTGTGACGGTGATGACAGTATTGTGTAATGGCGATGACGGTATGGTGTGGTGGCGGTGAAGGTGTTGTGTGAGGGTGGTGAAGGTGTGGTGTGATGGTGGTAAAGGTGTGGTGTGATGGTGATGACGATGTAGTGTGATGGTAATGACGATATGGTATGATGTTGGTGACGGCGTGTTGTGATGGTGATGAAGAGTGGTGTGATGGTGGTGACGGTTTGGTGTGATAGTGATGACGATGTGGTGTGATGGTGATGAAGTTGTAGTATGATGGTGGTAAGGGTCGTGTGTGAAGGTGGTGAGGTATGGTGTGATGGTGGTGAAGATATGGTGTAAGGGTGGTAATGAGGGTGATATGATGTTGACGATTTGATGTGATGGTGGTGACGATATGGTGTGATGATGAGGATGTGGTGCTATGGTAAAGATGTAGTGTAATGGGGATGACGATATGGTGTGATGCTGGCAACGGTGTGGTGATGGTTGTGAAGGTGTGGAGTTATGGTAGTGACGGTGTCGTGTGATGGTGATGACGATGTGATGATGATGAACGTGTGGAGTGATGGTGGTGAAGGTTTGATGTGATGGTAATGACGATGTGGTATGATGGTAATGATGGTATGGTGTGATGTTGGAAACGGTGTGTTGTGATGGTGATGAAGGTGTAGTATGATCGTGGTGACGGTTTGGTGTGATGGTGATCACGATGTAGTGTGATTGTGGTAAAGTTGTGGTGTGATGGTGTTAAAATTATGGTGTGATGGTGGTAATGGTATAGTGTGATGGTGGTTATGGTTTGTTGTGATGGTGAGGATTTGGTATGATGGTGATGACGATGTGGTGTGATGGTGATGACAGTATAATGTGATGGTGATGAGAACATGGTGTGATGTTGATGAGGATGTGGTGTGATGGTGGTCAAGATTTAGTCTGATGGTGATGATGGTATGATGTGATCGTGGCGACGGTGTGGTATGAAGGTGGTAAAGGTGTGTTGTTATGGTGGTGACGGTGAGATGTGATGGTGATGACGATGTGATGTTATTGTGATGACGGTATGGTGTGATGATGGTGTAATGTGATAGCGATGAAGGTGTGGTGTGATGGTGGTGGCGGTGTGGTGTGATGGTGATGATGTGTTTTGATGGTGATGGTGCCATATAATTGTAGTGAAGGTGTGGTGTGATAGTGGTGGTGGTGTGTTTTGCTGGTTATGAAAATGTGATGTGACAGTGGTGACAGTGTGGTGTGACGGTGGTGACGTTGTGGTGTGATGGTGGTGAAGGTGTGATGTGATGGTGGTGGAGGTATGCTCTGATGGTGATAACGATGCGGTGTGATGATGATGACGGTATGGTGTGATGTTGGTGACGGTGTGGTGTGATGGTGATGAAGGTGTGGTATGATGGTGGTGACGATGTGGTGTGATTGTGGTGAAGGTGTGGTGTGATGATGGTGACAGGGTGGTGTGATGGTGGTGAAGGTGTGGTGTGATGGTGGTAACGGTGTTGTGTGACGTGATGGTATGGCGTGATGGTGGTGAAGATGTGATGTGATGGTGGTGACCATGCGTTGCGAGGGGAATGAAGGTTTGGTGTGATGGTGTTGACGGTGTGGTGTGATGGTGAAGTTGTTTCTCGATTGTGGTTATGGTGTCATGAGATGATAGTGATATTGTAGTGTGACGGTGATACTGTTGTGTGATGGTGGTGACGTTTTGGTGTGATAAAAGTGAAGGTGTGGTGTGATGGTGGTGACGGTGTGGTGTGATGGCGTTGAAGGTGTAGCGTAATGATTGTAATACTCTGGTGTGATGGAGATGACGGTGTGGTATGTTGGTGGTGAATGTGTCGTTTGATGGTGATGAGAGTATGGTGTGATGATAAGGATGTGGTGTGATGATGATGAAGATGTAGTGTGATGGTGATGATGGTATTGCTAGATGTTGATGAAGGTGTTATGTGATAGTGATGAAGGGTGTGGTGTGATGGTGGTGACGGTGTGGTGTGATGGTGATGACGGTGTATCTTGATGGTGGTGTGCTATGATTGTAAAGGAGGTGTGGTGTGATGATGGTGACGGTGAGGTATGCTGGTGATGAAAGTGTGATGTGTAATGGTGGCGGTGTTGTGTGATGGTGATGATGATGTGTTGTAATGGTAATAACGGCATGGTGTGATGGTGGAGACGGTGTGGTGTGATGGTGATGAATATGTGGTATGTTGTGGTGATGGTTGTTGTTTTATGGTGATTACGATGTGTTGTGATGGTGAAGGTGTGGTGTGATGTCCTCGAAGGTGTGATGTGTTGGTGATGACGGTGTGATGTGATGGTGGTGAAGGTGTAGTGTGATGGTGGTGTCTGTGTAGTTAGATGGGGATGAAAGTTTGGTGTGATAGTGTTGACGGTGTCGTGTGATGGTGGTGAAGGTGTTGCTTGATTGTGGTTATGGTGTGGTGAAATGATGCTGATACTGTGGTGTGATGGTGGTGACGGTTTGGTGTGATGGTGTTGGTGTGGTGTGATGGTGGTGTGTGTGTGGTGAGATGGGGATGAAAGTTTGGTGTGATGATGGTGACAGTGTGGTGTGATGGTGGTGAAGGTGTTGCTTGATTGTGGTTATGGTGTGGTGAGACAAGGCTGATACTGTGGTGTGATGGCGGTGGTGTGGTGTGATGGTGGTGACTGTGTGGTGAGATGGGAATGAAGGTTTGGTGTGATGGTGTTGACGGTGTGGTGTGATGTGGTGAAGGTTTTGCTTGATTTTGGTTATGGTATGATGAGATGATGGTAATACTGTGGTGTGATGGTGTTATTGTGGTATTATGGTGGTGACGGTTTGGTGTGATGGTGGTGAAGGTGTGGTGTGATGGTGGTGAAGGTGTGGTAGGATGTTGATGATAATGTGGTATGATGGTGATGACTGTATGGTGTTATGGTGGAGGCGGTGTTTTGTGATGGTGATGAAGGTGTGGCGTGATGGTAACGTTCTGCTGTGATGGTGATGACAGTGAGGTGTGATGGTGATGAATGTTTGATGTGATGGTGGTGAAGGTGTGGTGTGATGGTGATGAAGGTGTGGTGTGATGGTGGTGACGGTGAGGTATGCTGGTGATGAAAGTGTGATGTGTAATGGTGGCGGTGTTGTGTGATGGTGATGATGATGTGTTGTAATGGTAATAACGGCATGGTGTGATGTTGATGAGGATGTGGTGTGATGGTGGTGACGGTGTGGTGTGATGGTGATGAATATGTGGTATGTTGTGGTGATGGTTGTTGTTTTATGGTGATTACGATGTGTTGTGATGGTGAAGGTGTGGTGTGATGTGGTGAAGGTGTGGTGTGATGATGATGACGGTATGGTGTGATGATGAGGATGTGGTGTGATGGTGGTGACGGTATAGTGTGATGGTGGTGACGGTATAGTGTGATGTTGGAGACGGTGTGTTGTGATGGTGATGAAGGTGTGGTGTGATGGTGTTGACGGTGTGGTGTGATGGTGTTGACGGTGTGGTGTGATGATGGTGACAGGGTGGTGTGATGGTGGTGAAGGTTGTGGTGTGATGGTGAAGTTGTTTCTCGATTGTGGTTATGGTGTGGTGAAATGATGCTGATACTGTGGTGTGATGGTGGTGACGGTTTGTGTGATGGTGATGAAGGTGTGGTGTGATGGTGTTGAAGGTGTGGTGTGATTGTGGTGAAGGTGTGGTGTGATGGTGATGAAGGTGTGGTGTGATGATGGTGACAGGGTGGTGTGATGGTGGTGAAGGTGTTGCTTGATTGTGGTTATGGTGTGGTGAGACAAGGCTGATACTGTGGTGTGATGGCGGTGGTGTGGTGTGATGGTGGTGACTGTGTGGTGAGATGGGAATGAAGGTTTGGTGTGATGGTGATGATGGTGAAGGTGTGGTGTGATGGTGGTGAAGGTGTTGCTTGATTGTGGTTATGGTGTGGTGAAATGATGCTGATACTGTGGTGTGATGGTGTTGACGGTGTGGTGTGATGGTGATGAATGTTTGATGTGATGGTGGTGACGGTTTGGTGTGATGGTGGTGAAGGTTTGGTGTGATAGTGATGAAGGTGTGGTGTGATGGTGATGAAGGTGTGGTGTGATGGTGATGACTGTATGGTGTTATGGTGGAGGCGGTGTTTTGTGATGGTGATGAAGGTGTGGCGTGATGGTAACGTTCTGCTGTGATGGTGATGACAGTATAATGTGATGGTGATGAGAACATGGTGTGATGTTGATGAGGATGTGGTGTGATGGTGGTCAAGATTTAGTCTGATGGTGATGAAGGTGTGGTGTGATGTGATGGTGGTGACGGTGTGGTGTGATGGTGGTGACGGTTTGGTGTGATGGTGTTGACGGTGTGGTGTGATGGTGATGAAGGTGTGGTGTGATGGTGATGACGATGTGATGTTATTGTGATGACGGTATGGTGTGATGATGGTGTAATGTGATAGTGATGAAGGTGTGGTGTGATGGTGGTGGCGGTGTGGTGTGATGGTGATGATGTGTTTTTGATGGTGATGGTGCCATATAATTGTAGTGAAGGTGTGGTGTGATGTGATGGTGGTGACGTTTTGGTGTGATGGTGATGAATGTTTGATGTGATGGTGGTGACGGTGTGGTGTGATGGTGGTGAAGGTTGTGGTGTGATGGTGGTGAAGGTGTGATGTGATGGTGGTGAAGGTGTGTGTGATGGTGATGACGATGTGGTGTGATGGTGTTGACGGTGTGGTGTGATGTGATGGTGGTGACGGTGTGGTGTGATGGTGGAGACGGTGTGGTGTGATGGTGATGACGATGTGGTGTGATGGTGGTGAAGGTGTGGTGTGATGATGGTGACAGGGTGGTGTGATGGTGGTGAAGGTGTGGTGTGATGGTGGTAACGGTGTTGTGTGACGTGATGGTATGGCGTGATGGTGGTGAAGGTGTGATGTGATGGTGGTGACCATGCGTTGCGAGGGGAATGAAGGTTTGGTGTGATGGTGGTGAAGGTTGTGGTGTGATGGTGAAGTTGTTTCTCGATTGTGGTTATGGTGTCATGAGATGATAGTGATATTGTAGTGTGACGGTGATACTGTTGTGTGATGGTGGTGACGTTTTGGTGTGATAAAAGTGAAGGTGTGGTGTGATGGTGGTGACGGTGTGGTGTGATGGTGATGAAGGTGTAGTATGATCGTGGTGACGGTTTGGTGTGATGGTGGTGAAGGTTGTGGTGTGATGGTGGTGAAGGTGTGATGTGATGGTGGTGAAGGTGTGGTGTGATGATGATGACGGTATGGTGTGATGATGAGGATGTGGTGTGATGGTGATGACGATGTAGTGTGATGGTGATGACGATGTGGTGTGATGGTGTTGACGGTGTGGTGTGATGATGGTGTAATGTGATAGTGATGAAGGTGTGGTGTGATGGTGGTGACGGTGTGGTGTGATGGTGATGACGGTGTATCTTGATGGTGGTGTGCTATGATTGTAAAGGAGGTGTGGTGTGATGGTGGTGACGGTGAGGTGTGATGGTGGTGACGGTATAGTGTGATGGTGGTGACGGTTTGGTGTGATGGTGGTGACGGTGTGGTGTGATGGTGATGAAGGTGTGGTGTGATGGTGTTGACGGTGTGTGTGATGGTGGTGACGGTTTGGTGTGATGGTGATGAATATGTGGTATGTTGTGGTGATGGTTGTTGTTTTATGGTGATTACGATGTGTTGTGATGGTGAAGGTGTGGTGTGATGTGGTGAAGGTTTGGTGTGATGGTGGTGACGGTTTGGTGTGATGGTGATGAAGGTGTGGTGTGATGTGATGGTGGTGAAGGTGTAGTGTGATGGTGGTGACTGTGTGGTGAGATGGGGATGAAAGTTTGGTGTGATGGTGGTGAAGGTTGTGGTGTGATGGTGATGAAGGTGTGGTGTGATGGTGGTGAAGGTGTTGCTTGATTGTGGTTATGGTGTGGTGAAATGATGCTGATACTGTGGTGTGATGTGATGGTGGTGACGGTGTGGTGTGATGGCGGTGGTGTGGTGTGATGGTGGTGTGTGTGTGGTGAGATGGGGATGAAAGTTTGGTGTGATGGTGGTGACGGTGTGGTGTGATGGTGGTGAAGGTGTTGCTTGATTGTGGTTATGGTGTGGTGAGACAAGGCTGATACTGTGGTGTGATGGTGTTGACGGTGTGTGTGATGGTGGTGAAGGTTGTGGTGTGATGGTGGTGACTGTGTGGTGAGATGGGAATGAAGGTTTGGTGTGATGGTGTTGACGGTGTGGTGTGATGGTGGTGAAGGTGTTGCTTGATTGTGGTTATGGTGTGGTGAAATGATGCTGATACTGTGGTGTGATGGTGTTGACGGTGTGGTGTGATGGTGGTGACGTTTTGGTGTGATGGTGGTGAAGGTGTGGTGTGATGTGATGGTGGTGAAGGTGTGGTTTGATTTTGGTGAGGGTAAGGTGTGATGGTGGTGAAGGTTGTGGTGTGATGGTGATGACGATGTGGTGTGATGGTGATGACTGTATGGTGTTATGGTGGAGGCGGTGTTTTGTGATGGTGATGAAGGTGTGGCGTGATGGTAACGTTCTGCTGTGATGGTGATGACAGTGAGGTGTGATGGTGATGAATGTTTGATGTGATGGTGGTGAAGATCTGGTGTAATTGTGGTGACGGTATAGTGTGATGGTGGTGACGGTATAGTGTGATAGTGGTAACAGTTTGGTGAGATAGTGGTGAAGGTTTGGTGTGATAGTGGTGAAGGTTTGGTGTTATGGTGGTAACGGTGTGGTGTGATGATGTCGATATGATGTGATGTTGACGAGGATGAGGCGTGATGGTGATGACGGTGTGGTGTGATGATGATGACGGTATGGTGTGATGGTGGTGACGGTGTGGTGTGATGATGATGACGGTATGGTGTGACGGTGATACTGTTGTGTGATGGTGATGAAGGTGTGGTGTGATGGTGATGAAGGTGTGGTTTGATTTTGGTGAGGGTAAGGTGTGATGGTGGTGACGGTGAGGTGTGATGGTGATGAAAGTGTGGTGTGATTGTGATGAAGGTGTGGTGTAATTGTGGCGAAGGTGTGGTGTGATGGTGGTGATGGTGTGGTATGATGGCGATGAAGGTATGGTGTGCTGTTGTTGACGTTGTGATGGTGATGACTGTATGGTGTGAGATAGGAGACGGTGTGGTGTGATGATGGTGAAGGTGTGGTATGATGATGGTGACGGTGTGGTGAGATAGTGGTGAATGTTTGGTGTGATTGTGGTGAGGGTGTGTTGTGATGGCGGTGATGGTGTTTTGTGATGATGATGAAGGTGTGGTACGTTGGTGATGAAGGTGTGGTGTGATGGTGGTGAAGGTTGTGGTGTGATGGTGAAGGTGTGGTGTGATGATGATGACGGTATGGTGTGATGTTGGTGATGGTGTGGTGTGATGGTGGTGACGGTGTGGTGTGATGGTGTTGAAGGAGCGGTGTGATGGTGTTGAAGGTGTGGTATAATGCTGGTGATGGTGTGGTGTGATGGTGATGAATGTTTGATGTGATGGTGTGGTTTGGTCATCACACCGTTTATCATCACACACTGGTCATCACACGTTATCATCACACACTGGTCATCACACGTTATCATCACACACTGGTCATCACACCGTTATCATCACACACTGGTCATCGCACCGTTATCATCACACACTGGTCATCACACCGTTATCATCACACACTGGTCATCGCACCGTTATCATCACACACTGGTCATCACACCGTTATCATCACACACTGGTCATCACACCGTTATCATCACACACTGGTCATCACACCGTTATCATCACACACTGGTCATCACACGTTATCATCACACACTGGTCATCACACGTTATCATCACACATTAGTCATCACACCGTTATCATCACACACTGGTCATCGCACCGTTATCATCACACAACTGGTCATCACACGTTATCATCACACATTAGTCATCACACCGTTATCATCACACACTGGTCATCACACCGTTATCATCACACACTGGTCATCGCACCGTTATCATCACACACTGGTCATCGCACCGTTATCATCACACACTGGTCATCGCACCGTTATCATCACACACTGGTCATCACACGTTATCATCACACACTGGTCATCACACCGTTATCATCACACACTGGTCATCGCACCGTTATCATCACACACTGGTCATCGCACCGTTATCATCACACACTGGTCATCACACCGTTATCATCACACACTGGTCATCACACCGTTATCATCACACACTGGTCATCGCACCGTTATCATCACACACTGGTCATCACACGTTATCATCACACACTGGTCATCACACGTTATCATCACACACTGGTCATCACACCGTTATCATCACACATTAGTCATCACACCGTTATCATCACACACTGGTCATCACACGTTATCATCACACACTGGTCATCGCACCGTTATCATCACACACTGGTCATCGCACCGTTATCATCACACACTGGTCATCACACCGTTATCATCACACACTGGTCATCGCACCGTTATCATCACACACTGGTCATCACACGTTATCATCACACACTGGTCATCACACGTTATCATCACACACTGGTCATCGCACCGTTATCATCACACACTGGTCATCGCACCGTTATCATCACACACTGGTCATCGCACCGTTATCATCACACACTGGTCATCACACGTTATCATCACACATGGTCATCACACCGTTATCATCACACACTGGTCATCGCACCGTTATCATCACACACTGGTCATCGCACCGTTATCATCACACACTGGTCATCACACCGTTATCATCACACACTGGTCATCACACGTTATCATCACACATTAGTCATCACACCGTTATCATCACACACTGGTCATCACACCGTTATCATCACACACTGGTCATCACACCGTTATCATCACACACTGGTCATCACACCGTTATCATCACACACTGGTCATCACACCGTTATCATCACACACTGGTCATCACACCGTTATCATCACACACTGGTCATCACACCGTTATCATCACACACTGGTCATCACACGTTATCATCACACACTGGTCATCGCACCGTTATCATCACACACTGGTCATCACACGTTATCATCACACACTGGTCATCGCACCGTTATCATCACACACTGGTCATCACACCGTTATCATCACACACTGGTCATCACACGTTATCATCACACATTAGTCATCACACCGTTATCATCACACACTGGTCATCGCACCGTTATCATCACACACTGGTCATCACACGTTATCATCACACACTGGTCATCACACGTTATCATCACACACTGGTCATCACACGTTATCATCACACACTGGTCATCACACGTTATCATCACACACTGGTCATCGCACCGTTATCATCACACACTGGTCATCGCACCGTTATCATCACACACTGGTCATCACACCGTTATCATCACACACTGGTCATCACACGTTATCATCACACACTGGTCATCACACGTTATCATCACACACTGGTCATCACACGTTATCATCACACACTGGTCATCACACGTTATCATCACACACTGGTCATCGCACCGTTATCATCACACACTGGTCATCACACGTTATCATCACACACTGGTCATCACACGTTATCATCACACACTGGTCATCACACGTTATCATCACACATTAGTCATCACACCGTTATCATCACACACTGGTCATCACACCGTTATCATCACACACTGGTCATCACACGTTATCATCACACACTGGTCATCACACGTTATCATCACACACTGGTCATCACACCGTTATCATCACACACTGGTCATCACACGTTATCATCACACACTGGTCATCACACGTTATCATCACACACTGGTCATCACACGTTATCATCACACACTGGTCATCGCACCGTTATCATCACACATTAGTCATCACACCGTTATCATCACACACTGGTCATCACACGTTATCATCACACACTGGTCATCACACGTTATCATCACACACTGGTCATCGCACCGTTATCATCACACACTGGTCATCACACGTTATCATCACACACTGGTCATCACACGTTATCATCACACACTGGTCATCACACGTTATCATCACACACTGGTCATCGCACCGTTATCATCACACACTGGTCATCACACGTTATCATCACACACTGGTCATCACACCGTTATCATCACACACTGGTCATCGCACCGTTATCATCACACACTGGTCATCACACCGTTATCATCACACACTGGTCATCACACCGTTATCATCACACACTGGTCATCACACCGTTATCATCACACACTGGTCATCACACGTTATCATCACACACTGGTCATCACACGTTATCATCACACACTGGTCATCGCACCGTTATCATCACACACTGGTCATCACACGTTATCATCACACACTGGTCATCACACGTTATCATCACACACTGGTCATCACACCGTTATCATCACACACTGGTCATCACACGTTATCATCACACATTAGTCATCACACCGTTATCATCACACACTGGTCATCGCACCGTTATCATCACACATTAGTCATCACACCGTTATCATCACACACTGGTCATCACACCGTTATCATCACACACACTGGTCATCGCACCGTTATCATCACACATTAGTCATCACACCGTTATCATCACACACTGGTCATCGCACCGTTATCAAAACCTGCCTCTTGCTTGACTATCATCAACGCACTCTACCTGTACTCTAGCATCGCTGCATCACCCAACCATCGCGCTCCTAAGACCACACATATGTCACTACATCTATAACGCACCCTACGCTGGTGGCTGGGGAGGGTGCAAGCCTGGCCCGGGGAGGGTGCCAGCCTGGCCCGGGGAGGGTGCCAGCCTGGCCCAGGGAGGGTGCCAGCCTGGCCCGGGGAGGGTGCAAGCCTGGCCCGGGGAGGGTGCAAGCCTGGCCCGGGGAGGGTGCAAGCCTGGCCCGGGGAGGGTGCAAGCCTGGCCCGGGGAGGGTGCAAGCCTGGTCTAGGGAGGGTACAACCCGGCCCAAGGAATGTGCGAGCCTGTTCAGGGAGGGTGCCAGCCTGGCCCGGGGAGGGTGCCAGAGAAGTTACAGGCCACAGGACTGCCTCAGACGGGGTCGTGGGTGTGGTGAGTTGGGATCCCTTGCCACAGGGCTACCTCAGGGAGAGTGAAAGGTGGACTAGCGGGGCCACTGGCCACTGGCCACCCTACAGTCGCTTAAAGTCCATGAAGCATGAGCCCGGCTTGCCGTCCAATACATAATTACTAGTGACACTTCTCAGTATGTCACCATCTTTTATGCAGCCACAGCCACTGCTAAAGAGACCCCGCACCCCCGCTAGGGCCACATTGACCAACATATATAAACACCACAAAACACCAACACCCACAGGTACCACTTGTTAAGGAGGCGCTGGTGGCGACCGCCTTGCTTGTGCTACTGACGGGGACACTGGGAGACGAGGGCCCGCGACCGGTGCGTTAGCGGGGCCGAATCTTTGAGAAAATGTTGGTAAAGGAAAATGCCCACACGGACCTCACTTTCTTCCAGCAGGTAAGTAATTAATGACCAGTTGCACAGTACTGGTTTACTGCTGACATTTCCGTATCAGTTTACAGAAAGTCGTGGACGGTTCACCTGATCAATAGTGCAGGTGGAAGCTGACTACTACCACCCACTCTAATACCATCCCTCCCTCACCACTGGTCTGTCACCACCACTTCTGTTACCACCTAGTCTATCACCTTTCACTCTTCCCACATGGCTTGTTACCATTCACCTAGTAATCATTTAATCTAGTCTCACCCATTCCGTCATTATTCACTCTGTCAACATCTGGTCTATTTTATCAACTACTCTCTTAGTTTACAGTCATCATCTGCAGTCACCACCTGGTGTGTTATCTCCCACTCTGATAGTATACGTACATCATATAACGTTACCATCTGGTCTGTTATCACCCACACTGTGAGTAACCAGTCATCATCTGCTGTCACTACCTAGTCTGGCGCCATCCACTGAGTTATTAGATGATGTTATCCTTTGTTCTGTTACCATCTACTCTCACTATTAGCTTTGTCACCACTTGCTATGTTACCGTCTTGTACGCCACCACTCATTCCTTTTCTCCACCTGCTCTGTCCCCACTGTGTCATTACCCACAGTATCTCCACCCTGTACCGTGACTGGTTACCATCAGATTCACGAGTAAAAATGACCCAAATGTTGGTTGTCGTCCTGACAGTCGGTAGATGAAGCTCTCACAACACAAACAGTCGTTCACAACCGCTGTAGAATTTGTCATATGTAAGTAATGGCTGAAGATAATGCAAGTGATTACCAGTTACGTGAAGAAAGACAAATTTCTATTTTAACAAAAGTGAGAGTTGACAAGACTGTGGATTACCCAGGCGACTGTCGACTGGTGACGAGTTGTGAGTGACACACAGGAGGACAGGGGCGTCGCGCGCCGCAGGTGACTGTGGCAGAAAGATTCGGATGTTAATTTTCCGGTGGTTACCTCCAGACACACCAGAGGGAGCCATGGGCAGGCCTCGGTCGCTCCTCACACACCCGCCGGTGTGTCACCGCTTCCGTCATCCAGGACTCCTACTTAAGCCACTCAGTAACACTTTTCTGGAACTCGAACTTTAATCACTTGAGCATCACGGAACCAGCCAGCCTTGAGCACGTCGGTACGACCCATGAGCACGTCGGTACGACCCATGAGCACGTCGGTATGATCCATGAGCACGTCGGTACGACCCATGGAAACGTTGGTACGACCCATGAGAACGTTGGTACGACCCATGAGAACGTTGGTACGACCCATGAGAACGCTGGTACGACCCATGCGCACGTCGGTACGACCTTTGGATTTGATAGCCTGGCTTTTGATCTCATCCATAGGACGTGATGCCAAGAAGTCAATTCGACTTCATCCGTTGTTAGTAACAGTGGTATCCAGTGCCATGCTAGACGGCCACTGTGATCCTGGGAAGAATATGTATCAAACTAAACAGATGAAACTTATCTCGAACTTTCCTTTTGCCTAAACTGCTCCTCAGTTTACTATGACATTTACACGGTTAAATGAGGCATTGTAATTTCACCTTGGTCTAGGTAATGATAATTAAAAACAATGAAATTTGTCTACTTAAGAAAGTCTGCTAAACTAAAATTCAAAAACGAATATATATATATATATATATATATATATATATATATATATATATATATATATATATATATATACATATATATATATATATATATATATATATATATATATATGCTGGTTAAGTAGGAGAAGGAGCGGTACACGAAGATCATTACGAGAGCTCGCCTGTTACACACGCCTCTGCTTCATGAACTTTAGTTTGTTTTAATATTGCAGAGCCGTCCATCAACACGGCTGAAGGAAAAGGAACTCCTGATGACTCGCTGATAGATTATCGTGCGTCAAGGGTTAACGTATCTTGCTGGAAGGACTAAGTTATTTTACTGAAAGTGATGAACAGCAAAATAAAGAAGAAATATCGTACTGAAAGGTCAAAGTTACTGTACTTAAGGGGTTTTACTTATCATAATCAAGATCGAATATCCTACTTAAAGGGTTGAATTAAATCCTACTTAAAGGGTTGAATTAATCAGACTGGATAGGGTGACATCCTGTCATGTCATGAGACAACTATGTGCTTTTGGCCACTCTCGGTCAATCCTTGAGACACTCACGTGTTGTGGATCAATGACACCCACACCAGGAGCCACCACATACCCTGGCCTCTCCCTCAGCCTAAGCCCTACCCTCAGAAGCCACCATAATCAAGGGTTGATGACAAAAGGTGATTTAGAAATGGTCATATTCTGAGACTATATTAGAATCTGAACTCACATCTGGTTGAAGCAAGACCCTGATGCTCCTGACTCTCTCCAACCTACTCCCTCTGGACCTGATCCGATGGTCTGGAACGAAATAACTGCGCCATTCTCGTGGATGTGGTGAGGTTCGCATCCACGCCCGCATCATGGCCATCTAAGGTTGTACACACTGGAGCAGGAGCAGCCTCTTACCAGCCGTTGTAAGCATCATAAGTTATTACTAGACTATATGTTAACCTGATATGTATAACTCTTTGGTTATTATTGTGAGAACTCTTATATATTCATCCAACCTTTCGCTTCAGTTAATTCGATGAACCTCCAGTACCCCCAACAGATCCTCCAGTCTTCTGGCCTCCTGTACCTCCAACAGATCCTCCAGTCGTCTGGCCTCTTGTACCTCCACGAGAGCCTCTAGTCCTCTGGCCTCCTGCACCTCCATCAGAACTTCCAGTCTTCTGTCCTCCTGTGCCTCCATCAGAACCTCCAGTCTTCTGGCCTCCTATATCTCCACCAGAAACGTAAGTCTTCTGGCCCCCTGTACCTCCGTCAGAGCCTCCAGTCTTCTGGATTTTTGTACCTCCATCAAAAAGTCCAGTCATTTGGCCTCTTGTACCTCCACGAGAACCTCCAATCTTCTGGCCTCCTGTATCTCCATCAGACCAACCAGTCTTTTGGCCTCCCCTACCTCCACCAGGGCCTCCAGTCTTCTGGCCTCCTATACCTCCATCTGAACCTCTAGTCATCTGGCCTCCTATACCTCCATCAGAACTTCCAGTCATCTGGCCTCCTATCCCTCCATCAGAACCTCCAGTCATCTGGCCTCTTGAATCTCCACGAGAACCTCCAGTCTTCTGGCCTCCTATACCTCCATCTGGACCTCCAGTCATCTGGCTCCCTGTACCTCCACCGGAACCTCCAGTCTTTTGGCCTCTTGTACCTCCATCAGCGCCTCCAGTCATTTGGCCTTCTATACCTCCACCAGAACCTCTAGTCTTTTGGCCTCTTGTACCCCCACCAGAAGCTCCAGTCTTCTGGCCTCCTGTTCCTCCATCAGAACCTCCAGTCTCCTGGTCTCCTGTACCTCCAACAGAACCTCCAGTCATCTAGCCTCCTGTACCTCCACTAGAACCTGCAGTCTTCATGCCTCCTGTACTTCCACAAGTACATCCGATCTTTTGGCCTCTTGTTGCTCCACCAGAACCTCCAGTCTTCTGGACTCCTCTACCTCAACCGGAACCTCCAGTCCTCTGGCCTCCAGTACCTCCACCATAACATCCAATCTTCTGGCCTCCTTTACCTCCACCAGAACCTCCAGCCTTCTGTCCTCCTGTACCTCCATCAGAACATCCAGTCCTCTGGGCTCCTATACCTCCATCTAAACCTCCAATCATTTGGCCTCCTATTCCTCCACCTGAACCTCCAGTCATCTGACCCCCTTTAACTCAACCAGAACCTCCAATCTTCTTTACTCCTGTACCTCCACCAGAACCTCCAGTCTTCTGGCCTCCTGTAGCTCCGTCAAAACCTCCAGTCATCTGGCCTCCTGTATCTCCACCAGAACCTCCGGTCTTCTGGCCTCTTGTACCTCCATCAGAACCTCCAGTCTTCAAGCGTCATGTACCTCCACCAGAACCTCCAATCTTCTGGCTTCTCTTACCTCCAACAGCACCTCCAGTCACTTAGCCTCCTGTACCTCCACCAGAACCTCCAGTCTTCTTGCCTCCTGTACTTCTACCAGAATCTCCAGTCTTTTGGCCTCTTTTTGCCCCACCAGCTCCAGTCTTCTTGCCTTCTGTTCCTCCATCAGAACCTCCAGTCTTCTGGCCTCCTGCACCTTCAACAGAACCTCCAGTCATCTGGCCTCCTGTACTTCCATCAGAACGTCCAGTCTTCTAGCTTGTTATGCCTCCACAAGAACCTCCTGTAATCTGGCCTCCTATACCTCAACTAGAACCTTCAGTCTTCTGGCCTGTTCTACCTTCACTAGAACCTCCAATCTTCTTACCTTCTCTACCTCAACCAAAACCTCCAGTCCTCTGCCCTCCAGTACCTCCACCAGAACCTCCAATCTTGTGGCCTCCTTTACCTCTACCAGAACTTCCAATCTTCTGGCCTCCTGTACATCCATCAGAACCTCCAGCCTTCTGGCCTCCCGTACCTTTGCCAGAACCTCCAGTCATCTGGCCTTCTGTACCTCCACCAGAACCTCCAGTCTTCTGGTCTCCTGTGCATCCAACAGAACCTCCAGTGTTTTGGCCTCTTGTACCTTCACCAAAACCCCCAGTCTTCTGGCCTCCTGTACCTCCACCAGAACCTCCAGTCTTCTGGCCTCCTGTACCTCCACCAGAACCTCCAGTCTTCTGGCCTCCTGTACCTCCACCAGAACCTCCAGTCATCTGGACCCCTATACCTCCATCAGAACCTCCAGTCATCTGGCCTCCTTTATTTCTAACAGAACCTCCAGTCTTCTGACATCTTGTAACTCCTCTAGAACCTATAGTCTTCTGGTCTATCCTATCTTCACTAGACCCTCCAGTCTTCTGTCCTCCTCTACCTCAACCAGAACCTCCAGTCATCTGGCCTCCAGTACCTCCACCAGAGCCTCCAATCTCTGGCATCCTTAACCTCCACCAAGACCTCCAGTCTTCTGGCCTCCTGTACCTCTATCAGAAGTATCCAGTCTTCTAGTCGCTTGTGCCTCCACCAGAACTTCCAGTCTTCTGGCCTTCTGTACCCTCACCAGAACCCCCAATTTTCTGGCCTTCGGTACCTCCACCGGAACCTCTCCTCTGGCCTTCTCTGTCTCTAACAGAACCTTCAGTCATCTGGCTTCCTGTATCTCCATCAGAACCTCCAGTTTTCTGGCCCCTCGTACCTCTATGAAATCCTCCAGTCATCTGGTCTCCTGCACCTCCATCAGAACCTCCAATCTTCTGTCCTCCTATACCCGAACAAGAACCTCATTCTTCTGGCCTCTTGTACCTCCACCAAAACCTCCTGTCTTTTGGCCTCCTGTACCTTCACCAGAACCTCCAGTCCTCTGGCCTCCTGTACCTCCGCTAAAACCTCCAGTCTTCTGGCCTCCTATATCTCCATCAAAACCTCCAGTTTCCTGGCCTGTACCTCCGCCAAAACCTCCAGTCTTCTGACCTAATGTACGTCCATCAGAACCTCCAGTCATCTGGCCTCCTGTACCTCCACCAGCACGTCTCCCTGGAAGACCACGATGGTAGGCAGGTTCCAGCTTGATCAACAGACATGGGACGTTTCGTCTGATATGGAACTTGTCAGGACGTCTCTCTGTGGACACCCAAGATACAGACAGGACTTATATCACTTTCATTACGAATACACAATATCACTTTCATTACGAATACACAATATCACTTTCATTACGAATACACAATATCACTTTCATTACGAATACACAGTATCACTTTCATTACGAATACACAATATCACTTTCATTACGAATACACAATATCACTTTCATTACGAATACACAATATCACTTTCATTACGAATACACAATATCACTTTCATTACCAATACACAATATCTTTTCAACATTGCATATATGATGCTTTTGTTTGTTTATATTTGATGGATGATTACATTAATAATTCCTTTTAAGAAATATTATATCAAAAAAATCCTGGCGTCAGGATAAGATGATCTGGTCTACTATGTATGACTGTGCAGGTTTGACGTCACAGGTGAGGTCACTCTTGTAGTGTCGTAATTGGTGACGTCAGATGTCGTCACTTGGTCTGGATATCCGTCATATCATGGTTGGCAACATCACGTGTGTTTTTCTTACTTGTTAATGCCTATATTTTATGTCGTTTGTATATACGTCAATTTTTCCGTGTACTAACGCACCGTTTATATGCCAACTTTGGGTTGATTTTAATGAATTTTGTTACCACATCACCACACCAAGTGAATGGTTTCCTTACAGACCAGGAGCATATAGGTGAAGCGTTGCTTTGGTTCCAATGGTCTCAGACTTTATTACAGTGAGGCATGAGGTATCATTGCAGACCACACCATGGTCTCGAACCTTAGAGGTGTCCTTTTGTCTCACACGGACCTTACTAGGATCTGAAACAGTTTGAGTGTCCTCACTCTGGTCTGTCAGACCTTGATGTGGTGTCAGACGTCGTGGTGTTCTTAATAGGATACCAGATGCCTTTGAAGATTTACCTGTTCTCTTATACACTACTGGTGTCCTGGAATTCTGGTCTTAAACATAAGTGGTGAATTCTGCCGTGGTGTCAGCAGGCGGCAAGGGGGTGACCTACTGCCCTCCTGGGGATGAATGACGCCCTTCCTCTGCTCCCATAAATCTTTCTCTCGTGATGAACGTTTGAAGCTTGGGAGAAAATGTACAAGTTGCGATCATTTTAGACATTTCAACAGCTGAAGCTGAGGCGCTGGGAACGGCAGCGGGGAAATATCAGTAGTGAGAAATGCAGTTTAGATGTAGGAAGCGTCTCTAAATGTGGTATATTGCTAGAGACAACGTGTCTGTACTATCTAACCTTATATTGATAAGTAAAGAGATGGAAAAACAATAGTAGGTTATGCATTTCTTTTTTACAGAGTCTCTGATATCCATCGCTTTACCATTGTTTACTTCATAACTGGAAGTCTCCAGTATGAGCTCAGTATATTTATATCTGGTCATACCAGTAGGACAGCTACAATATCAGTACGAGTTATACATCACAACAATACAATCATATCGGTAAAACATGTTCAGAATGAGTGTGATTTCTATATAACTCCTCCTCCTGCATCAGCAAGACATCTGTTGTACATCACAAGGTGAAGACATCTGTATTACCAGGATATTCATAATAGCATTACCTGTAATATCAGTATGTATCATTACAAAATGATACTACGTCTATAATATCAGGACCTGACCTGATTAATGCTGGGGTAAGACGTCACACAAGCGGAGGGGATCTATATCATCAAGAGGGATCTATATCATCATGTGGGGATCCATATCATCATGAGGGGGATCTATATCATCATGAGGGGATCTATATCATCATGAGGGCTGAGATTTATATCATCATGAGGGAATCTATATCATCTTGAGGGGATCTATATCATCATGAAGGGATTTATATCATCATGAGGTTATCAATATCATCATGAGGGGATCTATATCATCATGAGGGAATCTGTATCATCATGTGGGGATCTATATCATCCTGAGGGAATCTATATCATCATGAGGGAATCTATATCATCATGAGGGAATATATATCATCATGAGGGAATCTATATCATCATGAGGGAATCTGTATCATCATGTGGGGATCTATATCATCCTGAGGGAATCTATATCATCATGAGGGAATCTATATCATCATGTGGGGATCTATATCATCATGAGGGATCTATATCATCATGTGGGGATCTATATCATCATGAGGGAATCTATATCATCATGAGGGGATCTATATCATCATGAGGGGATCTATATCATCATGAGGGGATCTATATCATCATGTGGGGATCTATATCATCATGAGGGGATCTATATCATCATGTGGGGATCTATATCATCATGAGGGGATCTATATCATCATGAGGGGATCTATATCATCATGAGGGAATCTATATCATCATGAGGGGATCTATATCATCATGAGGGGATCTATATCATCATGAGGGGATCTATATCATCATGAGGGGATCTCTATCATCATGAGGGGGATCTATATCATCATGAGGGGATCTATATCATCATGAGGGGATCTATATCATCATGTGGGGATCTATATCATCATGAGGGGATCTATATCATCATGAGGGATCTATATCATCATGAGGGGATCTATATCATCATGAGGGGATCTATATCATCATGAGGGATCTATATCATCATGTGGGGATCTATATCATCATGAGGGATCTATATCATCATGAGGGGATCTATATCATCATGAGGGGATCTATATCATCATGAGGGGATCTATATCATCATGAGGGATCTATATCATCATGAGGGGATCTATATCATCATGAGGGGATCTATATCATCATGAGGGGATCTATATCATCATGAGGGGATCTATATCATCATGAGGGGATCTATATCATCATGAGGGGATCTATATCATCATGAGGGGATCTATATCATCATGAGGGGATCTATATCATCATGAGGGATCTATATCATCATGAGGGGATCTATATCATCATGAGGGGATCTATATCATCATGAAGGGATTCATATCATCATAAGGGGATCTATACCATCATGAAGGGATTCATATCATCATTAGGGCATCTATATCATCAGGAGGACATCTATGATAGTAGGGTTAAATCCATGGTATCAGGAGGGCATCTCCAACACCAGGAGGACATTCATGACCATAGGAGGACTGTCATAGCATCTGGTGGATACTCGAACACCAGAACACCTGCAACACCGGGAGGACATCTACAACACCGGGAGAACATCTACAACACCGGGAGAAAATAACTACAACACCAGGAGGACACCTGCAACACCGGGATGGACATCACAACACCGTATGACATACTATCAACACCAGAGGGACATCTACAACACCGGGAGGACATCTACAACACCGGGAGGACATCTACAACACCAGGAGGACATCTACAACACCGGGAGAACATCTACAACACCGGGAGGATATCTACAACACCAGGAGGACACCTGCAACACCGGGAGGACATCTACAACACCGGGAGGACATCTACAACACCAGGAGGACATCTACAACACCGGGAGGACATCTACAACACAGGACGACACCTACAACACCGGGAGGACATCTACAACACCGGGAGGATATCTACAACACCAAGAGGACATCTACAACACCGGGAGGACACCTGGAACACCGGGAGGACATCTACAGCACCGGGGGAACGACTACAACACCAGGAGGACATCTACAACACCAGGAGGACACCTGCAACACCGGGAGGACATCTACAACACCGGGAGGACATCTACAACACCAGGAGGACATCTACAACACCGGGAGGACATCTACAACACCGGGAGGACATCTACAACACCAGGAGGACATCTACAACACCGGGAGGATATCTACAACACCGGGAGGAAATCTACAACACCGGGAGGACATCTACAACACCGGGAGGACATCTACAACACCAGGAGGACATCTACAGCACCGGGAGGACATCTACAACACCAGGAGGACATCTACAGCACCGGGAGGACATCTACAACACCGGGAGGACATCTACAACACCGGGAGAACACCTACAACACCGGGAGGACATCTACAACACCGGGAGAACACCTACAACACCGGGAGGACATCTACAACACCGGGAGGACATCTACAACACCGGGAGGACATCTACAACACCAGGAGGACATCTACAACACCGGGAGGACATCTACAACACCGGGAGGATATCTACAACACCAAGAGGACATCTACAACACCGGGAGGACATCTACAACACCAGGAGGACACCTACAACACCGGGAGGACATCTACAACACCGGGAGGACATCTACAACACCGGGAGAACACCTACAACACCGGGAGGACATCTACAACACCGAGAGGACATCTACAACACCGTGAGGACATCTACAAAACCGGGAGGACATCTACAGCACCGGGAGGACATCTACAACACCGGGAGGACATCTACAGCACCGGGAGGACATCTACAACACCGGGAGGACATTTACAGCACCGGGGAACGACTACAACACCGGGAGGACATCTACAACACCAGGAGGACACCTGCAACACCGGGAGGACATCTACAACACCAGGAGGACATCTACAACACCGGGAGGACATCTACAACACCAGGAGGACACTACAACACCAGGAGGACATCTACAACACCGGGAGGACACTACAACACCGGGAGGACATCTACAACACCGGGAGAACATCTACAACACCAGGAGGACATCTACAACACCGGGATGACATCTACAACACCAGGAGGACATCTACAACACCAGGAGGACATCTACAACACCGGGAGGACATCTACAACACCGGGAGGACATCTACAACACCAGGAGGTCATCTACAACACCAGGAGGACATCTACAACACCGGGAAGACACCTGCAACGCCGGGAGGACACCTGCAACACCGGGAGGACACCTGCAACACCGGGAGGACATCTACAACACCGGAAGGACATCTACAACACCGGGAGGACATCTATAACACCAGGAGGACATCTACAACACCGGGAGGACATCTACAACACCGGGAGGACACCTGCAACACCGGGAGGACACCTGCAACACCGGAAGGACATCTACAACACCGGAAGGACATCTACAACACCGGGGGAACGACTACAACACCGAGAGGACATCTACAGCACCAGGAGGACACTTGCAACACCGAGAGAGGACATCTACAGCACTGGGGGAACGACTACAACACCGGGGGAACGACTACAACACCGAGAGGACATCTACAACACCAGGAGGACATCTACAACACCGGGAGGACACCTGCAACGCCGGGAGGACACCTGCAACACCGGGAGGACACCTGCAACACCGGAAGGACATCTACAACACCGGAAGGACATCTACAACTCCGGGGGAACGACTACAACACCGAGAGGACATCTACAACACCAGGAGGACACCTGCAACACCGAGAGGACATCTACAGCACTGGGGGAACGACTACAACACCGGGGGAACGACTCCAACACCGGGAGGACATCTACAACACCGGGAGGACATCTACAGCACCGGGGGAACGACTACAACACCGGGAGGACATCTACAACACCGGGAGGACATCTACAGCACCGGGGGAACGACTACAACACCGGAAGAACATCTACAGCACCAGGAGGACACCTGCAACACCGGGAGGACATCTACAGCACTGGGGGAACGACTACAACACCGGGAGGACATCTACAGCACCGGGGGAACGACTACAACACCAGGGGAACGTAGAAAACACGAGAAGGACGTCTGTAACACCGTGAGGACATGTATAACACCAGGATGAAATCTGTAACATTATGAAGACTTTTATAACATCAGGGGGACATCCAAACACGAAGAAGACGTCTACAACACCACCAGGACATCTATAACACTAACAAGACATCTACAGCACCAGCAGGACATCTATAACACTAACAAGACATCTACAGCACCAGCAGGACATCTATGACACTAACAAGACATCTACATCACCAGCAGGACATCTATAACACTAACAAGACATCTACAACACCAGCAGGACATTTATAACACCAGCAGGACATCTATAACACTAACAAGACATCTACAGCACCAGCAGGACATCTATAACACTAACAAGACATCTACAGCACCAGCAGGACATCTATAACACTAACAAGACATCTACAGCACCAGCAGGACATCTATAACACTAACAAGACATCTACAGCACCACCAGGACATCTATAACACTAAGAAGACATCTACAACACCAGCAGGACATCTATAACACTAACAAGACATCTACAACACCATCAGGACATCTATAACACTAACAAGACATCTACAACACCAGCAGGACATCTATAACACTAACAAGACATCTACATCACCAGCAGGACATCTATAACACTAACAAGACATCTACAACACCAGTAGGACATCTATAACACTAACAAGACATCTACAGCACCACCAGGACATCTATAACACTAAGAAGACATCTACAGCACCAGCAGGACATCTATAACACTAACAAGACATCTACAACACCAGCAGGACATCTATAACACTAACAAGACATCTACAGCACCACCAGGACATCTATAACACTAACAAGACATCTACAGCACCAGCAGGACATCTATAACACTAACAAGACATCTGCATCACCAGCAGGACATCTATAACACTAACAAGACATCTACATCACCAGCAGGACATCTATAACACTAACAAGACATCTACAGCACCAGCAGGACATCTATAACACTAACAAGACATCTACATCACCAGCAGGACATCTATAACACTAACAAGACATCTACATCACCAGCAGGACATCTGTAACACTAAGAAGACGTCTACAACACCTGCAGGACATCTATAACACTAACAAGACATCTACATCACCAGCAGGACATCTATAACACTAACAAGACATCTACAGCACCAGCAGGACATCTGTAACACTAACCAGACATCTACAGCACCAGCAGGACATCTATAACACTAACCAGACATCTACAGCACCAGCAGGACATCTATAACACTAACAAGACATCTACATCACCAGCAGGACATCTGTAACACTAACAAGACATCTACAACACTATCAGGACATCTATAACTCTAAGAAGACATCTACAGCACCCAGAGAATATTTATCGCATCAGGAGAACGTAAACAACACCAGAGGGACAAAGGTGTGAACCCTGGTCTCACAAGTCAGTCCGCAGTCAACCCAGCTTTTCATCCCCCCCTCCCCCTCGGGGATTGGTCGACAGATTGGTTACCTGGGTTAGCAAGACCACAACACAACATACACCGTTTCAGCATATCCCAAGACCCTTCATGTCCACAATGCAACTACCGTGAAGACACCAAGCATTTACTACGCAACTGCCCTGCACTCCCGGCACACAGACGCACACACAACATAACTATGATTTATGACCTGTGGTCTCTGAGTACTGCAGGAGCCTCACGTACAGAGAGAGAGGGACTACTGAGGCAAGATGAAAGTATTCTCTCTCTCTCTCTCTCTCTCTCTCTCTCTCTCTCTCTCTCTCTCTCTCTCTCTCTCTCTCTCTCTCTCTCTCTCTCTCTCTGTATATATATATATATATATATATATATATATATATATATATATATATATATATATATATATATATATATATATATATATATATATATATACTTGTTGTACTTAACCACTTAACCGGCGTCTCCCGCGTACTCGAGGTAGCGCAAGAAAAATAGAAGAGGAGTGGCCCAACCCACCCACATACACATGTATATTCATAAATGCCCACACACGCACATATACATTTCATAGTATACATACATATACATACACAGACATAATCATATATACACATGTACATATCCATACTTGCTGCCTTCATCCATCCCATCGCCACCCCGCCACACATGAAATAGCATTCCGCTCCTCCACCGAGGTAGAGCCAGGAACAGACAAAGGCCACATTCGTTCACACTCAGTCTCTAGGTGTCATGTGTAAACCACCGAAACCACAGCTCCCTTTCCACATCCAGGCCCCACAAACCTTTCCATGGTTTATCCCAGACGCTTCACATGCCCTGGATCACGCCTTTCACCCTCCTGAATGTTCAGGACCCGATCACTCAAAATCGTTTTCACTCCATCCTTCCCCCTCCAGTTTGGTCTCGCGCTTCTCCTTCTTCCCTCCACCTCTGACACATATAATCCTTTTCATTAATCTTTCCTCACTCATTCTCTCCATGTGTCCAAACCATTTCAAAACACCCTCTTCTGCTCTCTCAACCACACTCTTTTTATTACCACACATCTCTCTTACCTTTTCATTATTTACTCAATCAAACCAACTCGTACTACAATTGTCCTCGAACATTTCATTTCCAACACATCCACCCTCCTTCGCACAACTCTATCTATAGCCCATGCCTTGCAACCATATAACATTGTTGGAACCACTATTCCCATTTTTGCTCTCCGAGATAACGTTCTCACCTTCCACACATTCTTCAACGCTCCCAGAACCTTCGCTCCTTCCCCCACCCAGTCACTCACTTCCGCTTCCATGGTTCCATCCGCTGCTAAATCCAATTCCAGATATCTAAAACACTTCACTTCCTCCAGTTTTTCTCCATTCAAACTTACCTCCCAATTGACTTGTCCCTCAACCCTGCTGTACCTAATAACCTTGCCCTTATTCACATTTACTCTTAGCTCTCTTCTTTCACGCACTTTACCAAACTCGGTCACCAGCTTCTGCAGTTTCTCACCCGAATCAGCCATCAGCGCTCTATCATCAACGAACAACAACTGACTCACTTCCCAAGCTCTCTCATCCATAACACACTGCATACTTGCCCCTCTCTCCAAAATTCTTGCATTCACCTCCCTAACAACCCCATCCGTAAACAAATTAAACAACCATGGAGACATCACGCACCCCTGCCGCAAACCGACATTCACCGAGAATCAATCACTTTCCTCTCTTCCTACTCGTACACATGCCTTACATCCTCGATAAAAACTTTTCATTGCTTCTAACAACTTGCCTTCCACACCATATATCCTTAATACCTTCCACAAAGTATCTCTATCAACTCTATCATATGCCTTCTCCAGATCCATAAATGCTACATACAAACCCATTTGCTTTTCTAAGTATTTTTCACATACATTCTCCAGAGCAAACACCTGATCGACACTTCCTCTACCACTTCTGAAACCACACTGCTCTTCCCCAATCTGATGCTCTGTATATGCCTTCACCCTCTCAGTCAATACCTTCCCATATCACTTCCCAGGAATCTTCAATAAACTCATACCTCTGTAATTTGAGCACTCGCCTTTATCCCCTTTGCCATTGCACAATGGCACCATGCATGCATTCCACCAATCTTCAAGCACCTCACCATGAGTCATACATACATTAAATATCCTTACTAACCAGTCAACATCACAGTCACCTCCTTTTTTAATAAATTCCATATATATAAGTATATATATATATCTTTCTTTCATACTATTCGCCATCTCCCGCGTTAGCGAGGTAGCATTAAGAACAGAGGACTGGACCTTTGAGGAAATATCCTCACCTGGCCACCTTCTCTGTTCCCTCTTTTGGAAGATTGAATAAAAAAAAAAAAAAAAAAACGAGAGGGGAGGATTTCCAGCCCCCCGCTCCCTTCCCTTTTAGTCGCCTTCTACGACACGCAGCGAATGCCTGGGAAGTATTCTTTCTCCCCTATCCCCAGGGATAGTAAATATATATATATATATATATATATATATATATATATATATATATATATATATATATATATATATATACATACATATACATGGCATATATATATATATATATATATATATATATATATATATATATATATATATATATATATATATATATATATATATATATATATATATATATATTATCCCTGGGGATAGGGGAGAAAGAATACTTCCCACGTATTCCCTGCGTATCGTAGAAGGCGACTAAAAGGGGAGGGAGCGGGGGGCTGGAAATCCTCCCCTCTCGTTTTTTTTTTTTTTTTTTTAATTTTCCAAAAGAAGGAACAGAGAATTGGGCCAGGTGAGGGTATTCCCTCAAGGTCCAGTCCTCTGTTCTTAACGCTACCTCGCTAATGCGGGAAATGGCGAATAGTTTGAAAGAAAGAAAAGATATATATATATATATATATATATATATATATATATATATATATATATATATATATATATATATATATATAAATATATATATATATATATATATATATATATATATATATATATATATATATATATATATATATATATATATATATATATATATATATATCGAGAATGATATGGCATTCATGAAAGCATTTAGTTGCCTGTGCCATCTCAGCTTACAGAGAAAACAAGAACAACAGAAGGTCTCTAACAGCACAAGGAGGATATCTACAAGACTAAGCGGTCTTTTACAACGTTAAGAGAACACATAGACGCCATGGTGGCTAGTACAGCAGGACATCTGCAACACAGGAATGTCTACTGAACAACAGAGGAACATCTATATAACAACAGAAACTCTTTTAGAGCACCAAGTGGATATTTGCATCACCATGAGGTCACCAGAACGACATGTTCAGCACAACGAGGTCCTCTGTGGTAACATGAGGATATCTACAGCACAACGGGGTCTTCTACGAGAGCAGGAGGACATTTAATACCCAGGAGAAATTCTATACGAACAGGAGGACATCTACAGCACCAAGAGATATTCTACAACAGCAGAAGGACATCTACAGCACCAGAAGATCTACAACAGCAGAAAAACTTCTCAGCACCAGGAGTTCTTCCACAACACCAAAAGGACATTTACGACACCAAGAAATATTCTGCAACAACAGAAGGACATCTACAGCAACAGGAGATCTACAACAGGAAAAAGACATCTACAGCACCAGGAGATCTACAACAGCAGAAAAACATCTACAGCACCAGGGGGTATTCTACAACAGTAGAAAAACATCTACAGCACCAAGAGACACTTGACAACAGCAGAAGGACATCTACAGTAGCAGGAAATCTACAACAGCAAAAGGACATCTACAGCACCCGGAGATATTCTACAACAGCAGAACATCTACAGCATCAAGAGACATTCTACAACAGCAAAAAGACATCTACAACACTAGGAGATCTCCTGCAGTAGAGGGACATCTACAGCACTAGGAAATATTCTACAACAGCAGAAGAACATCTATAGCACCAGGAGGTCTCCAACAGCAGAAGGACATCTACAGCACCAGGAGATATTCTACAACAACAGAAGGACAACTACAACACCAGGAGATATTCTACAACAACAGAAAGACAACTACACCACCAGGAGGCCTCCAACAGCAGAAGGACATCTACAGCACCAGGAGATATTCTACAACAGTAGAAGGACAACTACAGCACCAGGAGATATTCTACAACAGCAGAAGTACATCTACAGCACCTCAGCGTACCGCATCGCTGGTCCTGGGTACCCTCATATCTAATCTTTTTCTCCCTATGGATGTTAGGATTGGACCTCCACCCCAAACCCACCAGGGCTGCTGCACACATCTAACCGCGATGTATGAGTGGTTCAGGTGACGTGTTCGGGCAAGGGAGACGTCATCCTTCTAGCTGGTAACCATGAAAAGTGTTTATCATGCATGTTCATCAAGCATGATTGGTTCATATGAAATGTTCATAATTACCCATCGAAGGATTTAGATATCTTGCTTGTAGAGCTGTCCTTGAATCAAAGTACCGTTTGATAAGAAGGAATAGAGAAGGGGGCCAGGTGAGGATATTCCCTCAAAGGCCCAGTCCTCTGTTCTTAACGCTACCTCGCTAATGCGGGAAATGGCGAATAGTATGAAAGAGAAGAAAAGAAATATATATATATATATATATATATATATATATATATATATATATATATATATATATATATATATATATATATATATATATTTATTATATTTATTTTTTTTATTATACTTTGTCGCTGTCTCCCGCGTTTGCGAGGTAGCGCAAGGAAACAGACGAAAGAAATGGCCCAACCCCCCCCCCCATACACATGTATATACATACGTCCACACACGCAAATATACATACCTACACAGCTTTCCATGGTTTACCCCAGACGCTTCACATGCCTTGATTCAATCCACTGACAGCACGTCAACCCCGGTAAACCACATCGCTCCAATTCACTCTATTCCTTGCCCTCCTTTCACCCTCCTGCATGTTCAGGCCCCGATCACACAAAATCTTTTTCACTCCATCTTTCCACCTCCAATTTGGTCTCCCTCTTCTCCTCGTTCCCTCCACCTTCGACACATATATCCTCTTGGTCAATCTTTCCTCACTCATTCTCTCCATGTGCCCAAACCACTTCAAAACACCCTCTTCTGCTCTCTCAACCACGCTCTTTTTATTTCCACACATCTCTCTTACCCTTACGTTACTCACTCGATCAAACCACCTCACACCACACATTGTCCTCAAACATCTCATTTCCAGCACATCCATCCTCCTGCGCACAACTCTATCCATAGCCCACGCCTCACAACCATACAACATTGTTGGAACCACTATTCCTTCAAACATACCCATTTTTGCTTTCCGAGACAATGTTCTCGACTTCCACACATTCTTCAAGGCCCCCAGAATTTTCGCCCCCTCCCCCACTCTATGATCCACTTCCGCTTCCATGGTTCCATCCGCTGCCAGATCCACTCCCAGATATCTAAAACACTTCACTTCCTCCAGTTTTTCTCCATTCAAACTCACCTCCCAATTGACTTGACCCTCAACCCTACTGTA